>NC_133145.1:18748827-19948827 GCF_048418815.1 Hemitrygon akajei | reverse complement strand
CTGTTGGTCCAATACTAACCCAATTCCCACAGGAAATCAGACCTGAATCTAAATCAACCTGCCTTGAATTAACTCACTTTACTTCAATTTGCTCCTTGCCTGGCTCTGCCGCTATCTACAGAGCTACTGAAAGGTAGTCAACCTTTCGCCTACTGGAGCAATGTTGCTGCACCATATTTAAACTATAATGAAGGGATAAATCCCTATGGGCTAGGATATGGAGTTTCCATTCTCCAACTGAATTACCATAGGTGGAGCCGCATGTTGAAACAAGAACAGATCACATTGTAATCTAAAATTAAGTAATTTTGGATCAGTAGGTTATTTATCAGTCAGCACCAACTGCATTTGAAAAGTCTTTTTGGACGAGGTGGTCTATGGTAAGTTTGAAGCTGCATGACAGTATAAAACTGAGGTTACCAATTATCAGGCTTTCTTAAATATACCCCCATTTCCATCTAGTTTAAAATTACCCCTTCATTTCATTTCTTCAAAAGCACTCTCTGTCTGGGTCCCTAGAAAACCAGGTTTTTAAACACTCTGCTAGTCCAGTAAATGCAGTGAGTCTGTAACATATTGTGTCATTTCAAAACTAAACTGGATATTTAAGAATAATTACATTGATTTAGTGCCTTTAATGTAGTAAAAGTAAGGTCCTATGCTGCAACAAAATCAGACAACATTTAACAATGAGCCGCTTAAGCAGATATTGGGGCAGATTACTAAGAGGAAGGCTTAAAAGAGCCACATAAAAAATAACGGAGCAGAGAGATAGAGACATTTGGGGAGGCATTTAAGAGTGTTGAAGGCATGACTGTCCAATGGGGAGTGAGGGAATTTAGAGCAGAACAAATTTGGGGATTTGGGGTCCAAGGTGGGGGAAGAAATTAAAGCGAAAATAATTGCGAGGTAATGAGAATCAGCAGTGGAGTATGTCTAATTTGAAAGCTCTTTCAAAAGGCTGGCATATGCATAAAGGCTGAATATTTTACTGAGTTTATGACTCTATAATGTACAAACTTAAAAAAACATCGGAATTCACTTGCCATAATTGTTCATGCATATTGAAAGCGCTTTTAAAAGGCTGGCATATGCATAAAGGCTGAATATTTTTCTCTGAGCTCTATAATTCTATAATGTACAAACTTTTTTAAAAAACAGCTGGAATTCACTTGCTATAATTGTTCATGCTCTTTTAATGATCATTGAGCAATCAATTAACTTACATTTGTAACCTTATTCAGCTAAAAGTGCCATCTAGATGATGCATTCCAACCTCCTCCTGAGACCCTCACCCTCACCCTCACCAAAGCCAGTCTGCAGCTAACTCACTTCACTCCAGGTGGTGGGAAGAACCAGCTGAGAGTTCTGCATGCAGCAATGGTCAAGGGACCAAGCAACATCCCTGCTAAAGTGCTTGTGTTCCAGAGCTAGCTGTGCCTCTAGCCAAGCTGCTGTAGTAGGGTAACATCACTGGCATGAACACAGTAATGATGAAAATTGCCCATCCAAATCACAAAAAGCAGGAAAAATCCAGTTGTGCTAATTAACAGCTAATTAGTCTAAACTGGATAACCAGTGATGTGATACAAGAGCCCTGCTTCTATTTCACCGTCTATACCACCAAAGACCTGATCGAAATACTAATTTAAGAGGTGAAGTCCAGAGATAAGTAGAGAGTAACTGCTTTCTTATTTCAAAAACAGACTTTATTAATGATTTTTAAGATATACAATGTAAGAAATAGTGCAAAAAACTTCACATTCATAGTGATATATTCAGTAGGGTAAGCTTTAAAAAAAACACAAAAATCATTGCCCATCATGTAGTTCTCACGAAAAGCATCCGGCCCAGATGGGGTACCTGGCTGAGTACTAAAGACCTGTGCTGATCAACTGTCTGGAGCATTCACTGAGAGCTTTAGCAGTCTGAGTAACTCACCTGCTTCAAGCAGACTTCACTCATACCAGTGCCCAAGACAAACGTAGTAACCTGCTTCAATGACTATTGTCCAGTAGCACCTGCCATAAGATATAGGAGCAGAATTAGACCATTTGGCCCATCGAGTCTGCCCCACCATTTCATCATGGCTGATCCATTTCCCTCTCAGCCATAATCTGCAGCCTGCTGAGAAAAGCAACATAAAAGACCCTAGAGTCAGGCAGCATCTATGAAGGGAAATGGACAGTCAATAGTTCAGGTCGAGACCTTTCACTTGGACTGGAATTAAAAGGCGAGACAGCCTGTATAAAAAGTTAGAGGTAAGGTACAAGAAGGTAAAATAGATAAAAAGATGTCAGGATAAAAAAGGATGGACAAAATCTTGCATCACCATACAGAGAAAAGTTTGTACACCATGCAGACAGATCACACCACCATTACAGTAAGTACATCAAGGCAGTATAAAAAACACAGAATGCAGGATATAGTGCTTGTGTTACAGAGAAAGTGAAAAGCAGGCAGATAAATATAGTGCAAGGGCCATGGCGAGGTAGGTTGAGAGTGAGAGGTCAAGATTTCATCTTTATTGTAAAAAGGGTCAGTTCAGAAGTTTTATTCTGCTCTTGCTTTAGATAAACTTGCTCGCTATTTGCACACCACCAGTTTTCATATCAACCACAAACTTACGAATCGTGCCTCCTATACTCACATCCATAGCATTCATACATAAATAAAACAAAAAATGTCTCTTATACCAGTCCCTATGGTACAGAAATTTCCAATCAGAAAAGCATGTTGTACAACTATTTAAAAGCCAGCCATGACTGAGTTGATATGAGGGAATACAGAATAAATGAAGGAAAATATCAAAATGGAATTATTGAGTCATAAAGACAGTGAGATACAGCATGGAAACAGGTCCATTACTATGCCAATCATCCTCATATACCCAATTATGCTTATCTGACTCAAACCCATTTTTAAAAATTCTCCCCACATTCCATCAATTCCCCCAGATTCTACCACTCACCTGCACTTGAGGACAAGTCTCCAGTGTCCAGTTAACCTACCAGTCCACATGTCTTAGGCTTGTGGGAAGAAATCATGTGAGACGCTAGTGTAACATTATTACAGTGGCAGCCAGTGACTCCTGGTTCATTCCCCCGTGTTCTGTAAGGAGTTTGTACATTCTCCCTGTAACTGTGCGGGTTTCCTCCCATATTCTAAAGACAGATGATTAGTGGTTAATTGGTCGCGTGGGTGTAATCGGGTGACCCGGGCTCATTAGGCTGGACGGGCCTGTTACCAGGCTGTATCTCTAAATAACATAAATATATTAAAAAAACAGACACAGAGGGAACCCACGTGGTCACAGGGAAAGCATGCAAGCACCAGACAGACAGGAGCTGAGATCAGGTTTGTGCTGTGCCACTGGGCTGCCAAAGGAGTCAAGTGAGAAGTGAGTGGGGTCAGCCTTGAGATCACGTGAGCCGGTGGTTATGACAAGTGAGCGCAAGATGTGAAAAGCGAATGCAGCCAGCAGCATTATATTTGGTCTTAATAAAAGATGAATCGTGTGGGTAAGCTAACACGTACTTATTTACAGGACACTCTAGTCACGTGTCTAGCTCCACACAAGTGTGTGTGCCCCGCTCATGACTTCAGCTCATCCTGAGCACGGGCAAACCAGCTCCCCAACATCACTTCCTGTTCTGGATGTACCACCCACATTGCACACTAGCAACTAAAGTTCTTTATTATGTACGCACGTAATAACACATGCGGAGCTTGGGATCATTGGTTAGTTAGTTGATTAGTTGTCAATAGCCATTAAAAAGTTCAGTTTAACGGAAGTGGACATTGTGGGAGTGTCCATTGTTGGAATGGATGGGGTTAGAGTTCAGGAGATTGAGGTAAAGGTAGGTAGGTCCCTTTCTTCCTTCCTATCTCCGTACCAGTGAGAATGTCAGGCAGCAGAGTGGAATGCTCCTCTTGTGGGATGTGGGGAGACAAGCAGACCTCCAGAGTATTTGAATGCATTCTGTTGCAGCTTCCAATAGGCCATGTTAGAGATCTGTGATTGTAGCTGGATGAACTCTGGAGCACTTGGGAGGCTGAGGGGCTGATTAACAGGAAATACTGGGAGGGAGTTACACCAAAGATACTGTTAACTGGGTGACTGGCAGGAGAGGGAAAGTGTAGGGTACCCCTTTGGCTATTCACCCCACCCCCCAATAACAAGCATACTGGAAGGGCCGAGATGGCCTGTTTCCGTGCTGTAATCGTTATACTGCTTTGAATACTGTTGGAGGGGACAATATAGCAGAGGAAAGCTACAGCGAGTCTGGTTCTGTAGCTCAGAGGAGAAGGGAGAAAAAGAGGCAAGCAATAGTGATAAGGGGTTCATTGGTTAGGGGAACAGACAGGAGGTTTTCTGGTTGAGAATCAGGTCAGATAGTGGAGTGGTTGTGAGGAAAAATGATACAAAGACAGGAACATAAAGATTGAGCATGGTGGAACTGATGTTCCGAGTTGTGTCTATTTCAATATAAGGAGCATTATGTGCAAGACAAATTAGCTTAGAATATGGATCAGCACGTGCAATTATGATATTGTAGCCATTAGTGAGACTTCTTTGCAGGAAGGGCAGGACTGGCATCTCAACATTCCAGGATTCTGTCGTTTTAGATGTTATAGAGGGGGAGGTATTAAAAGTAGTGGGAGGGGGAAGTGGTATTAATAGTCAGGAAAAATGTCATGAAATGCTCAGAAAGAACAGACTGGTGGACTCATCTACTGAGGCTATATGGGTGGAACTGAGGAATGAGAATGCGATGACCAACATTTAATGGGATTATATTGTAGACCACCCTTTAGTCAGCAGGATTTAGAGGAACGATTTTGTAGACAGTTGCAAGAAAAATAAGGCTGTGGTAGTAGGTGATTTTAACTTTCTTCTTATTGACTGAGACTCCCACACTGTAAAAAGACTAGATGGGATAGAGTTGTTCAAATGTGTTCAGGAAAGTTTCCTTAGTCACTATATAGAGATTCTAACTAGAGAGAGTGTGATGCTGGAACTCCTTTTAGGAATGAGCAGGGTAGGTGACAGAAGTTTGTGTAGGAGAACATTTTGCATCTAGTGATTATAATGGCTTTCGTTTCAAGGATAGGTCTGCTCAGATTGAGATTCTAAATTGGACAAAATTCAATTTTGATGGCATCAGAAAGGATCTGGCAAGTGTGGCCTGGAATAGATTGTTCTCTGGCAAAGGGATGCATGGTGAGTGGGAGGCCTTCAAAAGTGAAATTTTGGGAGTATGGAGTTTGTATTTTCCTGTTAGAATATAAAGAAAAGCTAACACGTTTAGAGAATCTTGGTTTTCCAGGGACATTGATGCCCTGATGAAAAAGAAGAAGGAGGTTTATAGCAGGTATAGGCAGCAAGGAATCAATGAAGGACTTGAAGACTGTAAGATATGCAAGGGAAATTGGAAAGGCTAAAAGAAGACATGAAGTAGTTCAGGCAGACAAAATGAAAGAGAATCCTAAGGACTTCCAGATGTGTATTAAGGGCAAAAGGATAGCAAGGGACAAAATTTGTCCTCATGAAGATCAGCACGATCTTCAATGCATAAATGGAGAAATTCTTAAATGGATTTTTTCATCTGTATTCACTCAGGAGGTGGACACGGAGTCTATAGAAGTGAGGCAAAACAGCAGTGAGGTCAAAGACTCTATACAGATCACAGAAGAGGTGGTGTATGCTGTCCTGAGGCAAATTAGGCTGCATAAGTTCCCAGGGCTTCACAAGAAGTTCACTCAGAACTTGTGGTATGCTAGCTCAGAAATTTCAGGGACCATGCAAGAAGTAGTTAAAATGTCCTTAACTATGGTGGAGGTGCCAGAGAACAGAAAGATAGCAGACATTGATCCATTGTTCAAGAAAAGCTCTAAAAAACGCCAGTAAGTTATAGGCTGGTGGGTCTGAAGTCAGTAGTGAGTAACTTATTGGAAGGTATTCTAAGTGTCCAGATATATAAGTATCTGGATGGACAGAGCCTGATTAATGATAGTTAACATGGCTTTGTGGGACATAGGTAGTGTCTAACCAATCTTACAATATTTTTTGAGGAGGTTACCTGGAAAGTTGATGAAGGAAAGGCAGTGGATATTATTTATATCGTCTTTAGCAAGCGCTTTTACAAGGACCCATATGGGAGGCTGGTCAAGAAGGTTCAGTTGCTTGGCATTCAGGATGAGGTATTAAATTGAGATTGGCTTCGTGGGAGAAGGCAGAGGGTGCTTGCCAATGGTTGCCTCTCTGACTGGAGGCCTGTGAATCGTGGTGTTCTCCAGGGATCAGTTCTGTGTCCATTGTTGTTTATCATCCATATCACTGATCTGGATGATAATGTGGTAAACTGAATTTGCACATGACACAAAGATTAGGTGTCTCAGTCGATGGCAAAGAAGGCTATCAAAGCTTGCAGCAGCGTCCTGAACAGCTGGAAAAATGGACTGAAAAATGGCAGATAGAATTCAATGCAGCCAAGTGTGAGATATTGCACTTGGGAGGACAAACCAGGGTTTGACTTACTTGATAAGTGTTAGGGAATCGGGGAGTATGGTAGAACAGAGAGATCCATGAATAAAGATCCATAATTCCTTGAAAATGTCATCATAGGTAGACAGGGTTTTTAAGAGAGCTTTTGGCACTTTGCCCTTTATAAATTAAAGCACTGAGTACAAGAGATGGGGTGTTATATTGAAGTTGCATAAGACATTGGTTAAACCAAATTTAAAGTAATGTGTGCAGTTCTGGTCACCTACCTTCTGGAAAGCTATCAATTAGTCCGTGAGCCAGTAGGTTTGGTCGGTACCATCTAAGGGGAATAATAGTGATTTTTGGCAAGGTATACATCTCCAGAGTTGGAAAATATGTGATAGCATTGCACCAGTGGTAGCTTTATGTGTGCTATCATGCATTTTATAACACTACCCAAAAGTAAGCATTTCTGAAAAGTGGCCAATATAAAGTACAACATATATATTCAACCTAGTGGTATTTTGTCATCAGTGATCCCTCAACATTCAAATTTGTCACAATGATAGCTGAGTTCAAGCACTTTTCATCAAATATTGTTATAAAATTCTACATTGAAAACTATGTCATTGGTGGCACTCGCAGTACAGTGCCCAATTTCAGTAGAGTGAATCATTTCATTTTTAGAAAAATATTTGTCTGTTGTTTATTTTGGAAAAGTCAATAAAAACCCTAGGACACATATAATCACGTGGATTTGTAGAGAATTTATTCAGGAATTCAAATAAGTAAGCACTTTTTGTATATATTCCATATTAACATCAGTACAGCAGAAAATATTACCCCACCCCCCAAAAGGTGAAGAAACTCATTTGGAGAGATTTCTGGAGTTTTATCAATGTCATGATATTTTCCATATTGTTGTATCAAATCAAAACAATCTTAAGCATTTGTCATAGCAGATGGAATTACAGTACAATAATTCAAATGTGGGGTTCCACACAGCCATAACCTAGGCCCCATTTGGTTGTAAAATGAATATATTTAATCAAAGACTGCTTTCCATACTTTGTTTTCCATACTTTCATAACCCATTAATAATCATCATAATTTTCCAAGTCTTCCACATCTTCACCTGAACTTTCCACACTCTCTGAGGTGGATGTCTGGTTCTCACAGTCTGCCAGTCTACACATGTCAGTACACCTGAGGCCATTTGCAACACACATACATCTTGGGAGTGAACTTTTTTTTGGACAGTTACAGGCCAGTAGATCCAGGACGGCATCGGGTGCTGGCTGGCCTTCCATCCGGTGCATCACCAACTGTTCAGCTTCCTCTTCTCTCTCCATCTTCCATCCTCTGCCAACAGGGCTTGGCACTTGTGGGTCCTTCTCCATATACCAGCCTGGTAGTGTTTTGTTGAGCAGTCCTTACAGATCTTTCACTATTCTTGATAGAGTTCTCCTTGTATGTGTCGAACACAACATCTATTCTGCTACTCTGACTGCCTTCCCTCAGATCCATACCCAGAATTGTTGGGGCAACATCTCTGAAAGTAACTTGATCACCTTTCACTCTTTGGACCAAGTTCATTCCATCAACCACTGTAGCAGAGTTTCCTGGGAGTTGCTCTTCTACTGCTTCATTTTTCTGCAAGGCTGTGGCTGAAGTAGCTTTATTTGTCTTTCTCAGAAATCCTTCTGGTGTGAACAGAGCCCAGGGCAATGGTCCAAGGGGATGAGAAAGGATATCCTCCATACGTAGACCGCACCCTTGTGCCATCACTATGATGTGTCCAAACTAAGACCTGTCTGCTTTCAAGATGAAATTTTGATTTCACTTCTCTCCTCTTACACACATCACTGAATGTTTGCAGCTTGTTGGTTTTCATTGGGTCATGGAATTTCTTTGCTGGTGGGTCTTCCTCTAGTCTCTCATCCTTGAAGGTTGCATAGCATTGCTCACCAATCTCATATGCCTTCATCGGAGGCAATGTCCTTGGGGGCTGCCTTTGCCGTAGAGATGCTAATGAGGTCCCGCTTCTCTGCAAATGGGTTAACCCATTCATGTATGGGGCTAACCACTGCTGAAGCTGCTTCCTCATCTTTCTGGCCGCTGTAGCTCCGCATGACAAAGCTCTGATTTGTTGCCTTGCACCATCTTCCTAACTGTCCCAGGAATGCACTGCGGTGCTCAGCTGTTATGTAGTAACACTTGGTAGCTCCAGCATTCAGGCTGAACCGTGATGTGCCTCTAGGAGTCTGTGTGTCTTTGTTCACTGTGGCTTCAATAGCCTGGTCCACAGGGATCTGCCCAAAGGGGTTGTTACTTGACAGCTGCACTGAGAATTGGCCTGTCTTGAAGGCCTCATACACAGAAGGATTCCTCTCTGGGAGGTTCATCACCCAAGCAAACTAAGGGGACAGGTACCTGGCATAATTCATCTTATCATAGGCAAAACACCATGGGATCATAGTTCTTATAGCATGGAGGTTACCATGCAAGCTACCACCGCTGCAATGCAATCACATATTTTCTAGCACTAGGGGTGTGTACCTTGCCAAGAATCACTATAAGAATTATTCCCCCCATATGGTACCGGTGGCCCAAATTTGGGGTCCTGGCTCACAGACTAAATAAGACTGAGGAAGTATAGAGAAAGTTTACAAGGATGCTTCCGGGACTTCAGGACCTGAGTTTTAGGAAAAGATTGAAAAAGTTAGGAATTTATTCCCTGGAGTGTAGGAGAATGAGGGGAGATTTGATAGAAAATAAGACCATAAGATATGGGAGCAGAATTATGCCATTTGGCCCATCGAATCTGCTCTGCCATTTTATCATGGCCGATCCAATTTTTGTCTCAGCACCCAATCTCCTGCATTCTCCCTGTATTTCTTCAGGTCCTGACCAATCAAGAATCTATCAACCTCTGCCTTAAATATACCAAGTGATTTGACCTCCATAGCTGCCTGTGGCAAAGAATTCTGCAGATTCACTACACTCTGGCTGAAGAAATTCCTCTTCATCTCTGTTCTAAAAGGACGGCCCCCTTTTCTGAGGCTCTGTCTTCTGGTCTTAGATTCTCCCACATGGGAAACATCCTCTCCACATTCACTCTGTCGAGGCCTTTCACTATTTGATAAGTTTGAATGAGGTCTATTCTCACTCTTCTGAACTCTAGTGAACACAGGCCCAGAGCCATCAAATGCTCTCCATATGTCAAGCCATTCAATCTAGGAATCCTTTTCAAGAGCCTCCTTTGAACCCTCTCCAGTTTCAGCACATCCTTTCTAAGTTAAGGGGCTCAAACCTGCTCACAATACTCCAACTGAGGCTTCACCCATGCTTTATAAAGTTTCACATTACATATTTGCTTTTATATTCTAGTCCTTTTGAAATGAGTGCTAACATCACATTTACCTTCCTCACCACGGACTCAACCTGCAAATTAACCTTCCAGGATTCCCAAGTCCTTTTACACCTCAGTTTTATTTGTATTTTCTCACCATTTAGAAAGTAATCAACTCCTTCTTCTACCAAAGTACACTTCCCAACACTGTATTCCATCTGCCGTTTCTTTGCCCATTCTCCTAGTCTGTCTAAGTCCTTCAGTAGCCTCTCTACTTCCTCAATATGACCTGCCACTCCACCTATCTTGATATTATCTGCAAACTTTGCAACAAAGCCATCAATTCCATTGCCAAATCATTGACATATAACCTAAAAATAATCGGTTCCAACACAGAAACCTGTGGAACACCACTAGTCACTGGCAGCCGGCCAGAAAAGGCTTCCTTTATTTCCACTCTTTGCCCCCTGCAAATCAGCCACTGCTTTACCCATGCCAGAATCTTTCCTGTAATAACATGAACCTTTAGCTTGTTAAGCATTCTCCTGTGTGGCACCTTGTCAAAGGTCTTCTGAAAATCCAAGTACACATCAATCAATTTGCCTTTTTCTATCCTGCTTGTTATTTCTTCAAAGAATTCCATCAGATTTGTCAGACAAGATGTTTCCTTGAGGAAACCATGCTAACTACAGTCAATGTTATCATGTGCCTCCAAGTGCTCTGTCACGTTATCCTTAATAATTGACTCCAACATCTTCCCAACCACTGAGGTCAATCTATGATGATGACATCAACTCAGGCCTGAGAGGCCAGCGTCGGGCATTTTCATGCCTTACAAGGCACGGAACGAAAGACTGTGTGGCGTGCCACTCCTCACACAGATATTTTGCAGTATTTTTTCTTTATTTTACGAGGTCAAGTTGCAAGCTCAACACTCAACCCATTATGGATGGAAAACATACTCGGGAACAGCCCGAATGGTTTCGAACCCAGGAACCTCCATTCCGGAGTCTGGCGCTGATGTCACTACACCACCAGCAAGCCTACAGTCTAACTGGCTTGCAATTAACTTTCTTCTGCATCTCTCCCTTCTTGAAAAGTGGAGTGACATTTGCAAATTTTCAGTCTTCCAGAATCTAGTGATTTTTGAAAGATCATTACTAATGCCTCCATGATCTCTTCAGCCACCTCTTTCAGAATTCTGGGGTGGACTCCACCTAGTCCAGGTGACTTATCTAGCTTCAGAAATTTCAGTTTCCCAAGAAACTTCTACCTAGTTATGGTAACTTCATACACCTCATGACCCCGACACATGGAACTCCCACCATACTGCTAGTGTCTTCGACAGTGAAGAATGATGCAAAAATGCTTATTCAGTTCATCCTCTGTTTTGTTGTCCCCCTTTAATCCTCTTCAGTATTATTTTCCAGTGGTCCAACATCCAATCTCGCCTCTCTTTTACACTTTATGTATCTGAACAATCTTTCTGTATCTTCTTTAATATTACTGGCTAGCTTACTCTCGTATTTCATCTTTACCTTCTTAATAACCTTTTAATAAAAATATGAGGGGTATAGATAGGGTAAATGCAAGCAAGGTTTGGGTGCAAGTTGAGTGGAAGTTTTCATAAAAGTCATAGTTTAAGCTGAAAGGTGAAATATTTAAGGGGAACCTGAGGGGAACACCTTCACTCAGAGAGTCGTGTTAGTGTGGAACTAGCTGCCAAAGGAGGGGGTGGATACAAGTTCAATTTCAACACTTAAGAGATTTTTGGATAATTACATAGATGGGAGGGGTATGGAGGGCTAAGGTCCGGGTGTGGGTCGATGAAACTAGGTAGAATAAAAAGTAGGCATGTACTATATGGGCCAAAGGCCGTATTTTTGTTCTGCAGTGCTCTATGACTCTATATAATCATGTGTCTAATATTCCTATGTCCTTCCAGCCCACAATACCAGATTGTGGCTACAGATGTTGATCTTAAACTTACAATGACGCAGAAGAAGGCCATTACATTGCATCTGTTCCTGTTCCCAAGGGAACAGTTACATTCATCACACTTACCTTCGTATCTACAACCTTTTACCTTAATCTTGGCAGAGTAAAGGCATCATCATTATATGACACAAAAATCTCACACAGACAAATTCAAGCATGTTACGTTCTTCTTTAGTAGTTATTCCATACTGTACTGCTCTTGTGCACTGGTCACTAACCCTGCTGTGAACCTATAGTTAACATTTACCTTCTGTTTAATCAGAATGACTTAAACTAGAGCAACTAATTCTCACACTAAATGAAACACTGTGACTATTGCTCAAGATGTTTAGTCAGAATATTATAGATTGGTTACATTAGAAATGAGGCAATCTGGCCCATTGACCCCACTCCACAATTCAGAATTATTATGGCTGACCTGGCTGTGTACTTGGCTCCACTTACCTGCATTTTTCCCATAACCCTTAACTCCCCTGTTCTGCAAGCAAGTAACTATGTCTTAACTGCTTCCCTGGGTAGAGAATTCCACAGATTCACTACTCTCTGGGAAAAGCAGTTTCTCCTTATCTCCATCCTAAATTATTCCCCCAAATCTTGAATCTATGTCCCCTGGTTCTAGTTTATTGTTATACAACTGTACACATGTATACAGTTAATTGAAACAATGCCCCCCAGAACCACAGTGCAATGGACAATACATGTATCACATTTAGCACATAAAATAACATTCACACAATAATATTAACAAATAAAAGAAGTATCCTGTAGATGTACAAGTTGACGTAAAGTACATATACAACAGTATATTTGATTGGTCAGAGTGATGCACTATCAATAACTCCAAAAGACTGGAAGTAGAGTAAATACTGAAAGGCTTTTATTAGCAGTAAAATGGATCCACGTCCATGCTGGATGACTGCCCTGGACAGTGGGAGGAGCCGTGACACAATTGCCTTTCTCCAGGGGTCTGTGGGAGGAGCCACAGGAGCAGTCAGCAGAGGGGCGTGTCCAGACAGGTATACATGGTTTACCACACAGAGCATGAAGGATACATGGAGAACTAGGAGACTGGGCTGAGAGGAAAACTGAATCTGCAACGATGAAATGGCAGAGCAGACTAGATGGGCCAAATGGCTTAATTCTCTATCTTATAGTCTTATGATATTATTACTACTAACCAGTAGAAACAACTTTCTTGCCCTGTTTTATCTGCCTATTTCATTACTTTGTATGCATCTGTAAGATCCCTTTTTATTCTTCTGAATTCCAGTGAGTATAGTCACAGGTGACCCAATCTCTCCTCATAAACTAACTCCCTCATCTCCGGAGTCAACCTAGTGAACCTCCTCTGCATGGCCTCCAAAGCCAGTATATCTTTCCTCAAGTAAGAAGACCAGAACTGCACGCAGTACTCCAGGTGTGGTCCCCACTGGTATCCTGTCAGTTGTTGCATAACCTCCCTGCTCTTAGATCCAAACCCTTTAGCAATTAAGACTGACATTTGATTTGCCTTCTTGATAAGATTTTGCACTGCAAGACAATCTTTTGCGATCCATGTACGTCTCTCTACACAACAGCATGCTGCAATATTTCAACATATAAATAATAATCTGATCTTCTATTTTTCCTTCCAAAGTGGATGACCTCACATTTACCAACATTCAACTCCATCTGCCAGATCCTTACACACTCACCTAAGCTATCTATATTATATCTCTCTGCAGACTCTCCGCATCCTTTGCACAACTTGCTTTTACACACAATTTAATGTCTTCAGCAAACTTAGATATGCTACATTCAGACTCCTCTTCCAAATTGTTAATGTATATTGTGGACAGCTGCAGGCCCAGCACTGACCCCTGCAGCACTCCACTCACTACTGACTGCCAAGCAGAGAAACACCCATTTACCCACCTTGCTACCTGCTGTGATTAACCGATCCTCCAAGTTCAAAGTAAATTGACTTAATCCTCTATTAATGCTATGGCCATGGAGATTCTGGACAAATATTCATGTCATGTTTTATAAGAACTTTTGTTTTTTCAGCAAAGCCTTGTATTTACTTTAGTGGTAAATCTTTCAGCTCAGAGAAGGCTTGCCTAGAATTCGATCACAAGATACTGTTTTTTTTCAAGCTCCATACAGAGCAATAGATTTGTTCTGGGGTAGAATGTGATTATGATAGGTTCTTGGTTGGATTACAGTACCCAGGGACACACACACACCAAAAATGTGCAATGTGCTGTTGATGAGATCTGGTACCTTGCAACCCATAAAGTGTTGTCCGGAGAAAATAACTACAAGTTTCCAAAGCATATCAGTCAGCACAGATCCTCCCAGGTTATGACAGGGTTCAATTCCTGTAAACTGCTTGTAACCCAACAGGTTGTCATTTAGAAATTAACAAGAAAATATTTGTGACTGGAGAACAAGCAGGCATGGGAAGAATGGCTGCCAGCCAGCTTTGCTGACTCAGTGAGTGAGAGAGGGAGTCTGTTCAGTACTCCTGGCACTGTTCAGTTTGTCCCAGCCCCCAATTTTTGCAGGTTGAGTGGGTGGTGGGCAGAAAAGGCACATAGCAAGTCCCCATTCCCACCCCACAGAAGATGTCAGCAGCCAGCAAGTAAATCATTATCTATCTTAGCAGTGTTGTTGATATATATAGTGTGTCCATAAGTCAGTTGTGTCAGGAAATGTAGAGGAGGCTTGACCCAAAAGCAGATCAGCAGAGATGATATAGCAGTGTGATATTTTAGAATCATAGTCATAGAGAAGTACAGCACCGAAATAGGCCCATCAGCCCATCTAGTTCGTGCCAAGCCATTTAACCTGCCTTGTCCCATTGACCTGCACCTGGACCATAGCAATCCATACCTCTGTTCTCCATGTACCTATCCAAACTTTTCTTAAACATTGAAATCGAGCTCACATGCACCACTTGCGCTGGCAATCCAACCACACACTCACAACACTGAATGAAAAAGAGTTCCCCTTAAACTTTTCACCTTTCACCCTTAATCAATGTCTTCTAATTGTAGCCCCACTTTATTTGCATTTTTCCTGTAGGTAGGTTACCAAAACTGCACATAATGTTCCAAATTAGGCCTCACCAATACCTTAGAACATAAGATATGGAGCAGAATTAGGCCATTTAGTCCATTGTGTCTACTCTGCTATTTCATCATGGCTGATCCATATTTCCTCTCAGCCCTAATCTCCTGCCCTGTATCCCTTTATGCCTTTACTAATCAAGAATCTATCAACCTCTGCATTGAGTAAACCCAATGACTAGGCCTTCCAATTACCTGTGGCAAAAAAATCCACAGTTTCACCACTCTCTGGCTAAAGAAATTCCTCCTAATCTCCATTCTAAAAGGGCACCCTCTATTTTGAGGCTGACTGCTTTGGTCCTAGACTCCCCCACCATAGGAAACATCCTCTCCACATCCACTCTATTGAGGCCTTTCAACATTTGATAGGTTTCAATGAAGTCACTCCTCATTCTTCTGAATTATAGTGAAGACACACCCAGAGCCATCAAACGCTCTCCATACGACAAGCCTTTCAATCCCAGAATCATTTTTGTGAACCTCCTTTGAACTCACTCCAATGCCAGCATGTCCTTAATTAGATAAGAGACTTGTAACAGCTCACAATACTCCAAGTGAGGCCTCACCAGTGCTTTATAAAGCCTCAACATTATAACCTTGGTTTTATATTTTAGTCCTCTTGAAATGAATGCTAAGATCGTATTTTCCTTCCTCATCACCAACTCAACTTAGACCATAAGACCAGAAGACATAGAAGCAGAAGTAGGCCCATCAAGTCTGCTCCGCCATTTAATCATGGCTGGTCCTTTTTTCAATCTCCTCCTCAACCCCAGTTTCTGGCCTTCTCCCCGTAACCTTTGATGCCATGTCCAATCAAGAACCTATCAATTTTTGCCTTAAATACACCCAACAACCTGGCCTCCACAGCTGCATGTGGCAACAAATCCCACAAATTCACCACCCTTTGAAATTTCTCTGCATCTCTGTTTTGAAAGGGTGCCCCTCTATCCTGAAGCTGTGCCCTCTTGTCCTAGACTCTCCACCATGGGAAACATCCTTACCACATCTACTCTGTTTAGGCCTTTCAACATTCCAAAGGTTTCAATGAAATTCCTCCTCATCAACTTGCAAAATAACCTTTAGAGAATCCTGCATAAGCACTCCCAGGTTCCTTTGCACCTCAGATTTTTGAATTTTCTCTCCTTTTAGAAAATAGTCTACCCTTTCATTTCTTCTGCCAAATTGCATGACCATACACTTCCCAACATTATATGACTTATACAACTTCAACATAACATTTCATCTCCTGTACTCAATATTTTGATTTGTGAAGGCCAATGTGCAAAAAAGCTTTCTTTATGACCCCATCCTCCGGTGATGCACATTCAATGAAATACGCATGGATCTATATTCCTAGATCCTTTTGTTCTACCACATTCCTCAGCTCTACTGATCACTGTGTAAGATCTACCCTGGCTGGTCCTACCAAAGTGCAACACCTCACACTTGTCTGCATTAAATTCCATCTGCCTTTTGTCAGCCCATTTTTCCAGCTGGTCCAGATCCCACTGTAAGCTCTGATAGTTTTCCTCACTGTCCACTACACCTCCAATCTTGGTGTTATCTGCAAATTTGCTATAGACGACAAACAACAAAGGACCCAGCACTGATCCCTGTGGCCGCAGGCCTCCAGTCAGAGAGGCGACCGCCTACCATTGCTCTCTGGCTTCTCCCATAAAGCCAATTTCTAATTAAATTTATTATCCCATCTTGAGTGCCAAGTGACTAAACCTTGCTGACCAACCTCCCATGCAGGACCTTGTCAAATGCTTTGCCTTTATCAAATTCCCTGGTAACTTCCTTGAAAAACTCACCTACCATAAAAAAATTATGTTTCTTGCAGCAGACTGTGATCTCTCTATAAATAAGTTCCTCTAAATGCCATGGACTGTTGAGTGGTCTGTAATATAGCCCCATTAATGTGGTCATACCTTTCTTATTTCTCAGTTCCACCCATAAAGCCTCACTAGGTGAGTTCTCTGGTCTGTCCTGACTGAGCACCACTGTGAAGTTTTCTCTGACTAGTAACACCACCCCTTCCCCTTCATTCCACCCCACCACACTAACACATTTAAAACAATGGAACCCTGAGCTTCCAGTCCTGCCCCTCCTGCAACCAACTCTCACAAATGGCTACAATATCATAATTCCAGGTGCAGATCCATGCTCTGAGTTCATCTGCCTTTCCAACAATACTTCTTGCATTGAAATACATACAGTACAGGACATTAGTCGCACCATGCTCAAACTTTTGATTCCTGACTTTCTCTGAGGTCTTAATAACATCTCTCCACAACCTCTCCACTATCTGTTTTAGCACTCTGGTTCCCTTCCTCCTGCAACTCTAGTTTAAACAACTGCCCATCACTCCCTGCAGCACGAGCAAACCTTCCTGCTAGGATATTAGACCCTTCTAGTTCAGGTGTAAACCGTCTCTGCTGTACAGGTCCCATCTTCCCTGGAAGAGAGCCCAATGATCTAAAAATCTGATGACTTCCCTCCTACACCAACTCCTTAGCTATAGATAGATACATAGATCCATTTTATTGTTAAAGTATGCATGTACACTACATCTCTGATATTTGTCTTCTTCAGATAGCTATGAAATACAGAAAAACCATGGGATTTGCTGAAAGAAAATACATCAAACCCCCCACCCCATGCACAAAAAGGAATGGGAAACAAAGCTTGCAAAACTCAAACACCCCAATCCCTCCCTTGCACAAAAAAAACATCGATCACCCACATGATAAATGGCCGCCGGAACACCAATCTCCAAACCTCCAACCTCCTCCCTCACACAAAAGCAACAGATCGCCCATCCAGAAAACAGCAGCCAGAACATCAAAAGCCCAAGCCTCTAACCCCGCCCCTCATAAAAATCAGTAACAACAACAGTAAAGCCCCAAACCCCTCCCCCGCAAAAGAGAACCAAACCCCCAATCTCCTCTCTAACACAGAAAAACCAACAAGAACATCAGAGACAAAATCCCCAACCCCCCCCCCTGCACAAAAACCACCACATCGCCCACCTGGAACTCAACCACACGTTAAACTATATGATCTTCCTATTTCTGGCCTTACTAGCACGTGACACAGGTAGCAATCCTGAAATCACCACCCTGTCCTTTAATACCTAACTCCCTGAATTCCCTTTGCAGAACCACGTCACTCTTCCTACCCATGTCATTGGTATCTACATGGACCACAACCTCTGGCTGCTTACCCTCCCACTTGGCTGAGGACTCAATCCAAGATATCCCAGACCCTGGCACCTGGGAGGCAACATACCATCTGGGAATCACAAACACAAGAAAATCTGCAGATGCTTCGCTCAGTTCCTCTATCTCCACTGCATCTCCAGAACTAATGAGATGTCCTCCTTCTTCAAAGATAGGGGCTTTCCTTCCTCCATCATCAGCAATGCCCTCACTCACATCTCTTCCATTTCACACATGTCTGGCCTCACCCCATCCTCCCACCACTCCACCTCA
Organism: Hemitrygon akajei; assembly: GCF_048418815.1. Lineage (NCBI taxonomy): Eukaryota > Metazoa > Chordata > Chondrichthyes > Myliobatiformes > Dasyatidae > Hemitrygon > Hemitrygon akajei. Next base: position 19,930,386 of record NC_133145.1, on the reverse strand, counting down.
CCTAACACCTCACTAGCCTCCACGTCCAGCACATAATTCTCCGTAAATTCTGCCATCTCCAGTAAGATCTCTCCACCTAGCACATCTTTTCCTTCCTCCTTTCCCTCTTTCCTCTTTCTACAAGGATCACTCCCTACATGACCCCTTGTCTATTCGTCTCTGTCCACTGAACTCCCTCCTGGCACTTATCCTTACAAGCGATACAAGTGCCATACCTTCCCCTACACCTCCTCCCTCACTACCATTCAGGGCCTCAAACAGTCCTTCCAGGTGAGGCGACACTTCACCTATGAGTCTGTTGGGTTTCATCTACTGTATCCAGTGCTCCTGGTTCAGCCTCCTGTATATCAATGAGACCCGACGTAGATTGGGAGATCGCTTTGCCACGCACCTATGCTCTGTCTGCCAGAAAAAGCAAGATCTCACCAGTGGTCACCCATTTCAATTCTACTTCCCATTCCCATTCCAACATGTCAGTCCATGGCCTCCTCTTCTGCCCCAATAAGGCCACACTCAGATTGGAGGAGCAACACCTTGTATTCCATCTGGGTAGCCTCCAAGCTGATGGCATGAACAACTTCTTGAACTTCCAGTAATCGTGCCCCCCCCCCCCCAACATTGCCACTTCCCATTTCTCTCTCTCACCTTGTCTCCTTATCTGGCCATCACTTCCCGCTGGTGCCCCTCCCCACCCCTTTCTTCCATGGTATTCTACCCTTATCAGATCCCCCTTTCTCCAGCCTTTATCTCTTTCACCAATCAACTTCCCAGCTCTTTCGTTCATGCCTCTCCTTCTCCCAGTTACACCTATCACTTACCACCTTAACTTCTTCCCCCCCACCCCCACCTTCTTACACTAATCTCATCTTTTTTCTAGTTCTGATGAAGTGTTTTTCCCCAAAACATCAACTGTTTATTCTTTTTCATACTTGCTACCTAGCCTGCTGAGTTTTTCCAGCATTTTGTGTGTGTTGCCAACCATCCGGGAATCTTGTTTCAGTTTGTTTCTTCCCTTTACTCTTAATCTCCAACATTTATTTCCTGTTGAGGTTGAAGTGACCTGATGATTGGTTAATTTTCCTCCCAATGATGTGTATGAATTCTGCACTCTCTGAGCTTGCATCACACGTCCAGTTAAATAAGCAGCATTGGTGCCAAGGACAGCACAGTTTCTAGCAGTCAGCCGTTACTGATATGTTGGATGTAGCTGTCATTAACAAGATATTCAACGTGGGATTATTACTACTAAGTCCCATCCTATACCAGACCAGCAAGAGTTATGGGCTCAAAACCCAGAAACAGACAATGGTACCAGCTATTTTGCCGACATGACTAGAAAATCTGGTTTCTATGGCAGTCATCCTGAGGTGACATAATTCGCACTATGAAGCTATCATCCATGGGAATGAAAGACTGATAATGCTTTCAGTAACGTGGGGATTCACCTTGCCCAGCACTCTGAAGAGTAATGTATATACTTCGCCATTCTAGTTAAGAAAACTGGTTACACACTTTTGCTCCAAAATTTGAATATTGATCATGTAGTGAATGTTCTTAATTAAAATAAAAAATAAAAGTAAAAATCAGTGTGGGTACCTCATGTACCTAATAAAGTGAACTGACTGTATGTTTGTGTATGTTGTAGCCCATTCACTTCAAGTTAAATGTGTTGTACGTTCAGAGATGCTCTTCTGCACACCACTATTCTAACACATGGCTATCTGAGTTACTGTCTTCTTCCTGTCAGCTTAAACCAGCCTGGCAATTCTCCTCTAACCTATCTCATTAACAAGGCATTTCTTGCCACAGAACTGCCACTCATTGACTGGATTTTTTTTTTTGGTTGTTTTTTGCACCACTCTCTAGAAACTCTAGAGACTGCTGTGCATGAAAATCCAAGGGGCGATCAGCAGTTTCTGAGATACCCAAAATACTCCATCTAGCACCAACAGATATTCCACAGTCACAGTTACTGTCTTAGATAACACTTCTTCCCTATTCTGATGCTTGGTCTGAAAAACAACTGAACCTCTTGACCACGTCTGCATGTATTTATGCATTGAGATGCTGCCACATGGTTGGCTGATTAGATATTTCTATTAACAAGCAGGTGTATGGCTGTACCTAATAAAGTGGCCACTGAATGTAGATTACATTAGATTCAAATAAAAAAGTACTTTTTTATACAAAGGGTAGCAAGATTTTGAATTTCTCCTTAAAATTGTCTGAATATCAGCACTTGAAATTTTAAGATTGAGCTTGGTAAATTTTTGAAAAGTAAAACTCTGCGAGTGTAGGAAATCTAAAATAACAACAAAAATTCTGATGATACTGGGCAGATCAGGCAGCATCCGTGGAGAAAGTAGCATTTCAGGTTTCAGAGAGAGGGAGTTAGCATGTTAGGCCAGTGACTCAACATTAGAACATTGCACAACTTTTTCTCAACCTCGTTATCACTCAGCCTTGTGTTGAGTTAAACTTCTGCTTCACCAGCTCATAGAAAAATCTTGTTTTCTAACGTGGCTTCATTGTCTTGAAACAGTTACACTGTTTCTTTCTCCATAGATGCTGCCATTTTCCAATTTATTCTTGATAAATAGTTGTCGGAAAGGAGATTTATGAGGGAATATCAAGCAAGGGTAGGAGGATAAGGTGGAAGTGAGGAGCTGATCTAAAGTAACATCAGAACATTGCAAACCTACTTGGAGTCATAGAGTCATAGATTCTTATAACAGAGAAACAGGCCCTTTGGCCCAATTGGTCCATTCCAAACAGGATTCACATTTGCTATAACCATGGGCACTCACATGGGTCCCAGCTATGCCTGCCTGTTTGTTGTCTACGTGGAACAGTCTATGTTCCAAGCCTACACTGGTGACAGTCCCACACTTTTCCTAGGCTACATCGACGACTGCATTGGTGCTGCTTCCTGCACCCTTGCTGAATTCATCAATTTCATCCACTTTGCCTCCAAGTTCCATCCTGCCCTCAAATTCATCTGGTCCATTTCCGACACTTCCCTTCCCTTTCTCTATCTCCTTGTCTCTATCTCCAGAGACAGCTTATCCACCAATGTCTATTATAAACCAATGGGCCCTCACAGCTACCTATACCTTGTCCCACCCTGTTACTTGTGAAAATGCCATCCTCTCTCATCTTACCAGGCTTAGGGTTCCTCTTATCCTTACCTACCACCCCACCAGCCTCCATGTTTCAGCATATACTTCCCCGAAACTTCTACCACTCCCGGCTGGATCCCACCACCAAACACGTTTTCCCTCCCCCCCCCCCCCCCCCCCATTTTCTGCTTTCCACACGACTCCCTTGTCCATTCATCCCTCCTCACTGATATCCATCCTGGCACTTATCCTTGCATGCAGAACAAGTACTACACCTGCCCCTACACCTCCTCCCTCACTACCATTCAGGTTGCTCATTTTTGTATTTCACTTCATTGAAATACATGATATTGAAAAAAAAGTAACATACAATGCAATTGCATTTCTAGAAAATTCTGTTTTTATAATATGCCAGATCTTCACAGACATGATAAATGTAGTGTAAGTCTCTCATGTCCCCCCCAAACTCAAGAGATTGAAACAGCTCGTCCAACCCCAAACCCCAGTTTGTGTGGATGTTGGGTAATTTGCTACCCTGTTACAAATTAGTGCCACAAAATAACAGACTGTACACTGCATACGATTAAAGGAATTATATTTATGAATCTTAACTTAACTAAAGTGTTAGTAAAGAATAACAAAAAGAAAAGGGTACATTCTAATTAAACAGCCAAACGTGCACAAGTTGGAGCTCATCTTGAATTTCTCTGTCACTCACGCACTGGGCTCTCGGTGAACATGAAAACACGCACCACTTTTCGAACGTTGCTCGCAATCCATCTCGAACAAGTGGGTCTCCCATTGGATCATGTGCTACGACCGGTTCTCCCCAGCATCTTCTCTCTCCATCTCCCAGCAAACACAAGCTCAAGATCAACCTTATTGTCCCTCACCAAGAAAACTTCCTGCTAATTGAATGGCATACATTCCACATTATCCCTTATCTTCAACAATAACTCAAACAAGCCGAAAGCAGAACAAACTGCTCTTACAAAGCTGCTAAGTGAAATACTTACAACATAACAGTAAAGATGTGAACCAAGGCATTACACTAATATCATGTCTGATCTGACTATTATCTCAGTTCCACATTCCCACTTACCTCTGGTTACTTTCTACCTTCCTTCTTAGAATCAATTTGTGACTATCTGAAAAATAGACAAAGATTTCTGCTTCCATCAATCTTTGAGAACGACAATTCCAAAGATTCATGACCCACTGAGAGAAAAAAAAACTTCAATTCTCTTCTGCCTTAAATGGATGACTTCTTATTTTTAATTTGTGATGCCTAGATTTATTATCAGGAACCTACTCTGTAGTAGTTTTCACTTTAAGCTTCACACACAAAATGCCGGAGGAACTCAGCAGGCCAGGCAGCATCTGTGGAAAAGAGTACAGTTGACATTTTGGGCCGAGACCCTTCAGCAGGAATTTAAGCTTAAATGTTTGAGATTTCTAAATGCAGATTGTAGCTCACATTCCATCCTCTTTAAGTGCCCAAATTAAATTGCAGGAGATTTACACTGTACCAGAAGATTCCTCATGGATACCTACAGCCTAGTACAGAGTTCCTCAGATTTCTAGCACTTAAGTTGTACAATTTCTCTGTTAAAATTAGTGGGGAAAATGTCTACCCACACACCATTGTGTAGAAGTTAATGTCTCTTCTATTTAACTCAATTTACTTAAAAACAACTAATTGTTTTTAAGTGTATCATCATCATCATCATTATGTGCCATACCATAAGTGAACATGGTCATGACCATGATTGTTCATGGCAAACTTTTCTACAGGAGTGGTTTGGCATTTCCTTCTTCAGGTCGGTGCTTTTTCAAGATGGGTGACCCCAGCCATTATCAATACTCTTCAGAGATTGTCTGCCTGGCGTCAGTGGTCGTATAACCTGGACATGTGACATGCTTATACAACCATCCACCACGTGACCCTGATTGGGGGGCTAAGCAGGTGCTACACCTTGCCCAAAGGTGACCTACAGGCTAGAAGAAGCACCTTACACCTCCTTTGGTAGAGATGTATCTCCAACCCACCACCCATTTAAGTGTGAATGAGTGCTTTAATTTTTAAAACAATTTTAGCAGCACTTGTCCTTTATTACTTTGTTCAATTACTTTTGAATGTTTGTGGAAACCAGATCAAATATTTTGTCTTTATCATTCACGAGCCTGGATTCTGGTGTTCACTAATGGTCAAAGTCACTCTTAGCAGTTTGGATATGGAGAGGGTCTTTCTATTTATGGCACAATATAGAGCTAGTAGCCACTTTTTTCAAAATACGAGTTATTTAAAACAGATGATGTGACTTTCTTCTCATCAAGGATCACATGTTTTTGGAAATCTTTTCTTTAAAGAGTGGAGAAAGCAGAATCTTTGAATATTTCACCATAGGAGTCAAGAGATTTGAAATAAGCAAGGAGGGGAAAGGTTATGAGGGAGGACTGAGAAGTTGAGGTTACAACTAGATCACTTGTAAAATTATTAAGTGACTGAGAAATCTTGAGGGAGGGCAGGTCTTTGTGTTCCCTATCCTTACTTTATTTGTAATGTCAAGATGCTCGTGGAACTAACCTCAGGGCCTTACCAGTAATCTGGTAGGCAGACTTCCAATGGAGCACTGCAACAGTGGATAAGATGAACACAGCAGGGGAGTTTGGTCAGGGGAGGTCCCTCCTTGTTTTCAGCACTGCTGTGATTAGTGTGATAAGACTTTTCAAGGCCACAAAGCCACATTGCTTTAAAAAATGTCCTGAAGCCACATAAAAGTACATATGGGCAATTTCAACTTCAGCAGCCCTCTAGAAAATTGGTCCATATAGACAGATAACAATTCTAAATACACAATTATAAAGATTCATTATCTAATAAAATGCCCCAAGGTAATTCACAGGAAGGTCATCAAGCATGATTTTACATAGAGAAAACAAGGTGATGTTAGAAAAGATGTCCAAAAGCTCAATCAAGACAAAGGCTTTAATGACCAGATCAGATTAGTTTATTGCCATATACTCCAGGTGCAGTGAAATTCCTTGCTCATGTGAAAGTCAGAGTAAACACTATACATGGGAACAATAAATACAGTGGTGAGTGCAAATGACTCCAAAGGACAGCAGTGCAAACTGAAACAGTGCAGAAGGAAATACAAATGTGACAATAACAGAAGAGCTGGAATCGAGGGTAGAAGAACTTGGCAGCACCCTCCAGGAAGAAGATATGAAAGAGATGGTTGAGATGGTTGGTTCAGAGGTCTGATAGCAGTGGGGAAGAACCTGTTCTTGAGTTGGTTGTCAGAGTTTCAACCTCTTGTATCTTTTCCTAGAAGGTAGAACAGAGAAAATGGAATAGCTGAGTGGTAGCCATCCTTGACAAAACTGTTAACCTTTCTGAAGTAATGGACTGTGAAGCTGGACTGGATGGAGGGAAGTGACGAGCCTGAGATGTATCTCTCTCTGAGCAGAGCAGTTGCCACACTAGGGTAAGATGCAGTTCATAGAGGTACAGTATGTCCTATTGTGCATTTGTAGAAGTTCAAGAGAATCCTTATTAACAATATGAATCTACTCTTAAGTGTGGAGGTGGTCACAGGCACCTCTACATGGAGGGACATTATGGAGGAAAGAGAATGGAAACAAATAAGAGATGAGAATGCTGAAAATAAGAAAGAAATGTAAATATTGAATTTTTAAAAATATTTAAATGTTGAAAACACTCAGCTGGCCAGGCAACAGGTAGTGCTTCAGGTTATGGACTTATTGTCAGAACCAGAAGAGGGAGACAACAAGTTGGTTTTAAGTGGTAGTAAAGGTGGAAGAGAGATGGCAGGATGAGACTAGGATTATCATGGGATAATCTGTACCTGCCAGAGGATGGTTAGAGGGTGAGGACATGAGGAAAGAGCTATGAAATGAGGGAATTTCCAAATAAATGGAAGATAAATTGCATGGCAGAAGTGTTGTGGAAGAAACTGTTTTGTTGAAGTGGACCAGGGAACTATGAAAAGTGTAGTCCCTTCAAAGTACTGGAAGATGAGGACATGAAGGTTGTGTTTGGCAGTGGGATCTGGCTGAAGGTGATGGAAAATATGATTGATTAACAATTGAGTTAGGAGGCTTTTGGAGTAGAAGGTGAGGATTAGGGGATTAATGTCCAAAGCCATGAAAAGGAAGGCATCTCTGAGACTCCTGAGTGGAAAATTTTATCATCAGAGCAGATACAATGGGGCTGGAAATAGGGGAAGAATAGAATGACAGAAGACAGGGCAAAGAAAAGTATAGTTCAGTCCCTGGTCTGCTTTCCCAACTCTGACAAATATTGTCCCTCACACACACTTTCCTGCCATCTAGGGACCTACAAAGCCCTACAGGTGATGTAGAGATTCACTTGTACTTCTTCCAATGAAGTGTTATAGTCCACTTAACGCTGGGGATCAATTGAACAGAAGTCTTTGTCTATAGCTTCTCCAGATGACATTCCTGGGCTGATCTCATTAGAGATATTCTCTTTGGTTTATCCTTTGCTCCCTACCCTCTCTGTGACTTAAAACTAATTTGATTTCTCTCTTTCCCAGTTCTGTTGATATATTAACACAGTTTCTCTTTCTTCAGAGTTTTTGTGCTGTCCACAAATCAGAGATGCCTAAAACCAAAAGGCATAGGTTTAAGATAATGCATGGGAAGTTTAATCAGGTTCAGATTGGTGATTGGAGGAGGCAGAGGCACACATAACATTTAAGAAGTATCTAGACAAGGAGTGAAGTGGATCATTCATAGTCACAGAGTCGTAGAGCACAGAATCAGGTCCTTTGGCCGAACTGGTCCATGCCAACCAAAATTTTCATTCAAGCCAGTTCAATTTGTACGTTTGACCCGTATCCCTTCAAACCTTTCTCATCCATATACTGTGCCTAACCAACAGTCTTTTAAATGCTGTTTATTGTACCTGCCTCAACCACTTCCTCTGCACCTCAAATTTCAATTAAAACTTTTCCCCTTTCAACCTGAAACCTGTGCCCTCTAGCTGTTGACTCCTCAAATGTGGGAAAAGGGTAGTGTGCATTCACGCTCTCTGTGTCCCAAATAGACCAAGAGCCGACAACTGGAATAGTTATAGTGGACGGGTTAGTGGGGGGGGGGGGTGTTGCTGAAGAGCCTGTTTCTGTGCTCCATCACTCTATGACTAGTTATTTCCTAACTTGCTGAGAATTCCAGAATATTCTGCTTCCATTTAGGGAAGAGAAGGAGTTGGGGAGAAAAATTGACAGTAGTGTATAAATATATTCATGAGTGTATTTTAAACAGTTTTTGTATCACATGGTCTGATCCTTTATTGCCCATGTCTAGTGGTTTAGTTTAAAGCTATGGCCTTCAGTAAAGGATATCCTATTTATGCTCCTTTTTATTTATTCAGTGAATTGCAGGGTTGATGCTAATGTCAGAGAGGGATTTGAACACAGGAAGGATCTCAGACCTTGTTGGACTGGGAGCTGGTTTGGGTAACAATGCAATCTCATTACAGTAGAGAGATGAAACTTTGATCAACTGACTGCTTTAGTGATGAACGTATTCCTTCAGACCAAGATCAGAGGCCTGCATGTGGGTGGTATCTACCCTTTGTACCACTCTCCCTCTGCTCTTATTGTTCTTGGCATTCAAGCTCAGAATAAAGTTGAGGAACTGCTCTTTGTGCTCCATTCACACACCACACAAGTTCTCACATTTAACTTAGCCTTCAACAGTACCGCACGACTCACCATTATCCTCCTCTGCGTACACCTTGTCCCAACACCATCCTTCAGCCCAGTTGTCCTTTAGTCTCTTCTACCTACCTCCTCCTTTTATTCTGTACTCTACCTACCCAGCATCTTCAAGCTTATTTGTCTAGAAATTAGATCAAACAGCTCCACGTCTATACAGTATAGGAACACATTTCAATGAAAAATTAAACATTATTGGAAAACAAAGAGGTCTCACAGGTCTTTTTTTTTTGCTGCTGGACCTCTATGCATCTGTTCAGGCTTGGAGTGATTCCAGTCACTTTTATCATTGTCAGCCATGCATGCTTTACTCGCATTCTCCATGGACCACTCATGCAGCAGCAGGCTTCTACAGCATTCATGAAGTACGCTTCTTCAAAAGGCCTTCCTGATTGTGATTTCCAGTGCTTGGAAATCTTGTCCCGCTGTTGTCTTGGACCCATGTGTGGACAAACAGCAGACTTTCTCTGTCACGGGGTGGGGGGGGGGGGGGTCCCTGGCTCTGACTCAACCCAAGAGCGGAGTGCACAGATTCCTCATGAAGAGACGGAAACGAGGTTAGACATAGGAACACTGATAGAGCCTTGGAGGAACAACTGAGCGACACTGTGATACAATTCATTCTCTCCAACACAATGACTCCACTAAGACACTAAATGAGAATCCTCTTCAAATAATCATAGAATGCGGGAAACACACGCCAACCACAATTAACTTGATGAGATTAAGCTGAAATCACAAGGGTTTAACGTCTCTAGTTAAGATAATGATTAATAAATATAGATTCTCAAGAACCCTAGAAGCTCAACGCTCTACGGAAAGCCGTAAAGGCCATTGGGTTCATGACAGGCTTCCCTTCAGGGAGGATCTTTGCTGCCTCATCTTTATACCATCTACCTTATTCCCAGATTAACCACTGGCCCCATTTACTACTAACATGTCTAAAGATGTGTTAGCATTTGTTTAATATGTCTTTAAATGTGTCAAACTGTTTCCAGGTAGTTAATCTCTGACATTTTATAGTTCTAACATGTATTTGATTTGAATTTGTTCAAGTTTTGGGATCTAGGAGTGAATAACCAGATCAGCGTTTATCACCAAACATGAATGAGCAGGGGTGGTGAGTTACATTCTTGAATTGCTTAAGGCCCTAATGACAAGGGTACGCCACAATGCTCCTGGGAGACAGTTCTAGGATTTACAGCCAGGAATGGTAGTATATTTTCAAATTAGGGTGGGGTGAACCAGCAAATGATGGTGCTCCCCTCACCTGCCAACCTTGTCCTTCTTAATGGTAGAGACTGCAGGTGCGGGAGGTGTCAGTAGGGTAGCTGTAGTTGTAGAAGATATACATTGCAGCCATGGTTTACTAACAGTGGAGGAATGTACAATTTGGACAGTCAGTGGGTATGTAGCGATGTGCTACACACAGTGCTGAAATAACGACACGTAGTCGGTAAGTCGTTTCGAGACTAGTTTATTCAAATTTCGCGGCGTTGGCATTTAATCCCTAGCGCCCGCCCTCTCCGGGCGGAAATGATGTCAGGGGTGCATTACCAAAGTCTCTCCCCGCGCGCTGGCTATCTGTGAGCCGGTTCGCCTGCGCAGAAAGTGGGTCGCCACATAACCAGCCCCCCCAGAACCGGCGATACACCCCCCAATGTCCACAGTCTGGATCAGCCTCTGTTTGGGAGGTCTGCCTCTGTGCCGCGGTTCCTGAACCTCGACCGGCTGTGCCAAGTCCACATGGGCTGGTTTGAGTCGGTCCACCATGAAAACCTCCTCTTTCCCCCAATGCCCAGAACGTACGTGGACCCGTTGTTGTTGATCACCTTGAATGGCCCCTCGTACGGCTGCTGTAGCGGTGCCCGGTGTCTGCCCCTTCGTACAAACACAAACTTACAGTTCTGCAGGTCTTTGGGTACATGGGTCAGGGTCCGTCTGTACTGTGAAGTCGGTACGGGGGCCAGGAGCCTTTTGCGTAGTCTGTCCAGGACTGCTGCGGGTTCTTCCTCTTGCCCCCTTGGGGCTGGTATGAACTCTCCTGGGACGGCCAGGGGTGCGCCGTACACCAACTCAGCCAACGAGGCATGCAGATCCTCTTTGGGCACTGTGCGAATTCCAAGCTGGACCCAGGGAAGCTCATCCACCCAGTTAGGTCCTCTCAGGCGGGCCATGAGAGCCGACTTCAAGTGACGGTGGAAGCGTTCCACTAGTCTGTTTGACTGTGGGTGGTAGGCAGTTGTGTGGTGTAGCTGCATTCCCAACAGGCTGGCCACAGCCGACCACAGGCTGGAGGTGAACTGGGCGCCTCTGTCGGAGGTAATGTGGGCCGGTACCCTGAAACGTGCTACCCAAGTTGCGATCAGTGCTCGAGCGCAGGAATTGGCAGATGTGTCGGTGAGCCTCTGGCCACCTTGTGAACCGGTCTACCATAGTTAGGAGGTACCGCGCTCCTCGGGACACTGGTAGGGAGCCCACGATATCCACATGAATGTGGTCAAACCTCCGGTGGGTGGGTTCGAACTGCTGCGGCGGGGCTTTAGTGTGCCACTGCACCTTGGGGGTTTGGCACTGCGCGTACATTCTGGCCCATTCACTGACCTGCTTGCGAAGTCCGTGCCACGCGAACTTGCTGGAGACCAGCAGGACGGTTGTCCTGATAGATGGGTGTGCCAAACCGTGTATGGAGTCGAAAACTCGCCGCCTCCAGGTTGCCAGACGATAGGGCGAGGTTGGCCGGTAGCCACATCGCACAGGAGGGTCCTCTCACCTGGGCCTACGAGAAAGTCCTGCAGCTGCAAACCTGAGACTGCAGTCCTGTAGCTGGGCATCTCATCGTCTGCCTGCTGCACCTCCGCCAGTGCTGCATAGTCCACCCCCCGGGACAGGGCCTGGACAGCTGGTCTGGAGAGTGCATCCGCCATGACGTTGTCCTTTCCTGAGACATGCTGGATGTCTGTTGTGTACTCGGAGATGTAGGACAGATGTCGCTGCTGGCAAGCTGACCAGGGATCGGACACCTTCGTGAACATGAAGGTCAACGGTTTGTGGTCCGTGAACGCGGTGAACGGCCTGCCTTCTAAGAAGTACCTGAAATGCTGGATTGCCAGATACAGTGCCAACAGTTCCCAGTCGAAGGCACTGTACTTGAGTTCAGGTGGTCGTAGGTGCTTGCTGAAGAATGCCAGGGGTTGCCAGCGCCCTTCGATGAGCTGCTCCAGCACCCCACCGACTGCTGTGTCGGATGCGTCCACCGTGAGGGCAGTTGGAATGTCCGTTCTGGGGTGCACCAGCATCGCGGCATCTGCCAAGGCTTCCTTGGCTTTAACGAAAGTGGCCGCGGCCTCCTCGTCCCAAGTAATGTCCTTGCCTTTACCTGACATCATGGTGTACAAAGGGCACATGATACAGGCTGTTGAGGGGAGGAAACGGTGGTAGAAGTTCACCATACCAACGAACTCCTGCAGGCCTTTGACCGTGTTGGGCCGGGCAAAGTGGCGGATCGCGTCTACCTTGGCGGGCAGAGGTGTTGCCCCGTCTTTGGTAATCCTGTGGCCCAGGAAGTTGATGGTATTGAGACCGAACTGGCATTTGGCTGGGTTGATCGTGAGGCCGAAATCACTCAGGCGGGAGTAGAGCTGGCGGAGGTGGGACAGATGCTCCTGACGACTACTGCTGGCTATAAGCATGTCATCCAAATAGATGAACGCAAAGTCCAGGTCGCGTCCCACCGTATCCATTAGCCACTGGAACATCTGTGCGGCATTCTTCGGGCCGAATGGCATTCGGAGGAACTCGAACAGGCCGAACGGGGTGATGAGTGCTGTATTGGGGATGTCTTCAGGGTGCACCAGGATTTGATGGTATCCCTGGACGAGGTCTACTTTGGAAAAGATTCTTACCCCAAGCAGGTTTGCTGCAAAGTCCTGTATGTGCAGCACGGGGTAGCGGTCTGGAGTTGTAGCCTCGTTCAGTCTGCTGTAGTCGCCGCATGGTCTCCAACCCCCAGCTGCTTTGGGCACCATGTGCAGGGGGGAGGCCCATGGGCTGTCGGACCTCCGTTCGATCCCCAGTTCCTCCATCCTCTTGAACTCCTCCTTCGCCAGGTGGAGCTTTTCCAGGGGGAGCCTTCGTGCGCAGGCGTGGAGGGGTGGTCCCTGGGTCGGAATGTGGTGCTGAACCCCGTGTCTGGGCATGGCTGCCATGAACTGCGGTGCCAGAATCGATGGAAAGTCCACCAGGATTCTGGTGAATTCGTTGTCTGACAGTGTGATGGAGTCCAGGTGTGGGGCCGGCAACTTGGCTTCACCCAGGGAGAACGTCTGGAAAGTCTCGGCATGTACCAGTCTTTTCCCTTGCAAGTCGACCAGCAGGCTGTGAGCTTGCAAGAAGTCCGCCCCCAGGAGTGGTTGGGCCACCGCAGCCAGTGTGATGTCCCACGTGAACCGGCTGGCGCCAAACTGCAGCTGCACTGTGCGGGTGCCGTAGGTCCGTATCGTGCTGCCGTTTGTGGCCCTCAGTGTGGGTCCTGGCTTCCTGTCGCGGGTGCCGTACCCCGTTGGGGGCAAGACGCTGATTTCCATTCTGGTGTCGACCAAGAAGCAGCATCCGGACTGTTTGTCCCAGACGTACAAGAGGCTGTCCTGGTGGCCAGCCGCCCTAGCCATTAGCGGCAGCTGGCCCTTGCAGGGCTGGCGACAACGGCGGGCTTCTGTGCCCCACTGCTGGTGGTAGAAACACCACTGTTCACTGGCCTCCTCACTCCTGCCTCTGTGTTGTGTGCACCCCCCTGCCGGGTCTGGTCTCGTCCACTGTTGGGCACGTGGCCTGGTAATCTGACCGACGGATGCCACACTCTCCCTCTTGGCTTTCCACAGCACATCTGCCCGGGCCGCCACCTTCCGGGGGTCGCTGAAATCTGCATCGGCCAGCAGCAGATGTATGTCCTCGGGCAGTCACTCTAGGAACGCTTGCTTGAACATGAGGCAGGGCTTGTGTCCATCAGCCAGGGCCAGCATCTCGTTCATCAATGCTGACGGCATCTGTCTCCCAAACCATCCAGGTGAAGCAGGCAGGCACCCCGCTCACGCTGTGAGAGGCCAAAGGTCCCAATGAGCAGCACTTTGAATGCTTCATATTTGCCTTCTTCCGGGGGCGACTGTATGAAATCTGCAAGCTGGGCGGCCGTCTCCTGGTCAAGGGTGCTCACCACGTGGTAGTAACATGTGGAATCAGAGGATATCTGCCGAATCTGGAACTGGGCTTCTGCTTGGCTAAACCACACGCGTGGTCGCAGCGTCCAGAAAGTCGGCAGTTTTAGCGAAACTGCGTGAACAGATGAAGAGTCGGTCATCTTTGCCCCAAATCCCATTTAGACTGTCGGGGTCACCAATGTAGCGATGTGCTACACACAGTGCTGAAATAACGACGGGCAGTCAGTAAGTCATTTCGAGACTAGTTTATTCAAACTTCGCGGCGCTGGCATTTAATCCCTAGCGCCCGCCCTCTCAATGGCGGAAATGACGTCGGAGGTGCATTACCAAAGTCTCTCCCCGCGCGCTGGCTATTTGTGAGCCGGTTCGCCTGCACAGAAAGTGGGTTACCACAGGTACCCATTAAACAGTCTGCTGCCTATTAAGTTTCCTGAATGTTGTCTGATGTGCTGTCAATTCTTGATGTGCCTGGTAAATATTGGGAAGTCCTTGGGGTGTCAGAAGTGCTAACCCTGCCTCTGACTGGCTTTTACACAAGTGGCTAGTCCAACATTTTCCAGTCAGTACTGAAGGAAAATTATCAGATTGAAACCTTAACTCCACCTCTCCCTCCACGGATACTGCCTGATCTGCTGAGCATTCTCGTTGATTTTCGTTTCTCAGAGTTTCCAACATTGGCAGCAAATCGCTAGTTCACCATTTGTCAGATCCTCGATGGCTGAGACTGATTAGTTGCCAAGCATGCCTCAGCAACGCGGTTTCAAGCACGACTGAAAAGCACTCATAGGGTGGAAAAGATTGAGATATAGATCAGTGAAACTCTCATTGGCACCGAGCTGCAATATCAGGCAAGGCCAGAAGATGTAAAAAATTAAGCTCACAACAACACACAGAAAATAAGAAAGGAATGAAACTGCATAGAAAATAGCCTTTGATCCCACATGCCGCTCCCTGCTGCTGCACCTTCTGGAGTGCCCTGGTGTGCCAGAAGACATGAGCCCTGATCTACATTAACTCCATTTGCATCTAATTTAAATGCATATTTCGTAAAGCTCTGCACTGCATCTGTACCAAGCTTTCAAAATCAGATAAGCAACCAGACACAACTTGATTTCAGCTTATTCAGGAAGCACACAATCAGCTCACACAAGGTCAAAAAGATCATTATCTGGGCCACAGTTCTGAAGAGGGATATTGGCAAATTCAGATTAAACCCCTCACTGATGTTTTTGTCAAGGCAATTGCTATTTTAAAATAGTAATAGATAAACACCTTCAGACAGGAAAATTTCAGAAAAGATTTCTTACTCTTAAGACCTATTGTAATTTTAACTCATCTCCAGAGCCATGGGAAAATTCTTTTCCCATGTTGCCATGCCTTCAGTTTACTGAACCTACAGACCAGGGTTCAGTCCTTCTTGTATCACTGACCTTTAAGAACTTCCTTAAAATCTGCGTCACCCTGCACTTTTAATTACCAATCCTGATCTCTGCTTTTCTGCCCAAAGTGGTAACATATGATCAAGATGGCGGCGCGACACAGCTTGCAGCGGCCACTCCGGAGCTGATATGTTATTTGTTAAGCAGGGTGCCGTGCGCAATCCTAATCTAATGAAAAATGGACGTGGGAGCACGGAGGAACATCTAGAAATCTCCAGGAAGGCCTTCTTTGTTGCTGCTGCTGCTGTGAGGTCCAGGTCTCTGCTGAGAAGAACAGGCCCCCAGTCCTCGGGGTCGCATTGCTGGTGGCCGTTGGCGGGGGCATCTTAATACGCTCGGCAGAGGATGGTGCTCGGAGAAGCTGTGCCGGAGGGGATGGTCGGAGGCTCTACGGACTCGGAATCTGCCACGGTCAGGTCGCGTTCAGTGTGTGCTGCGTCTGCGAGGCTGAGTTGGGCGGCGCCATGGAAGTCTATAGCGGGGGTATTCCCTTCTGCCGCCGGCGTGGGCTGATGAGTCTATCGGGACCCTGAGGACTTGTGGAAACTGTGTGGTGGTTTCTTTCGAACTTATAGTCTTTTAACATCTTTGGACTATTTTTACTGTGCCCATGGTCTGTTTTTTAATCAAATTATGGTATTGTTTGCACTGTTGTAACTATATGTTGTAACTATGTGGTTTTGTGCAGGTCTTGTAGCTTTAGTTTTTGGTCTTGTTTTGTCTGGTGGGTTTGGAGCTCCTTTCCGGGAAATGCGCTAAGATGGTAGCCCAATATTAATACGCAGCAGCCTCTCCGGACTCTGGATTGGGGATTGCCAAACGTTATGTGGATTTTCTGGTGTAGTCTGTTTTGTCATGTGCTTTGTTGATATCATTCTGGAGGAACGTTGTCTCATTTTTTAACTGCATTGCATTTGTGGTTTTTAAATGACAATAAACTGAATCTGAATCTGATATCTGTGGAGAAGATTTTCTATGTTGATACTTCCTCAGAAGTTACCTGTTACTCTTCAGTCACAGTATTTAATGAAAAGTCACCACTTTACAAAAATAGAGTTTATAGTGAATTCTATTCGTGTTCTGGACTGGGTTCGTACATGGATTCTCTGGGTCTAAACCTAGCTAGTCAGTTTTAAAGAGACATGGTTCCATTATGTCTTAAACAGAGAGTAAGAGAGCAAGAGAGAGGAGGGGAAGGGGGAGAGGGAGAGGGATTTGGGTTATACTATATGCTTCTCCATTAGTTGGGGAATATTTTACAGAATAAGTAAGGGAAAAGTTGATCAGAAAATAACTCTGAGGAGAAAGGCAACTATAGGAGAAGGTTTTAGACTCATCTTTCCAGGGGATTTGACATCTTAGTGTATCATAGAAATGGACAATGCACACCAGGAAAATCTTTTGGCAAAAGTTAAGACCTGTTCTGAAAAGTTCATTTTACCTGTAGGCATTGTAACAAATGCACTCACAATCTCTGAACATGATAGTGAATGAAGCACCTGATACTTCCTGGTTTTAGTTCTACATAAATATTTCAGTAAAATAATTATTTGGTCATTAGATTGTTTTGATAGGTTCAGATTCTTCAAAACTGAATGTTCTTGCATCTGTTAAGTACCTTGTCTCTGTATTACATTTCTCGGAAAGCTCCTTGTTAATTGTCTATAAAGTCAGTTCCTGTTCCCACCTACCAAACCAACAACCTCTGGTGAAATCCTCCAGCAAACCCACCGACAAGCACAGTGCCTGTAGGTACAGTACAGGGGAAGATCATCAATTCAGCTCCTCATTGATTCACATTTCACTCAGACTTAGATGTATATATAGGTGTTCTTCATCATCACCGGATGCCCCTCCCTAGTGGCATCCTGGCAGTGTCTTTACCACAAGGCCTGAAAGCAGCCAAGGAAGAAACTCATGGTGAACTGGTTACTGGGAAATTGGAGGCAGGAGAATCTGAGGGGAGTGGTGGAGCACATGACTGAGAATATTTTACAGTGAAACTCTAAGGAATACTCAAGGAAATGCCTATAGACTCAGTGGGTTCAATACCCTCCTCATACATTGTAAGAAAATATGAAATTTATAAAATGAGTGGTTGGAGGGGGCCAGGCTTAGAGTGGGAGGCTTTAGCTCAACGGGCTTCAATGAGACCAGGCTGAGACTAAGGGTGCTGAGTTATTTAGAATCATTTAGTTGATTGTAGAACTTAAACTTGAGAAGTTAGAGCCAAAGGTATAACAAGTACAGGGAAGACAGTAGTTAAGGCCGTGGAATTCTCCTCCTGTAAGATTTAGGATTGCAGGGTACCTTGATGACATCTGTAGGAAGTGCACCCAACCTCATCCTCTGAGCGACAAGGTCAAGGATCTGGAGCTGGAGCTGGATGTACTCAGGATCATCTGGGAGGCTGAACATCTCAAAGAAGAGACTGTTTCTGAGGCTGTCACACCCCAGTGCAGGCTTCTGATGGTAGATGGGTGACCACCTGGAAAAGTAAGAGAAGTAACCAGTTAGTGCAGACTTGCCCTGGGTCCATTCCTCTCAGCAACAAGTATATATAGTCCTTTGACCTATCAGGGCACAGCAGCAGTAGTCAGGCTACTGGCACTGTGGCTGGCTCTGAGGCTTAAAGGGAAGAGTAAAATCAGGTAGAGTGATGATAGTAAGAGGGGATGGACAGAAAGGGTACTAGCATGGTGTATTGCCTCCTCGGTGCTCAGATCAACAATGTCTCAAAACAGCTGCCGAATATTCTCAAGAGGGAGGGTAAGCAGCCAGAGGTCATAGTGCATATTGGCACAAATGACATTGATAGAAAGAGGGAAGAGGTTCTGTGTAGTGAGTATAGAGAGAGCAGGACTTCCAAGGTAGTAATCTCTGGATTACTCTTAGTGCCACATGTTAGTTAGGGCCGTAATAAGGAATTAGTACAGATGAATGAGTGGGTGAGGAACTGGTTTCAGGTTCTTGGATAAATGAAACTTTCTGGGGCAGGGGTAACCAGCACAAGAAGGGTGAGTTGCACGTAAACTGGAGGGAAACCAATATCCTGGCCGGCAGGTTCGCTTCTGTTACTAGGGAGGGTTTAAACTCATCTGGCAGGGGGATGGGAACCAGACCATCAGATTGGAAAGTGGAGGGATGGAGAGGATGGTAGATGTCATGGCCAGTAAAAACAGGCAGGATTAAAGTAATAGATGGTCCGCATCAATTCCTTGGTATTATTAACATTGAATGCAAAGTTATCATTGCAACATCTCTCAACCAGCTGAGTTATCTCACTCCTGTATGCCTCCTTGTCACCATTTGAGATCCTTACCAACAGTAGTTGCATCATCAGCAAATTTATACGTTTTGTTTGAACATTCATGGGTGTAGAGAGAGTATAGCTGTGAGCTAAGCATGCATCCTTGAGGTATGCCAGTGTTCATTGTCAGCAAAGAGATATTATTTCTGATTATCACTAACTGGTGAGGTAATCAAGGATCCAGTTGCAGAGAGAGGTACAGAGGCCCAGGTTTTGGAACTTGTTGATTAGAAGTGAGGGTATGATTGTGTTGAATGCCGAACTGTAATCAATAAATAACAGCTTGACGTAGGTAATTCTGTTGTCTAGTTGATCCAAGGCCTAGTGGAGAGCCCGTGAGATTGCATCCACTGTAGACTTATTGTGGCGATACACAAATTGCAGTGGGTCCAGGTCCTTGCTTGGGCAGGAGTTGATTCTGGCCATGACCAACCTCTCAAAGCACTTCATCACAGTAGACATGAGTGCTACTGAGTGATAGTCGATGAGGCAGATTACCCTGCTCTTCTTGGGCACTGGTATGAACGTCACTCTTTTGAAGCAGGTGGGATCCTCCCACTGCAGCAGTGAGAGATTGAAGGTGATCTTGAACACTCCCACTATTTGGTTGGCACAGGTTTTTTGTGCCTTACCAGGTACACCATCAGAGCCTGATGACTTGTGAGGATTAACCCCCTTGAAAAATGTTCTGAAGTTGGCCTCCGAGACAGAGGTTGAAAAGCCACCAGATGCTGCAGGGATTCACACAGGCATAGTCTTATTCTTCCATCTAAGCAAGCATGCAAGGCATTGAGCTCACCTGGGAGTGAAGCATCTCAGCTACTTATCATGCTAGGTTTCACTTTATAGGAAGTAATGGCCTTCGAACCCTGCCAGAGCTGATGTGCATCCAATTCCATCTCTAATTTCAATCGGGATTGTTCTTTGCTCTTAAAACAGCACTCCATAGGTTGTACTGGGACTTTTTCTATAGTTCTGGCTCACCAATCTCAAATGCCTCAGATATAGCACTCAGCAGACCACAAATCTGCTGGTTTATCCACAGCTTTTGATTTGGGTATGTCCAATAGGTTGTCGAAGGTTCATACAACTGGCTTGGCCGTAGAAGACAGAGTGTAGTGGTTGAAGGGATGTGCTCTAGTTGGAAGTCTGTGATTAGTGGTGTTCCAAAGGGATCTGTACTAAGATCACGGCTGTTTGTGATGTATATAAATGACCTGGATTAAAATGTAAATTGGAGGTTAGTAAGTTTGCAGGTGATACGAAAATTGGTGATGTTGTAGATAGTGTAGAAAACTGGCAAAGAATGTAATGGGATATAGATCAGTTGCAGGCATGGGTGGAGAAATGTCATAAAGAGTTTAACCCAGCTAAATGTGAAGTGTTGCACATCAGTAGGTCCAATGCACAGAAGAAGTACGCTGTTAAGGGCAAGATCCTTAACAGTGCTGATGAACAAAGAAACCTTGGGTTCCAAGTTCATAAGTCCCTGAAAGAGACTGCACAGGTTGATAGGGTGGTTGAGAAGACATATGACATGCCTGAGTTTATTAGTCAAGTCACTGAGTTCAAAAGTCAGGAAGTTATGATGCAGCTTTATGAAACTCCAGTTAGGTCACATCCAGAGGACTGCATACAGTTCTGGTTGCCCCATGTTAGGACGGATGCCGAGGCTTTGGAAAGGATGCAGAAGAGATTTACCAGGATGTTGGTTTGACTAAAGGGCATGTGTTATAATGAGGGACTGGACAAACTGGGCTTGTTTTCTCTGGAGCAACAGAGGCTGAGGGGGGTTTCTGATAGAATTTTATAAGATTATGAGAGGCATAGGCAGACAATATCTAATGAACTGTCTAATACCAGAGGAAATACATTTAAGGTGAGAGGAGATGTGAGAGGAAAGCTTTTTATGCATGTGGTGGATGCCTGGGGTAGTAGTAGAGACAGAAACATTAGAGACTTATAAGAAATGTTTAGATAGGCACATGAATGTAAGGACAATGGAAGGATATGGCCATTGTGTAGGAGAAGTGATCACTTAGCTATTTGATT
Organism: Hemitrygon akajei; assembly: GCF_048418815.1. Lineage (NCBI taxonomy): Eukaryota > Metazoa > Chordata > Chondrichthyes > Myliobatiformes > Dasyatidae > Hemitrygon > Hemitrygon akajei. The sequence continues at coordinate 19,909,482 of NC_133145.1, read as the reverse complement.
ACTAATTTACTTGGTTTGGGATAACATTGTGGGCTGAAGGGCCTGTTCCTGTGCTGTACTCATCAATGCTCTATGTTCTAGCAATGTGAGCAATAGGTGGTCTTGTGCCAGTGCTAACCTGTGTCCAGTACTAATTAAGGAGTCAGTCCAGTGGGAAGTCACGTACATAAGTGAAATTATTTTTCACAATCCTTTTCCAGCTTTTCTGAAGGCACTGCTTATCCAGATCTTGTCAGCAGCAGCTGCTTCCAAGCACCTTATAAAAGGTGTAAGGTTCAACTGTAAGCATCAGCAAACCATCTATACAAGCAAAAGCCAATCTTGCCTTTCACCAGGAGTTTCGTACTATCCCATCAGATAGTGGTAATAAGAAAGCAAATGCTTTTGTTTCCCCATTCTCCAGATATATTAAAGCAGTTACAAACTATCATAACTGGAAAGTAGCTCACAGATGCTTGTAGGAGTTCGCCTGAGCTTCTGCTAGGTTCTGTAAAGCTCAAGTGCTAACTAAAGGAGCACTTTTTAAAAATATGTATTTCTAGAATTCTGATGATGGGTCATTGAGCTGGAAAGTTGTTGCCTCTCCCTCCACTGATACGGCTTGATCTGTTGAGCATTTTCTGTTTCTACTTTTGAGCTCCATTGAGCACATAACCCAGTTTTGAGAGATGGCTCTTAGAGGAACCACATATCAAATGATATTAAAGCAAGTTCCAATTGACCCTGTCAGGCGGATATAAAGGAACACATGGAATCATTTGAAGGAGGGCAAATGTTTACCTCTCAACAAATACTATGAAAGATGCTCTATGAGGGAACTTACTGTGTACAAAATCCTGCAGATGCTGCTATACAAATGGAAATCTTTTATTTTCTCATCTTTCGACTAGAAAGTGCAAAACAATTCTTTTGATTCACACCTGCTGAAATGCTTCCTACATATAGCAATTTCTCACATGTCAAGGCAATGTGGCTGAACTCTTTCTATCTGAATTAGAGCTGGCAGTTCTCCTGCTCTATTGTTGGCCTTAGTAACTTACAGAGATTGTCTTGACATTTGTTGCCTGAGTTCTTGGCTCCTGATTAATACCAGTTCCATTTATTAAGGATTCTAAGAGAAGCACTGTGCCCAGACGTGTAGATATGGCTGCCATGTTAGAACACAGGAGCCAAAAAAACCATTTGGATTAATTGAACATCTCACACCCTCACAGATTGCAATGTGAGAAGCCAGTCTGAAGAGTGTAAAATCCGTCAGCCCATATGTTCTCACTGCTGAGACGCCACAAAACCAAAGAAAGATCTTTCACCATCCTAATATAAGAAAAATGCTTTTGTGGTCCTTTGTTCTGATTTAAAGGGGCAATATTATCAGGCTGGGGGTAGGTGGGCAACTAATCTGGTGATTTTATGCAGCTGTACAACAGAGGTGTTGTTTCTCTTCAATGGATTAATCCAATGATTTTCAAACATTATTGTATAAAGAATGTATTTCCAATAAAAATCTCCTGCAAACACAGACAATGCATTCTTTGGACTGACAGGACCTTGTGATACATTCATTACACATAGAGATGTATTCACTAAAAGTCCCTGCAAATAAAGTCATGCTCACTAAATGCTCCTGGGAGCCTCTACAAATAATGACAAGCTAGAAGCTTTGAAAAATATTTACACGCTGACAAGAAGCCTCTTTTGTTAACAACATATTCATTGGAAGCCCTTATTAGGAGTGCGACACTCTCTAGAGCCCACTACAATAGTGCCATATTTACTAGAGCCCCTACAGTTAGAACCACTCCGACCAGGATCCACAGCAAACAGTGACACATACAACAGAGCTCACCTTAAGTACCAATATATTCACTAGAATGCACAGTGCTTAGTGACAGAAATAAGAGAACCTCCTAAAAAATGTAGTAGTGACAAAATCAGTAGAAACTCCAGTGGCACAATCAGGAAAACACAAATGTTTAAGCCCATCAGTTGTCTATTGAAAAAAGAGTTACTTACTCTTGGGACAATGGCTTCCACCCATTATAGACACCGAGCATTAACCCCCGATAAAGGCATCGGTAACCTGCCTGTCAATAAGGCCAGTGATTGTAACTCTCACTCCATATTTAAGAAGAGGTCACCCCTTGCCTGTATTGAAGCTGCCATTCAAAGCCACCTATTGAGAACAGTTTACTAACACGGGCAGTGATATCAAATGTGATCACTGCCTGGAAATCTTCAGACGTGCAATTCCTTGCAACTCATCTATTAGATCTTGCACATGCAGCATATTTTGAGTTGCTCTCCCAATGCCAACAATATTCCTAAAGCATACCTCAGCAACCATTCATATATTTGGATGTAATCTTACAATACCAAATGTACAGTAGGGAATGTACCCATGATGTCCACACTGGCTAAAAACGATTTCTATGGCCCAATTCCCCTACCCAGTCACAATCTGTAGCTCCGCAAGTTATAGATCTTCAAGCACATAACCAGGATGAGCGTATCCGCTTCCTTCAAGTTTTCAGGCAGATCCTGACTACTTACATTCCTGTTGGTGGAAACAATACTCCTCATATTTCCTCCAGTCTTTCTACAAATTACTTTAAAGTAAGTTTCTGATCTGCTAAGGGAAATCAGTCCTTCCTATTTATTCTATCAAGACCCTGCATAGTTTTATATATCTCAGTTCAGTCTCCTCTCAGACTCTACTGCTTCAAAAAAAACCTATGTAACTTATACATTTTCCTCAATGCTACATTTTTTATTAACCTTTGACAACAGTCATCATAAATCTCTCTTGCATCCTCCCAGAAGTGAGTTTGATCACCTCATTGGATAGTGTCACTTGATATCAGCAAGATCAAGGAAATGATTGTGAACTTCGGGAAGGGGCAATTGGAGACACACACCAGTCCTCATTGAGGGGTCAGTGGTGGAAAGGGTGAGGAGCTTTAAGTTCCTGGGTGTCAACATCTCAGAGGGTATGTCCTGGGATCAACACATTGATGCAATCACAAAGAAGTCATGCTGTCAGCTCTGCACTGTCAGAAGTTTGAGGGCCTCTGGTGTGTCAGCAAAGGCTCTCGCTAATTTCCGTGCTGTTACAGTGAAGAGCATTCTGACTGGTTACATCATAGCTTAGTATGGAGGCTTCATGTGCAGGATCCCAAGAGACTACAGAGGGTTGTAGACTTCGCCAGCTCCAACACAGGCACAACCCTCCCCACCATCAAGGACACCTTCAAAAGGCACAGCCCTCAAGACAACGGCATCCATCATTAAGGATCCTCACCATCCAGGACATGCCCTCTCGTCATTACTACCATCAGAATGGAGATACAGGAGCATGAAGACCCACAATTAAACATTCCAAGATGGCTTCTTCCCCTCTGCCATCAGGTTTCTAACTACAAAACAACAAATTTCATGTCATAACACAGTGGTAATAAATCTGATTCTGATAGTGATTACATTTTTCTGTAAGCTGGTGACTAGTAACATATACAATGATCAAGGAAAAGTCTAATGAATATATAGTTCTTCCATGACCCCTTACTCTTGTATTTAATGCCTCGACTAATAAACAAAATAAATAAAGTAAACAATCTCTCTCTCCCTCCCTCCCTCTCTACTCTCTCTCTCTCCTTCTCTCTCCTTCTCTCTCTCACTGTGATAACACAGAATCTGCTCTTTTTTTGAAGTGCCCACTACTATCAGAAATAGAATAGTTTCCAAGGCAAGTTACTGCAGTTATGTCATCAAACTCTCAGGATGAAGTCTTACAGGTCAAAGAAACGCACTGTGATGCTGCAAGTATAGGCACATAGTTTAAACACACTGACAGGAAGTTAATGGGGAGACATTCCTGATTCCCCAAGCATAGCTCCTTGTCAATTATTAGATCAAAACAACTTGCATCTAAATGGTATAGTTAACACAGCAAAGTACCTCAGGATGTAACCAGGCAGGATTTGACACCAAATAAGATAAAGAGAGATTAAGACAGGTAACCATTGACAAGTTGTCATTTTCCAAAACTAAAAACACACAGCATTTGTGGAAAGGAAAACAGTTAATGCTTCTGGTCCAAGATCCTTCTTCACAGTTGTGCGTAGTTCCCACCTTCACCCATCACCACTCTCCCAATTTATGTTAAAACACATTTAATTTCCTTTCAGCTCTTAGGGTGATTTTCTTTACATAAAGGACAGCAATGAGCTTGCTTAGTAATGTGCCTAAGACATTTTTCAAGCCAGAAAACTAGAAAAATGTACAAAGGAAGAGGATTCCCTGCCTTGCCTTCACTATAAGGATTGGCCAGTCCTCTGTCTAGTCACTGTTACTCTTCAAGACAACAAGAGATCTGAAAACCATTGCCTTGGCTGCCACTGGAAGATTAGAGAGTACAGGATTGCATTAGAACCACCTCAGGTTTTTGATGTGTAGCCCTAGACTCACCTAACCCACTGACATGGTTCTTGTTATGAATGACGGAGCACTGGGCAGTGGGAACGAACAGCTACAGAAACTATGCTCAGTACTGAATGATAATCAGTGGCATCTGGAAACGGTTGGAAAAATTGAAGCAACTAAAACAAAAACAAATATTGAATTTACTTACAATGAAAGAAACTGCTGTTAATTAATACAAGCTTGGACATCAAGCTGAACAATGAAAAAAGAACAAAAGTTACTTGAACTTAACATTATTTTTTTAAATTAGTAGCTCATCCAAATAAACACTCGCTGAGAGAAGAAGTTCTGGTATTAAGCTGGGTGTTGGATATACACTTTGATCTGTACCACAGCTTAGCAATGTCTGGAATTCCTCAGACTGAATGCGGGTCTAGGAGTGGAGTGGAAGATCAGACCCATTCACATCTGACCTCCAGTACATTGCCTGTTCCCTTGCTGCTGTCTCGGGCATCACCAGCACTAATGTCAGAGGACAGAGTGAAAATCGCATTGATGTCATCAAACCTCCAATGGTTATATCTTAACTGCCAGTGAAAATATATCGCACGATCTTCCCAGATGTTTTGGACTCAAGCAATACACTGGCACAAAAGATTCTGCAGATGCTGGAGATCTTGAGCAAAGCATAAAAAACGCTGGAGGAACTCAACAGCTCAAGCAGCATCTATTGTGAGCAACAAACAGTTGCTATTCTGGCTGAGACCCCAAGGGTCAGGCTCAAGTTTATGATTTCCGGATCAAATTCTCACATTTCTCCAGGAGTAAACATTCGCTGGTTCAGGTATATGTGAGTAGTGCTTGAGCAGAACAGCAGGTGGGAGATTCCAGGGGTTCAGCAGTGCACCATATCACAGGGGCACACTGATCTCTCCATATGTGTGCATGCACTCATTCTGTAATCCTGGTTCGACAGGACAGTCGTGAGCAATCTGTAAGCATATAACAATATGCGATTGGTTGTACGGGAGAGGATGCAGAGGAGAGTCAGCAGGATGATGCCTGGATTGGAGCACTTCAGCTGGAAAGAGAAAACTAGACATGCCAGCTTTGTTTCCCTCTGGAGCAGAGGAGTTGAGGAGGTCACCTGGTAGGTGCACGTAAAATAATGGAGAGTAGAGATAGTAAAAACTTTTTCCTGTGGTACAGGTGTCTAAGACAAGAGGGCATAGTTGTAAGGTGAGATGTAGGAAGCTTTGAGGGGGTTTTTTGATTCTAGACTGCACTGTCTGAAGAGGCGATGGAGGCAGATACTGTCACAACATTGAAGAGGCACCCAGACAGATATTTTCATCACCAAGGCACAGCAGGCTAAGGCCTAACACAGGTAAGTGTGATGACTGTGAATAAGTACAACAGGGGCATGGATGTGGAGGGTCAAAGGACATGTTTGTTTGTTGTATGTCTCAATGACTCAACGACTCAGACTTCACCCACAGCTTTACACTCAATACTCTAACTGCTCTATTTTGCAATAAACTATTACCACTTTGGATATAATATATATTACTCATTATATTCAAAGAGATTTGGCAATAAGATCAATATTTTCCTTTCAAGGTTGTTGAAGGATATTAATGACTTTCTCTTCCTAAGTTTTAGATGAGTTTGTAAAAACAAAACTTTGCACTGTTCTCCTGTGACCACTCAATTGTTTTGTTTATAACACTCTCTGTGTGTGAGTGTGTGTGTGTGTGTGTGTGTATATATGTGTGTGTGTGTGTGTGTGTGTATGTGTGTGTGTGTGTGTGTGTGTGTGTGTGTGCGTGCGCGCGCATGCGTGCGTGCGTGTGTGTAAATAAAAGTGCACAGTGCAGCAAACCACAGTGAAACGATCACTCAGGCTGCGTGCACACCAGAGTTTATGGTTCCACTAATTCGAATAGTGAGGCTTTGTTGGGAGCCTCAGCATGAATGATCAGACTTGAAACTTATTCAACTCACTCGATAGATAGGTTCTTTAAAGCAAACAATATCCTGGAGGTTGAGACAGAAGGCAATATCACCAGAGCTCCAAATGATGTGGTAGTTGAGTATGAAAGAAACAATGTTCCTGATGGTGATTGATCAGAAGGAAATGGCACACTGACAAGGTGAAAAGGGGCTTGTTTGAAGACATTGTGCAGAAACTGGAAGATTGATCTAAAACTGTTAGAAATACCTGAAAACTGCAAGATTGGAACAAGGAATTGGGAGCAGGGTGAGACAGCTCATGAGCAGATTATTTCATTAAAGAGTCTATCCTTGCACAGCAATTGCCGCTTTATTAGATGATGTCTTTAAAAAGGCTTATGCATGTGCCTGCAAGAGCATGCAAAGCTCAAGTCTCGTACTTATAATGTGAAACCAATGTGCATAGAAATTCTGCCTGGAGAATTCTGTCTATCATAATCAACTGCTTTAACTGCATTTCAAGTCAGAGAGGCACAGCAAAGTGCAGGGAATGGGACTGAGCCCAAAGCTGTCTAATAGTTTGAAAGGAAATTGTTATTTTGTACTGGGTGGAATGCTACTAGCTAGAGAGAGCTAACCACGTGGCTATCTATTGTAACACGGTTGCACTGTGTTTACAACTTCAGTTGAAGCCAGAAACAGTTGTGTTTACTTGATGCCCCATCTTGGAGAAAGTGAAAGTGTAAAAACGGCAGGTAACCCTTGACCAATTCAGAACAGCCCATGGCACAGTGCAGAAATCCATTGGTGAGTCTGACTGCAATAGCAATGGCCTTTATTTACCTCAACCACAGCAGAGGAGCCAAGCATTTCATTTGCCAAAGAAAAGGTCATATTTCAACAACCTACATCTTCAAGACTAAGACTAGCAAGAAAAGCAATTTCAGTGTCAATTTAAGGAGTACGTAGTTTGGAAGTTCATTCAGATAATGAGGTTTTGGGATTTTGGTGCTGCAAGGAATAATGGTGACAAGCAAACACTTGAGAAAAGATGTTGATGAGAAATCTGTGCATTGACATGCATTCAAATGGTGAAGATTGTGTCAGTATGCCGATAGAAGAACCTCTAAAATGCAGAGTTGTTCTTCACCCACTGAAAAGAGATGACTGGGGAGGACTGTGCAATGCTGAGAAATGCATGTGTGTTACCGTCTGGGTAGTCTCCAGCCCCTTGGCATGAACATTGAATTCTCCAACTCCCTTTCTCCATCCCAGTTTCACTCTGCCTCCTCCTCCAGCGGCCTATCACCTCTCTCATGATTCTGCCTTCTTCTACTACCCATAGTACTTTCCCCTTACATTCCTTCTTCACCTTTCCTGTCTATCCCCTTCCTGCTTCCCCTCCCCCACCCCTTGATCTTTCCTCTGACTGGTTTTTCACCTGGCACCTGCCCCCTCCCTCTTCAGTCCTGATGAAGGGTCTCAGCCCGAAACATTGACTGCTCGTTTCCACGGATGCTGCCCGACCTGCTGAGTTCCTTCAGCTTTGACCCCAGGATCTGCAGTGTACTTTGTGTAAACTAAACTAAGTACTGATACCATTTCCTTCATAACTGATCACAGCATTTTCCCAGCGCTAGTACTAGATTCCAAATGAGAAGCTCTCACTATAGTGACAACAAGGATTTATAGATGGGCAAACTTTACATCGCATTAAGACTGCACAGTTGGCTCTAAGATTTCCAAGCAGAACACCATTGAAGACTATCAGCCTCGGCTACCACATGAGAGCTTTAAGTTGGAAGTGAAAATGTAATACGAACATAAGATATAAAAGCAGATTTCGGGCATTCAACCCCATCAAGTCTGCTCCGCCATTCCAACATGACTGATTTATTATCATCTCAACCCTATTTTCCTGCCTTCTCCCCATAACCATAATGAATTCCACTGATTCTCCAACCTCTGGCTAAAGAATTTCCTCCTTATCTGTTTTCTAAAGGGACAGCCTTCCATTCTGAAAGTGTGCCCTCTGGTCTTAGAGTCCCCACTTAGATACAGGGCCCAAACTTGCTCACAATAATCCAAATGCAGTCTGATGAATGTCTTGTGAAGTTTCAGCATTGCATCCTTGTTTGTATATTCTAACCCTCTTTAAATGAATGTTAACATTGCATTTGCCTTCCTACTACTTACTCATCTTGCAAATCAAACTTTAGGGAATCCTGCACAAAGACTCCCAAGTCCTTTTTCACTTCTAATTTCTGAATTTGGCTCCCCATTTAGAGAATAGAATATGTCTTTATTCCTTCTACATGACCATACACTTCCCTACACTGTATTCCATTAGCCTCCTCTTTGCCCATTCTCCTAATCTGTCGAAGTCCTTCTCCAGTCTATGTATCATCTGCAAACTTGGCCACAAAGCCATCAATTCCATCAAATCATTGACATAAAGTATGAAACGGTGGTCCCAAACACAGACCCCTGAGGAACATCACTGGTCACTGGCAGCCAACCAGAAAAGGACCCCTTTATTCCCACTCTTTGCCTTCTGCCAGACAGCCAATCTTAGACCATAAGACCATAAGACAAAGGAGCAGAAGTCAGCCATTCAGCCCATCGAGTCTGCTCCGCCATTTCGTCATGAGCTGATCCATTCTCCCATTTAGTCCCACTCCCCTGCCTTCTCACCATAACCTTCGTTGCCCTGACTACTCAGATACCTATCAATCTCCGCCTTAAATACACCCAAATACTTGGCCTCCACTGCAGCCTGTGGCAACAAATTCTGTAGATTCACCACCCTCTGGCTAAAAAAATTTTTTCGCATCTCCATTCTGAATGGGTGCCCTTCAATCCTCAAGTCATGTCCTCTCGTACTAGACTTCCCCACCATGGGAAACAACTTTGCCACATCCACTCTGTCCATGCCTTTCAACATTCGAAATGTTTCTATGAGGTCCCCCTTCATTCTTCTAAACTCCAAGGAGTACAGTCCAAGAGCGGGCAAACATTCCTCATATGTTAACCCTTTCATTCCCGGAATCATTCTAGTGAATCTTCTCTGAACCCTCTCCAATGTCAGCACATCCTTTCTTAAATAAGGAGCCCAAAACCACACACAGTATTCCAATTGAGGTCTTACCAGTGCCTTATAGAGCCTCAACATCAATCCCTGCTCCAATACTCTATTCCTCTAGAAACGAAAGCCAACATTGCATTCACCTTCTTCACCACTGACTCAGCCTGGAGGTTAACCTTAAGGGTATCCTGCATGAGGACTCCCAAGTCCCGTTGCATCTCAGAACTTTGAATTCTCTCACCATTTAAATAATGATCTGCCCATTTATTTCTTCTACCAAAGTGCATGACCGTACACATTCCGACATTGTAATTCATTTGCCACTTCTTTGCCCATTCCCCCAATCTATCCAAATCTCTCTGCAGACTCTCTGTTTCCTCAGCACTACCAGCCCCTCCACCTATCTTTGTATCATCAGCAAACTTAGCCACAAAGCTATCTATTCCATAATCCAAATCGTTGATATACAACGTAAAAAAAAGCGGCCCCAACACGGATCCCTGTGGAACACCACTGGTAACTGGCAGCCAACCAGAATGGGATCCCTTTATTCCCACTCTCTGTTTCCTGCCAATCAACCAACGCTCTATCCACGTATGTAACTTTCCCGTAATTCCATGGGCTCTTATCTAGTTTAGCAGCCTCATGTGCAGCACCTTGTCAAAGGCCTTCTGAAAATCCAAATACACAACATCCACTTGTCTAGCCTACTTGTAATTTCCTCAAAAAATTGCACTAGGTTTGTCAGGCAAGATACCCCCTTAAGGAAACCTTGCTGAGTTCAGCCTATTTTATCATGTGCCTCCAAGTACTCTGAAACATCATCCTTAATAATGGACCGCAACATCTTACCAACCACTGAAGTAAGGCTAACTGGCCAATAATTCCTGACTTTTGCATCCATCTTTTCTTAAGAATGGAGTAACATTTGCAATTTTCCACTCCTCTGGAAACATTCCAGAATCTGGTGATATTAAAAAAATCAATATTAATGCCTTCACAATCTCTTCAGCTAACTCTTTCAGAATCCTAAGTGTAGTCCATCTGGTCCAGGTAACTTATCAACCCTCAGACCCTTCAGCACTTTTCTACTTAGTAATAGCAACTACACTCTCTTCTGCCTGTGACACTCTCAAATTTCTGGCATAATGCTGGTGTCTTCCACAGTGAAGACCAACGCAAAGTATTTATTAAGTACATCCGCTATTTCTTTGTGCCTCATTACTACTTCTCCAGCGTCATTTTGCCCCCATTACTGTCACATCAGCAGGGCTGCATCAAGAGTGGTTAAATCTATATCTTTGAGAGAAGAGATTTCACCCGAACTTTGTATTGAACTCAGAAGAACAGTCAGTGTGAAAACAATTACAAAACATTTTGTTTACTGCTTTTGTTTAAACAATAAGCAAACAAAATATTTGACAAATGTCTTGGGGTAAAATTTGCTTTCAGCCGTCATTATAGTCTAATGAACCTTTTCAGATTTTCCAGGAAAAGGTTCCTGATACCTATCGATAGTCATTTTAAATGAAACACATTGATTCATGTACCACAACTGCATGTCCAGATGAGGGGCTGAGATCTATATACATATCATGGGTAATCTGAACAGCTCACTTCTGCCATATTTTTGATCTAATGTGTTCACAAACTTTACAAAGCGGCAAGATAATAGACATATTCTTTGTACATTCCAGCCTCAAACGCAGCAGCCGAGAGGCCAGTCTAAATAGTTAAGGAGGCTCTCAAGGAGCCAGTGTCATAGGGAAACACACAGCTCAGCATAAAACATCACTTGGCCAGTTTCTTACTGAAGTACAGAGCAACTCTGCACACTACCACAGGGTACACACCAGCAGAATACTTGAGGAAGGGAAGACTGCAAACACATCTGAGGCTTTGTCGAACCATATTTGACTTTTAAGTTGAACAGTAGCAATGGGATCAAAAATGTCACCATGCTTCCAATCACTAAGAGTGCAGTTTTAAGTAAATTGTGTATATTGCTATCCTTAGCCCACCAATGAATACCTCATATACTGTATATGGGCAATATTAATGATGGTTGAGATTTATAGAGCTAAGGTAGAAATTGGTGACTTAATCTGAAGTGTGCACGGAATTGAACAGAGATAAAAGCAAGCCTTGATGTTGAACCATCAGTAAGGAACTTATGCCTAAGCTGAATCCACTACAGACTGTAAGTGAAAGTACAAAATCCAAACAACTCTGACAATTGAAGCAAATGTCTGAGTCAAATTCAGAATCAGAGTCTAAAAGCTGATTGAATATCAGACCTTGAGAAGAGATTAAGAAGGCTTCAAAAAGCAGTCAGTGACTAAATTTATAGCTGCGGTGGATAAACCATGCACATTGATAAGTTACATAGCTCATTGTTGAATAAATGAAAGGACTAGACAATAAAATCTTCCTGAAAAAAGGGAAAGTAATGTTGTATATCTTTCAAATGGTTCAAATGGATCAATTTAATATCAGAGAATGTATCCAATACACATTGAAATTCTTACTCTTCACCAACATCCACAAAACAAGAAACCACAAAGAACGAATGATAGAAACATCGGAAGCTAGATATACTATTCCCTCTTTGTCCATGTGTCTGTTTTCCATTGGAACTTCTTGGACAGGAGATCCTTGTGTTTTCCTGGTATTCCAACAATATAACAGATTCAGACATTTAGTTTATGCCAGTAGTTGAAAGACTCAATCTGTAAATATTTTAAGTGTGCTGTCTTGCTAATAAATTACAACTTCTTTTGGATATTTTCTATCATTCATTTGTGAATATATTTCAAGCAGTAAAATCTACAAATTTATCCAGCATCTTTAATGTAGCAAAACTATCACAGGTCTTTTTAGAGATGCACCATGAGGTAAAAAATTTACCAATGGACCAACCTGAGGAGACATTAAAAGAGTTAATGAAAACTTTGGTCAAAGTTGTCAGTAAGTGAGGAACATGTGAGAAAAACTTAGAGAGGCAGGGTGGTTTAGGGATGTGTTAGCAGAACAAAATGAACTGAAGAGACAATTGTGAAGCAAAAGAAGAATATTCAAGGGGTTCAAAATGAAGCAATTTGGGAAGTCACTGAGGTTGTCAGGAATGAGGAATGAGAATTTAGAGGGTTATTCAATCAGAAGTTTCTCTGAAGGATGAGGTGGTGAAGGCCAGGACAATCAAAGGGTGACACAGTTTAGTAAAATCTGGCATCTTTTTCAGTAGAAACTACAGAAATGCATTCAAGCCAGGTAGAATGATTTATCCCATCCCATTTAAAACAATAACCACAACTTCCTTATGGTTAACTGTATTCTACAACTATATAATGCTGAAGGCTATTCACTGATTATGCCAATGCTGGGTCAATGTAACTGTTATTCCTTATTCTAGCTCCCTTCCATTATTTCCATTTCCCTGAAAGAAATTCTCCCTTAGCAATAAATTGCCATCAAATCTGCTTTTTCACTAGTTTCCACTGTCAGTGCAGGAACACTTCATTCTATGGAAGGAATTCTCCTCTTCTCCTCCCTCTTTACTTCTAGCAGTTACCGTTAATATGAGTCCTGGTTAGCGACCCTTCTGTTAGTGGAAATAATTTTTCACTAGCAGCTCTATCAGGATCCCTCGCAATTTTGAATACCTCCTATTAAATGTACCTTTAACTGAAATGCATTTTCATGTCCCATAAAACAAAACCCTTTCCTTATGGAGTTATATCATATTAAAATATCCCCTGGGGCTGAAGCCACCTCATGTGTATTTGGCTGAAACTAACAATTGCTGTCCATTATTAAACTCTGTGCATGGTTCAAAAGCATTTTGAGAAGTTCTGAAACAACTGGAAGCTGTGAAATGTACTATAAAAATGCAGAGTCTAAAAGTAAAACAGAAAATCTGGAAATACTCAGTAGGTTAGATCACATCGGAGGAAAGATGAACAGTTAATGTTTCAGGTTGAAAACCCCTCAGTGTCTCATACTGAAACATTAACCATTCTTCGCCTCCCACAGATGCAGCTGTGAATGCTGAATATTTACAATTTCTGTGTTTTTTTAATTTTATATTTCTAGCATCTGCATTTTTCCTTTTCATTTTCATATAAATGCAGTTTTCCTTATTAAATTCAAAGGTCTTCCTCACAAATTACAGAGAGATCAGCTGGGCCTAAGTGCACATGAACTACCAATGGGCAAGGGAGACACATTAATTGGTAATTAGCTTATTACTGTCACATGTATCAAGATACCGTGAAGCATTGTTGTTTGCATGGTAGTCAGAGAGATTATTCCATACGTAAGTATATTGGGGTAGTAAATAAAGGAACAAAACATAACACAAACGATACCTAGGTTGATATCTCAGTGTGGAACTGAGGGAATACTAAGTTACCAGCGCAACTTTCTTTCAGATACCAATAAATTGTCCATTCTCTCATGTCAGTGTAAATGATCTTGTGGCATTATTTTCAAGGAGAGCAGGTTCTTTTGGGTGAATCTATCAATGTCACATTAAATCAGAGATTCAGTTACTACTACATTGCTGAGTGTAAATTATCAAAATGACAGCATTTTTTCAATGTTTTTCATTGGAGGGAGGCTCTTTGGAACATTCTGAGGTCACTAATAGAACATTAGAAATGTCAGTCAATGGCTATTTGGAGCAATAGTCAATGCCACTGCTAATGCTCTATTCAAACATCCTTCTACCATAATTAGCATAACTTTATAAACTTTCATTTTTCAAGCGTTTATCCACTGTTATGCTTCCTTCACTTCAATGGAGACTTTACCCGCATTATAGAGTCATAGAGTTATACAGTAACAGGCCCTTCTACCCAACTTGTCCAAGTCTCTCTACCAGTTCTCTGTGTTTGAATCATATCACTTAAACCCTTTCCTATTCGGGTACCTGCCTAAATGTGTTTTAAACATTGTAATTGTACTTACCTCTACCACTTCTTCTGGCAGCCCATTCCATACTCGCAGCACCCAATGTGCGAAGAAGTTCCCCTTATGTCCCTTTAACCTGCTTTGCTAATCACCTTAAACCTATGCCTACTGGTTTTAGACACTGTTACTCTGGGGGGAGCATCCTGTGGTCATCCACCTTATCTGTGCCCCTCATGATTATATAAACCATTGCAATATTTACTTCATATAGATCAAAGATTTTGTTAAATTAATCAGCAATAGTATTTTAAAACAAGTACAATTATACAACAAACTTCAAAATATATCTCTGTTCCACTTAGAAATTAAATTAATGAAGTGCAGTGTGGCCCCATTTTAAACTGAAAAGCCTAGAAATTCAATTACTTAGCAGTACTTTATCAGTGCTGTGCAACTGAAAATCAATTTAACTGCGAACAAATCTTCCACCATTCGCTCTGGGTTACAACTGCCAATCAGAGCCTTCAACAGGCAAATCTTGTCATAATTTCTACATGGCCCTCTTACTGGAGTTGGGACTATGTTCTCTGTCATTGGCTCTCCCATCTCAATCCAGTCAGCCAATAAAATGTGCAGTCAGATGAGTTTATTTCTATCATCGGGCACACTCACTCACTCACCACGACAAAGTATGCCCACAGACCTCCAGTCTGACCCTGGTCCAACGTTCTGCAGCCCCTCAGTGCACCTTCTCCCCCATCAACAATTCTGTTCCTTCCAAATGCTCTCCCTGTTGTTCCGGTTCCCCACTCTCACCACCTCAACAATGATATTAGGGTCCCAGTTCTCCTCTCCTGCGCTTGCCCCAGGACTGTCACTTCCCTGCCCCCCTCACCTGTGTTGCTGGCTGACACACCCACCACTGATTACCAATATCCCTCCCCAAGGTGCTTGCTTCCCTTTTCAGTGTTCTGTGTGCCTGGTTATCCTGTTCTGGTCTCCATGACCAGTCTTTCTCTCCCAATTACCACATTTGATTTTACCCTCCTCCCTCTTCAGCTCACCATGACTGCCCTCACTTCTCCTTCCTCGCATCTACACAACTAGCATCCATCTATTAATCTTCATGGCTGGCTTCATTTCTCCATAGCTCCTCTTTCAATCTCCATGACCAGCCTTCACCTCCCAATCTCCATTCTGTGTCTCCCTTTCCTCCTACTACAGATCTCCAAGGCAGGCCTTGCTCCTACAATTCCCACCAGCCACGGTTGTCATTCTCCTTCTGATCTTCATGACCAGCCTCCCTGGCTGGCGTCACTCATACACTCCCCCTCCCAGGACCTCAATCACTGGCCAAATCTCAGCTTCACAGCTCAGATTGGTGTCTAGCTCGAATGACCAGTCTCCCAGTGGTGGTGCTGGCTATGTGGAGTCGGAACCTATGACTACATGAGTTTCCCCGGATGCTCCGCTTTCATTCCACATCAGATTGGGAGGCTAATTGGCTGCCGTTACTGACCACTAACATGTACTGTAGGTGAAGCAGAATCTGGAAAGATTTGAGGGAAATGTGGAGTGAATAAAATGGAATTAGTTGATGGTCAGCATAGACTTGGTGAGTGAAAGGACCTGTTTTCATGTTGTATTACTCTGTAACTCGATAAATAACCTCACAAAAATCTCAGCTACACACATGCACAAAGTCACCTTTTTGCACACACATTTAGACAATTTCCCACACATGGATAGTCTCCTCAGAAACACACTGTCACACACATATAGACACACACACAAGCACGTGTTCCCTTCACATACATTCTCATGCACTTGACTCCTGTACAATTTAAATCCACACACACACAAATCAAATATTCTCATTGACACAGACTCCACTGTGCCCCACATCCCTCTCTATAAATGCCTCACCGTTTAAATACTGAGCCAACATGACCTTGAAATAATTCTGCTTCAGGCGCTAATGCTTTGGCTTGAGAGCCCAGTTAGGGTTCAGTATAAGATGATACTATTTATATTGAGGGTCTTAAACCACAAGAGGAGCATGTATTCAAAGCATTTCCTACTCCATAACACTTGGAATTAAATAAATTCCCTTTGGGACTAAGTAGTAACCAGAAACCTAACTGAAATTAATGAGGTGTAACATGGCCCTATTTAGAAGTTATGGTAATATTAGCATTCGCCTCACTTGGTGCCTTAGTCCCTGACTCCATTAAGTCGCTTTTATATTTTTTTTATTTCAAGGAGAATTAATAATGGACTTGAATTCCATCTTTTCTAATACTAAATTAAATAATACTTCACTTAGGCCCAGCCCCATTTTCTCCTTGATTCTGACATATTAGCTTTCATTTTCAGGAAAAAATCTGATTGAAAAGTTGATGGACATCTCTTTATGTAGTTTTCTGACATGCTAACATTAACTTGTGAATGCACAGAAAAGCCATAGGAAGTCATGACTTTGCAAGTGGTTCCTGGAGGCATGTGGTGTGACTCATAAAGTCATACAGTACTGCAGTAGAGAAACAGGCCCACTGGGGCATCTGGCCCATGCTGACTTGACCTCCTGCCTTGTCCTATCTACTTGCACCCGGTCCATTGCCCTGCATGCTTCCATGTACCTATCCAAACTTCTCTTAAATGTTACAACTGAATCTATATCTAGCACTTCCACTGGCAGTTTGTTCTGCACTTACACCACACTTTGGTTCCCATTAAGCTATCTGAGGTTCAGTGGGTAGCACCTTTACTTCAAAATCAGAAGTTTGAGAATTCCCATCTCACTTTAGTGACCTGAGAGAGTCAAGACCAGTTCTACAGTATAGAGTATACAGTATTATACAGTTGGAGGTGCTGTCCTTTGGGAAAGACTAACCCAAGAGCCTTTCTTAGGTGGGGGTAACCGATTCTATGGCACCTTGTGAGCTGGGACTAGAGCAAACTTTTCGATTTGCTTCCTTTTTAATTGCCATTTCAGTGTAAGACTTTGCTCTGTGTAAACTTGTCAGGTTCATTTAGTAACAAAATGATCCATTATAAATATTGGTAGAAGTTAAACCTAAAATATATTTTTAAGAATATGTAATGCTAATACAGCACCAATGACCCAGGTTCAATCCCACTACTGTCTGTTCTCCCTCTGACTGTGGGTTTCCTCCCACAGTCCAAAGCTGTATTGGTTAGTAGGTTAATTGGTCACATGGGTGCAGTTGGGTGGTGCAGGCTCATTGGGTCGAAGAGATTGTTACCGTGCAGAATCTCTTAAAAATTAATAATAATAATAATAATGATGATAATAATAATAATAATAGAGTTATAGAGTCATAGAATACTACAACAGTGAAACAGGCTCTTCAGTCCATCTGGTCCATGCTGAGTTATTAATCTTCCTAATCTCATTGACCATGGACTTCTATACTCCTCTGATCCATGTACTTAACCAAGCTTCCCTTAAATGTTGACACATCCACCACTTCCGCTGGCAGCTCGTTCCACACTCTCACCACCCTCTGAGTGAAGGAGTTCCCCCAAACACTTCACCGTTCACCCTTAACCCATGACCTCTAGAAGTAATAATAAATATAGATAAATATTTGAAAAAAAGTCTAACAGACAGAAATGGAACTGGATGAAGTTCTATATTATACAAACAAATAGTGAACTATATTGTTGAGTACATGTACAGGATTTTATACTGATTTCACAACTCTCATTGGTGAACCAAAGAAAACCCATTGTATCAATACACGGTATGGACCAGAATGATCAGGCAGTTGAATTACAAACATACAATAAGTCTGTAAGTTTAACTGGCAAGCATCGTTCTGGGATACAAATAAAATTATGTCACATGGAATTAGATTCAACTGGCATCATGATCAGCACAGACATTGTGGGCTGATAGTCCTCTTCCTGTGCTATATTGTTCTTTGTTCTATGTTCTATGCTGGCACCAGTTATGTAAGTCAGGAAATATCTACTTTACACAAAGGTATGAGAATCGAATTTGGATTGAAAAAATATCAGCTTGTGCTAACTGACTGTGGCTTTGCAAAAAATGTCTTCAAGCTTTGCTCACTTGCAGCCCAGGATGGAGAGGGAAATCACTATAGTGTAGCGGTGTGCTACACGCAGCGCTGAAATAATGACACGGAGTCAGTGAGCTGCAGTTGCAAAAAGAGGTTTATTCAAACTTCGTGGCCTCGCTTTAAAGCCTTCCTGATCCCACTCTCCCCGGGCGGGAATACTGCGTATTCACAGTCCTGTCCCATGCGCGGGCTTTTTCCCTTGCTGGTGAAGCAGGCTTGGCGCCTTCTTTGGGACCGGCCTCAATGCCGGCACGCGCCGCTTTGTGAGCCAGTTCGAGTGCGCTGGGAAGTGGGTCGCCACATAACCCCCCCTCCAGAACCGGTGATACACCTCCCAATGTCCACAGTCTGGGTCGGACTCTGTTTGGGAGGTCTGCCTCTGCGAGGCAGTGCCGGAATCTCGACCAGCTGCACTAAGTCCACATGGGCCGGTTTGAGTCGGTCCACCATGAAAACCTCCTCTCTCCCCCCAATGTCCAGCACGAATGTGGACCCGTTGTTTCTGATCACCGTAAACGGCCCCTCGTAGGGGCCCTTCGTACAAACACAAACTTACAGTTCTGCAGGTCTTTGGGTACACAGGTCGGGTTCTGCCCATGCTGTGAAGTGGGTACGGGGGCCAGGTTACCGAGCCTCTCGCGTAGTCTGCCCAGGACTGCTGCGGGTTCTTCCTCTTGCCCCCTTGGGGCTGGTATGAACTCTCCTGGGATGACCAGGGGTGCGCCGTACACCAACTCGGCCGACGAGGTGTGCAGATCTTCTTTGGGTACCGTGCAGATTCCGAGCAGGACCCAGGAAAGTTCGTCCACCCAGTTAGGCCCTTTGAGGCGGGCCATGAGAGCCGACTTCAGGTGACGGTGGAAACGCTTCACCAGTCCGTTCGACTGTGGGTGGTAGACAGTTGTGTAGTGCAGCTGTGTCCCCAAAAGGCAGGCCATAGCTGACCACAGGCTGGAGGTGAACTGGGCGCCTCTGTCGGAGGTAATGTGGGCCGGTACCCCGAAGCGAGATACCCAGGTGGCATGCCGGATTGCCAGGTATAGTGCCACAATTCCCGGTCGAAAGCACTGTATTTGAGCTCGGGTGGTCGTAGGTGTTTGCTGAAAAACCCCAGGGGTTGCCAGCGACCCTCGATGAGTTGTTCCAGCACTCCACCGACTACCGTATTAGATGTGTCCACTGTGAGGCCGGTAGGGACGTCCGTTCTGGGGTGCACTAGCATCGCGGTGTTTGCTAAGGCTTCTTTGGTTTTAATGAAAGCGACGGCGGACTCCTCGTCCCAGGTAATGTCCTTGCCCTTACCCGACATCAGGGCGAACAGGGGGTGCATGATTCGGGCAGCTGAAGGGAGGAAGCGGTGGTAGAAATTCACCATACCCACGAATTCCTGAAGGCCTTTGATTGTGTTGGGTCAGGGGAAATGGCGGACCACGTCTACCTTGGCGGACAGAGGGGTTGCCCTGTCTTTAGTAATCCTGTGGCCTAGGAAGTCAATGGTGTCGAGCCCGAACTGGCATTTGGCCGGGTTGATTGTCAGGCCGTATTCACTCAGTCAGGCGTAGAGTTGACGGAGGTGGGACAGATGCTCCTGACGACTGCTGCTGGCTATGAGGATGTCGTCCAAATAGATGAAAGCAAAGTCCAGGTCGCGTCCCACCGCGTCCATTAACCGCTGAAACGTCTGCGCGGCATTCTTTAGGCCGAACGGCATGCGGAGGAACTCGAAAAGGCCGAAAGGGGTGATAAGTGCCATTTTGGGGACATCGTCCGGATGCATCGGGATTTGATGGTATCCCAGGACGAGGTCAACCTTGGAGAAGATCTGTGCGCCATGCAGGTTTGCTGCAAAGTCCTGAATGTGCGGCACAGGGTAGCGGTCCGGTGTTGTAGCCTCGTTCAGCCTGCGGTAGTCGCCGCATGGTCTCCGGCCCCCTGTTGCTTTGGGCACCATGTGCAGGGGGGAGGCCCATGGGCTGTCGGACCGCCATATGATCCCCAATTCCTCCATGCTCTTGAACTCCTCTTTCGCCAGTCGGAGCTTGTCCGGGGGAAGCCGCCGAGCACGGGCGTGGAGGGGTGGTCCCTGTGTCGGGATGTGGTGCTATACGCCGTGTCTGGGCATGGCTGCCGTGAACTGCGGTGCCAGAACCGATGGGAAATCCACCAGGAATCTGGTGAAGTCATTGTCGGACAGCGTGATGGAGTCTAGGTGTGGGGCTGGCAACTGGGCTTCACCCAGGGAGAACGTTTGAAAGGTCTCGGCGTGGACCAGTCCCTTCCTTGGCAGGTCGACCAGTAGGCTGTGAGCCCGCAAAAAAATCCGCTCCCAGGAGCGGTTGGGCTACGGCGGCCAGTGTGAAGTCCCACGTGAACCGGCTGGAGCCGAACTGTAGCTGCACCGTACGGGTGCTGTAGGTCCGTACTGTGCTGCCATTCGCGGCCCTCAGGACCTGGTTCTCTGTTGCGGGTGTCGTAACTCGTCGGAGGTAAGACGCTGATCTCGGCTCCGGTGTCAACTAAAAAGCAGCGTCCCGACTGCTTGTCCCAGACATACAGGAGGCTACCCTGATGGCCAGCCACCGTAGCCATCAGCAGCGGCTGGCCCTGGCGTTTCCCGGGAACTTGCAGGGCGGGCTACAGCGGCGGGGTTCTGCGCCCCACCGCTGGTGGTAGAAGCACCATTGTTCTTTGGTCTCCACACCCCTGCCTCTGAGGTTAGCGGGCTCTGTGGCCGGGCATGGTCGGGTTTGCTGCTGGGAGCACGGCCTGGTGATCTGTGCGACGGACGCCCCACTCTCCTTCTTGGCTTTCCACAGCACGTCCGCCCGGGCCACCATCTTCCGGGGGGTCACCAAAATCTGCGTCAGACAGTAGCAGGCGTATGTCCTCGGGCAGCTGCTCCAGGAATGCCTGCTCAAACATGAGGCAGGGCTTGTGTCCTCCTGCCAGGGAGAGCATCTCATTCATCAAAGCCGATGGTGGCCTGTCCCCCAAACCATCCAGGTGCAGTAAGCGGGCAGCTCGCTTGCGCCGTGAGAGTCCGAAAGTCCTTATGAGCAAGGCTTTGAATTCTGTGTATTTGCCGTCCGCTGGGGGCGACTGTATGAACTCCTCAACCTGGGCGGCTGTCTCCTGGTCGAGGGAGCTCACCACGTAGTAGTAACGTGTGGCATCCGAAGTTATCTGCCGAATGTGGAATTGGGCCTCTGCTTGCTGGAACCATAGGTGAGGTCGCAGCGTCCAGAAGCTTGGCAGTTTTAACGAAACTGCATGAACAGATGCGGCTTCGTTCATCTTCGGCCCAAATATCGTTTGGGCTGTCGGGGTCACCAATTGTAGCGGTGTGCTACACGCAGTGCTGAAATAACGACACAGAGTCGGTGAGCTGCAGTTGCAAAAAGATGTTTATTCAAACTTCGCGGCCTCGCTTTAAAGCCTTCTTGATCCCGCCCTTCCTGGGATTCACAGTCCCGTCCCGTGCACGGGCTTTTCCCCTTGCTGGTGAAGCAGGCTTGGCGCCCAATTTGCGACCGACCTCAATGCCGGCGGGCGCCGCTTTGTGAGCCGGTTCGAGTGCGCTGGGAAGTGGGTCGCCACAATAGAATAATTTCAAGAAATTTAACACAACGTTCAGTAAAAATTGAGTATTTCCTTGAAAGCCATGAGATAAGAAGAACTCAACTAAATCCTTCTTGAGAGAGGTGAGAAAGGATTAGGTTTTCACAAGGTTCCCATGGTAGGCGGGTTCAGATAGTCATGAGGCATGAATTCCATGGATACTTGGCTGCATGTATTTGGAATTGACATGCCCACAGAAGACAGAGGGTGGTAGTAGATGACGTGTATTCTGCCTGCAACTTAGTGACCAGTAGTGTTCCACAGGAGTCTGTTCTGGGACCTCTGCTCTTTGTGATTCTTGGATGGGGAAATTGAGCGGTAGGTTAGTAAATCTGGTGATGACACGAAGGATGGAGGTGTTGTGGATAGTGTAGAAGGTTGTTGTAACTTGCATAGGGATATAGACAGGATGAAGATTTGTGCTGAGAAGAGCCAGATGAAGTTCAATCCAAATAAACATCAAACTTGAAGGCAGAGTACAATGTTAACAGTAGGATTCTTAGCAGTATGGAGGAACAGAAAGATCTTGGAGTCAAAACCATAGATCCCTCAATGTTGAAACTAAAGTTGATAGAGTGGTTAAGAAAGGCCTTCATTAGTCGGAATATTGAGTTCAAGACCAAGAATTAATGTTACAGCTCTGTAAAACTCTGGTCAGATCCCCTGTGCTCAGTTCTGGTTGCCTCATTACAGAAAGGACGTGGAGGCTTTAGAGATTGTGCAGTGGAGATGGTGCCTGGATTAGAGAACATGTCTTATTAGGAAAGCTTGAGTGAGCTAGTGCTTTTCTCATTGAAGTGATGGAGGATGAGAAGCAGAGATAGAGAGGAAGTCCTGGCTGGCAATGGCCAATACCAGAGTGCATTCCTTTTTTATGAGTAAATAGTAGATGTAGGTTTTTTTTACACAGAGGATGGTAGGTGCCTGGAACACACCGCCAGGGATGGATTTAGAGCAGAGGTTCCCAACCTTTATGATGCCATGACCCCTACCTTTAACTGAAGGGTTCGTGGACCCCAGGTTGGGAATCCCTGCTATAGAGTTTGAAACAATGGTGATATTAAAAAGACTCTTAGGCAGTTGGATGAAAGAAAGATGGTGGGTTTTGGGCTGTTCGGAGGCAAGGATTAGATTGATCATGGAGTAGGTTTATATGGGTCAGCACAGCATAGTAGGCTGAAGGGCCTGTATTGCACGGTACCATTCTATATGCTGTACTATTTGAGAACTAAGTGCGAATAAGTGAAAGTTCTGATTTGATCAACACCTCCAGCTCCCGTGCTGAGCGGTGACATAATCAGTAGAGCTGCTGCGTCACCACTCGGGAAGCTGGGCTCAATTCTAGAATATATTTGGTTCAATCCTGACCTCGGCTGCTGGCTGGGTGGAGTTTGCACATTCTCCTTGTGATGCACTGGTTTCCCCTGGGTGCTTCAGTTTCCTCCCGTGTCCTGAAGACACGTAGGTTGGTTGGTTTTGGCAACTGTAAATTGTGCAAAGTGTGTAGATTAATGGTAGAATGTGGGGGGAGTTGATGACAATTGTGGGGAAAGTAAAAAATAAATCGGGTTAATTTAGAATTAGTTTAAATAGGTGTTCATAGTTAGCATGGGTTTGTGGCTGTAAGGCCTGTTTCTATGCTGTATATTTATTCGACTTTGAATTGAAATTGAGTACTGTTTGCATAGATGTGAATTCCAAACACGATCTGCGAAACTGATAAGCCTGCCAATGATTTCATGGCATGCCTCACCAATCAGAGCACATGGCAATTCTGAGAGAATGATG
Source organism: Hemitrygon akajei (assembly GCF_048418815.1). Taxonomy (NCBI): domain Eukaryota; kingdom Metazoa; phylum Chordata; class Chondrichthyes; order Myliobatiformes; family Dasyatidae; genus Hemitrygon; species Hemitrygon akajei. The sequence goes on along the minus strand of NC_133145.1, from coordinate 19,885,602 downwards.
AAAATCAAGAAACTGCAGATGCTGGAAACCTGAAATTTAGAAAAGATCAGGCAGCATCAGTGAAAAGGGAAAACCATGTTAGGTCAGAGATCCTTTGCCAAAACTGGGAAAGGGAGATTAAAAACAAAGCATTTTTATTTGAAGTTGCAATGAAGGTGGGAGAGGAATGGATAGAACAAAAATATACATCTGGTAGGGTGAAGCCAAAGTTGCTGTGTTTTGAAATCATCTGTTCAATAGGTTAAGGTGGGAAGTTAACGAGAACGAGCCTGAACAGAAGAACATAAAGGCAATGAAGAGAGAGCAGTCAGAGTTTGAGAATGCAGGTTAAGAAACAGAATCTGTGAAATGCTGAGTTGTAGAACATGCTCAGTAGGTCAGGCTGTATTAATGAACAAAAGCATAAAAAATGGAGTCACTGGAAAACACAGGAGTCAGACTCAGCCAGCTCCGTCATGGGCACTAGACTCCCCACCATTGAGGATATCTTCAAAATGTGAGCTCCTCAAAAATCCTCAAGAAGGTGGTATCATCACTATGCAGGACAATCCCTCTTCTCTTCTTCCAGTCAGGGTGGAGGCACAGGAGCCTGAAGTCACACGCTCAACACTTTAGGAACAGCTTCTTCCCGCCTGCCATCAGACTTCCAAATGGTCCATGGACCCATGAACACTACCTCAGTATTTTGCCCTCTTCTGGCATTAGTTATTTCTCTTTATATTTTGTACTGTCACTTATAGTACTTTTTAAATACCGCATTGTACTACTGTCACAAAACAGTCTGTGTCAGTGATAATAAACCTGATTCTGATTCTGGCTCTAAGATGCTGAGCTTCCATGGTCACATTCCAGGAAGTGAGTGGAGCCTATTATATTACAAAAGGAAAATAAAGACATCGTATTGGAAGAAAATGCTACTATTAAATGCCTGGAAACAGCCCCAGCACAAGTTATGCATCTTAAAGCACTTGCATCAGCTGAAACAAGTTATGCCAGCAAAGGAAGAGAACTATTAGCAGTAGTGTATAGAAGTGAGAATTTCCACACTTCTTTATGGGAGGAACAGATGCCATTGAAACAGATCACCGACCTCTGAACCTAACCTGAATGAAAATAAGCCAACAAGACCATGGGCAGGACTGCAGAGTTTATTATTGAGAGTTCAGAATTTTAACTTTACTCTGAAGTTCTGAGTCAGATAGGAAATATTGCTAACAGATGCACGACCTTGATTGTCACCGCAGGAGAAGCTTGAGACTGGAGATCAAAGTGTGAAGGTACACTATCCAGTAACAAACATGGGTAAGGTCAAAGATTCCAACAGTTACAGATGCTCTCTCAACAAGTTTTCCAAGGGTGGCCAAAAACGATAAAAGAAAACGCAGCCAGGAATAAGCCATTGTTTTGGGGATCTGAGATGGCAGCCCCACTGGAAAGTATTGCTCTAATGTCTGAATCCAAAATTGTCATACCTAAAAAGAAGCGAGGAGAATTAGCCCAGAAGATGTATTAATTGACATACATGGGGATATAGAGAGATTGGCACCATCAATATGAAACGCCAGAAGTTGCCAGCAAAATTCACAACACAAAGAGAAACCACGGAGGACTTGACATACCATGTACCATTCATACACATACAGCATTAATTTGGATCTTGTAGTTGTCAACTATTACTCCACATTTCTATTTTACTTTCATGCCACAACACAGTAAGTGACCTCTTAGTCCATCGAGTCCATTCTTTCTCCCAGCATAGCAACGTCAACAGTCTAATTCCACTCTTCTTTTCCTCCTATGTTCTTGAAACTCAATCTCCTGGGGTTTTTTTTTTTTGCCACTTAGGTACATGTACGAGTAAATTACAGTGGTTAATTAACCTACCAGCACATCTTTGGAATGTGGAAGGAAACCAAATCAACCTGGGGAAGGAAACCCATGAAGTGACAGGAAGAGCAAGTCAACTCCACATTGATAGCGCATGTTCATGGTTGAACCCAGCTCCCTGGACTATGAGAGAGGAGCATTATGATATTATCAGTTTAGAATAAGAAAGAAAGATTTGAGTGTTACGTCAACTTCTGCGGCAGCAAGAAATTTCTTTGTTACAATAGGAATTCCTGGGAAGATGATTTATGATAGTAGAACCCAATTTAGTTTTGAAGGATTTAACAGGTTCACTGAATGATAAATGTTCACCATTGTGTCCTCGCGTCATACAGTCATAAAATCATAGAAAAGTGCAGCACAGAAACAGGCCCTTTGGCTCACCTTGTCCATGCTGAGCCACTGAAACTGCCTATTCCCATTCACCTACATAGCCCTCCATACCCCATATCCAAACCTCTTAAATGTTGAAATCGAACTCACTTGCACCACTTGCACTGACAGCTCATTTCACACTCTTGCACCCTCTGAGTGAAAAAGTTTCCTCTTATGTTCCCCTTAAACTTTTCAACTTTCGCCCTTAACCCGTGACATCTAGTTGTAGTCTCACCCAACCTCAGTGGAAAAAGCCTGCTTGCATTTATTCTATCTATGCCCCTCATAATTTTGTATACCTCGGTCAAATCTCTTCTCAGTCTTCTATATTCCAAGGTATAAAGTCATAATCTATTCCACCTTTCCTTAGAACTCAGTTCTTCCAAAACCAACAACAACCTTGTAAATTTTCTCTTTACTCTTTCAACTTTATTTCTATCCTTCTTGCAGGTATGTGACAAAACAGCACACAATACTCCAAATTAGGCCCCACCAATGTCTTATACAACTTCAATATTACATCCCATCTCCTTACTCAATACATTGAATTATGAAGGCCAATGTGGCAAAAGCTTTTTTTTACAACCCTATCAACGTATGATGCCACTTTCATTGAATTATGGACCTGTATATTCACAGATCCCTTTGTCCTACATCACTCTTCAATGTCCTATCATTCATTGTTGAAGCCTGCTTTGCTTGGTCTGACCAAACTGCAACATCTTGCACTTGTCTGCATTAAAATACATTGGCCAGTTTTCAGCCCATTTTTGTAGCTGGTCCAGTTTCTGCTGCAAGCCATAATAGTTTCCCTCACTGTATACTGCACCCCTAATCTTTGTGTCATCCACAAATTTGCTGATACAAGTAGCCATATTATCATCTGGATTGTTGATATAGATGACAGACAGTAATGGACCCAACACTGATAGCTGTGGCACACCACTAATCACAGACTTCCAGTCAGAGAGGCAACCATCTACTACCACTCTCTGGCTTTTCCTACAAGGTCAATGTCTAATCCAACTAACTACCTCATCTTGAATGCCGAGCAACTGAACCTTCTTGACCAACCTTCCAATCGGGACCTTCCTCTGTCTTACTAAAGTCCATGTAAACAACATATACTACCCTGCCTTCATCCACTGTCCTGATAACTTCCTTGAAAAATGCTATAAGATTGGTTAGACATGACCTATCGTGCATGAAGAGTCCTGCTGACTGTCTTTAATCAGTCCATGTCAATCCAAATACTCATATATCTTAGATGTCTTCAGGGTGCACCGGGATTTGATGGTATCCCCGGACGAGGTCTACTTTGGAAAAGATTCTTGCCCCATGCAGGTTTGCTACAAAGTCCTGTATGTGCGGCACGGGGTAGCGGTCTGGAGTTGTAGCCTTGTTCAGTCTGTGGTAGTCGCCGCATGGTCTCCAACCCCCGGCTGCTTTGGGCACCATGTGCAGGGGGGAGGCCCATGGGCTGTCGGACCTCCGTATGATCCCCAATTCCTCCATCCTCTTGAACTCCTCCTTCGCCAGGCGGAACTTTTCCGGAGGGAGCCTTCGTGCACGGGCATGGAGGGGTGGTCCCTGGGTCGGGATATGGGTCTGGGCATGGCTGCCATGAACTGCGGTGCCAGAATCGATGGAAAGTCCACCAGGATTCTGGTGAATTCATTGTCCGACAGAGTGACGGAGTCCAGGTGTGGGGCCAGCAACTTGGCTTCACCCAGGGAGAACGTCTGGAAAGTTTCGGCATGTACCAGTCTTTTCCCTTGCAAGTCGACCAGCAGGCTGTGAGCTTGCAAGAAGTCCACCCCCAGGAGTGGTTGGGCCACGGCGGCCAGTGTGAAGTCCCAATGGAAACGGCTGGCGCCGAACTGCAGCTGCACTGTGCAGGTGCCGTAGGTCCTTATCGTGCTGCCGTTTGCGGCCCTCAGGGTGGGTCCTGGCTTCCTGTTGCGGGTGTCATACCCCATCGGGGGAAAGACACTGATTTCCGCTCTGGTGTCGACCAAGAAGCGGCAACCCAACTGTTTGTCCCAGACGTACAAGAGGCTGTCCTGGTGGTCAGCCGCCATAACCATTAGCGGCAGCTGGCCCTGGCCCTGGCCCTTGCAGGGCGGGTGACAACAGCGGGCTTCTGTGCCCCACCGCTGGTGGTAGAAACACCACTGTTCACTGTCCTCCTCACTCCTGCCTCTGTGTTGTGTGCGCCCCTCTGCCGGGACTGGTCTGGTCTGCTTTTGGGTGCGTGGCCTGGTAATCTGACCGACGGATGCCACACTCTCCCTCTTGGCTTTCCACAGCACATCTGCCCGGGCCGCCACCTTCCGAGGGTCACTGAAATCTGCATCGGCCAGCAGCAGAAGTATGTCCTTGGGCAGTTGCTCTAGGAACGCTTGCTCGAACATGAGGCAGGCCTCGTGTCCGTCAGCCAGGGCCAGCGTCTTGTTCATCAATGCTGACGGCAGTCTGTCTCCCAAACCGTCCAGGTGAAGCAGGCGGGCACCCCGCTCATGCTGTGAGAGGCCAAAGGTCCCAATGAGCAGCACTTTGAATGCTTCATATTTGCCTTCTTCCGGGGGCGACTGTATGAAATCTGCAACCTGGGCGGCCGTCTCCTGGTCAAGGGTGCTCACTACGTGATAGTAACACGTGGAATCAGAAGATATCTGCCGAATCTGGAACTGGGCTTCTGTTTGGCTAAACCACGCGCGTGGTTGCAGCGTCCAGAAAGTCGGAAGTTTTAGCAAAACTGCATGAACAGATGAATAGTTGGTCATGTTTGGTCCAAATCCCGTTTGGACCGTCGGGGTCAGCAATGTAGCGATGACTACATACGGAGCTAGAGACAATGACACGCAGTCAATAAGTCGTTTCGAGACTAGTTTATTCAAACTTCGCGGCGCTGGCATTTAATCCCTAGCGCCCGCCCTCTCCGGGCAGAAATGATGTCAGAGGTGCATTACCAAAGTCTCTCCCTGCGCGCTGGCTATTTGTGAGCCGGTTCGCCTGCGCAGAAAGTGGGTCGCCGCATACCTACCAATAAATTTCCCACTGCTAATGTCATTCTCACTGGCCTGTAATTTTCTGGTTTATTTTTAGAGCCTTTCCTAACAGTGAAATAATATTGGCTATCCTCCAATCCTCCTGCACCTCACCTGTGACTAAGGATGATTTAAATATCTCTGCTAGGACCCCAGCAATTTCTGCACTTTCCTCCCACATGGTCCAAGATAATACCTTGTCAGGCCCTGAGACTTTATCCATCCTAATTTGCCTCAAGATAGCAAACACCTCCTCTTTTATACTCTCTATAGACTCCATGACGTTAATGCCATTTTGCCTCACTTCTATAGACTATGCGTCCAACTCCTGAGTAAATACGGCTGCAAAATATGCATTTAAGATCTCTCCCCCTTCGCTTTTGAATCCAAGCATGAATGACCATTCTAATCTTCCAAAGGACTAATTTTGTCCCTTACAATCATTTTGCTCTTAACATATCTGTAGAATCCCTTTGGATTCTCCTCCACTTTGTCTGTTAGGGCAACCTCAGGCCTTCTTTTAACCCTCCTTATTTTTTCTTGTGTTCTCTTGCATTTCTAATACTCCATAAGTACTTCATTTGTACCTATTTGCCTACACCCACAATGCACCTTCTTTTTTCTTAATCAGGGCCTCAATGTCTCAGGAAAACCAGTGTTCACTACAACTGTTAGGTTTACCTTCTCTTCTGACAGGCACATACAAGGTTTGTACTCTCAGAATTTCACTGTCGAATGCCTTCCACTTACCTTTGCCAGAAAACAGCCTGACCCATTCCACACTTGCCAGATCTTTTCTGATACCAGCAGAATTGGTCTTCCTCAACCTGCAGATCAGACCTATCTCTTTGCATATTTACTTTGAAACTAATGGCATTGTGATCACTAGATGCAGAGTGTTTCCCTATACAAACTTCTATCACTTGCCCTGTCTCATTCCCTAATAGCGGATCAAGTATTGCACACTCTCTCATTAGGACTTCTACATACTTTCCTGAACACACTTGACAAACTCTATCCCTCCTAGTTCTTTGACAGTAAAGGAATCCCAACCAATATGTGGAAAGTTGAAAATCACCTACAATAACAACATTATGTTTCTTGCAATGGTCCACAACCTCTCTACAAATTTGTTCCACTGAATCACATGGACTGTCGGCTGGTTTGTAATATAGCCCTACTAACATGGTCATACCTTTCTTATTAGTCAGTTCCACCCATAGCGCCTCACTGGACGAGTTCTCCAATCTGTCCTGAGCACTGCTATGACATTTTCTTTGACTAGTAACAGTACCCCTCCTCTTTAATCCCTCCTGCTCTGTCACGTCTAAAACAACAGAACCCTAGAATCTTGAGCTGCCAGTCCTGCCCCTCCTGCAACCAAGTCTCACTAATGGCTACAACATCATAATTCCAGGTGTTGATACATGCCCTTTGCTCATCTGCCTTTCCTACGATACTTCTTGCTTTGAAATGTACGTAGCTCAGGACATTAGTCGCACCTTTTGATTCATGACTTTGTCTAAGTTCTTAACAACATCTGTCTCCACAACCTCTCCACTATCTGTTCTGGCATTCTGTTTGCCATCCCCCTGCAACTCTAGTTTAAACTCCCTCCCATCTCCTTGCAGCACTAGCAACCCTTCCTACTAGGATATCAGTCCCTTTCCAGTTGAGACGCAAATAGTCTCTTCAGTACAGGTCCCATCTTCCCTGGAAAAGAAAGCCCAGTGATCCAAAAATCATCCTCCCACACCAACTCCTTAGCCACATGTTAAGCAGTAAGATCTCCAATTTCTAGCCTCACTAGTATGTGGCACTGGTAGAAATCCTGAGATCACAACCCTGGAGATCTTGCCGTTTAACTTACCACCTTACTCCCTGAACTCACTTTGCAGAGTATCATCACCCTTCCTACCCATGTCTACATTGGTACCTCTATGGCCCATGATCTCTAGCTGTTCAACCTCCCACTCAAGAATGCTGAGTACCCAATGTAAGAAATCCTAGACCCTGGCACCCAGGGGTAAACATTCCATCTGGGAATCTCGTTCTCATCCACAGAACCACCGGTCGTCCCAACTAATGAAATCCCCTATTTCCTCAGCTTCCCTTCTGAGTTACAGAGTCAGATTCAGTGTCAGAGACCTGACTGTTGTGACTTTCCTCTGCTAAGTCATCCCCCACCCCAGTAGTATCCAATGTGGTATACCTGTTGGTGGGGTTAAGTCCACACTGGTACTCTGCACTGGCAGTTTAACCCCTTTCCCCTTCCTGACTGTACCCAGTCTTCTGTGTCCTACACCTTGGATGTAACTACTTCTCTATATGCCCTATCTATCTTGCCCTCAGCCTCACGTGATCCAGAGTTTATCCAGTTCCTGCTCCAACTCCTTAATGCAGAGTGTTGGAGAAGAAGCTGCAGCTGGATGCATTTCTCACAGTCGTAGTCGTCAGGGAGACTGGAGGTCTCCCTGCCTTCCCACATCCCGCAGGAGGAGCATTCTACTATCCTGCCTGGCATCTCTGGTCCGAACTGAGAAACTAAAAGGAGGGAAAAACAATAAACAGTGGGGAAAGAGAAAAAAAACTTTACTTACAGCTTTTTTGTCTTCTCTCATTCAAGCGTCTCCTCACTGAAGCGTCAAAGAGCTAAAGCCTCAAAAACCCCACTCTAACTCTGACCACTCCAACAACGGCTGTTCCACTTACCCCTGCTTTTCTTTAGTTTCTTCTTGTCGATCAATCCCAAACGCTGATTAGCCACTGCGCAAAACACCCAAACTGCCGCAAGTCGCTACCTTTTCTTACCCCCTGCTTTCCAATTTACAGAAAATTTTAAGCTTGGGGAGAAAAGAAGGTCTAAACCTTGCTTTATTTTCATCATGAACTAAAGAGTGAGATGAAATCATCAGCTAAGCTGCTGAATGACAATAAATGCAAGACCATTTTATCTAGCAGAGTGGCTCCTCAAATGCCTAATTGAGATGGAAAGGAAGGAAATCCATTTCTGCAACAACTAGTCAAAAACATTTCTTGAAAAGCAAAAATACACAGCTGTAAGAAATCTGAAATAAAAACAGATGATGCTGGAAACACTCACAATGCCAAGAAGCATCTATGGCCAGAGAAATAATGTCAACGTTTCAGATTGATGACCCTTCACCAAGTGACAGAATATGAAATTACCTACAATATCTAAGTATGAAATGATGGCATCAAGGTACAGTCATTGATAAAGCTGAGACCAAAGGTTGTAAGTTCAAACTTCAGAAATAAATTTATTATCAACGTACCTATATGTCAGCATTTATCATCCTAAGATTCATTGTCCTGCTCAATAAATCATAGAAGAGTAACCATAACAAAATCAGTGAAAGATTGCACCAACTTGCAGTGTTCAACCAGTGTGCAAAATACAGCAAACTGTGCAAATACAAAAAGAAAGAAATAATAATAAATAAGCAATAAATACGAACATGAGATGAAGAGTCCTTGAAATTGAATCCATAGGTTGTGGGAACATTTCAATATGGACAAGTGAAGTTGAGTGAAGTTATCCTATTTGGTTCAAGAGCCTGATGGTTGAGAGGTAGTAACTGTTCCTAAACCTGGTGGTGTGAGTTTGGAGACTCCTATACCTTCTTCCTGATGGCAGCGGCAAGAACAGAGTATCTGCTGGGTGGTGCAGGACCTTGATGATAGATGCTGCCTATCTGTGACAGTGTTTCATGTAGATGTGCTCAATGGTAGGGACAGCTTTACCTGTGATGGACTAGGCCATATCCATTATTCTTTGTAGAATTTTCCATCGAAGGGATTGGTGGTTCCATACCAGGCTGTGATGCAACCAGTCAATATACTCTTCACCACACATCTGCAGAGTGAGATGGGAAAGAATTAAATCCATGAATGACTCACACTGGTACCAATGCAACAGGAAGTGTGAAGAGCAACATTAAAACCACCAAAAACAACCAACAGGAGGGAATGTGAAGTAAAGCCAGAAAAATATGAGAACACTCATCAGGTCAAGCAGCATTGGTGGAAAGAGAAATAGAGTTAACCTATCAGGTCCAGGAAACTTCTTCAATGAGTGAAGCTGCTGATCAGTTGGATGCTTCCTGCACATTTTGCTTTCATCTACGATCTGCTGCATCTGCAGTTTTTGTTTCAGTTTACTGAAGTGAATGTGACTTCAATAGCTGCAATAACTCATCCCACGTCACTCACTGTATTCTAACTTATAGAGAGGTTGCCACCAGGGAGAACCATACTGGAGTCACAAAGTCACAAAGCAGGGAAACAGACCCTTGTCTCATTGAATACGGGCCAACCATCAGGCCCCAGCTAGAGTAATCTTACCCTAATCACATCTTATTCTCCCTGCATTCCCATCAAACCTACCACCTCACCCCCCCCCCCCCCCAAGGTTCTCCCACTCACTTAATCATTCAGAGAAATTTACAATGGAAAATTAACCAACCAATCTGCACTTTCTGAGATGTGGGAGGAAACCAGAGCACCCAGAGAAAACCCACACAGTCACAGAGAGATCATGCAAGCTCAACACTGACAGCACCAGAGGTCAGGATTTAATCAGAACAGCAACTCATTAACTGTGCCACTGTGTCATCCAGATACATATGTAATATTTTATTGCTCAGGTGATAGAAATATAATTTTTTGCAGCAACTATGATAAAATCAGAATTAGTTATTAAGCCAAAAGCTACTTAAATAAGAGGGATGTTATACACAGGAAGTGTTAAGGAGAACTATATTGTAAATATATTGTAGATATAGTATACTATTATTCCTTTTCTATTCTGATAATCTGGTGTACAATGCTGTTTGTTGACTATTGCTCAGCGCTTAATACCATTATTCCCCAGTCCTGATTGATAAGCTACAGAACCCAGGCCTTTGAACATCCTTCTGCAATTGGATCCTCAACTTCCAAACCGAAAGAACACAATCTGTGGGAATTAGTATTAATATCTTCTGCTCACTGATGATCAGCGCAGGAGCACCTCAGGGGTGGGTACTTAGCTCATTGCTCTACTCCCTCTATACCCATGACAGTGTAGCTAGGTATAGCTCAAATGCCATCTATAAATTTGCTGATGATACAGCCATTGTTGGTAGAATCTCAGATGGTGATGAGAGGGCATACAGGAGTGAGATATTCCAGCTAGTGGAAGGGAGCAGATCATAGAATTCAAAAAGGCTAAAATGAGAGAATGTGAACCAATCTGCATAGAGGGATCAGAACTTGAAAGAGTGAGCAAGTTCAAATTCCTAGTTGTCAAAATCTCTGAAGACCTAACCTGGTCTCAACATATCGATGCAGCTATTAAGAAGGCAAGACAGTGGGTATATTTTATTCGGAGTTTGTGGAGATTTGGTTTGTCACCAATAACACTCAAAAACTTCTTCAGATGTACTGTGGAGAGCATTTTGACTGGCTTTATCACTATCTGGTTTTGGGGGGGAGGGAAATTTACTGCTCAGGATTGAAAGAAGCTACAGAAAATAATTATGTTAGTCAGCTCCATCTTGGAGTGCCTTCAAGGAGCAGGCAATCTCCATTATTAAAGACCTCACCTCCCAGAACATGCTCTCTTCCCATTGTTACTGTCAGGTAGGAGGTACAGAAGCCTGAAGGCAAACACTCAGTGATTCAGGAACAGCTTCTTCCCCTCTGCCATCTGATTTCTAAATGGACACTGAACCGATGAACACTAACTCACTGTTTTTATTTTTTCCTGTTTTTGCCCTATATTTAATTTAACTATTTAATATATATATATATATATATATATATATATATATACACACACATTTACTATAATTGACTGACTATTTTTATATTATCATTACTGCATTGTACTGCTGCTGCAAATTTCACAACATATGTGATGCACCATCAATAACTCTCGGAGACGGGAGGCGAACGATAGGCTTTTATTAGCTGCAAGAGACCACGATTAGCTGCAAGAGACCACCACACAACATCCTGGAGACTGAGGGAGGAGCAGTGCCTCCAATTGCCTTTATACAGGGGTCAGTGGGAGGAGCCACAGGAGCAGTCAGCAGAGGGGCGTGTCCAGACAGGTATCTGTAGTTCACCACAATATGCCTGTGATATTAAACCTGATTCTGATTCTGACAATCTGACATCTGGCTCAGCCACTAGTCTGGAATGTGAGCCAGGTATTCAGAGGGCAAGCAAGTTGTGCCTCCAGAGGTAGGGGTCTGGAATGTGGCCAAAGATGGGGTTTGCACTGTGGGTTGGGTGTGTGGATGGAGCCAAGTTTGGGGTCCGGAATGCGGGTAGATATACAGAAGGAGCTGGAACCGAGGTGCTTGTCTACTTCCTGCCCCACTTAAACTCACAGGGCTCACAGGAAAATTTATTAAACTACTATGTGATATGTGAAAGAAGTGAGATAAAATGTGTTGGCAAATTAATAGCAGTAGCAACAAATGCTCTGGAACTACCAAAGTCTGAAGGGTTCCACATTGTGGGTTTCTACATAAAGAGGAGCATTTTGTATCATTAGGTGAACATGTGAGATGAGAAAAGAAGATTAAGCAAGTGGTTCATCCATAAATATTAAGGAGTGTAATTAACAGACAGTGGCCTGGAAAACTAACTAGATGCTAATATATCATTTCAGAGAGTCAGCATGGGTGTGAAGAGCCAAATGGAGTGCTCCTACACTCTCAGATTCTGTACTTAAGTGCTTTTACAACATTTGCTGGCTTCCTCCTCCACTATGCATTATATGTAAGATCACTTTAACTGCACAGGTCACAAAATAGAGGGCAAAATCTAATCAAAGGAACTATTTCCTCTGAGCACCCTGTGTTAGCAACAATACTGATGGAAAAGGAAGATTTCCTCCATTGATACTTCTAGATAAATCATGAATGATTTCTCTGTAAGTCCTTTTATCATTTTGCTTAGGAGACCTTACTGTTCAAATTTTCCTGAATGTTTACCAAATCTTTAATATAGTCTTCTGACAGAATCTTTCTCCATCTCCCCATTAGTCTCTGCTTCCTTCCGTGTGTACACTTGGATCTTCTGACTAAACCCCAACAGGGTTTGTTTTTAATAATCTGTCCCTATCTGCACGTCAACAGCCTTCTATTGTTGCTGAATGCTGCTGTGGTCCCTCAGGTGCCTGTCACTTAACCATCCCCAAGGAGGATATTGGATGAATAAATAAAGCTAACCCTACAGCTTCTAGTGCAGTCTGAGCACCTGCTGTTATCAGCTGGTATCTCTTAGCACAATAGAAGCTCCACAGAGATTGAGCATTTTAATATTTTCATTCAACCAACTCCTGCAAAGAAACACATCTATGGAGTGGTGTTCACCCTTTAACATGCAAATATCCAATTTAACAATTGATAACCTTTATTTAATGACATTCCTCAGATCATTCCCCACTTTCTATCATTTGCCAATGTTGAATCACTTGCCAGGCTGAGCATTTGTAAAAATATTACTGCAGTCTTCTTCAATATTAGGTGCAGAAAATTATTTAATCAGTAGCACGTTTTTCCTTGAGGCAAGAGTTTCTAGGTTTAAATCTCCTTCAAGAGATGTCAGTACAGTGCTGCAGCTTAGTACTAAAGCTGTGTTCAGCTGTCAGAGAGATACCTTTTTGATGAGACATTGAATGAAAACTCTATCTGCCATCTCAGGTGGATTTAAAGGATTCTGTGGCATTGTTTAGAAGAGGAAGGGTTCTCCCTTTGTAACACACACAAAATACTGGAGAAACTCAACAAACCAAACAGCACCTGTGGAGAGGAATAGTCAGTCAATGTTTTGGGCTGAGATATCCTGATGAACTCATCCCAAAATGTTGGCTGCTTATTTTCCTCCAAACATGCTACCTGACTTGTTGAGTTCCTCCAGATTTTGTCCTTGTTCAAGATTTCAGGCATCTGTAGAATCTCTTGTGTTTATGATTTCCTTCTCCCTTGATTCTTCAGACCCATGCTGACTCTCTGAAATGATATATTAATGCCTAGTTTGTTTTCCAATATGTTAAATATGCTCCTTAATATTTGTGGCTTCTTAGATGCAGATTAAGATGGATAGAATAAAGGGAATATCTCTGACACAACGATACCCATCAAAAAGATAAAGAGAGTCCAGCCTATAAAAGGAATTTAAGATACTCTTAGATAGGCACATGGATATAAGAAAAATGGAGAGTTGTGGGCTGTACAAGTGAGAAGGGTTAGGTTGATCATGGTTTATATACAAACGTAGATTGGCACAACATCCTGGGCTGAAGGGCCTGTACTGTTCAATGTTCTAACCTGATACAGTAACTCTTTCACTTTCCATGGATGGCTCCTGACTTTGTCCAGCATCTTATGGCCCTATTTCAGATCTCTAGTATCTGCAGGTTTTTTAACCTGTCATTTTGTTATTCTATAATATTTTAATCAAGTTCTTTTTCCAATTTAATTTAATACACTTATGTCCTTTTTTAATTATTTAAGTATATTGATCTGTAGAGATGTTTAAATTAGGTCAAAGGTCTTTGGCAAAAGCAAGCTGTCAAAAGGCCATCTGGGCTCCTCGGGGGCTGGACTTCAGGATCTGAGGCCTAATGCTTCATTAACACTTGCAGCCCATTCCACGGACCGTCATCTTAGTCAGCTTTCCCCATCTAGTTAATCTGGCCATGTGGATCTACTGACAGAGCGATTTGGATATGATTTGGATTCAGGAAGAACCAGCCATTAGTTGTCTAACTAACTAGGCATCACACCACTTTTGGTGTTTCAGTGAGGTTTGCCATGTCTTAATCTAACTTTAGTTTTATGAAGTAATTCCATCTTAGGTCCGACCCCAATCATCCCAGTCCATGTCTAATCAATTATTGGCTGTCAGCTTTCCTTCCCTACACTTGTGTATGGGATTAGTATAGATGCTAACTTGATGGTCTGCAGAGCACAGAGGGCGAAGCTGTGGTGCATGAGGCTCTGGCTCTATGACGTGCCACTCTGCTGTGCGGGGATCTAGAACCAGTGGCTATAATATCAATAAAGACAACTGATAATATCATCTTGATATGTAGAGGGTTTAATTAACATCCTCTGGTCCATGTGGCGCTGGCATGCCGAACATTTAATGGCCAATCTGTAAATGCTGTCAGAAAGAGGATGGTGAGCCAAAATGAAAAATATGAAGTGCATTTTAGGCCGTATCTGTGGGAAAAAAAGAGAGTTCAGCATTTCAGGTCAAAGAGCGTTCTGTAGAACTCAAAGGGCAAGTATCCCTGAACCACTGCAGCGTTCCCAGTGAGAACCCTTACACAGTCCTGTTGGGGAGAAGGTTCCAAGATTGAAACCCAGCAACAGCGAAGGGCCAATGATTTATTTCCAAATCAGGAAGGTTTGTAACTTGAAAAGGTTCCTTCAGATGATGGGGTACACTCGTGCCTGCTGCAATCGTCCTTCTTACTGTTTGGGGTTGTCATTTCGGGAGGTGAGGTAGAGTAACCTGGGTGAGTTTTATAGATGGCAAAAACTCAAAGACAATGACATCTTCTGTCCTATTGTTATCCAGCTCTTGAACAGGAATTCATACACTAAAATGCAAACCTTTTAATTCTGATCCTCCAATCTACCTCATTGAGTGCCTTGCACTTTATTTTCCTTCCTGTGTCGCACAATGTCTGTATCTGCAACACAATATTCTGCCTTCTGTTTTCCTTGCCAAGAGGGAGGGAAGTTCGATCGACTTAAGTGTCGAGCCATGTTGGAAAGGTCAGGTACAAGCTGAATCGAGGTGGTGGGGTCCAGGCCCCAGAGCGTACTGAAGTGACTGCACCAGATGCTTGGACAATGAATGACTTAAGCACTGGGCTGAACTGGATAGGTCAGGCACAGGCCAAATCAAGGTGGTGGAGTCGAGGTCCAAAGTGACTGAAGCTGATCTTTGGATGACAATTCAGGCACTGGGACAGATTGAGAAGTTAGGGTGTCGGGTGCTTATGTTTAATTGGCATGATATGCTTTTGTTTTCTCTGCACATTGGGTGTTTGCTGGTCTTCTTTTAAGGGGTTTCTTTGTTTTGTGGCTGCCTGTAAGGAGACAAATCTCAAGGTTGCGTAATGCTTACATACTTTGATAATAAATGTACTTCGAACTTTGAATGCTGATAGCTGCATCTGTATTTTTCTGGAAGCTTCTTGGTTTTTCTGCAGCTGGTGTCACTTCACATGATTCTGGCTCTCTGGTTATTTATTATCACTGGAATGTTGCTTTTCTCAGTCAGAGCTAGTTTTTTTTATAAGGTAACCACGAGTTTTTTTTTCTCTCTTCTTTTTTGTTTGTTCTTTTCCTCTCTTAATAACATGGTCATAAGCAACAATGGCAGTAAGCAACAATCATTGTAAGAAAATAGCCATAAGCAACAATGACCATAATAAAATGTTTGTAATACAATGGCCATAATAAAATGGCTGTAATAAAATGGCCGTACACAACAATGGCTGTGATAAAATGGTTGCAATACAATGGCTGTAATAAAATGGTCACAAAGAACAGTGGCTGTAATAAATTGGCCCCAAGGTACAGTGGCTGTAATAAAATGGCCGTAAGCAACAATGGCTGTAATAAGATGGACATAAGCAACAAGTTTTATGCCTCAATCTTGACTTCTGAACATCTAAAAACACCAGGATCCCACACATGCAAAACAAAAGCTTTTCATTATATCTCAGTAAGAATAAAGCCACACCAATATCATTGCATTAGTGATAGAGAGAATGAATGTTTAGCGTGTTTGAGAGTCCCAAGCAAGCAAAATGATTTCCTGGATGTTGTTGAATTTCTTGAGAGTTATTGGTGCACTCATCTATGTGGGAGAAGAATATTCAATTGTCCTCCTTTTTTATATCTGTAGATGATGTAAAATTCTTGGAATAAGGGAAGAGAGTCTGTCATTCCAGTTTAACTATACACGGTATAGCCATGGTATTTTGGTGGCTGAATCATGGAATTATACATTCGTGCAGCATGGAAATAGGCCCTCCAGCCCAAATGGTCCATGATGATCAAGCTTCCCATCTAAGCTAGTCTCATTTGCCAACTTTTGACCCATGCCCAAAGCTTTCCGATCTGTCCAAATACCTTCTACATGCAATTGATGTACCTGCCTCAACTGTTTCCTCCTGTTGAGTTCATCTTCGTCCAGTTAAGCTTCAGTCAATGGTCAATCTTGACTTCTGAACATCTAAAAACACCAGGATCCCACACATGCAAAACATTTCAGTAAAACAAAATGCTCATAAGAAAGTTACAGAAAGGGTGTATAAAAGGATAAGGATGAGACTCATGTAAATCATTGCCCTGGTGTAGACCAATTTGACCCAAAGATACTGTAAATTTCTGTGCCATAGAGGTTAATATTATTCTCTAAAATTGAGCGGATTTGCATCTGATGGGAAATAAAATGGAGTAAAATTTCAAACCAGTAATTAAACAACCTCAAATGTTTCCACTTCCATTGTCATCAGATGTGAAATGGAAGTGGGAAGAGCAACACTCCCTCAAGAGGATATTTGATTGTTTGACAAGCACACTTCCAATGTAACATTTCTGTCAGTAATCAATGGCAGCCATGTCACGGTATCACACTATTTGAGATACTGGAAAATAGTCAGCAGCTCAAACTAACAACAAGGGAAGGTGTGATCGCAACCATGCTCAGTGTTTGGTCTTTTGATTCAATGCGTACACACACATAGCATGCTTTTGCAAAAGTTTTGCTGCCATGCAGAACAGGATAGACCTGATCAATGAAGTGCTGAAACAACACTATGT
Source organism: Hemitrygon akajei (assembly GCF_048418815.1). Lineage (NCBI taxonomy): Eukaryota > Metazoa > Chordata > Chondrichthyes > Myliobatiformes > Dasyatidae > Hemitrygon > Hemitrygon akajei. The sequence goes on along the minus strand of NC_133145.1, from coordinate 19,868,426 downwards.
CTGGCCTAGCCTTCACTTGGTTGTCATGAACCCTTTGGACCAGCATGGGGCGATAGAGAGCATCAGGCCTCAGCACCCTGATGCACTTGAATATCTTTGATTTGTTTTAACTAGAACTTATTAATTGACTGGTTTAGACATTCAGTTTCCCTTGTGTTTTTCATGCCACTTGTTTTTTGAATGTGGGTTCCTTGTACATCCTGTTTGTAATTTATTGTATTTTGACTTTAAAACACATAGAGTTGCCATGCTATAGGCACTATGTAAGTTTGTCATCACTAGTGTTCATCGCTGAGTCCTGAATTTGGGTTCCAAGTGAATTACCGTTCTAGGTACTCCACCCTCTCGAGTACCCTCTGAGTCATGTGTTATTCCTCTGTTGTTTTTCAAATAAATCTTCATCATTACTTTCTACTTTCGAGCCTCCAGTTTACTCTGCACCTGGGTTTGTTTGCTTGAAGATCCCGTTGCATAGATAGGCTTTGAAGTAATTGGTGATTGTCAAAAATTGTGCTGGCCTGCTTCTTAATGCTCTGCTTTGCCAACACAGAGAGCACAGCTTCTACCACCAGCCATATGGTGTGCAGCTGAAAAGAAACATCAAGAGGGGGAGGAGGAAGAGGAAGGGAGAAAGCAGCCTACAGATCTGCCTTTTACCAACACGCAACTCAGACCAAGAGTGACTGCTGTAAATAAAACCAGCATCCTCATACTTTAACCCTGCCATTGGCTCTCAGAGTGTTCCCTTCTTTCCAATGACATAACCAAAGTCATCTCTCAGTAAATATTTCAAACAACATTTGTGAATGAAGTATGTGCTATGATGACTGACCATACGTCCTCAGTTCCTTCATTAACAGCTCAAATATAAGGTTGCTGTCACAGCTTTACACTCAGATCCCTTAAAAAATTACAAACAAACTTTTGGAATAATTCCATTCATGTCATTTCAGTAAAAACAATGCAGCTCTGTTCCTACATTATAACAGAGTGTGTAACGTATGTTTGGACTCTTGCCCTAACAGTATATTCCAATACTGTGCTTCAGCACAGCATGTGGTACCCAGACTGCAGTATCCTCTGGTAAATGTTCATGGTGTGCTGTACCCATTGCGGACAGTACCCACTGAGTACAGTACCCACTCACTACAGTACCCAATGAGTACAGTACCCACTCACTACAGTACTCAATGTCTGTAGTACCCACTGAATGCAGTACCCACTCACTACAGTATTCGCTCACTGTAGTCCCCACTGAGTACAGAACCCACTCAATACAATACCCACTGAGAACGGTACCCACTGAGTACAGAACCCACTCACTACAGTACTCACTGAGTGTAGAACCCACTGAGTACAGAACCCACTCACTACAGTACTCACTGAGTGTAATACCCACTGAGTACAGAACCCACTCACTACAGTACTCACTGAGTGTAATACCCACTGAGTACAGAACCCACTCACTACAGTACTCACTGAGTGTAATACCCACTGAGTACAGAACCCACTCACTACAGTACTCACTGAGTGTAATACCCACTGAGTACAGAACCCACTCACTACAGTACTCACTGAGTGTAATACCCACTGAGTACAGAACCCACTCACTACAGTACTCACTGAGTGTAATACCCACTGAGTACAGAACCCACTCACTACAGTACTCACTGACTGTAATACCCACTGAGTACAGAACCCACTCACTACAGTACTCACTGAGTGTAATACCCACTGAGTACAGAACCCACTCACTACAGTACTCACTGAGTGTAATACCCACTGAGTACAGAACCCACTCACTACAGTACCCACTGAGTGCAGAACCCACTCACTACAGTACTCACTGAATGTAATACCCACTGAGTACAGTACCCACTCACTACAGTACTCACTGAATGTAATACCCACTGAATACAGTACCCACTTTCTTCAGTACCCACTCACTACAGTACTCAATCACTGCAGTACCCACTGAGTACAGTACCCACTCACTACAGTACACACTGAGTGTAATACCCACTGAGTACAGTACCCACTTACTACAGTACTCGCTGAGTGTACTAACCGTTGAGTACAGAATCCACTCACTACAGTACTCAATGTCTGTAGTACCCACTGAATGCAGTACCCACTCACTACAGTATTCGCTCACTGTAGTCCCCAATGAGTACAGAACCCACTCAATACAATACCCACTGAGAACGGTACCCACTGAGTACAGAACCCACTCACTACAGTACTCAATGACTGTAGTACCCACTGAGTACAGTACCCACTCACTATACTACTCACTGAGTGTAGTACCCACTGAGTGCAGAACCCACTCACTACAGTACTCACTGAGTGTAATACCCACTGAGTGCAGAACCCACTCACTACAGTACTCACTGACTGTAGTACCCACTGAGTGACCCACTCACTACAATACTCACTGAGTACAGTACCCACTCACTATACTACTCACTGAGTGTAGTACCCACTGAGTGCAGAACCCACTCACTACAGTACTCACTGAGTACAGAACCCACTCACTACAGTACTCACTGAGTACAGTATCCACTCACTACAGTACTCACTGAGTATAGTACCCACTCACTACAGTACTCACTGAGTACAGTATCCACTCACTACAGTACTCACTGAGTACAGTACCCACTCACTATACTACTCACTGAGTGTAGTACCCACTGAGTGCAGAACCCACTCACTAAAGTACTCACTGAGTACAGTACCCACACACTAAACAATCACTGAGTGTAGTACTCACTGAGTACAGTATCCACTCACTACAGTACTCACTGAGTATAGTACCCACTCACTAAAGTACTCACTGAGTACAGTACCCACTCACTACAGTACTCACTGAGTGTAGTACCCACTGAGTACAGTACCCACTGAGTAGAGTAACCACTCACTACAGTACCCACTGAGTACAGAACCCACTCACTACAGAACTCACTGAGTGTACTACCCATTGAGTACAGTACCCACTGAGTAGAGTAACCACTCACTACAGTACTCACTGAATGTAGTACCCACTGAATATAGTACCCACTCACTAAAGTACTCACTGAGTACAGTACCCACTCACTATACTACTCACTGAGTGTAGTACCCACTGAGTGCAGAACCCACTCACTAAAGTACTCACTGAGTACAGTACCCACTCACTAAACAATCACTGAGTGTAGTACCCACTGAGTGCAGAACCCACTCACTACAGTACCCACTGAGTACAGAACCCACTCACTACAGTACTCACTGAGTGTAGTACCCACTGAGTGCAGAACCCACTCACTACAGTACTCACTGACTGTAGTACCCACTGAGTGACCCACTCACTACAATACTCACTGAGTAAAGTACCCACTCACTATACTTCTCACTGAGTGTAGTACCCACTGAGTGCAGAACCCACTCTCTACAGTACCCACTGAGTACAGTACCCACACACTGCAGTACCCATTGAGTACAGTACCCACTCACTACAGTACTCACCGACTGTAGAACCCACTGAGTATAGTATCCAATCACTACAGTACTCACTGAGTACAGAACCCACTCACTGCAGTACTCACTGAGTACAGTACCCACTCACTATACTTCTCACTGAGTGTAGTACCTACTGAGTGCAGAACCCACTCACTACAGTACTCACTGAGCACAGTACACACACACTACAGTACCCACTGAGTACAGTACCCACACACTACAGTACTCACCGACTGTAGTACCCACTGAGTATCCACTCACTACAGTACTCACTGAGTACAGTACCCACTCACTATACTTCTCACTGAGTGTAGTACCCACTGAGTGCAGAACCCACTCACTACAGTACCCACTGAGTGTACTACCCGTTGAGTACAGTACTTACTGAGTACAGTACTCACTTTCTACAGTACCCACTGAGTACACTACCAACATACTACAGTAATCACTGAGTAGAGTAACCACTCACTACAGTTCTCACTGAGTGTAATACCCACTGAGTGCAGAACCCACTCACAACAGTACTCACTGAGTGTAGTATCCACTGAGTGCAGAACCCACTCACTACAGTACCCACTGAGTACAGTACCAACATACTACAGTAATCACTGAGTAGAGTAACCACTCACTACAGTACTCACTGACTGTAGTACCCACTGAATATAGTACCCACTCACTAAAGTACTCACTGAGTACAGTACCCACTCACTATACTACTCACTGAGTGTAGTACCCACTGAGTGCAGAACCCACTCACTACAGTACTCACTGAGTAGAGTTACCACTCACTATAGTACTCACTGAGTGTAATACCCACTGAGTGCAGAACCCACTCACTACAGTACCCACTGAGTGTAATACCCACTGAGTGCAGAACCCACTCACTACAGTACTCACTGAGTGTAATACCCACTGAGTGCAGAACCCACTCACTACAGTACTCACTGAGTGTAATACCCACTGAGTGCAGAACCCACTCACTACAGTACTCACTGAGTGTAATACCCACTGAGTGCAGAACCCACTCACTACAGTACTCACTGAGTGTACTACCCATTGAGTACAGTACTCACTGAGTTGAGTTACCACTCACTACAGTACTCACTGAGTGTAATACCCACTGAGTGCAGAACCCACTCACTACAGTACTCAATGACTGTAGTACCCACTGAGTACGGTACCCACTCACTAAAGTACTCACTGTGTACAGTACCCACTCACTATACTACTCACTGAGTGTAGTACCCACTGAGTGCAGAACCCACTCACTACAGTACTCACTGAGTACAGAACCCACTCACTACAGAACTCACTGAGTGTACTACCCATTGAGTACAGTACCCACTGAGTAGAGTAACCACTCACTACAGTACTCACTGACTGTAGTACCCACTGAATATAGTACCCACTCACTAAAGTACTCACTGAGTACAGTACCCACTCACTATACTACTCACTGAGTGTAGTACCTACTGAGTGCAGAACCCACTCACTACAGTACCCACTGAGTACAGTACCCACACACTACAGTACCCACTGAGTATAGTACCCACTCACTACAGTACTCACTGAGTGTAGTACCCACTGAGTGCAGAACCCACTCACTACAGTACCCACTGAGTACAGTACCCACACACTACAGTACCCACTGAGTACAGAACCCACTCACTACAGTACTCACTGAGTACAGAACCCACTCACTATACTACTCACTGAGTGTAGTACCTACTGAGTGCAGAACCCACTCACTACAGTACTCACTGACTGTAGTACCCACTGAGTGCAGAACCCACTCACTACAGTACTCACTGAGCACAGTACCCACTCACTACAGTACTCACTGAGTGTAGTACCCACTGAGTGCAGAACCCACTCACTACAGTACTCACTGAGTACAGTACTCACTTTCTACAGTACGCACTGAGTACAGTACCAACATACTACAGTAATCACTGAGTAGAGTAACCACTCACTACAGTACTCACTGAGTACAGTACCCACTCACTATACTACTCACTGAGTGTAGTACCCACTGAGTGCAGAACCCACTCACTACAGTATGCACTGAGTACAGTACCCACTCACTACAGTACTCACTGAGTGTAATACACACTGAGTGCAGAACCCACTCACTACAGTACCCACTGAGTGCAGAACCCACTCACTACAGTACCCACTGAGTGCAGAACCCACTCACTACAGTATGCACTGAGTACAGTACCCACTCACTACAGTACTCACCGACTGTAGTATCCACTGAGTATAGTATCCACTCACTACAGTACTCACTGAGCACAGTACCCACTCACTATACTACTCACTGAGTGTAGTACCTACTGAGTGCAGAACCCACTCACTACAGTACTCACTGAGCACAGTACCCACTCACTATACTACTCACTGAGTGCAGAACCCACTCACTACAGTACTCACTGAGTGTAGTACCTACTGAGTGCAGAACCCAATCACTACAGTACCCACTGAGTGCAGAACCCACTCACTACAGTACTCACTGACTGTAGTACCCACTGAGTGACCCACTCACTACAATACTCACTGAGTACAGTACCCACTCACTATACTACTCACTGAGTGTAGTACCCACTGAGTGCAGAACCCACTCACTACAGTACTCACTGAGTACAGAACCCACTCACTACAGTACTCACTGAGTACAGTATCCACTCACTACAGTACTCACTGAGTATAGTACCCACTCACTATACTACTCACTGAGTGTAGTACCTACTGAGTGCAGAACCCACTCACTACAGTACCCACTGAGTACAGTACCCACACACTACAGTACCCACTGAGTATAGTACCCACTCACTACAGTACTCACTGAGTGTAGTACCCACTGAGTGCAGAACCCACTCACTACAGTACCCACTGAGTACAGTACCCACACACTACAGTACCCACTGAGTACAGAACCCACTCACTACAGTACTCACTGAGTACAGAACCCACTCACTACAGTACTCACTGAGTGTAGTACCCACTGAGTGCAGAACCCACTCACTACAGTACTCACTGAGTACAGTACTCACTTTCTACAGTACGCACTGAGTACAGTACCAACATACTACAGTAATCACTGAGTAGAGTAACCACTCACTACAGTACTCACTGAGTACAGTACCCACTCACTATACTACTCACTGAGTGTAGTACCCACTGAGTGCAGAACCCACTCACTACAGTATGCACTGAGTACAGTACCCACTCACTACAGTACTCACCGACTGTAGTATCCACTGAGTATAGTATCCACTCACTACAGTACTCACTGAGCACAGTACCCACTCACTATACTACTCACTGAGTGTAGTACCTACTGAGTGCAGAACCCAATCACTACAGTACCCACTGAGTGCAGAACCCACTCACTACAGTACTCACTGACTGTAGTACCCACTGAGTGACCCACTCACTACAATACTCACTGAGTACAGTACCCACTCACTATACTACTCACTGAGTGTAGTACCCACTGAGTGCAGAACCCACTCACTACAGTACTCACTGAGTACAGAACCCACTCACTACAGTACTCACTGAGTACAGTATCCACTCACTACAGTACTCACTGAGTATAGTACCCACTCACTAAAGTACTCACTGAGTACAGTACCCACTCACTATACTACTCACTGAGTGTAGTACCCACTGAGTGCAGAACCCACTCACTAAAGTACTCACTGAGTACAGTACCCACTCACTAAACAATCACTGAGTGTAGTACTCACTGAGTACAGTATCCACTCACTACAGTACTCACTGAGTATAGTACCCACTCACTAAAGTACTCACTGAGTACAGTACCCACTCACTACAGTACCCACTGAGTGTAATACCCACTGAGTAGAGTAACCACTCACTACAGTACTCACTGACTGTAGTACCCACTGAATATAGTACCCACTCACTAAAGTACTCACTGAGTACAGAACCCACTCACTATACTACTCACTGAGTGTAGTACCCACTGAGTGCAGAACACACTCACTAAAGTACTCACTGAGTACAGTACCCACTCACTAAACAATCACTGAGTGTAGTACCCACTGAGTGCAGAACCCACTCACTACAGTACCCACTGAGTACAGAACCCACTCACTACAGTACTCACTGAGTGTAGTACCCACTGAGTGCAGAACCCACTCACTACAGTACTCACTGACTGTAGTACCCACTGAGTGACCCACTCACTACAATACTCACTGAGTACAGTACCCACTCACTATACTTCTCACTGAGTGTAGTACCCACTGAGTGCAGAACCCACTCTCTACAGTACCCACTGAGTACAGTACCCACACACTGCAGTACCCATTGAGTACAGTACCCACTCACTACAGTACTCACCGACTGTAGTACCCACTGAGTATAGTATCCAATCACTACAGTACTCACTGAGTACAGAACCCACTCACTGCAGTACTCACTGAGTACAGTACCCACTCACTATACTTCTCACTGAGTGTAGTACCCACTGAGTGCAGAACCCACTCACTACAGTACCCACTGAGTACAGTACACACACACTAAGGTACCCACTGAGTACAGTACCCACACACTACAGTACTCACCGACTGTAGTACCCACTGAGTATCCACTCACTACAGTACTCACTGAGTACAGTACCCACTCACTATACTTCTCACTGAGTGTAGTACCCACTGAGTGCAGAACCCACTCACTACAGTACCCACTGAGTGTACTACCCGTTGAGTACAGTACTTACTGAGTACAGTACTCACTTTCTACAGTACCCACTGAGTACACTACCAATATACTACAGTAATCACTGAGTAGAGTAACCACTCACTACAGTTCTCACTGAGTGTAATACCCACTGAGTGCAGAACCCACTCACAACAGTACTCACTGAGTGTAGTACCCACTGAGTGCAGAACCCACTCACTACAGTACCCACTGAGTACAGTACCAACATACTACAGTAATCACTGAGTAGAGTAACCACTCACTACAGTACTCACTGACTGTAGTACCCACTGAATATAGTACCCACTCACTAAAGTACTCACTGAGTACAGTACCCACTCACTATAATACTCACTGAGTGTAGTACCCACTGAGTGCAGAACCCACTCACTACAGTACACACTGAGTACAGTAACCACTCACTAAACAATCACTGAGTGTAGTACCCACTGAGTGCAGAACCCACTCACTACAGTACTCACTGAGTAGAGTTACCACTCACTACAGTACTCACTGAGTGTAATACCCACTGAGTGCAGAACCCACTCACTACAGTACCCACTGAGTGTAATACCCACTGAGTGCAGAACCCACTCACTACAGTACTCACTGAGTAGAGTTACCACTCACTACAGTACTCACTGAGTGTAATACCCACTGAGTGCAGAACCCACTCACTACAGTACCCACTGAGTGTAATACCCACTGAGTGCAGAACCCACTCACTACAGTACTCACTGAGTGTACTACCCGTTGAGTACAGTACTCACTGAGTTGAGTTACCACTCACTACAGTACTCACTGAGTGTAATACCCACTGAGTGCAGAACCCACTCACTACAGTACTCACTGAGTGTAATACCCACTGAGTGCAGAACCCACTCACTACAGTACTCACTGAGTGTACTACCCATTGAGTACAGTACTCACTGAGTAGAGTTACCACTCACTACAGTAGTCACTGAGTGTAATACCCACTGAGTGCAGAACCCACTCACTACAGTACTCACTGACTGTAGTACCCACTGAGTATAGTACCCACTCACTACAATACTCACTGAGTGTAGTACCCACTGAGTGCAGAACCCACTCACTACAGTACTCACTGAGTGTAATACCCACTGAGTGCAGAACCCACTCACTACAGTACTCACTGAGTGTAATACCCACTGAGTGCAGAACCCACTCACTACAGTACTCACTGAGTGTAATACCCACTGAGTGCAGAACCCACTCACTACAGTACTCACTGAGTGTAGTACCCACTGAGTGCAGAACCCACTCACTACAGTACTCACTGAGTGTAATACCCACTGAGTGCAGAACCCACTCACTACAGTACTCAATGACTGTAGTACCCACTGAGAACAGTACCCACACACTACAGTACTCACTGAGTGTAGTACCCACTGAGTGCAGAACCCACTCTCTACAGTACTCACTGAGTACAGAACCCACTCACTACAGAACTCACTGAGTGTACTACCCATTGAGTACAGTACCCACTGAGTAGAGTAACCACTCACTACAGTACTCACTGACTGTAGTACCCACTGAATATAGTACCCACTCACTAAAGTACTCACTGAGTACAGTACCCACTCACTATACTACTCACTGAGTGTAGTACCCACTGAGTACAGAACCCACTCACTATACTACTCACTGAGTGTAGTACCCACTGAGTGCAGAACCCACTCACTACAGTACTCACTGAGTACAGAACCCACTCACTACAGTACCCACTGAGTGCAGAACCCACTCACTACAGTACTCACTGAGTACAGAACCCACTCACTACAGTACCCACTGAGTGCAGAACCCACTCACTACAGTACTCACTGAGTATAGTACCCACTCACTACAGTACTCACTGAGTACAGAACCCACTCACTATACTACTCACTGAGTGTAGTACCCACTGAGTGCAGAACCCACTCAATACAGTACTCACTGAGTACAGAACCCACACACTACAGTACCCACTGAGTGCAGAACCCACTCACTACAGTACTCACTGAGTATAGTACCCACTCACTACAGTACTCACTGAGTACAGTACCCACTCACTATACTACTCACTGAGTGTAGTACCCACTGAGTGCAGAACCCACTCACTACAGTACTCACTGAGTACAGAACCCACTCACTACAGAACTCACTGAGTGTACTACCCATTGAGTACAGTACCCACTGAGTAGAGTAACCACTCACTACAGTACTCACTGACTGTAGTACCCACTGAATATAGTACCCACTCACTAAAGTACTCACTGAGTACAGTACCCACTCACTATACTACTCACTGAGTGTAGTACCCACTGAGTGCAGAACCCACTCACTACAGTACCCACTGAGTACAGAACCCACTCACTACAGTACTCACTGAGTACAGAACCCACTCACTACAGTACTCACTGAGTGTAGTACCCACTGAGTGCAGAACCCACTCACTACAGTACTCACTGAGTACAGTACTCACTTTCTACAGTACGCACTGAGTACAGTACCAACATACTACAGTAATCACTGAGTAGAGTAACCACTCACTACAGTACTCAATGACTGTAGTATCCACTGAGTATAGTACCCACTCACTACAGTACTCACTGAGTACAGTACCCACTCACTATACTACTCACTGAGTGTAGTACCCACTGAGTGCAGAACCCACTCACTACAGTATGCACTGAGTACAGTACCCACACACTACAGTACCCACTGAGTACAGTACCCACTCACTACAGTACTCACCGACTGTAGTATCCACTGAGTATAGTATCCACTCACTACAGTACTCACTGAGCACAGTACCCACTCACTACAGTACCCACTGAGTACAGAACCCACTCACTACAGTACTCACTGAGTACAGAACCCGCTCACTATACTACTCACTGAGTGTAGTACCTACTGAGTGCAGAACCCAATCACTACAGTACCCACTGAGTACAGTATCCACTCACTACAGTACTCACTGAGCACAGTACCCACTCACAACAGTACCCACTGAGTACAGAACCCAATCACTACAGTACCCACTGAGTACAGTATCCACTCACTACAGAACTCACTGAGTGTACTACCCATTGAGTACAGTACCCACTGAGTAGAGTAACCACTCACTACAGTACTCACTGACTGTAGTACCCACTGAATATAGTACCCACTCACTACAGTACTCACTGAGCACAGTACCCACTCACTATACTACTCACTGAGTGTAGTACCCACTGAGTGCAGAACCCACTCACTACAGTACCCACTGAGTACAGAACCCACTCACTACAGTACTCACTGAGTACAGAACCCACTCACTACAGTACTCACTGAGTGTAGTACCCACTGAGAGCAGAACCCACTCATTACAGTACTCACTGAGTACAGTACTCACTTTCTACAGTACCCACTCACTACAGTACCAACATACTACAGTAATCACTGAGTAGAGTAACCACTCACTACAGTACTCACTGACTGTAGTATCCACTGAGTATAGTACCCACTCACTATACTACTCACTGAGTGTAGTACCTACTGAGTGCAGAACCCACTCACTACAGTATGCACTGAGTACAGTACCCACACACTACAGTACCCACTGAGTACAGTACCCACTCACTACAGTACTCACTGAGCACAGTACCCACTCACTACAGTACCCACTGAGTACAGAACCCACTCACTACAGTACTCACTGAGTACAGAACCCACTCACTATACTACTCACTGAGTGTAGTACCTACTGAGTGCAGAACCCAATCACTACAGTACCCACTGAGTGTACTACCCGTTGAGTACAGTACTCACTCAGTAGAGTTACCACTCACTACAGTACTCACTGAGTGTAATACCCACTGAGTGCAGAACCCACTCACTACAGTACTCACTGAGTACAGTACTCACTTTCTACAGTACCCACTCACTACAGTACCCACTGAATATAGTACCCACTCACTACCGTAACCACTAAATATAGTACCCACTCACTACCGTAACCACTGAATATAGTACCCACTCACTACAGTACTCACTGAGTGTAATACCCACTGAGTGCAGAACCCACTCACTACAGTACTCACCGACTGTAGTACCCACTGAGTGACCCACTCACTACAATACTCACTGAGTACAGTACCCACTCACTACAGTACTCACTGAGTGTAATACCCACTGAGTGCAGAACCCACTCACTACAGTACTCACTGAGTACACTACCAACATACTACAGTAATCACTGAGTAGAGTAACCACTCACTACAGTACTCACTGAGTGTAATACCCACTGAGTGCAGAACCCACTCACTACAGTACTCACTGACTGTAGTACCCACTGAGTATAGTACCCACTCACTACAGAACTCACTGAGTACAGTACCCACTCACTATACTACTCTCTGAGTGTAGTACCCACTGAGTGCAGAACCCACTCTCTACAGTACTCACTGAGTATAGTACCCACTCACTATACTACTCACTGAGTGTAGTACCTACTGAGTGCAGAACCCACTCTCTACAGTATTCACTGAGTATAGTACCCACTCACTATACTACTCACTGAGTGTAGTACCTACTGAGTGCAGAACCCACTCTCTACAGTACACACTGAGTACAGTACCCGCTCACTACAGTACTCACTGAGTACAGTACCCACTCACTATACTACTCACTGAGTGTAGTACCCACTGAGTGCAGAACCCACTCACTACAGTATGCACTGAGTACAGTACCCACTCACTACAGTACTCACCGACTGTAGTATCCACTGAGTATAGTATCCACTCACTACAGTACTCACTGAGCACAGTACCCACTCACTATACTACTCACTGAGTGTAGTACCCACTGAGTGCAGAACCCAATCACTACAGTACCCACTGAGTGCAGTACCCACTCACTACAGTACTCACTGACTGTAGTACCCACTGAGTGACCCACTCACTACAATACTCACTGAGTACAGTACCCACTCACTATACTACTCACTGAGTGTAGTACCCACTGAGTGCAGAACCCACTCACTACAGTACTCACTGAGTACAGAACCCACTCACTACAGTACTCACTGAGTACAGTATCCACTCACTACAGTACTCACTGAGTATAGTACCCACTCACTAAAGTACTCACTGAGTACAGTACCCACTCACTATACTACTCACTGAGTGTAGTACCCACTGAGTGCAGAACCCACTCACTAAAGTACTCACTGAGTACAGTACCCACTCACTAAACAATCACTGAGTGTAGTACTCACTGAGTACAGTATCCACTCACTACAGTACTCACTGAGTATAGTACCCACTCACTAAAGTACTCACTGAGTACAGTACCCACTCACTAAACAATCACTGAGTGTAGTACTCACTGAGTACAGTATCCACTCACTACAGTACTCACTGAGTATAGTACCCACTCACTAAAGTACTCACTGAGTACAGTACCCACTCACTACAGTACTCACTGAGTGTAGTACCCATTGAGTACAGTACCCACTGAGTAGAGTAACCACTCACTACAGTACTCACTGACTGTAGTACCCACTGAATATAGTACCCACTCACTAAAGTACTCACTGTGTACAGTACCCACTCACTATACTACTCACTGAGTGTAGTACCCACTGAGTGCAGAAACCACTCACTAAAGTACTCACTGAGTACAGTACCCACTCACTAAACAATCACTGAGTGTAGTACCCACTGAGTGCAGAACCCACTCACTACAGTACCCACTGAGTACAGAACCCACTCACTACAGTACTCACTGAGTGTAGTACCCACTGAGTGCAGAACCCACTCACTACAGTACTCACTGACTGTAGTACCCACTGAGTGACCCACTCACTACAATACTCACTGAGTACAGTAACCACTCACTATACTTCTCACTGAGTGTAGTACCCACTGAGTGCAGAACCCACTCTCTACAGTACCCACTGAGTACAGTACCCACACACTGCAGTACCCATTGAGTACAGTACCCACTCACTACAGTACTCACCGACTGTAGTATCCACTGAGTATAGTATCCAATCACTACAGTACTCACTGAGTACAGAACCCACTCACTGCAGTACTCACTGAGTACAGTACCCACTCACTATACTTCTCACTGAGTGTAGTACCCACTGAGTGCAGAACCCACTGACTACAGTACCCACTGAATACAGTACACACACACTACAGTACCCACTGAGTACAGTACCCACACACTACAGTACTCACCGACTGTAGTACCCACTGAGTATCCACTCACTACAGTACTCACTGAGTACAGTACCCACTCACTATACTTCTCACTGAGTGTAGTACCCACTGAGTGCAGAACCCACTCACTACAGTACCCACTGAGTGTACTACCCGTTGAGTACAGTACTTACTGAGTACAGTACTCACTTTCTACAGTACCCACTGAGTACACTACCAATATACTACAGTAATCACTGAGTAGAGTAACCACTCACTACAGTTCTCACTGAGTGTAATACCCACTGAGTGCAGAACCCACTCACAACAGTACTCACTGAGTGTAGTACCCACTGAGTGCAGAACCCACTCACTACAGTACCCACTGAGTACAGTACCAACATACTACAGTAATCACTGAGTAGAGTAACCACTCACTACAGTACTCACTGACTGTAGTACCCACTGAATATAGTACCCACTCACTAAAGTACTCACTGAGTACAGTACCCACTCACTATACTACTCACTGAGTGTAGTACCCACTGAGTGCAGAACCCACTCACTACAGTACTCACTGAGTACAGTACCCACTCACTAAACAATCACTGAGTGTAGTACCCACTGAGTGCAGAACCCACTCACTACAGTACTCACTGAGTAGAGTTACCACTCACTACAGTACTCACTGAGTGTAATACCCACTGAGTGCAGAACCCACTCACTACAGTACCCACTGAGTGTAATACCCACTGAGTGCAGAACCCACTCACTACAGTACTCACTGAGTAGAGTTACCACTCACTACAGTACTCACTGAGTGTAATACCCACTGAGTGCAGAACCCACTCACTACAGTACCCACTGAGTGTAATACCCACTGAGTGCAGAACCCACTCACTACAGTACTCACTGAGTAGAGTTACCACTCACTACAGTACTCACTGAGTGTAATACCCACTGAGTGCAGAACCCACTCACTACAGTACTCACTGAGTAGAGTTACCACTCACTACAGTACCCACTGAGTGTAATACCCACTGAGTGCAGAACCCACTCACTACAGTACTCACTGTGTGTACTACCCGTTGAGTACAGTACTCACTGAGTTGAGTTACCACTCACTACAGTACTCACTGAGTGTAATACCCACTGAGTGCAGAACCCACTCACTACAGTACTCACTGAGTGTACTACCCATTGAGTACAGTACTCACTGAGTAGAGTTACCACTCACTACAGTAGTCACTGAGTGTAATACCCACTGAGTGCAGAACCCACTCACTACAGTACTCACTGACTGTAGTACCCACTGAGTATAGTACCCACTCACTACAATACTCACTGAGTGTAGTACCCACTGAGTGCAGAACCCACTCACTATACTACTCACTGAGTGTAGTACCCACTGAGTGCAGAACCCACTCACTACAGTACTCACTGAGTGTAGTACCCACTGAGTGCAGAACCCACTCACTACAGTACTCACTGAGTACAGAACCCACTCACTACAATACTCACTGAGTACAGTACCCACTCACTATACTACTCACTGAGTGTAGTACCCACTGAGTGCAGAACCCACTCACTACAGTACTCACTGAGTGTAATACCCACTGAGTGCAGAACCCACTCACTACAGTACTCACTGAGTGTAATACCCACTGAGTGCAGAACCCACTCACTACAGTACTCACTGAGTGTAATACCCACTGAGTGCAGAACCCACTCACTACAGTACTCAATGACTGTAGTACCCACTGAGAACAGTACCCACACACTACAGTACTCACTGAGTGTAGTACCCACTGAGTGCAGAACCCACTCTCTACAGTACTCACTGAGTACAGAACCCACTCACTACAGAACTCACTGAGTGTACTACCCATTGAGTACAGTACCCACTGAGTAGAGTAACCACTCACTACAGTACTCACTGACTGTAGTACCCACTGAATATAGTACCCACTCACTAAAGTACTCACTGAGTACAGTACCCACTCACTATACTACTCTCTGAGTGTAGTACCCACTGAGTGCAGAACCCACTCACTACAGTACCCACTGAGTACAGAACCCACTCACTACAGTACTCACTGAGTACAGAACCCACTCACTACAGTACTCACTGAGTACAGTACCCACTCACTATACTACTCACTGAGTGTAGTACCCACTGAGTGCAGAACCCACTCACTACAGTACTCACTGAGTACAGAACCCACTCACTACAGAACTCACTGAGTGTACTACCCATTGAGTACAGTACCCACTGAGTAGAGTAACCACTCACTACAGTACTCACTGACTGTAGTACCCACTGAATATAGTACCCACTCACTAAAGTACTCACTGAGTACAGTACCCACTCACTATACTACTCACTGAGTGTAGTACCCACTGAGTGCAGAACCCACTCACTACAGTACCCACTGAGTACAGAACCCACTCACTACAGTACTCACTGAGTACAGAACCCACTCACTACAGTACTCACTGAGTGTAGTACCCACTGAGTGCAGAACCCACTCACTACAGTACTCACTGAGTACAGTACTCACTTTCTACAGTACGCACTGAGTACAGTACCAACATACTACAGTAATCACTGAGTAGAGTAACCACTCACTACAGTACTCAATGACTGTAGTATCCACTGAGTATAGTACCCACTCACTACAGTACTCACTGAGTACAGTACCCACTCACTATACTACTCACTGAGTGTAGTACCCACTGAGTGCAGAACCCACTCACTACAGTATGCACTGAGTACAGTACCCACACACTACAGTACCCACTGAGTACAGTACCCACTCACTACAGTACTCACCGACTGTAGTATCCACTGAGTATAGTATCCACTCACTACAGTACTCACTGAGCACAGTACCCACTCACTACAGTACCCACTGAGTACAGAACCCACTCACTACAGTACTCACTGAGTACAGAACCCACTCACTATACTACTCACTGAGTGTAGTACCTACTGAGTGCAGAACCCAATCACTACAGTACCCACTGAGTACAGTATCCACTCACTACAGTACTCACTGAGCACAGTACCCACTCACTACAGTACCCACTGAGTACAGAACCCAATCACTACAGTACCCACTGAGTACAGTATCCACTCACTACAGAACTCACTGAGTGTACTACCCATTGAGTACAGTACCCACTGAGTAGAGTAACCACTCACTACAGTACTCACTGACTGTAGTACCCACTGAATATAGTACCCACTCACTACAGTACTCACTGAGCACAGTACCCACTCACTATACTACTCACTGAGTGTAGTACCCACTGAGTGCAGAACCCACTCACTACAGTACCCACTGAGTACAGAACCCACTCACTACAGTACTCACTGAGTACAGAACCCACTCACTACAGTACTCACTGAGTACAGAACCCACTCACTACAGTACTCACTGAGTACAGAACCCACTCACTACAGTACTCACTGAGTGTAGTACCCACTGAGAGCAGAACCCACTCACTACAGTACTCACTGAGTACAGTACTCACATTCTACAGTACCCACTCACTACAGTACCAACATACTACAGTAATCACTGAGTAGAGTAACCACTCACTACAGTACTCACTGACTGTAGTATCCACTGAGTATAGTACCCACTCACTATACTACTCACTGAGTGTAGTACCTACTGAGTGCAGAACCCACTCACTACAGTATGCACTGAGTACAGTACCCACACACTACAGTACCCACTGAGTACAGTACCCACTCACTACAGTACTCACTGAGCACAGTACCCACTCACTACAGTACCCACTGAGTACAGAACCCACTCACTACAGTACTCACTGAGTACAAAACCCACTCACTATACTACTCACTGAGTGTAGTACCTACTGAGTGCAGAACCCAATCACTACAGTACCCACTGAGTGTACTACCCGTTGAGTACAGTACTCACTCAGTAGAGTTACCACTCACTACAGTACTCACTGAGTGTAATACCCACTGAGTGCAGAACCCACTCACTACAGTACTCACTGAGTACAGTACTCACTTTCTACAGTACCCTCTCACTACAGTACCCACTGAATATAGTACCCACTCACTACCGTAACCACTGAATATAGTACACACTCACTACCGTAACCACTGAATATAGTACCCACTCACTACAGTACTCACTGAGTGTAATACCCACTGAGTGCAGAACCCACTCACTACAGTACTCACCGACTGTAGTACCCACTGAGTGACCCACTCACTACAATACTCACTGAGTACAGTACCCACTCACTACAGTACTCACTGAGTGTAATACCCACTGAGTGCAGAACCCACTGACTACAGAACTCACTGAGTGTAGGTCCCACTGAGTGCAGAACCCACTCACTACAGTACTCACTGAGTTCACTACCAACATACTACAGTAATCACTGAGTAGAGTAACCACTCACTACAGTACTCACTGAGTGTAATACCCACTGAGTGCAGAACCCACTCACTACAGTACTCACTGAGTACAGTACTCACTTTCTACAGTACCCTCTCACTACAGTACCCACTGAATATAGTACCCACTCACTACCGTAACCACTGAATATAGTACCCACTCACTACCGTAACCACTGAATATAGTACCCACTCACTACAGTACTCACTGAGTGTAATACCCACTGAGTGCAGAACCCACTCACTACAGTACTCACCGACTGTAGTACCTACTGAGTGACCCACTCACTACAATACTCACTGAGTACAGTACCCACTCACTACAGTACTCACTGAGTGTAATACCCACTGAGTGCAGAACCCACTGACTACAGAACTCACTGAGTGTAGGTCCCACTGAGTGCAGAACCCACTCACTACAGTACTCACTGAGTACACTACCAACATACTACAGTAATCACTGAGTAGAGTAACCACTCACTACAGTACTCACTGAGTGTAATACCCACTGAGTGCAGAACCCACTCACTACAGTACTCACTGACTGTAGTACCCACTGAGTATAGTACCCACTCACTACAGAACTCACTGAGTACAGTACCCACTCACTATACTACTCACTGAGTGTAGTACCCACTGAGTGCAGAACCCACTCTCTACAGTACTCACTGAGTATAGTACCCACTCACTATACTACTCACTGAGTGTAGTACCTACTGAGTGCAGAACCCACTCTCTACAGTACTCACTGAGTATAGTACCCACTCACTATACTACTCACTGAGTGTAGTACCTACTGAGTGCAGAACCCACTCACTACAGTACTCACTGAGTATAGTACCCACTCACTATACTACTCACTGAGTGTAGTACCTACTGAGTGCAGAACCCACTCTCTACAGTACACACTGAGTACAGTACCCGCTCACTACAGTACTCACTGAGTACAGTACCCACTCACTATACTACTCACTGAGTGTAGTACCCACTGAGTGCAGAACCCACTCACTACAGTATGCACTGAGTACAGTACCCACTCACTACAGTACTCACCGACTGTAGTATCCACTGAGTATAGTATCCACTCACTACAGTACTCACTGAGCACAGTACCCACTCACTATACTACTCACTGAGTGTAGTACCTACTGAGTGCAGAACCCAATCACTACAGTACCCACTGAGTGCAGTACCCACTCACTACAGTACTCACTGACTGTAGTACCCACTGAGTGACCCACTCACTACAATACTCACTGAGTACAGTACCCACTCACTATACTACTCACTGAGTGTAGTACCCACTGAGTGCAGAACCCACTCACTACAGTACTCACTGAGTACAGAACCCACTCACTACAGTACTCACTGAGTACAGTATCCACTCACTACAGTACTCACTGAGTATAGTACCCACTCACTAAAGTACTCACTGAGTACAGTACCCACTCACTATACTACTCACTGAGTGTAGTACCCACTGAGTGCAGAACCCACTCACTAAAGTACTCACTGAGTACAGTACCCACTCACTACAGTACTCACTGAGTGTAGTACCCATTGAGTACAGTACCCACTGAGTAGAGTAACCACTCACTACAGTACTCACTGACTGTAGTACCCACTGAATATAGTACCCACTCACTAAAGTACTCACTGTGTACAGTACCCACTCACTATACTACTCACTGAGTGTAGTACCCACTGAGTGCAGAAACCACTCACTAAAGTACTCACTGAGTACAGTACCCACTCACTAAACAATCACTGAGTCTAGTACCCACTGAGTGCAGAACCCACTCACTACAGTACCCACTGAGTACAGAACCCACTCACTACAGTACTCACTGAGTGTAGTACCCACTGAGTGCAGAACCCACTCACTACAGTACTCACTGACTGTAGTACCCACTGAGTGACCCACTCACTACAATACTCACTGAGTACAGTACCCACTCACTATACTTCTCACTGAGTGTAGTACCCACTGAGTGCAGAACCCACTCTCTACAGTACCCACTGAGTACAGTACCCACACACTGCAGTACCCATTGAGTACAGTACCCACTCACTACAGTACTCACCGACTGTAGTACCCACTGAGTATAGTATCCAATCACTACAGTACTCACTGAGTACAGAACCCACTCACTGCAGTACTCACTGAGTACAGTACCCACTCACTATACTTCTCACTGAGTGTAGTACCCACTGAGTGCAGAACCCACTCACTACAGTACCCACTGAGTACAGAACCCACTCACTGCAGTACTCACTGAGTACAGTACCCACTCACTATACTTCTCACTGAGTGTAGTACCCACTGAGTGCAGAACCCACTGACTACAGTACCCACTGAATACAGTACACACACACTACAGTACCCACTGAGTACAGTACCCACACACTACAGTACTCACCGACTGTAGTACCCACTGAGTATCCACTCACTACAGTACTCACTGAGTACAGTACCCACTCACTATACTTCTCACTGAGTGTAGTACCCACTGAGTGCAGAACCCACTCACTACAGTACCCACTGAGTGTACTACCCGTTGAGTACAGTACTTACTGAGTACAGTACTCACTTTCTACAGTACCCACTGAGTACACTACCAATATACTACAGTAATCACTGAGTAGAGTAACCACTCACTACAGTTCTCACTGAGTGTAATACCCACTGAGTGCAGAACCCACTCACAACAGTACTCACTGAGTGTAGTACCCACTGAGTGCAGAACCCACTCACTACAGTACCCACTGAGTACAGTACCAACATACTACAGTAATCACTGAGTAGAGTAACCACTCACTACAGTACTCACTGACTGTAGTACCCACTGAATATAGTACCCACTCACTAAAGTACTCACTGAGTACAGTACCCACTCACTATACTACTCACTGAGTGTAGTACCCACTGAGTGCAGAACCCACTCACTACAGTACTCACTGAGTACAGTACCCACTCACTAAACAATCACTGAGTGTAGTACCCACTGAGTGCAGAACCCACTCACTACAGTACTCACTGAGTAGAGTTACCACTCACTACAGTACTCACTGAGTGTAATACCCACTGAGTGCAGAACCCACTCACTACAGTACCCACTGAGTGTAATACCCACTGAGTGCAGAACCCACTCACTACAGTACTCACTGAGTAGAGTTACCACTCACTACAGTACTCACTGAGTGTAATACCCACTGAGTGCAGAACCCACTCACTACAGTACCCACTGAGTGTAATACCCACTGAGTGCAGAACCCACTCACTACAGTACTCACTGAGTAGAGTTACCACTCACTACAGTACTCACTGAGTGTAATACCCACTGAGTGCAGAACCCACTCACTACAGTACTCACTGAGTAGAGTTACCACTCACTACAGTACCCACTGAGTGTAATACCCACTGAGTGCAGAACCCACTCACTACAGTACTCACTGTGTGTACTACCCGTTGAGTACAGTACTCACTGAGTTGAGTTACCACTCACTACAGTACTCACTGAGTGTAATACCCACTGAGTGCAGAACCCACTCACTACAGTACTCACTGAGTGTACTACCCATTGAGTACAGTACTCACTGAGTAGAGTTACCACTCACTACAGTAGTCACTGAGTGTAATACCCACTGAGTGCAGAACCCACTCACTACAGTACTCACTGACTGTAGTACCCACTGAGTATAGTACCCACTCACTACAATACTCACTGAGTGTAGTACCCACTGAGTGCAGAACCCACTCACTATACTACTCACTGAGTGTAGTACCCACTGAGTGCAGAACCCACTCACTACAGTACTCACTGAGTGTAGTACCCACTGAGTGCAGAACCCACTCACTATACTACTCACTGAGTGTAGTACCCACTGAGTGCAGAACCCACTCACTACAGTACTCACTGAGTGTAATACCCACTGAGTGCAGAACCCACTCACTACAGTACTCACTGAGTGTAATACCCACTGAGTGCAGAACCCACTCACTACAGTACTCACTGAGTGTAATACCCACTGAGTGCAGAACCCACTCACTACAGTACTCAATGACTGTAGTACCCACTGAGAACAGTACCCACACACTACAGTACTCACTGAGTGTAGTACCCACTGAGTGCAGAACCCACTCTCTACAGTACTCACTGAGTACAGAACCCACTCACTACAGAACTCACTGAGTGTACTACCCATTGAGTACAGTACCCACTGAGTAGAGTAACCACTCACTACAGTACTCACTGACTGTAGTACCCACTGAATATAGTACCCACTCACTAAAGTACTCACTGAGTACAGTACCCACTCACTATACTACTCTCTGAGTGTAGTACCCACTGAGTGCAGAACCCACTCACTACAGTACCCACTGAGTACAGAACCCACTCACTACAGTACTCACTGAGTACAGAACCCACTCACTACAGTACTCACTGAGTACAGTACCCACTCACTATACTACTCACTGAGTGTAGTACCCACTGAGTGCAGAACCCACTCACTACAGTACTCACTGAGTACAGAACCCACTCACTACAGTACTCACTGAGTACAGAACCCACTCACTACAGAACTCACTGAGTGTACTACCCATTGAGTACAGTACCCACTGAGTAGAGTAACCACTCACTACAGTACTCACTGACTGTAGTACCCACTGAATATAGTACCCACTCACTAAAGTACTCACTGAGTACAGTACCCACTCACTATACTACTCACTGAGTGTAGTACCCACTGAGTGCAGAACCCACTCACTACAGTACCCACTGAGTACAGAACCCACTCACTACAGTACTCACTGAGTACAGAACCCACTCACTACAGTACTCACTGAGTGTAGTACCCACTGAGTGCAGAACCCACTCACTACAGTACTCACTGAGTACAGTACTCACTTTCTACAGTACGCACTGAGTACAGTACCAACATACTACAGTAATCACTGAGTAGAGTAACCACTCACTACAGTACTCAATGACTGTAGTATCCACTGAGTATAGTACCCACTCACTACAGTACTCACTGAGTACAGTACCCACTCACTATACTACTCACTGAGTGTAGTACCCACTGAGTGCAGAACCCACTCACTACAGTATGCACTGAGTACAGTACCCACACACTACAGTACCCACTGAGTACAGTACCCACTCACTACAGTACTCACCGACTGTAGTATCCACTGAGTATAGTATCCACTCACTACAGTACTCACTGAGCACAGTACCCACTCACTACAGTACCCACTGAGTACAGAACCCACTCACTACAGTACTCACTGAGTACAGAACCCACTCACTATACTACTCACTGAGTGTAGTACCTACTGAGTGCAGAACCCAATCACTACAGTACCCACTGAGTACAGTATCCACTCACTACAGTACTCACTGAGCACAGTACCCACTCACTACAGTACCCACTGAGTACAGAACCCAATCACTACAGTACCCACTGAGTACAGTATCCACTCACTACAGAACTCACTGAGTGTACTACCCATTGAGTACAGTACCCACTGAGTAGAGTAACCACTCACTACAGTACCCACTCACTACAGTACCCACTGAGTACAGAACCCACTCACTACAGTACTCACTGAGTACAGAACCCACTCACTATACTACTCACTGAGTGTAGTACCTACTGAGTGCAGAACCCAATCACTACAGTACCCACTGAGTACAGTATCCACTCACTACAGTACTCACTGAGCACAGTACCCACTCACTACAGTACCCACTGAGTACAGAACCCAATCACTACAGTACCCACTGAGTACAGTATCCACTCACTACAGAACTCACTGAGTGTACTACCCATTGAGTACAGTACCCACTGAGTAGAGTAACCACTCACTACAGTACTCACTGACTGTAGTACCCACTGAATATAGTACCCACTCACTACAGTACTCACTGAGCACAGTACCCACTCACTATACTACTCACTGAGTGTAGTACCCACTGAGTGCAGAACCCACTCACTACAGTACCCACTGAGTACAGAACCCACTCACTACAGTACTCACTGAGTACAGAACCCACTCACTACAGTACTCACTGAGTGTAGTACCCACTGAGAGCAGAACCCACTCACTACAGTACTCACTAAGTACAGTACTCACTTTCTACAGTACCCACTCACTACAGTACCAACATACTACAGTAATCACTGAGTAGAGTAACCACTCACTACAGTACTCACTGACTGTAGTATCCACTGAGTATAGTACCCACTCACTATACTACTCACTGAGTGTAGTACCTACTGAGTGCAGAACCCACTCACTACAGTATGCACTGAGTACAGTACCCACACACTACAGTACCCACTGAGTACAGTACCCACTCACTACAGTACTCACTGAGCACAGTACCCACTCACTACAGTACCCACTGAGTACAGAACCCACTCACTACAGTACTCACTGAGTACAAAACCCACTCACTATACTACTCACTGAGTGTAGTACCTACTGAGTGCAGAACCCAATCACTACAGTACCCACTGAGTGTACTACCCGTTGAGTACAGTACTCACTCGTAGAGTTACCACTCACTACAGTACTCACTGAGTGTAATACCCACTGAGTGCAGAACCCACTCACTACAGTACTCACTGAGTACAGTACTCACTTTCTACAGTACCCTCTCACTACAGTACCCACTGAATATAGTACCCACTCACTACCGTAACCACTGAATATAGTACCCACTCACTACCGTAACCACTGAATATAGTACCCACTCACTACAGTACTCACTGAGTGTAATACCCACTGAGTGCAGAACCCACTCACTACAGTACTCACCGACTGTAGTACCCACTGAGTGACCCACTCACTACAATACTCACTGAGTACAGTACCCACTCACTACAGTACTCACTGAGTGTAATACCCACTGAGTGCAGAACCCACTGACTACAGAACTCACTGAGTGTAGGTCCCACTGAGTGCAGAACCCACTCACTACAGTACTCACTGAGTACACTACCAACATACTACAGTAATCACTGAGTAGAGTAACCACTCACTACAGTACTCACTGAGTGTAATACCCACTGAGTGCAGAACCCACTCACTACAGTACTCACTGAGTACAGTACTCACTTTCTACAGTACCCTCTCACTACAGTACCCACTGAATATAGTACCCACTCACTACCGTAACCACTGAATATAGTACCCACTCACTACCGTAACCACTGAATATAGTACCCACTCACTACAGTACTCACTGAGTGTAATACCCACTGAGTGCAGAACCCACTCACTACAGTACTCACCGACTGTAGTACCCACTGAGTGACCCACTCACTACAATACTCACTGAGTACAGTACCCACTCACTACAGTACTCACTGAGTGTAATACCCACTGAGTGCAGAACCCACTGACTACAGAACTCACTGAGTGTAGGTCCCACTGAGTGCAGAACCCACTCACTACAGTACTCACTGAGTACACTACCAACATACTACAGTAATCACTGAGTAGAGTAACCACTCACTACAGTACTCACTGAGTGTAATACCCACTGAGTGCAGAACCCACTCACTACAGTACTCACTGACTGTAGTACCCACTGAGTATAGTACCCACTCACTACAGAACTCACTGAGTACAGTACCCACTCACTATACTACTCACTGAGTGTAGTACCCACTGAGTGCAGAACCCACTCTCTACAGTACTCACTGAGTATAGTAGCCACTCACTATACTACTCACTGAGTGTAGTACCTACTGAGTGCAGAACCCACTCACTACAGTACTCACTGAGTATAGTACCCACTCACTATACTACTCACTGAGTGTAGTACCTACTGAGTGCAGAACCCACTCTCTACAGTACTCACTGAGTATAGTACCCACTCACTATACTACTCACTGAGTGTTGTACCTACTGAGTGCAGAACCCTCTCTCTACAGTACTCACTGAGTACAGAACCCACTCACTACAGTACTCACTGAGATAATGAGAAGTTTCTTCACTCAAGGTAGTGAAGTAGTGGAGTTCTCTTCCACAGAAGGTGGTGGAGATTGAGTCACAAAGCATATTTAGGAAGGAGACAGATCTCTTGGCACAGGATAAGAAGACATATGGGAAAGAGCATTGAATGAGCATCTAATGAGATCGTGGGACAGCCATGATTGCATTAAATAGTGGGGCAGTCTCAATGGGCCAACTAGCATAATTCTGAATCAGAAACGGATTTATTATCACTGACTTAGATGAAGAGAAATGTGTTGTTCTGTCGCAGATGTACAGTGCAAATTTACAAGATTAATAAAATTTATAAAAGACAACTAACCAGTCCAATACAAAAGGACTAAGAAGGTTGCATTCATAGATTCATGGAGCGTTCAGAAACCCCAGGAAAGAAATAATGTATGAATCGTTGGTGTAGGTCCTCAAGCTCTTAGCCTTTTCCTTGATGGTAGTAACAAGAAGAAAGTTTGTTCTGGATGGTGAAACCTTTAATACTGGACGTTGCCCTCTTGAAGCACCTCCACTTGAAGATATTCTCAATGGTGGGGATGGTTGTTCTCATGATGGAACTAGCTGAGTTTACAACTTTCTGCCGCCTCTTTTGATCCTATGTATTGAAGCCTGCATATCAGGCTTCATTGCAACCAGTTATAGAACATAGAACAGTACAGCAAAGCATGGGCCCTTGGGCCAATAACGTTGTGCCGACCTTATAACCTACTCCATAATCAACCCAACCCTTCTCTGCTACATTGCCCATAGCCCTCCATTTTTCTTTCATCCATGTGTCTATCGAAGAGTCTTTTAAATGTCCCTATTGTATCAGCCTCACTCACTACCCTGTTCAGTGTATTCCAGGTGCTCACTGCTCTATGTAAAAAAAAAACCTCTGTCATCCCCTCTAAACTTTCTTCCACTCAAATGGATGTCCTCAGGAAATGGCTATTGTCATCCTGGGTGGCACAGTAGTGTAGTGCTTAGCACAACGCTTTACAGTACCAGCTACCTGGGTTCAATTCTCTCTGTAGCCTGTAAGGAGTTTGTACATTCTCCCCGTGACCATGTGAGTTTCCTTTGGGTGCTGTGGTTTCCTCCCACATTCCAAAGACATACCGGTTGGTAGGTTAATTGGTCATTGTAAATTGTCTTGTCATTAGGCTAGGATTAAATCAGGGGATTGCTGTGCAATGAGGGTTGAGGGGCAACTCCGTGCTGCTTCTCAATAAATAAATAAAGGTGCTGGTTGTCTTTTCCATTGATGCTTCTTATCAAGTCGCCTATCATCGTCCTTCTCTTTAAAGAGAATATCTCTAGCTCTCTCAACCTTTCCTCATAAGACGTTTCCCAATCCTGGCAGCATCCTGGTAAACCTTCTCTGCAACGTCTCTAAAGCTTCTGCTTCCTTCTTATAATGTGGTGACTAGAACTGAACATAATCATCAAAGTGAGGTCTGAACAGAGCTACAACATTATCTCTTGAATTCACTCCCCTGACTAACGAAGGCCAACACATTACAAGCCTTTTTTAACCATCCTATCAACTTGCTTGGCAATTATGAGGGATCTATGGACTGGACCCCAAGATCCCTCTGTTCCTCAACACTGCTAAGGATCTTGCCTTTAACCTTGTGCTTTGCCTTCAAGTTTGACCTTCCACACTGTATCACTTCACACACACTTTTCCAGATTGAACCTACCACTTCTCAACCCAGCTCTTCATCTTGTCTGTATTCTGAAGTAATCTACCACAATCTTCTATGCTATCCACAACACCACTAAGCTTCATATCTTCTGCAACTTATTAACTCATCCTTCCACTTCCTCATCTAAATTATCTATAAAAATCACAAACGGATGGAAATGGGCGAATTGGTTGATTTTAGTGCAGGTTAAAAGGTCGGCACAACATTGTGAGCTGAAGGGTTCCTCGAAAAGCTCCCTGTAGTCATGGACCTTCAGGAAGTGTACACTCTGCCTTCTGTGAATTCATGCTGCCGTTTACCTGAATCCAATGCTTCTTCTTTTGAAATTAGCAAGAGTCTTGTTGACATTACAAATTCCTAACAAAGTAGTTACTGTTGTACCTTCTTTGTGATTCCATCTATGTGTTGGGCTCAGAATCCTCAGAAATGTCGACACCAGGAACTTGAAGATGTTCGCCCATTTCCATCATCAGCACCAAGATGAGGACTGGTGTATATTCCCCTTTTTTGAAATCCACTATCATTTCCTTGGCTTTGGAAATGTGTATGAGATTATTGTTGCAACACCATTCAACTAGCTGATCTACCTCACTCCTGCACATTTCCTTATCATCATCTGAGATTGTACCAACAATAGTGGTGTCATTAGTGAATTTATCAATAGAGTTTGTTCCTATTCTGCTTTTAGTTGCTATGTTGCAATGTTACTCACCATCATCCATGAAAGTGTTTGGTCCTTCTTTGAATGTCCTGCAAAGTGACTTTGACAGCTCATTAGCAGAATCAACTAATTATTTTTAAAAGGGAGACTTGAGAGCACACTTTGACTAGTTTAAGGTCAGGGGTATTTTTTTGCACTTATTTTCTTGTGGGACAGATGATCAGGCACAATCCAGCTGAAGAACATTTTGGGTAACTCTGCTGAACCCACGTTTTGCACCAAAATGCACCTGGAAAATCAGCAGATCATTCACTAGTTTATTGCATGCTCTCCAACATGTCATATTACTGGAATTTGGAACATAGAACATAGAAAATTACAGCACAGTACAGGCCCTTCATTTCACAATGTTGTGCCTGTGGCGACCCACTTCCCAGCGCACTCGAACCGGCTCACAAAGCGGCGCGCGCCGGCATTGAGGTCGGTCGCAAAAAGGGCCCCAAGCCTGCTTCACCAGCAAGGGGAAAAGCCCGCGTGGGACGGGACTGTGAATATGCGCCCCCTACAGCATTCCTGCCCTGGGAGGGTGGGATCAGGAAGGCTTTAAAATGAGGCCTCGAAGTTTGAATAAATTTCTTTTGCAACTGCAGCTTACCGACTACGTATTGTTATTTCAGCACTGCGTGTAGCACAGTGTAGCAAACGATATTTGGACCGGAGATGAACGACGCCGCATCTGTTCATGCAGTTTTGTTAAAACTGCCAAGTTTCTGGACGCTGCGACCTCACCTGTGGTTCCAGCAAGCAGAAGCCCAATTTCACATTCGGCAGATAACCTCGGATGCCACACGTTACTACTACGTGGTGAGCTCCCTCGACCAGGAGACAGCCGCCCAGGTTGAGGAGTTCATACAATTGCCCCCCGCGGATGGCAAATACACAGAATTCAAGGCCTTGCTCATAAGGTCTTTGGGACTCTCACAGCATGAGCGAGCTGCCCGCTTACTGCACCTGGGCGGTTTGGGGGACAGGCCACCATCGGCTTTGATGAACGAGATGCTGTCTCTGGCCGACGGACACACACCCTGCCTCATGTTTGAGCAGGCATTCCTGGAGCAGTTGCCCGAGGACATACGCCTGCTGCTGTCCGACACGGATTTCAGTGACCCCCCTGGAAGGTGGCGGCCTGGGCGGACATGCTGTGGAAAGCCAAGAAGGAGAGTGGGGCATCCGTCGCACAGATCACCAGGCCACGCTCCCAGCAGCAAACCAGACCATGCCCGGCCGCAGAGCCCGCTAAGCCCAGAGGCAGGGATGAGGAGACCAATGAACAATGGTGCTTCTACCACCAGCGGTGGGGCGCAGAAGCCCGCCGCTGTAGCCCGCCCTGCAAAATTCCCGGGAAACGCCAGGGCCAGCCGCCGCTGATGGCTACGGCAGCTGGCCATCGGGATAGCCTCCTGTATGTCTGGGACATGCAGTCGGGACGCCACTTTTTGGACAACACCGGAGCCGAGATCAGCGTCTTACCTCCGACAAGTTACGACACCCACAACAGAGCACCGAGTCCCACACTGAGGGCCGCGAACAGCAGCACAGTAAGGACCTACAGCACCCGTACGGTGCGGCTACAGTTCGGCTCCAGCCGGTTCACGTGGGACTTCACACTGGCCGCCGTAGCCCAACCGCTCCTGGGAGCGGATTTTTTGGTCGACCTGCCAAGGAAGAGACTGGTCCACGCCAAGACCTTTCAAACGTTCTCCCTGGGTGAAGCCCAGTTGCCGGCCCCACACCTAGACTCCATCACGCTGTCCGACAATGACTTCACCAGAGTCCTGGTGGATTTCCCATCGGTTCTAGCACCGCAGTTCACGGCAGCCATGTCCAGACAAGGCTTACAACACCACATCCCGACACAA
Source organism: Hemitrygon akajei (assembly GCF_048418815.1). NCBI lineage: Eukaryota > Metazoa > Chordata > Chondrichthyes > Myliobatiformes > Dasyatidae > Hemitrygon > Hemitrygon akajei. The sequence goes on along the minus strand of NC_133145.1, from coordinate 19,837,274 downwards.
GGACCACCCCTCCACGCCTGTGCTCGAAGGCTTCCCCCGGACAAGCTCTGACTGGCGAAGCAGGAGTTCAAGAGGATGGAGGAATTGGGGATCATACGGCGGTCCGACAGCCCATGGGCCTCCGCCCTGCACATGGTGCCCAAGGCAACAGGGGACTGGAGACCATGCGGCGACTACCGCAGGCTGAACAAGGCTACAACACCGGACCGCTACCCTGTGCTGCACATTCAGGACTTTGCAGCAAGCCTGCACGGCGCATGGATCTTCTCCAAGGTAGACCTCGTCCGGGGATACTATCAAATCCCGATGCACCCAGACGACGTCCCCAAAACGGCACTCATCACCCCTTTCGGCCTTTTCGAGTTCCTCTGCATGCCGTTCAGCCTAAAGAATGCCGCACTGACGTTTCAGCAGTTAGTGGACACGGTGGGACACGACCTGGACTTCGCTGTCATCTATTTGGACGACATCCTCATAGCCAGCAGTAGTCATCAGGAGCATCTGTCCCACCTCTGTCAACTCTTCGCCCGACTGAGTGAATACGGCCTAACAATCAACCCAGCCAAATGCCAGTTCGGGCTTGACACCATCGACTTCCTGGGCCACAGGATTACTAAAGACAGGGCAACCCTTCTGCCCGCCAAGGTAGACGCAGTCCGCCATTTCCCCCGACCCAACACAATCAAAGGCCTTCAGGAATTCGTGGGTATGGTGAATTTCTACGACTGCTTCCTCCCTTCAGCAGCCCGAATCAGGTGCCCCCGTTCGCCCTGATGTTGGGTAAAGGCAAGGACATTACCTGGGACGAAGAGTCTGCCACCGCTTTCATTAAAACCAAAGAAGCCTTGACAAACGCCGCGATGCGTGCACCCCAGAACGGACGTCCCTGCTGCCCTCACAGTGGACGCATCCAACACGGCAGTCGGTGGAGTGCTGGAACAACTCATCGAGGGTTGCTGGCAACCCCTGGCGTTTTTCAGCAAACACCTACGACCACCCGAGCTCAAATACAGTGCTTTCGACCGGGAACTGTTGGCGCTATACCTGGCAATCCGGCATTTCAGGTACTTCGTAGAAGGTAGGCCCTTCACCGCGTTCACGGACCACAAACCGCTTACCTTTGCATTCACGAAAGCATCCGACCCCTGGTCGTCCCGCCAGCAGTGACATCTGTCCTACATCTTCGAATACACGACGGATGTCCGGCATGTCTCAGGAAAGGACAATGTCGTGGCGGACGCTCTCTCCAGACCTAATATCCAAGCCCTGTCCCAGGGGGTAGACTATGAAGCACTGGCGGAGGCGCAGTAGACAGACGAGGAGATCCCTAGTTACAGAACCGTAGTCTCTGGTTTTCAGCTCCAGGACCTCCCCGTAGGCCCAGGTGAGAGGACCCTACTCTGTGACGTCACCACCGGCCAACCCCGCCCCGTCGTTCCGGCAGCCTGGCGGCGACACGTTTTCAACTCCATTCACAACTTAGCGCACCCCTCCATCAGGACAACTATCCGGACGGTAGCCAACAGGTTCGTTTGGCACGGACTCCGCAAGCAGGTCAGTGAATGGGCCGAAACATTCATGCACTGCCAAACAGCCAAGGTGCAGCGGCACACCAAAGCTCTGCCGTAGCAGTTCCACCCCACCCGCCGGCGTTTCGACCACATTCATGTGGATATCGTGGGCCCCCTGCCAGTGTCGCGAGGAGCGCGGCACCTCCTCACTATCGTGGACCGGTTCACAAGATGGCCAGAGGCAGTCCCGCTCACCGACACCACCTCTGAATCTTGCGCCTGGGCACTGATTGCCACCTGGGTATCTCGCTTTGGTGTACCGGCCTACATTACCTCCGACAGAGGCGCCCAGTTCACCTCCAGCCTGTGGTCAGCTATGGCCAGCCTTTTGGGGACACAGCTGCACCACACAACTGCCTACCACCCACAGTCGAACGGACTAGTGGAATGTTTCCACCGTCACCTGAAGTCGGCTCTCATGACCCGCCTCAAAGGGCCTAACTGGGTGGACGAGCTTCGCTGGGTCCTGCTCGGAATCCGCATGGCGCCCAAAAAGGATCTGCAAACCTCGTCGGCCGAGTTGGTGTACGGCGCACCCCTGGTCGTCCCAGGAGAGTTCATACCAGCCCCAAGGGGGCAAGAGGAAGAACCTGCAGCAGTCCTGGGCAGACTACGCGAGAGGCTCGGTAACCTGGCCCCCGTACCAACTTCACAGCATGGGCAGAACCTGACCTGCGTACCCAGAGACCTGCAAAATTGTAAGTTTGTTTTTGTACAATGGGGCAGACATCAGGCCCCGTTACAACGGCCCTCTGAGGGGCCGTTTACGGTGATCAGAAACAACGGGTCCACATTCGTGCTGGACATTGGGGGGAAAGAGAAGGTTTTCACAGTGGACCGACTCAAACTGGCCCATGTGGACTTGGCGCAGCCGGTCGAGATTTAGGCACCGCGGCGCAGAGGCAGACCTCCCAAACAGGGACCGACTCAGACTGAGGACATTGGGGGGTGTATCGCCGGTTCGGGGGGGGGGGGGGTTATGTGGCGACCCACTTCCCAGCGCACTCGAACCGGCTCACAAAGTGGCGTTGAGACCGGTCCCAAAGAGGGCACCAAGCCTGCTTCACCAGCAAGGGGAAAAGCCCGCGCGTGGGACGGGACTGTGAATATACATTCACAGCATTCTACAGCATTCTTGCCCGGGAAGGGGCGGGAACAGGAAGGCTTTAAAGCGAGGCTGCGAAGTTTGAATAAATCTCTTTTACAACTGCAGCTCACCGACTACGTGTCGTTATTTCAGCGCTGCGTGTAGCACACCGCTACATGCCAACCTTTTAACCTACACTAAAGTCAATCTAACCCTTCCCTCCTGGAATTTTCAATCTGTTCTTTGATCTTTCCCTTCCTTCCTTTGCATCTGCTTTCATCATACAGCATCGTCAGCTTAAAACAGTGTGGGTTAGATGTAACTAAAGACACAAGTGATTCTGCAGATGTTGGAAATCCAGAGCAACACACAAACTGGCAGGGGACTCAGCAAGTCCAGCAGCATCTATGGAGGGAAATAAACAGTTACATTTTTGGGCCAGAACTCTTCATCGTAACAGGAAAAGAAAGAGAGTAGAAGCCAGATTTGTCTAAAGTGTGCACTGTGAGAACTAGCATCTTGTGGAATCATCCATTCAATCAACAGTGCCACTAGAGATGGCAGAGCTCAGAAATAATTTTTAATAGGCAGGAAGTACAAAGTGGGCACTGCAGTCAACAAAAAATCATCATGGTCCCTAAAAGTGGATGATGGGAGTTTCTAATTTGCAGCAAAAACTACAGATCTGGTTTATCATCTTCATCTTTGCCAAAGTTATACGAATTCATTCATTGACAAAGTTATACAAATGCAATTATAACCAGTGTACACTAATGGAGTCGAGCCCACTACATCTTTCTGCAGGAATGTGGTGGGAAATTGAATATAACTCTAGCAAAAGAATGTAAGTTTGGTGATTGACTGTTTAGAGTCTCTGACCCATGTACAGCATATGTACACGCAGGTGTACACACAGAATATATAAGCCATAGAGAGGTATTTTTAAAAAGCTGATTGAGCAAATAATTGTTTTTCAGTGATGAATTAGCTCAGCTCTTAACAGCCATGTTAAGCCTACAATTTAAATTCTTTTTACGCCTCTCCCATATCATTAAATATGAATGTCATAAAAAAGACTATAATTTCATCATGTAAATTGTTTTGCAGAAAGGTGAGTCAGATGGGAACTTTTCAGATTGCTGTGTGTGAGCAGGCAGAGGAGAGCATTTGTATTTAAATTAAATTTGTGAACGTTGTGTTCAAAAAACTAATCATTTAAGGGCACAACCGATCAAAGAAGGTTTGACCTCTGTGTGAAACTAATGATAGCTCTGATTCACTATATTTCATTTGTTTTGCATGTGAATGAACATTGCAATTTGCTGTCCAGTTAACAAGCAAACTGAAGGGCCAGATCAACATGTCTTATTTATGCTGTTGCTGAAGTATGATAAAATGTCGTGAGTGCACCTCACGAATATTCACAAAGGCAAACACTGGCAGAACATACTCAAACTTATGTAGTGGCTACATATGTGGAGATGCATCACACACACACACACACACACACACACACACACACACACACACACACACACACACACACACACACACACACACACACACACACACACACACACACACACACACACACACACACACACACACACACACACTATAAGAAGGTAGAGAGAGAGAGCCAGCAGACAGAAATAGGCAATGTTTCAGTACTAAATCTTCATCGCCAATGGTTCATTACTCTCTTCGGAGAGCTGTACTGTAACCCTAGTGGGTAAACTCTCTATCAGCTCAGACACTGAAACATAATAGAACAAGGGTCAATGCCTTTTAAAGCATTTTGCTACTGCTGTAAATTTATCACCAAAATGCTTGCATAACAACTCGTGTGGGACAAATATTTTTAAAAATGGGAATGCCATCTCTAATATGTGGCCTGCTTGTCCCTTCACTACTGGTCAATGAGGTCCTGACAGATAAGCTAATCAAATGATCAGCATAGCAACGTTCAAGGGAGATTGATGAGCACATTGCAAATCTGATGAACTGATCAGACCAATAAGAAGTCTGCACCCCAAGGAGCAATAAGTAATAAAGATTAATCTGTGCACTCTGCTGCTGAGTAAGTATTACAACAGATTAGTATGGAGTGTCTGGCAAACGGCAGAGCAATTGGACACTGCCTCTTTTGGCATTGTACAGTTTTGGGGAAATAGATGTAAAACTACTAGACCCTTCATGTATTAAAAAGACCAGTAGGAGATAGTTATAAACACTTTGCATGTACTTTTCATGTCGTTTAGTGTATTTAACTACATACTATACATGTATACCCCCAAACGAGACAATTGTACAGTAGTACACACATAACACACATATAACACAAAATAACTTAGGAAAGTAAGAATTAAATCCTCAAATGAATTCAGCATAGTAACCTGAACGGCCTGAGGGAGGAAGCTGTTTCCGATCCTCACTGTTCCTGTCTTTGCACGGCAGAGTCTCCTGCCTGATGTCCTAATGGTAGAAAGTCAAAGAGGATATTGGATGGATGGGTGGGGTTCTTGACAATACTAAGGGCCCTATGTATGCAGCCCTGATAAATGTTAAATGTTGATAAATGTTCCTGATAGACTTTGTCCCTTTTACTACTTGGCAACCAGTGAATAAGTGCTGGAGAACAGTTCAGGAAGGGAGACAGATAAGATTGCAAATACTAGAAACTTGAACAAAGTTCTAAGTAAATTTACCATCAAAGTACATATATGTCACCATATACAACCAAGATTCATTTTCTTAACGGCATGCTCAGTAAATCTAATAACCATAATAGATTCAACGGAAGACTGCACCTAGCAGGGCAGACGACCAATGTACAAAAGACAAAAAAAACTGAGCAAATACAAAAGGAAAATAAATAAATAAACTATAACTATCAAGAACATGGGATAAATAGTTCTTTAAAGAAAGTCCATAGCTTGTTGGAACAGTCAGTAAGTGAAGTAAATCGATGGTATTACCTCTGGTTCAAGAGCCTGATGGATGAGGGGTAATAATTGTTCCTGAGCTTGGTGGTATGAGTCCTAAGGGCTCCTGGTGGCAGCAGCGAGAAGACAGCATGTCCTGGTTGAGTGGGGATGGATGGTCTCCGATCACGGACACTGCTTTCCTGCAACAACAATTTTTTTGGAAAGATGTGCTCATGGTATCAATGGTGGATTGGGCCTTATCCACTACTTTTTGGAGGATTTTCTGTTCAAGGGCATTGGTGATTCCCTACCAGGAAGTGATGTAACCAGTCAGTATACTCTCCACCACACATCTCTAAAAGATTGTCACAGTTTTAGATGTCATGCCAAGCCTTCTCAGACTTGCAAGGGAGTAGCGGCACTGGCGTGCTTCCTTCACGATTGCACTTACATGTTGGGCTGAGGACCCAGGGGCCCCTGAAATGATAACACCGAGGAGTTAAAAGAAATGCACAATCTGCTGGAATCTACATCAGGACAGATGAGGGAAGGAAGCTTTAACAATCTTTAATAAGCCATTGAGAAGCTTTACCCAACACGGGAGAAAGAGGAATGATCTTGATTTGCAGGAAGAAGCTGATTTGATTTTGGTTTTGTTCCATGTTTTCCTTCAAAGTCCAAATTACCCCCTGTAACTTGAGTCTTCTACTTCATTGACATTTTCCTTGTGAATTTATTGAAATAGCAAGTTGGTATTTCCATTATGACTAGTATATAATAATATCTGTGGTTATATCCAAGAAGATCTTTCAATAAGATCCCACGTGCTTCACAAGAATTAAACTGCTTTTTCAAATAGAGTGGTGCACAGCATATTAATCAGATCCAGAATGTTGCATGGTTTAATCCACTCCTGCCTTGATGTACATTGAAACACCCAAACATACATATCCTTAGAGGGTTCAAGGGGAGGATGTTTCCCTTGCCTAAGGAGTCCTGAACTTGGGAACTCAGTCTCAAAATAAGAAACACAAAATGTAGCATGGAGTTGAAATACTCCTTCACTCAAACCTGGAAGGTAGACTGGAGTCTAGTCTAATACTAGAAATTGACTAGACAAATCTTTGGAATTTTTTGTCTAGTGTGCTGTGAAGACTCATTCAAAACAAAGGTCCATAGATATCTGAATATTAAAGAATTAAAGGTTAGGATCAGTGAAGAAAATGGCACTGAGGTAGAGGATCTTGGTGAAAGGTGGAGTAGGTTTGGGTGAGGAATAGCTCCTGCTGCTGTGAGGAGAATGCCGCCCATCTCACCTCTCTCAACTGTACTTACTGTACCTCTAGCATCTCCTGGTCAGATGATATCCCAGCTTGATTACTATATGGTCATCATGACACTGTTAAATATGTCTGACATTACAACATTCTGAACCTCTCAGCAAGTCCCTGACTTCCACATTCACGTGACCAGTCCTCAGAAAAAGAGTGTTTGGCTTGTTAGCCTAAACCTACTTATAGAGAACTTGTGGACCACTTCATCAGGGAAATGTCGAGGCCATGGGTCAAACAGTAAGATCAATGCATGTCAAATTAACCTGCATTCATCTATGAGCTGAAAAAGAAACACTGGCCAAGTTAGCAAAAAGACTATTCATTCAGCTTCAAAAGTCTGCCTGAAGCTTCAGTACATGTATAAATCTTGGTTCAGTCTAAAGAAGAACTTCTGATGAAGAAACTTTTCCTCAGTGGACTTGTTGTTCTACATCTTTACCTTAAGTTCAGAAATTTCAGCTCAGTTATCCAACCAGCGTACTGTCTACAATTATGTTGGTTAAAAAGGAATCAACCCTCCTTTACTTCTCAAAGCGTATTTTTCTCTCTCCTTTGATTTGTTCACTGCACTTTTCTGTAACAATTCTGAATTTGTATCTGGCTTTGGAGATGTGAAGTATTTTTTTCAAGTCACTTTGCTTAGAAATGAGGCATCCTGTCACAGCCGTTGTCCCTTCCAAAATAGTTTGGTCCTCTATAGGGTTAACAGTGGGTAGCAGATGGAGATAAAACTGGGATTTCCCCCAGAAGTACACAAAGTATAATTCAGGAACAGGATCACTGGATACGACATGGTGGACTAGGTGTTGCCAAGGCATGAAACACAGTTTGGTTTGCCAATAGAAAGCATACAGTATTGGGATCTAAATGCTTTATTACAATGGGAGAAACTGGGAGTTTCTTTTGCAAAGTGCTAGTAAATGCTATATACAAGAGAGTTCATGGCCTTGAAAGAATTGCAAAAGTAAAGCAGCCAACATTATTAAAGACCACAACAAAGCCAGGCATACCCTCTTTTGCTCCCTCCCGTAGGTTAGAAGATACAGACACCTGAAAGCACGTACCACCAAGTTCAAGGACAGCTTTGAAGACAAAAAGAAATGGACTCTTGACTTCACAATCTATCTTATCATAGCCATGTACTGGGTTTTCTCTTTAATTGTAATACATTATTCTGCACAGTGATAATGTTTCCCTTTTTTACTACCTCAATGCACAACTCTAATGTGATTACATGTATCGATGGAATATAGAACAAATTTCTTCACTGTACCTCAGTATATATGGCAATACTAAACCAAATCACCATCAATGCAAACCCCTTCCAAAATCTTCCATCCTTTCTAGATCTTTGCTGCTTTTCACCACTTCCTATGGCTTTGCAGTTTCTTGCTATCTTTGGGTATTGACACTCCCAGCTTCTAGGATCCTCTTGCAGGGCTTCCAACCTGGGGTCCATGGACCCCTTGCTTAATAAATGGACATCCATTTAGAATGAAGTTGAGAAGGAATTTCTTTAGAGTGGTGTATCCGTGGAATTCATTGCCACAGGCAGCTGTGGAGACCAGGTCATTGGATATAATTAAGGCAAAGGCATATAGATTCTTGATTAGTCAGGACATGAAGAGATATGGGGAGAAGGCAAGAGATTGGGGCTGAGAGGGAAGTGGATCAGCCATGATGAAATAGCACAGCAGACTCAATGAGCCAAATGGCCTAATTCTGTGCTATATCTTGTGGTCTTGGCCAATGGCATCAGAAAGGTTGGGAATGCTGCATAGTGTCAGCAGTGACTGATAAGTAAATGGTGACATCTGTACTAGTGCTTCAGGGCATGGCAGTACCTGAACACTGTGCCAGGTTATTAGAAGTGTGTAAACTGCACACATTAAAGAAGTAAAAAGTCAATAAATTATTAATGCCATTGCAACTATGTAGCAGATAGGATTTGTACCAACGGACTAGCTCATTACTAAGGATTGTTAAATTTGCACCTGCAAGAACAATTTTTTAGTTTAAAAGATCCTTCTAAATTCTGATTAGATTATGATAACAGAAGTGAATGTGAGCAACTCATGGAGAGGCTTGGCAAGAAATTATTGGAACATCCCTGTAAAAATAATTGTCATGTTCTGCTAATGTTTGTCAATTGCGTTGCTGATGCCTTTGCAGTTAATCCTGTTTAAGCTCTGCAAATCTTTAGATAAACCCATGCTCTTTGAATGATTGTAGTTAAGGGATCAACAATAATACTCTTTGGAAAGGTGGATTATGTGCTCAGGAGAGTTATATTCAAGTCACTTCATGGCCCAGTGAAACAAAAGGCACGGGGGGAGAATCATGTAATTAAAATCACAGGGCAATTTGTTCCTTTATCATTCTTTAATGCAGTATTGTTGACTTTCTCAATATTTGAACAGATTTGTGATCTGTAATTCTATTAATACAGCTGAAAATATAAAGAGATTTTATAGGATTCAGCTGTATGAGCATAGGAGTAAGATGTCATACAATGAACTATAGCAGCAATGCATCCACTTTGTGTGTGCTTACATACAAGTGTGACTTGCACAATTGACCTGTGAAAAAATTCAGACCTCGTGCAAATATTGAATTCTTCATTCCTATTGACTGCCATTTCAATGAATCGGTAGCTGTTATTTTACAAAATCAGCCAAGTCTGTTCATTTTGCATCAAAGAAAGACGAAAGCAAAATCACATCACTGCAAAATCTCCTCTGTAAGTCTAGAGTGAAGCCAATTTATTTATGGTAGAAAAGCAATGAGAGTATGTCACTGTCGTTTTCCAGTTGCGATGTCTAGTATCAAAGGGAATTCCACATCACTAAGCAGTTACTGTTTTCATTGGAGAAGGGAGCTGTGAAAGGGTAAAGGATCTTATGTGAGATAGGAGACTGTTATTGCTCCCCGTGCTATGAGAGGTGTTGTCAAGATGCTCAACCACAAGAAAGATCTCCTTGTCCTCGACAGCACAAGGATCATTTGCTTTCACTCCAGTTCTATGTGTTCTGAAATAGTGGATAAGGGCATGAGTAACAGACAAACTCTACCACAGGCTCAAAGCTCAAAGTAATTTTATTTTCAAAGTTCATATATGTCACCATATACAACTCTGAGATTTTATTTTGTTGCAGGCATTTGGAATAAATACAAAGAAACACCATATAATCTGTGAAAGACTACACTCAACAAGACAGACACCAAAGACAAGAAACTGTGCAAATACAATGTCAGAAAATAATTATAATAAATAAATATCTAGAACATGAGATGAACAGTCCTTGAAAGTGAATCCATAGGTTGTGGGAACAGCTCAGTGATGGTGTGAGTGAAGTTATATGAAGTTAGCCCCTCTGGTTCAAGAGCCTGATGGCTGAAGGTCCAGTTCAGATGGTGCTACTGAACGTGTGCAACAGCTTCTGGTAGGCAAAATGCTAAAAAAAAAATCTGAACAAAAGCATTACTAAAAATACCTTTCTCTGAGGTAAAATATGTTAAATTATCGCAGCAAACAGTGATGGCGAGGGAAATGGTGTGTTGCCGAATTGTTGCAGCTGGAGTTCTGAAGCTTGTTCAGCTGCCCAGGGTGCAACGTTGGATCTCTCTGGGCACCAAAAGAAGTCAGGACCTGGGAAAATAAGATTTTGTGCTCTTTCAACTGGCCCAGGTGCGAAGTTGGATCATTTTGGCGGCCAAGCTGATTTGAAGAACTTGAGAGCAGCTTCAGGTTGGGTGACGAAATCTGGTCCTGGAGTGAGCCGGTAGATGGTGAGGTCTAGGCATTGAGCATTTCACTGCAGGCGAGTCGCAGTATGAGGTACAATTTGCTGTTTAGACAATTTAAACATCAGAGGCGAGAGATGATTTCACTCGCTCTCCATGATCTTCACTCATGGTGTGAAGCTTTTAGCTATTCCATTCTTAGGTCAATTTAAACACCGTCCCTGATAGACTGTAAAGACAAGGTGTTGGGATCCAAGGTGAGAGCTGATTTCACTTGTTCTCTGCAGTGGTCATCTCCATGGCACTGAGGCTATGAAAATTGTCCCTGCTGCTGTGGTCCATGCCCACTAATATGATGAACTTGTAGCAATGTGCTACACACAGCGCTGAAATAACGACACGCAGTCGGTAAGTCGTTTCGATAATAGTTTTTTCAAACTTCGCGGCGCTGGCATTTAATCCCTAGCGCCCACCCTCTCCGGGCGGAAATGATGTCAGAGGTGCATTACCAAAGTCTCCCCCCGTGCGCTGGCTATTTGTGAGCAGGTTCAGCTGCGCAGAAAGTGGGTCGCCACATAACCTCCCCCCAGAACCGGTGATACACCCCCCAATGTCCACAGTCTGGATCAGCCTCTGTTTGGGAGGTCTGCCTCTGCGCCGCGGTGCCTGAACCTCGACCGGCTGCGCCAAGTCCACATGGGCTGGTTTGAGTTGGTCCACCGTGAAAACCTCCTCTCTCCCCCCAATGTCCAGAACGTACATAGACCCGTTGTTGTTGATCACCTTGAACGGCCCCTCGTACGGCCGCTGTAGCTGTACCCGGTGTCCGCCCCTTTGTACAAACACAAACTTACAGTTCTGCAGGTCTTTGGGTACATGGGTCAGGGTCCGTCCATGCTGTGAAGTTGGTACGGGGGCCAGGTTGCCGAGACTTTCGCATAGCCTGTCCAGGACTGCTGCGGGTTCTTCGTCTTGACCCCTTGGGGCTGGTATGAACTCTCCCGGGACGGCCAGGGGCAACTCGGCTGACGAGGCATGCAGATCCTCTTTGGGTACTGTGCGAATTCCAAGCAGGACCCAGGGAAGCTCGTCCACCCAGTTAGGTCCTCTCAGGCGGGCCATGAAAGCCGACTTCAAGTGACGGTGGAAGCGTTCCACTAGTCCGTTGGACTGTGGGTGGTAGGCAGTTGTGTGGTGTAGCTGCATTCCCAACAGGCTGGCCAGAGCCGACCACAGGCTGGAGGTGAACTGGGCGCCTCTGTCGGAGGTAATGTGGGCCGGTACCCCGAAGCGTGCTACCCAGGTTGCAATCAGTGCTCGGGTGCAGGAATCGGCAGATGTGTCGGTGAGCGGGACCACCTCTGGCCACCTCGTGAACCGGTCTACCATAGTTAGGAGGTACCACGCTCCTCGGGACACGGGTAGGGGGCCCATGATATCCACATGAATGTGATCGAACCTCCGGTTGGTGGGTTCGAACGCTGCGTCGGGGCTTTAGTGTGCCGCTGCACCTTGGCTGTTTGGCACTGCGCGCACATTCTGGCCCATTCACTGACCTGCTTGCGAAGTCCGTGCCACGCGAACTTGCTGGAGACCAGCCGGACGGTTGTCCTGATAGATGGGTGCACCAAACCGTGTATGGAGTCGAAAACTCACCGCCTCCAGGCTGCCGGGACGATGGGGCGAGGTTGGCCGGTAGCCACGTCGCACAGGAGGGTCTTCTCACCTGGGCCTACGAGAAAGTCCTGCAGCTGCAAACCCGAGACTGCGGTCCTGTAGCTGGGCATCTCGTCGTCAGCCTGCTGCGCCTCCGCCAGTGCTGCATAGTCAACCCCCAGGGACAGGGCTTGGACAGCTGGTCTGGAGAGTGCGTCCGCCATGACGTTGTCCTTTCCCGAGACATGCTGGATGTCCGTCGTGTACTCAGAGATGTAGAACAGATGTCACTGCTGGCGAGCCGACCAGGGATCGGACACCTTCGTGAACGCGAAGGTCAACGGTTTGTGGTCCGTGAACGCGGTGAACAGCCTGCCCTCTAAGAAGTACCTGAAATGCCGGATTGCCAGATACAGTGCCAACAGCTCCCAGTCGAAAGCATTGTACTTGAGTTTGGGTGGTCGTAGGTGCTTGCTGAAGAACGCCAGGGTTGCCAGCACCCCTCGATGAGCTGCTCCAGCACCCCACTGACTGCTGTGTCGAAGGCGTCCACCGTGAGGGCGGTCGGAACGTCTGTTCTGGGGTGCACCAGCTTCGCGGCATCTGCCAAGGCTTCCTTGGCTTTAACGAAAGCGGCCGTGGCCTCCTCATCCCAAGTAATGTCCTTGCTTTTACCTGACATCAGGGTGTACAAAGGGCGCATGATACAGGCTGCTGAGGGGAGGAAACGGTGGTAGAAGTTCACCATACCAACGAACTCCTGCAGGCCTTTGACCGTGTTGGGCCGGGCAAAGTGGCGGATTGCGTCTACCTTGGCGGGCAGAGGTGTTGCCCCGTCTTTGATAATCCTGTGGCCCAGGAAGTCAATGGTATCGAGACCGAACTGGCACTTGGCCAGGTTGATCGTGAGGCCGAAATCACTCAGGCGGGAGTAGAGCTGGCGGAGGTGGGACAGATGCTCCTGACGACAACTGCTGGCTATAAGGATGTCATCCAAATAGATGAACGCAAAGTTCAGGTCGCGTCCCACCACAACCATTAGCCACTGGAACATCCGTGTGGCATTCTTCAGGCCGAACGGTATTCAGAGGAACTTGAACAGGCCGAACAGGGTGATGAGTGCTGTTTTGGGGATGTCTTCAGGGTGCACTGGGATTTGATGGTATCCCCGGACGAAGTCCACTTTGGAAAAGATTCTTGCTCCGTGCAGGTTTGCTGCAAAGTCCTGTATGTGCGGCACGGGGTAGCCGTCTGGAGTTGTAGCCTCGTTCAGTCTGCTGTAGTCGCCGCATGGTCTCCAACCCCTGGCTGCTTTGGGCACCATGTGCAGGGGGGAGGCCCATGGGCTGTGGGACCTCCGTACGATCCCCAATTCCTCCATCCTCTTGAACTCCTCCTTCGCCAAGCGGATCTTTTCCGGGGGGAGCCTTCGTGCGCGGGCGTGGAGGGGTGGTCCCTTGGTCGGGATGTGGTGCTGAATCCCGTGTCTGGGCATGGCTGCCGTGAACTGCTGTGCCAGAATCGATGGAAAGTCCGCCAGGTTTCTGGTGAATTCGTTGTCTGACAGCGTGATGTAGTCCAGGTATGGGGCCGGCAACTTGGCTTCACCCAGGGAGAACATCCGGAAAGTCTCGGCATGTACCAGTCTTTTCCTTTGCAAGTCGACCAGCAGGCTGTGAGCTCGCAAGATGTCCGCCCCCAGGAGTGGTTGGGTCACCGCAGCCAGTGTGAAGTCCCACGTGAACCGGCTGGCGCCAAACTGCAGCTGCACTGTAGGTCCATATCGTGCTGCCGTTTACGGCCCTCAGGGTGTGTCCTGGCTTCCTGTTGTGGGTGTCGTACCCCGTCGGGGGCAAGACGCTGATCTCTGCTCCGGTGTCGACCAAGAAGCGGGGTCCTGACTGTTTGTCCCAGACGTACAAGAGGCTGTCCTGGTGGCCAGCCGCCATAGTCATTAGTGGCAGCTGGTCCTGGCCCTGGCCCTTGCAGGGCGGGCGACAATGGCGGGCTTTTGTGCCCCACTGCTGGTGGTAGAAACACCACTGTTCACTGTCCTCCTCAGGCCCGCCTCTGTGTTGTGTGCGCCCCCCTGCCGGGCCTGGTCTGGTCCGCTGTTGGGCGCGTGGCCTGGTAATCTGATCGACGGATGCCCCGCTCTCCCTCTTGGCTTTCCACAGCATGTCTGCCCAGTCCGCCCCCTTCCGGGGGTCACTGAAATCTGCGTCGGCCAGCAGCAGATGTATGTCCTTGGGCAGTTGCTCTAGGAACACTTGCTCGAACATGAGGCAGGGCTTGTGTCCGTCAGCCAGGGCCAGCATCTCGTTCATCAATGCTGACGGCAGCCTGTCTCCCAAACCATCCAGGTGAAGCAAGCGGGCACCCCGCTCACGCTGTGAGAGGCCAAAGGTCCTAATGAGCAGCGCTTTGAATGCTTCATATTTGCCATCTTCTGGGGGTGACTGTATGAAATCCGCAACCTGGGCGGTCATCTCCTGGTGAAGGGCGCTCACCACGTGGTAGTAACACGTGGAATCAGAGGATATCTGCTGAATCTGGAACTGGGCTTCTGCTTGGCTAAACCACACGCGTGGTCGCAGCGTCCAGAAAGTCGGCAGTTTTAGCAAAACTGCGTGAACAGATGAAGAGTCGGTCATCTTTGGTCCAAATCCCGTTTGGACTGTCGGGGTCACCAATGTAGCGATGTGCTACACACAGCGCTGAAATAACGACCTGCAGTTGGTAAGTCGTTTCAAGACTAGTTTATTCAAACTTCGCGGCGCTGGTATTTAATCCCTAGCGCCCGCCCTCTCCGGGCAGAAATGACGTCAGAGGTGCATTACCAAAGTCTCCCCCCGCACGCTGGTTATTTGTGAGCCGGTTCGCCTGCGCAGAAAGTGGGTCGCCACAAACTGATAACTGAGGCTTTGGGCCTACTCCAGGCTGCTCCAGGGTTGAGGTTGAGGTCTCAATTTTTGTTCGAATGCTGTTGTTCACATGATTTTTTTCTTCTTTCTCTGGTGCATCAAGTGTTGTTCTTTTATTTTTATTTTTAATCTTTTGTTCTTTCTTTAATTGGGTTCTTTCAGGGTTCTTGCTTTGTGGTTACCTGTGAACAAGCAAATCTCAAGTTTGTATACTTATATATTCTTTGATAATAAACATATGTGAATCTTGATCTGTTCCTGCAACTGGTGATGTGGGCCTTGAGGCTCTTGCGCCTCCTTCCTGATGGTAGCAGTGAGAAAAGAACATGGTGGGGGTCCTTGATGATGGAAGCTGCTTTCCTGTGACAGCTCTCTGTGTAGATGTGATCAGTGGTGGGGAGTGCTTTACCTGTGATGGACTTGGCTGTATCCACTACTTTTTGTAGGCTTTTTCATTCAAGGGTATTGATATTTGCATACAAAGCCATGATGCAGCATATCAATATACTTTCCACTGCACACCGATAGAAGATGTCAAGCTTATAGATGACATGCCAAATCTTCGTAAACTTCCGATGAAGTAGAAATACTGCTGTGCTTTCTTTACAGTTGCACTTATATGCTGGGCCTAGGACAGATCGTTTGAAATGATGATACCGAGGAATTTAAAGTTTCTGACCTTCTCCTCCTCTGATCCCTTGATGAGGACCTGTAGTTTCCTCCTCCTGTAGACATTAATCAGCTCCTTGGTCTTGCTGACATTGACAATGAGATTGCTGTGGCACCTCTCAGCCAGATTTTCAATCTTCCTCCTGTACGCTCATTTGTCAACACCTTTGATTTGACCAACAACAGTGATGTTGTCATCAAACTTAGATATGGCATTGGAGCTGTGCTTAGCCATTCGGTCATAATTATAAAGCGAGTAGTGTAGGGGTTAAGCACACAACCTTGTGGTACACCTTTTCCAGTTGCAGGATCTAGTTGCACAACAAGGTCTCAAAGACTTGCCTCAACGACTATCATCCTGTAGCTCATAGATCCACAGTGATAAAGTGTTTTGAGAGGTTGGTGATAAAACATATCGACCCTTGCCTAAGAAGCACCTTAGACCCACTCAAATTTGCAGGTCCACAGCAGATGACATCTCATTAGCTCTTCACTCAACCCTGGAACATCTGGACAACAAAGATGTATACATCTGGATGCTCATTTGCAGACCCCAGTCAGTTTGGATTGGTAACACTTCCTTCACAATCTCCATCAGCACAGGTACACTGCAAGACTGTGTGCTTATTCCCCTGGTCTACTCATTTTTCACTTATGACTGTGTGGCTAAGCACAACTCCAATTCCATACTCCAGTTTGCTGATGACACCGTTGTCATAGGCCAAATCAAAGATGATAATGAATCAGCATATAGGAGGGAGATTGAAAATCTGGCTGAGTGGTGCCACTACAACACCCTCTTACTCAACATCAGCAAGACCAAGGAGTTGAATATAGACTTCAGGAGAAGGAAACCAGAGGTCCATGAGCCAGTCCACATCGGAGGATCAGAGGTCGAGAGGGTCGGAGACTTTAAATTCCTTAGTGTTATAATTTTGGAAGACCTGTCCTGGGCACAGCATGTAAGTGCAATTACAAAGAAGGCAAAGCAGCACTTCTACTTCCTTATGAGTTTGAAAAGATTTGGCATGACATCTAAAACTTTGAAAAACTTCTATAGATGTGTAGTGGAGAGTATATTGACAGGCTGCATCAAAGCCTGGCATGGAAACACCAATTCCCTTGAATGGAAATTCCTCCAAAAAGTAGTGGGAATGGACAAGCCTTCATGGGTAAAGCCCTCCTCATCTACACTAAAGCAGCATCCATCATTAGGGACACCAACCACCCAGAACATGGTCTCTTCTCACTACTGCCATTAGGAAGAAGGTACAGGAGCCTTAGGATTCACACCACCAGATTCAGGAACAGGTATTACCCCTCAGTCCTCAGGCTCTTGAACCAAAGGGGATATTTTCACTCAACTTCATTTATCCATCATTGAACTGTTCCCATAGTATATGGACTTACTTTCAAGGAGTCTATCTCATGTTCTCAATACTTGTTGCTTAATTATTTATTATTATTTTTATTATTATTTATTTCTCTTTGTACTTGCACAGTTTGCTGTTTTTCACACACCAGTTGAACGTTAAAGTTGGTGTAGTCTTTCAATGATTCTGTTATGCTTATTACTCTGTAGGTTTATTGAGTATGCCTGCAAGAAAATGAATTTCTGGGTTGTATTTGGTGACATATAAGCTTTGATAATAAATTTACTCTGAAGTTACTTTGAACTTCAAGGTATAGGGACCGGATCTTGAAGCTTATTGATTAACTTTGAGGGAATCAGTACTAAATGCGAAGCTGTAGTCAATGAAGAACATCCTGTTGTATGTATCTTCATTGACCAGATGTTCGAGGGTTGAATGAAGAGTCAATGAATGGCATCTGCTGTGGACCTGTTGTTATGGTAAGCAAATTGAAATGGATCCATTTCACTTCATCAGCAACCTCTCAAAGCACTTCACTGTGGATGTAAGTGCTATTGAACGAAAGTCATTGAGGCAGGTTACCACGTTCTTCTTAGGCACCAATACAACTGAAGCTTTCTTGAAACAGCTGGGTACTTCAGATTGTTGAAGACAGAGGGTAAAGATATCAGGTGGAGTGCTTGACAGGGGGTGGTGGGGGGGCAGTTGCTGCCATCTTTCTATCAGTAGTTGTACGTACAGCATTATTGTAGACTAAAGGTTCTTAATGCAATCCTAAAAGCTCCTCCTGCATTTTGAGCAGCGATGGGCTAGGGATTCCAGGAGGTTTTGAGAGCATCACTGAGTCTATTCTGCCATCCATTGACACACTGAATTTGAAGCACTGAGCAGGTCATTGTGAGCGACAGCTCTGTGGGAGTGGCCAGTGATTTTCTTATCCTCAAAGCTGGAGTCATAAGCAAGTCGAAGCCAAAATCATGAGCTCTTTAGTCATCAAGCTGGTTCTGTAAGGAAGAGGAACATGATTGATAAAAACAGAGGGCCTTTATAGCATGATCCTCTTTATAAGATTTGCAAAATGCTGCGAGGCAGATTATGATACAACACAACAAGCGTTATTAGGGAGATGAGGCTGGATCAGTCGAACGCAATCTTCTGCAAGAGCTTTCAATTATCCAAACATTATCCCATGTTATTTTTCCTTTGATTAATGTCTTAATCTATGTAGAAACTGGGGTATTAGTCCTCAGATAGAAGCCTTAGTAAATGTGGACACCTCTGAGATAACTGATGTTCTGGCATGTACTCATTATGCTACAGAATAGAATTCACACACAACTGGTTTCACAACACTGAGATTAAAATATGCACCACAACAAAACTGCGATCACTGTTTCTTGAATGATCAATGGGTTACCATGGAATATGCATCTTAGTCGTAGAGTCAGAGTCACAGAAAGTTAAATACAGGAGCAGACCCTTTGGTCCTTTGAGTTTGCACTGGCCATACACTAATCCTGTATTTATCTCATTTTCTTTAGCCCTATTCTTATAAACTTCCCCCAGAATCTACTGTCCAAAGAATTCAAAGGATTCACAGCATTCAAAGTGCATTTATTATCAAAGTATCCAACCCTGAGATTCATCTTCCCACAGACAGCCACGAAACAAAGAAAACCATAGAACCCATTCAAAGAAAAACATCAACCCGCTCCCAGACGCAAAAAGCAAATCGCGCAAGCAGCAACAAGAAAGAATGAGAGAAAGCATAGACTATAGAACACTCAATCGAAAGAGCCCATATTCAGTTCAGCACAGTGTTTGATACCTGCCTCCATTTCAAGTCAACCAAAATAGCAACAAAAAACAGAATGACCAGGAACTACAACTTAATCCATACCACAGACCCAGAACTTTGCTACCATCCTCTGCAGTATTGAGGAAGAGAGAGACCATTCAAACACAGGGACCTTCCCTCCGGAGTAGTGAGAGTGAGGGTGAAAGACAGGTCATCACATGCAGACACCTTCCCTCAGGAGCAGTGAGCTAGAGGGAAAAGAGGCTGTCAGACGCAAATGCATTCCTCCGGCGGCAGTGAACAAGAGGTTGCTAGACAGCACTGAACATTTGCTCACCTTCTGCCCTTGCCTTGATGTTGCAGTCTTCCTCGATGCTTTAATTGGTGAGAATCATGAGAAATCGAGTCTCTAAGCTTCTTGGCCATGTGGCCACTTGCCTCCCTGAATGTTCTCAGAGACAGCAAAGTGCCAGATTGCTCAGTCAGCCAAAAAACACACTATCAAACTATAGATTCACCTACACATCAGAACCAATTTTATAATAGCCTATTAACCTACAGACCCACCCACCTTTAGATGTCAGAAGAACCTGGAGAAACGGCAGGAAACACACATGGTCACAGGGAGAATGTGCAAACCCCACAAAGATAGCAGTCGAGGTCAGGATTGAACCTGGGTCTAAGGTGCTATGAAGCAGCAGCTCTCCTATTATCACCATTCTGCTGTCCTCAATAGACTGGAAGTACCTAGTGCAATAATAAAAGAGCCATTCCCTTTTGAACTCATGGGAGGACAAAGTAGAGTACATTATAAATTTAATGAAGAATGACATAAAATCTGGTGCAAATCCACTAATTATTTCCCTTTCTACCTTAAAGTAAAAGCTAACTCATGTACAGTAGCTCACAGGAAGAAACTAAAACCTGTGGGGAGATAAAAAAAAAGCCTAGACTTTACCCGGGAGACATATATGGAGTATTATGAGTAAATCTGGTCATTTCATTACAGGAAAGCTTTGGAAAGACTGCAAAAGAGCTTCACTAGAATGCTGCCTGAATTAAAAGAGCTTCACTAGAAGGCTGCCTGAATTAAAAGAGCTTCACTAGAAGGCTGCCTGAATTAAAAGAGCACAAGAGAAAAAGAGAAGTCGGGTAAACTTTGGTTACTTTCTCTGGAATATTGGAGGCTGAGAAGAGATTGATAGAGATTTATAAAGTTGTGAGAAGCCTTGATAGGGTAGACAGAATCATTTCTCAGAGGAGAAATATGAAATACCAGAGAACGTGCACTTAGCATAAGAGGGAGAAAGTTTAAAAGTAATGTATGGGGCACATTCTTTTCTGCAGACAGTTGTCAGTGACTGGAAGAGTAGTAGCAGTGGAAACAGATACAGTAGTGTTGTTTAAGAGGCTCCAGACACACTGATATGCAAGGAATGGGGGGTAGATTGATCGGTGTAGTATATGAATATGCAGTGATTGGAGGGATATGGATTCTGTAAAGGCAGAAGAAATTTAGTTTAATTGAGCATTAAGTTCTGTGCAGTCATGTGGGCCAAAGGGTCTGTTCTCGTGCGGTAGTGTTCTACATACTCTATGCTTCAGCAAAAATATGTATGGAGCGGTGAACTAGAGGTTATCTCTATTATAAAGGGGGCACAATTAATCAACAAATACTAAACCTGGTGAATGAGGTATTGGACAGCATTCTGAGGGATAACCTAGGCTGACATTTCCTAGCCATATCTGAAAGCTCTGTAGTGCTTCTTTTCCTCAGTGTGGAATTACAAGGATCGTCAGGATATCTGAGTCTGTTCCTATTCATTGTCAGTGCACAGCTGGCAATGGCAAGCTTAATAATATTCCTCCTGAATCATTCGCACTTGTTAATGCACCAGTCACCTAGTTATTCAGTCACCAGAAGACAGTTGAGGAGTTAAGAAACTAGAGTAGTAAGGGGATAATGTGTAGGCCTGTGTAAGATAAAGAAATCTGAATACTGAACATGGTGTTGGAGAATTGACATTTAAGATAGCATGTGAGCATATCATAAACTATGTAAAACACCACAGACCCCCAAAGCACTGACCAGCAACAGGAGACCAAAACATCACGTTTAAGGCAGAGCTTGATAGGTTCTTGTTCGGACACTGCATCTATGGTAACAGGGAGAAGACTAGGAAGTGCAGCTGAGGAGGGGAAAAAAGGATCAGCCATGACTGAATGGCAAAGCAGACATGATGGGCCAAATGGCCTAATTCTGCTCCAATGTCTTCTGGCCTTATGTTTCAAGAGAGTGAACCCTCATAAGGCATTAGGCCTAGATGGAAAATACAAAGTACACTGCAGATGCTGTGGTCAAAGCAACACGTACAAACAAGCTGGAGGAACTCAGCAGATCGGGCAGCATCCGTGGAAACGAGTAGTCAACATTTCGGGCCGAGGCCCTTCGTCAGGCCTAGATGGAGTAGTTAGCCATTAAATCACTCTGATTATAAGGGCAGATAATTACAACATAATATAACAGAATCAAATTAAAAATGCAGATTGCTTTGGAAACATTACATACACCTTGCAACCCATCTAAAAATGAAACTGTAAGCTATTACTTATCAAGACCAGAAAGACCTCTTTCACACTTTCCCAATACTGTAGGTAACTGCTGTTTCACAGATCAAAGATTCACATTCAACAGATTTCAGTTTATACATGGCTTGCAGTAATCGAATCTGAGACAGAGTTACCTCTGAAAATTTTAATTTGACTCAGGAGTGAGGGGCAAAGTCTGACTAAAGAAAGCCACCGATATTGAGTTAGTGTCATTAAAATAAGAAGACATGACACCAATATACTAAGCAGGTGTGGAGATGAAAAAGGATCTAGTGCTTTCCCGGCATATATGATGATTAAACTCTTCTCAGGCTTCCAGCCGGTTACAGGTATCAATTTTAACCGACCTTTTGATGACAAATTCTGCCATCTTCATGAAGGTGGGAGAGTTTGTCATCAAAACATCAGTTAAAATGTATACCTGTACCTGGCTGTAAGCCCAGGAAGAGTTTATTAGGTGAGGAGATGCTCGCTGGAGCTGATGAACTAGAGGAACCCAGCGAGGTAGGATATAGATTCTATCACAGCTGTCACAAAGTTGTCACACTTGTTCTTGGTAGTAGGGCAGCTAGTAGAGCTGCTATTTGACATCCACAGTGACTCCAGTGCTGTCTGTGTGGAGTTTGCTTGTTCTGCCTGTAACTTTTTGATTTCCCCACAGATGCTCCAGTTTCCTCCCACATTCCAAAAAAATGTGTGGGTTAATATGTTAATTGGACATTGCAAATTACTGCTAATGACAGACAATCACTTCTGGTGTACAACTTATGATGAACGTGCCAATGTACTTTTTAGAACAGGGATACAAGTAGGCAAATATTGTCTGGTCACGTGCGAAAGCAAACAGTCATCACACATAAATACCTGGTTCAATGGCTCTCAATTAGGAACTGAGTTCAAGAATGACAAATGCAACAGCAGTACTTCCAGCAAACTCATTAGGTTAATGATTAGCTATCAAGTAACAAGTTGAGTTATGGCTCTCTGAAGTGGTGCCATACCAGAAGAAGACAATAGAAGATTTGTTTGCTGGATAAATGGGATGTTCAAATAGGAATGCATACCAGCACTGAGACTGCTTTAAAAGATGTCAGTCTTCAGTTGTAATTCTCATACAGTTGTGTAGATGTGTCTGACTTAGAGATTGAATCAAAGAATTGCCTTGGCTCTAATGTTCTGTTGTTAGTTGGACCCAGCAGATTGTAATTGGAACCTCACTTATTTTTCTCATCCCTGTCCAATGTGGAGAGCATAAGATAGTGATTCCCAGTGGGGGGCAGGAACATGTCCTAAAAGGGGACTGGGGAAATAGAAGTCATTGGGGCAGAGGAGCATTCAAGATTCTTGGGGGGGGGGGGTGCTGTAAGCAGCACCCTACACGGGACCTGACCGACCATTAGTAGAGCAGGCACAGGATGAGGCACAGGAACACAAGAAGTACCATAGCTCTGCAGGTGGTGAGCACTTATTGTCACCACACATCTGAAACTCAGCAATCTCTTCTGACCTTACCAACCAAACAGGCATTATTGGGGATGCATAAATTAGCAACCAAGTTGCACAATAGTTCCCCTTGACTTGCAGTACAGAACAAGTTCATGCAATTTAACAGTTGGTAAGTCAAGTACACCCTCTCAACTTTCTCTACAGATCTATGTGAAATGGGTTGCACAACGATATAACGCAGGCCAGAACCAAGGGGTGAAATAGAGCTAATCAGCGAATCTGCTGACCCCGAGGACCTCTTGAGGTGTTCAAAGCGACCTCAGCTTCATATGTGTGGTCAAGAACCATCTTTGGGGATTATGTGACCTTACATGATGATCAATGCATAATTTTCGCTCTTGTGCCCTGCTAAGAAACAGAAACTACAGAAAGTGAATCAATACAATATTGCAAACCTGGAGTATGGTTTTATTCTGTTCCCGTCAGATCAGCAATGCCCATGTGTCTTATTTGTAATACTGTACTGTCTAATGAAGCCAAGAAACCATCAAGATTGCAGGAAGACTTCCGTAAAAGACACCCTGAAAAGGCTACATAGTTCCAGAAGATGAAAGAAGCATTTGAAAAACATTGCACACTCGAGTCATTTGCCAAGAAAGTTAAAAATAATCTTAATAGTGTTTTCATTGCTTTTTAAAACATTTCCAAAATGATGGGAAAATATGGAAAATCTCATACAATTGATGAAGATTAATAATGTATCACAAGTACTCACCACGGTTCTCAAAATGGATACCAGTACTTTAAAATCAATTCCTCTGAGTAGTAACTCTGTAGCTCATTGTATTGATAAAATGACTGAAGACTTTGAGTATCAACTATGCACAGAGCTACAAAAAGCAGAATTTGGGATAAAACCGGATTAGTCAACAGTGCGACACAATGAGGCATTGCTAATGCCATATGTATGGTTTATCAAAAATGGTAAAGTTTATGAAAAGATTCTCTTTTGTAAAAAGTTAAAAACAAATATCAATGGAGAATCAATCTACAATGAGCTCAAAACGTATATTGAGGATAAAAGAATTCCAATTAGGAACATGCAATAGATGGAGCACCATTTTTGACAGGTTGCCATGCTGGTTTAGTAGTGTTTATGAAAAAAGAAATTCCAAGTCAGCTTGCAATCCATTGCGTAATTCATCATCAACGTCTCATAGCCAAAAACCTCAACCAGCAACTTTTTTCAAGCGTAACTCTTGTAATATCTGCTATCAACAAATTTAAAGCTCATCCATTAAATAGCAGAATATTTCGCCAGTTATGCAAAGTTAATGATGAAGAGTTTGAATGCTTACTTCTTCACACTGAAGTGTGTTGGCTGTCAAAAGGCTGCTGCTTAAAATGTTTCTTTGATTGTTTTGACACTACGTTGAATTTTTGCTCAAAGTTGACAAGTGCTTGGAAAACAAGATTGAACTTCTATGTGGAGATGTGGCATACCTAGCTGATCTGAATGGCAAAATATACTGCAGGGTGAGAAGTTCAATTTAATCCAGGCAAAAAGTGCAGTGTCCACTTTTATCAGAAAATTGGAAATACATAAGCATGTAGCGAAGAAAGTGGGTCACCACAAGCAAAACATTGGGAGAAGAATGCTCTCACAGTTTCTCTGCATGGAAAGTATGGCATTCTCTTTCACCAACAGTGACTTGTAAGAGTACTGCTTACACTTGCATTAACGAAGAAGGATTTTCAGAATCCATTCAAGGATTTGAACGATCTGGAAATTCTGGACCCATTTCCTTGCAAGATGAAAGAACAGGAAGAGAGCTTTCAAGAAGAAATTATCAAAATTCAGAACTATAAAGAAGCAAAAATGCTTTACAAAATATTGGCTTTTGTGGTATGTTGCTACACAGTCATACGTTGTTTCCTGGTCTTTGGAGAAAAGCCAAACTTCTTTTCATTGCATTTCCATCCTCCTACCTTGTTGAAAGAGGATTCAGTGCAGTGAAGCACATACTCACAAAAAAACCCCAGAAACCTTGGACATTGTTACACGTGGGGACTTAAGGTTTTTGCTGTCACACTTGAACCAGATACTTCAATTCTTGCTAAAACCATCAAGCTCAAGGATCAACATTGATATTGAAGCTGTCATACACTGCACATGTACTGTGCAAGCTAGGTTTAAAGACCAATAAAAAATTAAAGCAGAATCATTTTTCTCTCGTTAGCATATGATGGACTTGTGCAACCCCCTGGTTTCCTTAGTTGTATAAGTCTAGGGAAGACAACCTTCAGCCTGGCCAAAATTGTTAGATTGAGGAGCTCTCCCACCCTAAACCCCTGTTTGTGTGGATGCCGTGTAATTTGCTACCCTGGCACAAATTAGTGTCATGAAATAACAGACCGTACACCGCATACAATTAAAAGATTATATTTATGAATCTTAATTTGACTAAAGGGCTAAACAAGGAAAAAAAAGAGCCCATTTTAATTAAACAGTCAAATGTGCACAAGTTGGAGCTCACAGTTTCTCCACAGTCACCGATCCTCAATCAATCTCGCCCCTGGCTTCATTGAATCACACATTTCTCCTCATCTCTTATTTTCAACAATAACCCAAATAAGCTGAAAACAGAACAGACTGCTCTTACAGAACTGCTAAATGAAATACATACAGCTTAACAGTAAAAGTATGAACCAGAGCATTACACTCTTCCCCACCCCCCACCAAAATAGTCATGTCCTCATGACTTTGAAATAATTTGTCATCTTGTATTAATAACACCACTTTCAAAGGAATTTTGTGCTGTCAGCACCTCCAATTCATTTGGAAAGGGTAGTGACATATCTCACTAGGAGGATAGTCATAGAACTCGGTTCCCCTGGAGCCTATCTGTTTGGGATACTCTGGTCTATATGTCGAGGACTCCTCTGGTCTATCACTCATGTTTTCCTGCAACTTGGATTCCTCTGCCACTTGGCTGAGCTCAGCTTCATCCCCAGTTATTTTAGAGCCCAGCCCCCCCTTCATGGTCTAGCTGCAAGCCTGCCTGATCCCTGCTAATTCCCCCCATTTCACCTGCCTCAGCATGAGAAGGGTTGGGAACCTCTTTCTCAATTATTGGGGAGTCGGTGGAAGGCAACATATGTTACACCCCCATTTCCTCACCCTCCGAGCCCATCTCCCATTCAGGGGTGGGCACCTGTTTATTCCTTCCTGCTGCTGGTTCTTCAGTCTGTCCATGTTGCCGCGGAGTCCTCTTACTAGGTGTAGGGTCCAGCTCACACTCCAGGTCAACATGCACCTCTTGTCCCAGAGATAGAAGATGGTTATGGTGGAGAACCTTGACAGGCCCAATCCCATCCTCTGGTTTCACTCAGAAAGCTATTACTTTTGGCATCCTACATAAGGCATAGCCGCCCAGCGGTCAGCCAACTTATGCTTCCCAGGTAGCCCCAAATTCTTGATGAGGACTTGGTCTCCAGGCATGAGTTGGAAGAACCTAACCTCTTGATCATACCTCCTTTTATTTTCTTGATTCTGCTTGGCAGCCGCAACATCAGCTAATTCATAAGCCTTTTTCAGCTTCCTTCTCATATCATATACGTACTTCAGATAAGTCTTTGGTGGTAGATCTTCCTCGCCAGTGCCAAAACAGAGGTCGACGGGCAACCTTGCCTCACGCCCAAACATCAGGTAATCTGATGAGCAGCTGGTAGCTTCATTTCATGTTGTAGCAGTGGACCAGATGTCCAATATGTTCTTTTTGCTGATCTCCAAGGTTACAAGCATGTCTAACAAGGTCCTATTAAACCTCAGGCTGGAGGTCACCCTGTGGGTGATAAGGCATAGTCCTTGACTTCTCAACTCCAGGCATACTCAGTAGCTCATGTATGAGCCTACGTTCGAAATCTTGTCCCTGATCGCTATGTTTCTGCCTGGGAGCCCATAATAAATGAAATACTTCTCCCATAACACTTTGGCCACAGTGGATGCCCTCTGATGCTTGGTAGGGAAGGCTTGCGCATATCTTATATCTGGTGTAGTGATCCGTAATGACCAAGGCCTTCACCATGTTGCTAGCATTTGGTTCTATTGACAGGAAATTCATACACACTAGGTCAAGTGGCCCCACACTCTTCAAGTGGGTCAATGGAGCGGCCCTTGTAGGCAGCGTCTTCCTCTGTATACATCGAATGCACGACTTGCAGTATCCTTCGACCTCTGGCCTCATCCGGGGCCAGTAGAACCAATCTCTGAGCAATCCATAGGTCTCGTCAACCCCCAAGTGGCCAGAATCGTCATTAAGCAACTTCAATACAATCCTCCGATATTTCTCATGCAGAACCAGCTGAGGATGCCCAAGGTCGGTCCAGAGGTGACGTAACCCGATATAGGATCTGGTTCCTCAGCTCCAATCTGGGCCATTCTCTCAGTAATTGAGACACTGCAGCATGTTTCATCTTCTCTGCTTGGGCCATGTCCCCTTTTTCGTCTGCTGATTGAATGGTAACAATGCCTGCTCATCTCGCTGAGCCATTGACACTTTCTCAGGACTCAGTTCCGGCAACTGGTTTGTCTTCAGAGCAGTCAGGTTGCAGTAAGCTTGTGGAATGGCACCATCAGAAGCTCCCAATTGATCTATTGCTCAATCCTGCCCTTGTCTTTCCTCTGCCTTCACCGTGATGGCTCTCACTCCCAGGGCAGGAACACTCTCCCACTCTCCGTCCCTGACCAGACCGTCATGAGTACATTGGGACAAGCATCTGCATCAATGTTCCTACTTCCCAGCCAGTACTTCATGCCGAAATCATAGACAGACAATGCCACCAGGATGGCCTGTGATATCCAATTTCACCGAGGTCAGGATATAAGTTGGTATGATAGAGGTAGTTACTCAGCTTATCCACCACCACCCACTTCAATGCCAGGAACTCCAACTTGTGCATGGGATAGTTTTTTCTCAGAGGATGACGGACTCCAGCTAACAACTGCAACAGGTCAGCCTTGTGCCCTGATCCTGATACAGGACCCCCCCTAAGTCTTCTCTGCTGGCATTCATATTCAGTACATAGAGCAATAGAGGGTCTGAAAAAACCAACACAGGTGCCTGTGTCAGCATTTCCTTCAGCGACTGAAAGGCCTCTTCACATTTTGCATCCCACCTCAGTCCAAAAGACTCTGAAGGGCTAAGGTACTCTTTACCCTCCTCCCTTTCTTCCCCAAGGGAGGGTGTAGTGTTCTCGTGCGGGTGTAAGAACTCTGAACTAAACACCCAGGTAAACCGTAGTCAATGAGGCAGGATCACAGTAAGATTAACCGTTTACTGTTCACTCTTCCACATTAATGTATGGTGAAAACTGTTGATAAAACAATACAAAATATATACAGTATTTGTTTCCTTCTTGGCATCACATTTACATCATAAATACTTGTAAAAGTAAAACTACAACAAATTATATTACATTAAAGTCTCATTAAAGTACAACATACAGTCAGAATCTATCTATACCATCAACTGCTTTAAATACACTTCAACACAAACTGTCCAGCAACGCTTTCAATAGCACAAGAAAATAAATTTTATCAACCGTCATTACTTTTAACAGAATCAGCGTTAACATTTTTACTTCAACATATCGATTATCTTATAAACTTACGGCATTGCTTCTATGATGTTTCTTAGCGCGTAGAATAAAAACTTTTCTCATGCTGATCCTGCACACACAAGCCCCCTCCTTCCCGTTTCTCCAAACTGGTGTTTTCCCGCAAGACGCGGCAAAACCAGGTGTGACATCATCGCATGCCGCGTTACATCACAGACAACAAATTTACTTTCAACAACCTTAACTTTAACTAGAAAATAATTACAAACAAATTACTAAAGCGAAAATGTAATAAAGCTAAACAAATGCCTTAAGGGCAACACAGAGGGTAATCAAACAGAAGCTGATTTAAAGGGTTACTCACTTTCATGTAGTCCTTCACAAACCTCCAATAGTATCCACACAACCTAAAGAACAGTCTGGGGCTTTGGCCATGTGAACACCGCCTCTACCTTGGACTACTCCAGCCATGAGACTATGTGCCCAACATAGTTGACAGACATTTTGCAGAACTGGCAATTGTCCAGGGAAAGTTTTAGCCCTTCAGCTTTCAGGCGCCCCAGCATCTTCAGCAGCCTCGTTCATGTTTCTCCAAGGTGGACCCGAACACTATGAGATCATCCAGATACATCAATACCTTAAGCAAGTTCATATCCCCCACCATTTTCTCCAAGACACACTGGAAAGTCGCAGGGTCTCTCGATATGCCCTGGGACATCCTTTCGAATTGGAAGTCTCCCAGTGGACATCTTCTCTTTGTCTGCCTCACACATGGGGAATGGGGATCTGGTAATATCCACTCCTCAAGTCTAGCACACTGAACCACTTTGCATCAGTCAGACAGGCCAGTGTGTCTTCGATCCTTGGGAATGTATACTGGTCGGGGATGGTACGCCTGTTCAGACACATCTGTACCTTGCCATTCTTCTTACTAGCCACTACTATTGGAGATACATAGTGTCTTCTAGAAACAGTGATGATCCCAGCGTCCTTCAGCTTCCACAAATGCTGCTAAACGCCTTCCACCTCTGCCAGTGCAGTCGCTTTTCTGTCAACGGGATGTCTTCTGTCACCTGGATGGTGTGGCGAGTGCTCTTGGAACAACCTACATCAAGCTCGTCAGTAGAAAAGACATCTTCCAGCTTCAACATCTCTATCAACTTCCTCTTCCAACCTCCAGGTACCAGAGGAGTCCCCAAAGTTGAATGACTCAGCAGATAACTTTCCCTTTTTCGGAGAGAGTTTCTCCCTGCCTTGTCTCACAGGGACACTAGACATTACCGTCCCTGGGAGAGGTGCACCTTTTGGCATCCCCCTGCTTGAAGGTGACCTCCTGCTCCGTAGTGTTCCTGACAATCACTGCCATCCTGTTCACCTGTACAACCGAGGGCTTCTGCAGTTCAGGCCTCACCAATACCCCTGACTCCTCTTCATGGTGTTCCAGAGCAGCCACTAAGAGTGCGTCGGCCTCAGGCGTTCTAGGAAATTTGGGGTTTCCCATCATTCTTGCTACTCTCCCAGCCATAACATGATTGGTTTTGACTGGGTGAATCACATTGTCCCACGTCTGAGCTCATTAGCCAGCCCAATGCAGACATGCACTTCCTCAAAAGCAGTTTGAAACACTGGGTGAATGAACAATGCTTTCAGAAAGCTCTCTCCCTCCTTGCAGGCTCCCATTAGCCACCTCACGATAGGAGTATTTGTCCCCACAGGAATTGAAACTCTGCCCTTCTCAACAGGGTCCAGACAAACCAGCATTAATGTATCAAGGACCTCAAGCACTCCCACGTCTGCCTCCGAAAACTCCAGCTTCACTGACGAGTAACCATCGTACCGGTTAGTCATCGGTACTGCAGATCTCTAGTGCACTGAGTGGCGTCAATGATAAATGCATCAAATACTGGTTGTACAATGAACGGTACAGCTAATTAACCTGTGAGCCGGTGTCAAGTATGGTTCTAGCATAAATACCCTCTATCCGTAGTGATACACTGGAGCGTGGTCCCACTAAGCCTTCAGGAACAGTGTTTTTTGCTTTAGGGTGTTCCTTGATATATTGCTGGGAATGTGTTCCCCCCTGAGACGCCAGGCTATTCCCTCACTGGGTCTCTTTAAAGTTTCCCAACGTCTCTCTTTGCTTAGGTACCCAGGGGCTCACTCTCCGAGGGGTTTCCCATCGTTCACACTCCTGCTTGAAGCGTCCCTCTTCGCCACAGTTATACAAACAATACCAGCCACTCCTCTTCTCGCAGAACCCCGGTCACTAGCAGTCCTCTGCTTAGTCCGTCCCCTTAGGGAGTCTGCCTCCCTATCAGCTCTGTTTTACAGGGTGCGTGTTCCCACTGTTAACAACTGGGACATCTCAGTTCTCAAATCTGCCATGATCTCCTTTACCTCTCCCTGGGGCAGGATATCAGTTGCCACTTCAACACAGGGGGCTGTACCCTGCTGATGGAGTGCCTCCGATGCATTCTCCTCCTCTTTTACTTCTCTGATCAGCTCAGCAAATGAGGGAGGGAGGCACATCTTAGAAGACAATCGGAGACCCCAAGTGATCTGGTTCTGGGACTGGGCACCTTTTCTATTTGGTCCATTCTTAACTGATTCACCTCAGCTGTCCATCTCAGTCTGTCTGTCTGTCTGTCTGTCTGTCTCTCTCTCTCTATCTCTTTCTCTGCCTCCATCTTTACAATTCTTAATTTGACTATATGGTTAGTAAAAAAAAAGAAAAGGGCCCATTCTCATGAACAGTCTAATGCGCATCGTTGGAGCTCACTTGTTCATTTGTTCCCGTCAACCTCCAAGCGTAGCCAGCCCTCGGACCCTCGCTCCTCAGTCCACTCCATCCTCTGTCTCCATCACTCCCCGATGACAGGCTGTGAAAATCTCGGCTCCCAGACACACAAGAAAGAACAACATTGGATAGCCTCTGCATTCCATAGCCCCATTATCTCCATTCTTAACCCAAACATTGCTGCTACAGAGAAAGCATTACCTTAGCAGTGGAACATTACATAGAAGCCATTACATTAGCCTTAGCAGAGAAACCTTACAGCGTGTTACACTGTGTTAGCGTGCAAATTCTACACCAACATATTCTAGCAAAGTACAGCCTCTGACTGCAAACCCACAACCTCATTCACACTGTGAGAGTCAGGGTGTGGCAAACTCTTTCTCCTGCTGTCTCCCACACTCTCTGACAGCTAGGCAAGCAAAAACGGCCCCTTCCTCACTCCCATACTCCAAATCACTTCAGGTAGAGGCTTGGTAACCAGATAATCTGAAGGTCATGGGTATTACAAGTGAGCTTCTTTCACATTTCTCTGTCCTTTAATGGAATTATGTGCGGAGAAAGGACACTTTCCACATTAGTATTGCACAGTGATGTGGTTAATGAAACTTCAGCATCATGGGACTTCTAGTTCTAAACTGCCTTCGATTGCTGTCTGTCTGGAGCTTTTGAGTTCTCCCTGTGACCATGTGAGTTTCCCCCAGGTGCTCCAGTTTCCTCCCACACATCAAAACAGTGCAGGCTTCTGTATATTGTTGTACTGTAGGTGAGTGTCTGAATCTGAGGGAGGGGTTTGGTGTGGAAGTTGGAGGGAATGTGAATAGAAAAAAATGAATTAATGTTAATAGGTGCTTTAAATTCAGTGCAGACTTGTTGAGCTGAAGAACCCAGTTCCCCACTCTCTACCTTCATCATTGCAGGCTCCCCAGGAAGAGGTCCATGCAGAGGAGAGGAAGGAAGATGAAGCGAAGACCCTGTGGCTAGTGTGCCATTGCATCTATCCTCACCATACAACAACTCAAGCAGGACAGATGAGGTAGAGGAAGACCTGGATATTGCCCATTCCTGATGAAGGGTCTCGGCCCGAAACGTTGGCTACTCTTTTCTCACGGATGCTGCCTGACCTGCTGAGTTCTTCCAGCATTGCGAACGTATTCTTTGATCCACAGCATCTGCAGTTGTATTTTTGTGACCTGGATATTCATGGCTGCCAGTGAGTAACTCCACAAGGTGACACTGAGGATTCGGACAGCCATAGAAGAAGATTAATGAGGATGCTCAATACATTGTCCAGCTTGTCACACCAAATACAATTGGAGCCGGACTCTTCTGTGCTCCTATCTCCCACCTCTTGTGGAAGTTCCAGTCTCAATATTGTTAGCTATCACAGGTTATCAGATATGTAACTTCTTGGACTTAGCCGTCATTAATACACTACCTGAGGTCCAATTATTGTTCACTTCTCACCATCTTAATCAAGAAGGTGCAGGGTTAATAACATCAACCCTCTGCATTTAATCCAGGTAGAAGGGTATATACAGAGAATTGAAGCAGTGATAATGGACACCGAGCTGGGTTGAGTTTCTACTTACTTTCCTTCCAAAGTACAACTTACACTTATTCATTTGTCAAAATGATGTCCATTCTCCAACACTGTTCATGTCTTCTATTTAGAAGTAGTTCTCTTCAGAATTAATTGGTCCTCCCAACTCACTGCCAACTAGAATTTTGAAATTTTACTGCCAGTTTATGTCCAAATTGTTCAAGGGAACAGTGAAGGGGTTTTATCCTGTTATGAACCCATTTAAGAGGAAAAATTCCAAACATACCAGAGGTACATACCATCTCCAAACTATGCATTTCTAAGCAGTGTCAAATTAGGGGTAGTTTTTGTCAAAATAATTTCACATCAGAGCTTTGCGGTTAACAAAACACATATTCATCCTGTAACACCACGCAAGATTGACATCAAATCCCTCAAGGTGAAAAACAAGGCAGTTCCTAAATGTTCCTTTAGGCCACACTTCAAGAGTTACTTTAACAATAAAGAATCATCACAATTTTCACCAAATTCAGCAAAGTCATTGAAATAGAGATTTATAAATATGTAATACTGAGCTGATGCCAAACCTTGTGACCGTGCATAGTAATGTTATAAAGCTAGGAGTAAAAAATATTATAACCTTATCAGATACAATTCTGCAATGTGATCATTGGCTCAATATTTCACATTTTTTACTAGTCTTTAAAACTGGTTCGGATCCAGCAGAAGGTTCCTACAGGCCTCACCTATGCACTTAATGTGACAAAGCCTTAAACGTAATGAGAGAAATATGTGATTGAATCTTCTATGATTCCAAGCCTTACCATGCCCACAGAAATGTCTGCTGGAGAGTGCAGCAGCTTTGTAAAGTTTGATTGATATTCTGCAATTTTTACTCAATTTGTTCTGGGAACCAGGGAAAAATTCATCTTCTTGAAAAGGTTTTTCAGTTCCCTCAGGAAATTGAACAAATTGGGGTGAGTCCGTGACTGCACATATTGTATTAGGTCTTTTGGAAAAACTGAGTTACAGTAACTAATAGCTTCTCTTAATACATGCTCCACAGATTAGAAAGATTGTTCTGGAGGGTCCGGGATATGCAACAGATCCCATCTGATCACATAGGTGAAGGGATCAGACAGATGCAAGAACCTTGATTCCACTGAACCCCAGGACCTCTGGTTACCAGCAGTTCACATGTCGCTCTGCCATGGAAAAAGAAGGTAAAGAACTGAGAAATTATTATCTTTAGACTTTGGCGGATCTGCCAATTGAGTCTTGGGAGAACAAGATTATGAGGTGCTGAAGACTGCTTGGTTGACTCCTTCTCCTTATAACATAAAAGGTTAAAAGGTCAGTACAGCATTGTGCACCAAATGGCCTATGCTGTGCTCTACTCTTCTATGTTCTATATTCTTCTTAAACAGACCCTCAGGGCAAGAATCAACTTCTTGCACACTAGTTCAGTGTTCAGATATTAAGGGGCAGTTATTGCTTGTTGGGGAAGCTTGGGTCGAGGGATGTTGTATATTTATTTTGCTTCCATGTAGTGTCTCAGAATCTCCTTCTCCACTCTGAGTGGTCAAGGGCCAGGGATTCATGAGATAGTTAACAGTTTTTGCTGTGCTTTCTCGATTCACTTGGCAATCTCTTGCTGTGGCAGAGCTCAAAGTAAAGAATTTGTTTTCAGACATTGTAATTAGAAAAGTTTCCTATTCCTCTCAATTATTTGTTATTTATATTTGTAACCAGGAGCAGAGGCAGAGTGTCTGGTCTCCAAGATGGAAAGTTAAGTTGCGATGAGGTTGTTATGATTCTCTATGGAACATGTCTACATTGAGTGGGCAAATTCTTGGCAAATAGATTTCAGAGGAGGAAATATAAGGTCATCTACATTGGTAAGAGAAATTCAAAAGTAATATTATTATCTAAATGGAAGGAGATTGCAAATGAGTAGTAGGCAGGGGATCAAGTTGTTCTTGTTACTAAATCACTAATTTTTTGCAGGCAGGTGCAGCAAATAATTAGAAGGTAAAAAAGGTACGTTGTAAACACAAGAGATCTTTATCTATCTCTCTTCCCCTTCTCCTCTTCAATTCCTCATTCTGGCTCCCCTATTACCCCTTCCCGTCCTCTAACCTGCCTATCACCTCCCTCTGGTGCCACTTCCCTTTGTTCCGTGGTCCACTTTCCTCTCCTCTCAGGTTCCTTCTTCAGCCCTTTACTTTTTCCAGCTATCACTTCCCAGCTTCTCGCTTCATCCTCCTCCTCCCCATCCACCTACCTTCCCCCTCACATAATTTTACCCATCACCTGTCAGCTTAAGCCCCTTCCTCTTCCCCACCTTCTTATTCTGGCTTCTTCCCCCTTCCTTTCCAGTCCTGCTGAAAGGTCCCAGCCAGAAACATTGACTGTATAGATTCCTCTGCATAGCTGCTACCTAGCCTGCTGAGATCCCCAGCATTCTGGTTGTGTTGTTATAAATAGTATTGTGGGAAGCATTTGGTCCATGATGACAGACGAGAAAGCTCATTTAACTCAACAACCATTTTAAATGTGACGAAGACAAAAACAGACCCAGCACAATGACCCGGAGAGAGAACCCACTCAATCAAGGGGAGGTAATTATTACACACCCCGGTTACAGCCAGGGTGACCCACAAACTGTGAATAACTGCATAACACAAGTTAAAATGCAACAATGCATGAACTTGAACATCCCACCATGATGCCATGAAGTTATTTTGCTAGGGTAGACTGTCGATCATGCCCCCCTTCTCTCCGGAGTGGTACAGTATATTGACCTTTATTCCAAAGGGGTTGAGGTTTAGAAATAAGGAAGTTTTGTTACAATTGTACAGCATATTGTTGAAGTTACATATGGAGCACTATACACAGTTTTGGTGCCTTTATTTAAGAAAATAAATAATAGCATTAAAATAACCTAAAAGCGATTCACCAGGCTATTTCTTAGTCAGGAGAGCATTGTCCCAGCAAGGCAGGCCAGTCATATTGGGACTGCATTCCCTGGAAATTAGAAGGATGAGGATTGTGCTACTGAAAAATATAAGGCTCTAAACAAACAAGACAGAGCAGACATTGGAATGTTTTCATGAATGGAAGAGTTTTGAAGAAGGGACATTATTTTAAAACAAGAGACCAATCATTTGAACTGATGTAGAGGATAGTGAATTTCTGGAATTCTTTGCCCCATAGAGGTGTGGAGGCTTGCGCATTAAATACATTTAAAGTGGAAGTAGAAACATTTTTTAAAGACTGAAGAAGTCTGATTTTTATAAACAATTTACATGAGGAAGTGAGCGGATGTGTTAGCAAGTATACTGATGGCACTAATTGGAGGTGTAGATAATGTAGAAGGTTATTGTAGGTTACAATGAGACATTGATAGGATGCAGAGCTGGGCTGAGAAGTGGCAGATGGAGTTCAATCCAGAAAAATGTGTACAATTCACTTTGGAGGGTTGCACTTGTAGGCAGAATACAAAGTTAATGGCAGAATTCTTAGTAGTATGGAAGCACTTCCTCCCCCACCACCATTCAGGGCCCCAGACACTCCTTCCAGGTGAGGCGACATTTCACCTGTGAGTCAGCTGGTGTGGTACACTGTGTCTGGTGCTCCTGGTGTGGCCTTTTATATATTGGTGAGACCCGACGCAGACTGGGAGACCGTTTCACTGAACACCTACGCTCGGTCCGCCAGAGAAAGCAGGATCTCCCAGTGGCCACACATTTTAATTCCACATCCCATTTCCATTCTGATATCCATGGCCTCCTCTACTGTCAAAATGAATCCAAACTCAGGTTGGAGGAACAACACCTTATATACCGGCTGGGTAGCCTCCAACCTGATGGCATGAACATTGACTTCTCTAACTTCCGTTAATGCCCCTCCTCCCCTTCTCACCCCATCCCTAACATATTTAGTTGTTTGTTTTTTTTTTCTCTCTCTCTCTCTCTGCCTGTTCTCCATCTCTCTCTGGTGCTTCCCCCCCCCCCCACTTTCTTTCTCCTGAGGCCTCCCATCCCATGATCCTTTCCCTTCTCCAGCTCTGCATCACTTTCACCAATCACCTTTCCAGCTCTTAGCTTCATCCCACCCCCTCCGGTCTTCTTCTATTATTTCACATTTCCCCCTCCCCCCACTACTTTCAAATCTCTTACTATCTTTCCTTTCAGTTAGTCCTGACAAAGGGTCTCGGCCCAAAACGTCGACAGTGCTTCTTCCTATAGATGCTGCCTGGCCTGCTGCGTTCCACCAGCATTTTGTGTGTGTTGTTTGAATTTCTAGCATCTGCAGATTTCCTCGTGTTATTTTCGTTTGCGGATAATAGCTAGAGGACTTCACTGAAGTGTGAAGGAGTGAGCAGAAAGCTCACCAGATGCAGGAGATAATTGTAGGTCCCAGTCCAACGCAATGTCCCAAGAGAAACCGTCTCAGCAGCTGACAGAAGATTGGGAAAGGTGATGAAATAAGCTGACTTGGAGAACTAGTCCACCACTCTCATGATCATCATGGCCCCATTGGAAGGTAACAAACCCATGATGAAATCCATGGCCATGTAGGACCATGGGTGTTTAGGGACCAGTGGGGCTGCTTGTTGGAGAAATTAGACTGGGCACATTTGAGTGTAGGCAACGACGAACTGACATAAAGCACGTCTGCGATCGTGGTGAGGTACCAGAACCAGCATTGCAGAAAACCCAGAGTCCATCATGCACCTGGATGGCCAGAGAGGAGTGAGGAGTGGGCCCAGTGGAGTTTCTCAGAGCACACAGCTGCCATTACATACATGCTGTTGTCAGATGTGTCACCCAGAGCAGGCTTGTGTGGTAGGGCATGGCAGATCTTGCTATCAAGATCCCAGATGATCTGCAGACATGGAATGATAGGCTGAGAGCAATTTTTCTTTTCAGCTGAGTAGAACTGTTGTGACAGGATGTCTACCTTAGTGGTCTTGGAGCCATATTGGTAGGAGATGGTAAAGTTGAATTGCTTGAAGGAGAGAGCCCAGTGAGCCTGATGTTGGTTGAGTTGGCAGGTCTGCTGAATGGATATGAGGTTCTGGTGGTCAGTTCAGATCAAGAAAGGTTTGGTGTTCCCCATCAGCCAATGTCTCAGTTTCACCAAGGCCCATTTAACCGTGAGCAGCTACCTATCCCCTACTCCATATGATGCTGTATAGAGTTGAACTTGCTGAAAAAAGGCACAGGTTGTGTCTTCCTGTCTGAAGCAGTTCAGAAGGGAGAGAATGGGAGTGGCAGTGAAGTATCTCGAGCTCCTCGAAAGCGTGATCTGTGGAAGCAGACCGGGTTATCCGTGAGATCAGTGATTTGATCAGAGGAGCAGCAGTTTGGCTGTAGCTTCTGAACTATCAGCAGCAGAAGTTGGAGAAGCCCAAGAAGAGGGAGTGTATTTGGGGCCAGTCTATGAAGACATGCATTTTCTCTGGGTCTGTGGCTATGTCTTGGGGTGAAAGGATGCTACCCCGGAAGGAAATGACTGGGGTGTGGAACTGACATTTCACTAACTTTCAGTACAGTTGGTTTTTTGAGGAGATGCTACAGGACTAAATGGATGTGACCGACATGGTCTTGAGGGTCCATGGAGAAGGTGTAGATGTCATCAAGGTAGATGAACATATACCTGTGTAGGATGTCTCAGGGGATCTCGTGAATGAAGGCTTGAAAGGCAGCTGGACCAATAGGAAGTCTAAAAGGCATCACCAAGTACTTGGTAGTGGCCAGTGGGTATTATGAATGCTGTCTTCCACTCATCTATATCGAAATGAATTGAATTGACTTGATTTCTTACATCCTTCACATACATGAGGAGTAAAACTCTTTATGTTATGTCTCTGTCTAAATGTGCAATGTGCAATCATAGTAATTTATAGTAATTTATAATAAACAGAACAGTCAATGTAACATAGAATACACTCAAATCAACATGAGTTCATCAGTCTGATGACCTGATGGAAGAAGCAGTCCCGGAGCCTGTTGGTCTTGGCTTTTAGGCTGCAGTACCATTTCCCAGATGGTAGCAGCTGGAATAGATTGTGGTTGGGGTGACTCAGGTCCCCAACACCTGTCTTTTTCACACCTGTCTTTGTAAATGTCCTGAATCATGGGAAGTTCACAACTACAGATGCATTGGGCTGTCTGCACTCTCTGCAGAGTCCTGCACTCAAGGAAGGTACAGTTCCCATACCAGGCAGTGATGCAGCCAGTCAGGATGCTCTCAGTTGTGCCCCTGTAGAAAGTTCTTAGGATGTGGGAGCTCATACCAAAATTCCTCAATCTCTGAGGTGAAACAGACACTGTTGTGCCTTTTCACCACACAGCTGGTGTGTACAGACCATGTGAGGTCCTCGGTGATGTGGATGCCGAGGAACTTGAAGCTGTTTACCCTCTCATTTAGCTGTTTAGCTGTCATCCGTTTAGCTGTTTACCCAGATCCACTGAAATCAATAGGGGTTAGCCCATCTCCATTCCTCCTGTAACCCACAACCAGTTCCTTTGTTTTTGCAGCACTGAGGGAGAGGTTGTTTTCTTGACGCCACTGTTTCAGAGAGATGGCTTCTTCTCTATAGGCCACCTGTTTATTGTTTAAGATAAGGCCAATCAATGTAGTGTCATCGGCAAACTTAATTAGCAGATTAGAACTGTAGGTGGTGACACAGTCATGGGTATACAGGGAGTAAAGGCGGGGACTTAATACACAGCCATGAGGGGCTCCTGTATTGAGAGTCAAAGGGGTGGAGGTGAGGGAGCCCACTCTTACCACCTGTCAGCCTCTGATAGGAAGTCCAGGATGCAGCTGCATAAGGCAGTGTCAAGACTGAGGTTTCTGAGCTTCTTGTCAAGCCTGGGTGGAACTATGGTGTCGAATGCTGAACTGTAGTCCAAGAACAGAACTCTCACATAAGCATCCTTTTTCTCCAGATATGTAAGGACAGTATATAGATCAGTGGCTATTGCATTCGTTGTCTGTCGATCAGAACTGTCAGGTGATCTGTCAGGTGAACTGTAGGGGGTCCAGTTTGGGTGGTAGCAAGCTGCAGATGTAATCCTTGATCAGCCTCTCAAAGCATTTGCTTATTATTGAGGCGAGTGCGACAGGACGCCAGTCATTCAGTCATGTTATCTTGAGTCTTTTTTGGTAAGGGACAATGGTGGATAACTTGTAGTAGGAAGGCACTCTACACTGGGAGAGGAAGAGATTTAAAATGTCTGTAAACACACCTGCCAGCTGTACTGCGCGCATCCTGAGTACTCACCCTGGGATGCCGTCTGGTCCCGTAGCCTTGCATCTGTCGATGTCGGAAACATCTGCGTGCCTCAGCCTCACAGATGAATAGGTTGTAGCGGTGCCTTTCCTCGAAGGCTCAGAGTTAGCGACATCGAAATCGAACGAGCATAAGAGTGATTGAGCTCATCTGGGAGAGAGGCCACGATGTTGGCAGCACCACTATGCTTGGCTTTGAAGTCTGCGATGGTATGCATCCCTCATCATACTTGGGTTGGAGGAGCAGCACCTTATATTCATTGTTGATAGTCACTCAATCTTGTCCCCATATTGTTGTTTTGCAGCCTTGATAGCTTTGCGCAGATTGTAGCTGCTTTTCTTTAGCTCCAG
Organism: Hemitrygon akajei; assembly: GCF_048418815.1. NCBI lineage: Eukaryota > Metazoa > Chordata > Chondrichthyes > Myliobatiformes > Dasyatidae > Hemitrygon > Hemitrygon akajei. The sequence goes on along the minus strand of NC_133145.1, from coordinate 19,796,523 downwards.
CTAATCGCCAGCTCTATGTCGCTCGGTAAGTACTGCTTGATCCAGGGTTTCTGGGTCGGGAAGACCTGACTGACTTCTGCAGGACCACATCATCGATGCACTTCCGGATGAGGCACTTGACTCCATCAGTGAAATCAGAGGCATCCTCATCGTGGAAGGCATTCCAGTCAACGTCATCGAAGCAGTTCTGCAGCATGGAGGCCGATTGGTCAGACCAACAGTGGATGGTTTTAACTATGGCCGCCTCTTGTTTCAGCTTCTGCCTGTACGCCAGCAAAAGCAGGATCGATGAGTGATCTGATTTCCCAGACTCTGGGCGAAGGGGAGCTTTGTAAGCGTTGTGGAAGGGAGTGTAACAGTGGTCAAATATCTTACCTCACCCGGATTGTGCTGACAAAACTTCGGAGAGATTTTCATCTGCCACACTCAATTAAAGTCACCGGCAACAATAAAGGCAGCCTCCAAGTGTCCACTCTCCAGCATGTTGATGCTCCTGTACAGTTCCTTGAGAGTCAGGTCAATTTCAGCCTACGGTGGAATGTGATGATAACAGCCGTGAACTCCCTAGGCAGCCAGTAGGGTCTGCACAGCAGCACCAGGTATTCCAGGTCTGGGGAACAAAAGGATTTGAGTGCATGCACACTCTGGGGGCTCGCACCAAGCATCATTGACCATGAAGCATACCCCTCCTCCTTTACTCTTCCCAGAGAGGTTATTCAAGCTGTCTGCCTGGAACAGGGAGAACCCAGAGGGCTTGATGGTATGATCTGGTACCTCCTCCATCAGCCAGGTCTCCACAAAGCACAAAATGTTGCCTTCCTTTGTTTCTCATTGATAAGAGACTCTGGCTGTCAGTTCACAAAGCTTGTTGTCCAGGGACTGAACGTTAGCCAGGAGTATTGTAGGAAGCGGTGGTTGATTTGCACACCACCTCAGCCTCACCAGGACGCCAGCCCTTCTCCCTCACCTTTGGTGCTTCTTCCGAGGTAGTGGCAGGGTAAGAAATGAGTCTCCCATGGATCGCGCAAGCAGGAGTTCCCAGTGTAGGAAAGGCGGCACATAGCAGGTAAATTCCGATCTTCCGAGGTTCAGAATGGTCAGTCTATCGTATTTGATGTGACTATCAGCTACTTGAATAGAAAATGCTAAGAAAATCATAGAAATTAGTACTATACTGTAGATTTGGACTTCAGCTCGCAACACGTATGCAGCACCATCTTGGGTATTCGGATACAGATCAGGTTGTACACGCACTGAAGATCCAGTATGGCGAAGATCTGGGCTCCACGGAGTGTTTCAATGTGCCTATCAAGGGGAGAGGGTGGTGGCTCTAAATGGTGATTTTATTGAGTCCACAGTAGTTGATGCAGGTACAGAGACCCTCATCTCTTTTTTTTGACAGAGAAGAATCCTGCATCGGCTGTGACTGGGGTAGCCGAATGAAGCCATGCTATAGCGCTTTGGAAATGTAGTCATTCATAGCTTGAGTCTCAGAAGGAGAGAGAAGGAACACATGACCTCGTGGAACGGTAGTTCCCGAGAAAAGGTTGATCATGCAGTCGTCTAATCTGTAAGGCGTCAGGGTGCTGGTTTCCCTTCAACTGAAGGTGGAGATTAAGATGTGGTATTCTTGTGGGAGTTTGGTGAAGTTGAAGCTTTCCTCAGACTCCATGGAGTTATGAGTTGAAGTCAACGGAGGTTGCAAGCAGGTGGTCCGGCAGGTAGGTCCCGGACTTTACAGTGAACCAGTTGACCGGGCAAAGTGAGGGTCATGAGTGGAGAGCCAGATGAGCGGAGAGTTGGGTGAGTCAATACTGAGGATTTGGATGGAATCGTGGTGCTCTCCAAAGCTCATGTGCATAGGCTGTGTGCGTGCTCTGACCATCCCGGACCCAAAGTGACATCCATCAATGGCCATGATGTAGAATGGTTGAAGGATAGCCTTGGTAGAGAGTTCCGAGCTGTACACACAGAATCTGGTTCAGAAAGTTGCCGGCTGTGCCTAAAAGCACCAGAGCCTCCTATGCATGTAGAACTATGGAGTACAGAGAGAGTGAGTTGGGCGATGGTGCTGGTACGAATGGCCAGGGAAGTTTACCAGTTAGAAGGCCCGTCATGTCTCCCTGGTGGTGCAGTGCCATTTTCCCAGTGAGCATTGGCTGCTCCACAGTAAGCGCACAAGTAGTTTCTACGCCAATGCTCATGCTATTGAAGAGTTAAGGAGGCTCTCCCTAATTCATTGGGATCTGGAGGAGTTGCTGATGAGGGCCCGCAGTCTGAAATGGAGGGCCAGAGAAATGAGGCTTTCAATGTCGGTGGACATCTCCCTGGTTGACAGTTCATCTTTAAGCACTCTGAGAGGCCGTGGTAGTAATGGGCCAGCAGCAGCTCTGCATTCCAGCCACACTCTGCCTCGAGAGTCCTAAATTCCATGGTGCAATCCAGCATGAGCCTTGATGTAGGTGTAGTATCCAATCAGCTGCCTTCCTTCCACTGCCCAGATGGTTGAAAACCTGGCACCTCTCAGTGGGGAATTCCTCATATTTATTGCAAATGGTGGCTTTATTGTCCCAGTTAGCGGTGGCCCAGGTTGGAGTTCATCCAGTCAGGAGAGATGATGAAGGCAATCTTGGCTCGGTAGAGTAAAAAGGTAGCTGCAACTCAAAGTCCAGGCTACACTGGAATTGGGGATCCATCAAAGAATTCAGGCTCCAGAATCTTGGACTCTGACAGAGGAGCTTGACAGGCGTGGGGTTGCTGTATCAAGTGGTGAGTTGATTCAGAGTGGCAAGCAGATGAGCAATGGATTCCTGCTGCTTTTGGATTGAATACTCACATCAGCAGGTGACTGCCTTCAGGCAAGCAATCTCTGCTGGGTCAATTACTGGTTCATCTATCCCGTCACAAAATGTAGCAGAGGCTTGACCCAAACACAGAGCAGCAGAGCCTATTTAGTGGTGAACGCTCACCTTAATAATAAACTGCAAAACAACAAGCCACGAGGGACCACAAAACAAGAGAGACCAGATATTTAACATGACAAGGCAACAGAGCAACTGGTTGAGGCTGGCTGGTTTGATGAGTGAATAAGGACTGTGGGTTTAAATCGGCTGCAGGTGATGAATTGAGAACAGTGGCAAGTGACTCCTGTTAACTTGGGAGTTGCCTGCCTCTGCAGGCCTGACAATTTGAGCCATAGTCATACAGAGACAGAGCACAGTAACAGGCCCTTTGCCCGCTAATCCTGTACTGAACATCAACAAACCATTTACATCAATACCACATGAATCCCACTTTATATTCTCCCCACATTGTCATCAAGTCCCTCCAGATGTTATCATTCAACTACACCCCAAGGACAATCTACAATGGCCAATTAACACCAACCCACATATGCTTGGAATATGGAAGAAATGCAGAGCATCCAGAGAGCAAAAGTACAAATGCCACACAGACAGGAGCCAAGGTCAGGAATGAACTCAGCTCTCCAGTACTGTGAGGCAGCAGCTCTGTTAGTACCACCCACCAGACACAAATAGCTCCATGACCCTCTTCCAATTCCATACTGGAAATTCAAATATCTCCTTTCTATTATGAATTCCCTTACTAATTTAATCTGATTCTGTTAGGTAAAACAATAAAACCAAAATCAAAAATGTCTTTAGTTGAATAATAATCCCCTTCTAGTCGAAGTTTAATGTCTCTATAAATGCCACTTTATCTTTAAATAAATAGCTGCATTGGTAATAAGGCATGCTTTAGTGGTTTGTAATCCTAGTAGCTTTTAACCCTTGAAACATCCCAAGGATAACTTGACAGGGGGCAGAGATCCATTCAGATTCTAATACCAAGTAAAAGTTTATTTTCACTGTTCTAACAAAGCTTTCTATATTAGGAAGGTACAGAGGGCTGATAGATAATGGCTGAGAAAACAATCAAAGTAATTAACAAGAATCTGTTTAATTAGCATATACTGTAAATCCCAGAATAGTATAAACTCCAGACTTGCAAGGAATTAATTAGAACATTCACTGTACAGAATTAATGTGCAGCACACTGCGCCTTAAATACATTGGAATATTATAATCGATAGTCACTTATGCATCTGTATGGCCTCACGTGGCTTTGCTCACAGTGGGTGAATTTATAATTTGCATGCTTCATCAGTTGTTACTAAAGCTGTATAAAGATTGCTTTCTTATGCATCAAACATCACTACCTTAACACAAACAACCATTTCAATTCTACTTCCTATTCCCATTCTGATAAGTCAGTCCAAGGTCTCCTTTGCTATTGCGATGAGGCCATACTTGGGTTGGAGGAGCAGCACCTTATATTCTGTCTGGGTAGCCTCCAATCTGATGACATTAACATTGATTTCTCAAACTTCTGGTAATTGCCCCCCACCTCTCCTTCACCATTCCCCATTTCCACTTCCCACTCTCACCTTATCTCCTTACCTGCCCATCACCTCCCTCAGGTGCTCCTCCCCCTTCTCTTTCTTCCATGGTCCTCTACCTTCTCCTATCAGATTCCTCCTTCTCCATCCCTTTATCTCTTTCACCAATCAACTTCCCAGCTCTTTACTTCATCCTTCATCTCCCAGTACCTCCAGAAGTACTACCTTGTGCTTCTTTCTCCTCTCCCCCACCTTCTTACTCGAACTTCTCATTTATTTTCCAGTCCTGATGAAAGGTTTCGTCCAGAAATGTTGACTGTTTACTCTTTTCAATAGATGATGCCTGGCCTGCTGAGTTTCTCCAGCATTATGTGTGTATCACTGGATCTACATTTAAAATATTCCAATCTCTTCCATGTCTTGCTAAAGGAAATTGCAGAAGATGAACCCTCCTGTTGGTAGTTAAGCTACCGTCACTTGCCTGAATGTTCCCCACCAGGGCCCCCCTTCCAAACCTCATCGAGCTGGTTTGCAGCTACGTGATATTAATGCACATATTTCACAATATGTTGTGCATTGCATTGTAAGTGTTGACTGCTCAACTGTTCTCCTTGCAATCGATGTTTTTGAGTGTGTAATCCATTGTTCTTATTTTGAAACATGTGAGGAGTTTGTCCTTTTAACTATGGATGTGGATGAATTTGAATCAATCAATAGCAAACATGGAATTTGGATTGAAAGAATTAGATAAATCTTGAAGTTGGAAAAATACTCTTGTTTACCTGCTCTGTACTTATTTAGTTACTTGTACATGTACACATTTGACTCGCTGAACTCTCAGTAGTCTAGGGGGAGCAGCTGTTGACCCCACCAAACTTGGTAATCAAGTTTGTGTGGATGCTGTGTAATGTGCCCCAGTACAAACCCACAATGCAAAATATCAGACTATAGGCAATTTAAATGATTACACTTTATAATTCTTACTTTGACTACAGGGTTAATAGAGAAACAAAATACAAAAGAAAAAAGGTGCCACTCTTAACAAAGTTAAAAAGTTTGTGCACAATCGTTGGAGCTCAGGGAACAGGGTCTTCTTTCCACCATTCGATCTCCTCCGAACCCCTTGACCCTCGGACTGGGACCAACCATAGTGGTCTACCAGAGTGCTTCCTGCACGTCCTTCCTTTTCGCCTCTCCTCGCCGAAAACCCCCGCACTCACCCAGGTTCCCACACAAACAAATAGAATAACATAACTTACATTTGTTAGTTCCCCATTATCTATAGTAGAGCTACTAGGACTTGATGCTTCAATCCCAATGATAAAGTCGGCACTCTCGATGTTGGCAGTAGGCTTGGAGTGGTGACAAGGAGGGTAGCTATGTCATCGGGGTCATCATGTTGGCACCCTCCTTCTTTGACGTTTCGTTGATAAGCTCACAACGTCTCCAGAGGGCTCAACGGTGCTACCTGGTGTCCCAGATACACCCCCCTCAGTTCCGTACCCTCCTGTCTTCATCTTGCAGCCCAGTTGTTGTCTTTCCTTTTAATCCAAATCCAATTGCTGCTTTCTTCTGCTGCATTTGACAAAGACTTGATTGCTTGTTGGAGGGAGACACCCCTCACTCCCATCTTCTTCAATAGACTGGTTGTAGATGTAGCACCGAATCCCCTGCATCCCACTTCTACAGGAAAAAACTTGGTCTTCCAGCCGTTCTGAGCAGCTTTTTCCTCTCATAAGCTTCTTCAATGCCATCTTCCCATGGTACTGTCAATTCCACAACATATGCCAGCTTGGCTGTTGTGGACCACGGGACTATGTCTGGCCGGAGTGTTGTAGCCGCAATGTCTGGGGGAAACACAAGCTTTTTCTCCAAGTCCACGTCCGTTTTCCAATCCCGAGCAACCTGCAGAATGCTTATGTCCTTTGATGTTACTTGGTGCTCTGGAGGTTAGCCTGCTGGTACAAATGTTTGTTGGAGAGCGTTTATGGTGGTTTGCCTCTGTTCCAAGATTGATGCCAGCTGTCTGAGAACTTGGTTTTGCTGCCAAGTATACCGCCCCTGGCTGAGGCTCATGGTACATCCTGTTAAAATGTGCTTTAGTGATCCAGGTGCTTGACAAAGAGAGCAAGTGGGGTCTTCTCCCCACCACTGGTTCAGGTTTTGAGGTGTTGGTAGGAGGTCATAAGTGGCCTCATAAGTAGATATAACTCAAGCATTTCAGCTACAAGGAAACATTACCTCATCAGTTAACATTACAGAGAAGCCATTTTATTATTTAGCAGTTAACAGTTAACATTACAGTTAATATTACTGAGAACCCTATATACACTTTATTTTGTATTGTTATTGACTTACCTTATTCAGGCTGAATGTGCTATGTAATGATATGATCTGGTTCAACAGTATGCAAGACAAGATTTTCACTGTATCTTTGTACATGTGGAAATCATAAACCTTTACAAAAAATGAGCTGCTTTTGGAACTCAGCAGGTCAGGTAGCATCTGTAGAGGGAATTGGACAATTGATGTTTCCAACCTCTGACCTGAAATGTCAATTGTTCCTTTCTGTCCTCATATGCTGCCTGAGTCCTTCCAGCAGTATGCTTGTTGCTTCAGATTCCAACATCTGCAGTATCTTATTTCAACATCAAATGATTGACTTGTTGTGAAAACTCACACGTTTTGCCAATATCCATCAAAGAATTAAATCTGCGATCTTAATCCAGTTTGACCAACTTGTACTCAGGTTCACAAAAGGGGTTTGAATTTGATATTTTTGCCTCACTACAACACTGTATGGTGCAGCAGATCAAGGTTCCTAGTTCAAAAACTCCAGAAAAGGAAACAGTTTGAGTAGAGCCAAAAGACGCCAGTGAGAGTTGTCTGCAGGCCTCATACAGTGGTGGTATTGTAGGGCATAATATAGATGAAGATAGTGGGGAACATGTAACAATGTCCACTTTAAACTGGGAAAGCCAAATCCGTAGTAATAGAGAAGACCAAAAATTCTTGGAGCAAACGAGAGATAGTTCTTTTTTAGATTAGTATGTTGTGAGTCCACATCAAAAAAGTCATAGAGTCATAAAACACAGAAACAGGGCCTTTGGCCCATCTAGTTCATGCCAAACTATTAATCTGCCTAGTACTATCAAATCACACCAAGACTATACCCTTCCATACCCTTCCTGTCCATGCACAGTATCTATTCAACTGTCTCTTAAATGGTAAAATTAAACTCAAAGGCACAACTTCTGCTGCCAGCTCATTCCACACTCTCACCACACACTGAGTGATGACATTCCCCCTCATGGTCCACTTAACCATTTCATCCTCTAGTTCTAGTTTCCACCAACCTCAGTGGAAAAAAGCCCATTTGTATTTCCTCTATCTACACCCCTCAACATTTTGTATCCCTCTATCAAATCTCCCCTCATTCTCCTATGTTCTAGGGTAGGGGTTCCAAACCTGGGGACCACAGATCCCTCAGTTAATGGTAGGGGTCCATGGCATACAAAATATTCTGCTCTAGTCCTAACCTATTCAACCTTTCCTTATAACTCAGGTCTTTATGCCCTGGCAGCATGCTTGTGAATTTTTTCTGCACTCTTTCAACTCAGTACTTTAATTTATAAAGGCCAAAGAGCCAAAAGCTGTCTTTACAACCCTATCTACCTGTGACACCACCTTCAAGGAATTGTGTAAATGCATTGAATGATCCATCTGTTCTTCTGCACTCCTTGGTGCCTGCCCACTCATGGTGTAAATCCAACCTTGTTTTGTTCTCCCAAGAACACCGCACACGTTAAATTGTATTACACTGCAATAAGCTCCACCTGCATTTTTCAGTCCATTTTCCCAGCTGATCCAGATCCCGCCGGAAGCTTTCATAGCCTTCCACGCTGTCCACTACACCCTCAATCTTAATGTCATCTACAAACTTGATCCAGTTTACTACATTATCATCCAGATCGTTGACATACTGTAGATGATGGACAGCAAAAGACACAGCACTGCTCCATTCAGCACACCACCAGTCACAGGCTTCCAGCGAGAGATGCAACCATCTATGACCATTCTCTGGCTTCCCCTGCAAAATTTGGTATTATGCAATTAGGAACATTTAACTAATATTCTTGTAGAGGGCCACTAGGAAGAATAACCATATTACAACAGTTTATATCAAGATTGGTTTAGTTCAATCTGAAACCAGCAGGCCAAGAGGTATAAAGTGTAATTGGTTATGACAAATTCGAGACTATATTAAAAGACACGATGGTAAACAGATAATGGCTGCTATGTAAAGAATTCAGTAAAGAATGACCTAGACGCTGATAAGGATGGAGTTAGAAAAATACAAGAGAAAGTTAGCAGAACAATGTAAGGGATTGTAAATTATTTATAGATAGGTAAAAGGGAAATAAAAAGCTAAAGTTAGTTTGTCCCTAACAGAATGAGAAAGAAGAAATTATAATAGAGAATTAAGAAATGGCAGAGGATGCAAATAACCATTGAGTGCTTCAATAAAAAAGAAACAAACCAGACCCAGAATTAAATGAGAATAGATCAAAACTGAGCAAAAAGCTGAAAAGTTAGCATTAGTTAAAACACCAGGAAATCTGCAGATGCTGGAAATTCAAGCAACACACACAAAAAACGCTGGTGGAACACAGCAGGCCAGGCAGCATCTATAGGGAGAAGCACTGTCGACGTTTCGTCAGGACTAACTGAAAGAAAATATAGTAAGAGCAGGCAACACCTATAGGAAGAAGCACTCAGGCAGCATCTATAGGATAGGATCTCTGGCACTCCCCTCCCCCTTTCTTTCTACCTAGGCCTCCCATCCCTTGATCCTTTCCCTTCTCCGGCTCTGTATCCCTTTTGCCAATCAGCTTTACCCCACCCCCTCCAGTCTTCTCCTATCATTTCGCATTTCCCCTTCCCTCTCCTACTTTCAAATCTCTTACTATCTTTCCTTTCAGTTAGTCCTGATGAAACATCGACAGCGCTTCTCCCGAAAGATGCTGCCTGGCCTGTTGCGTTCCACCAGCACTTTGTGTGTGTGTTGCTTTAGTTAAAAGAAGATTAGATGCCATTCCTCAGGCTTAGTGACAGTCAATTTATCTACACCTTGTTTCTCCAACCTAGGGAACATGATAATAAAATAGGGATTGAGTGTTCACTCTGCAGGGTACCTCCATTCAGTCTCTAGGCCAGTCCTGAGCTTAATATTGCCCATCACTTAAATTCTATACCCTTCTACTCTGACCTATCTATAGCCTCCCATAGTGTCTTGAGGAGCATGTCCAGAACTCTTTTTGTTTCAAGTGTCAGAAATTGTTACTTGTTTGGAAGGGGGCACAAGCAGTGATGATGGCAGAGCAGCAATGGCTGGAGTTTCTGGGAGCCATTTGGAAGGCAGGGGTTAGATACATCCCGAAGAAGAAGTATTCTAAAGTATGCAAATATGACTCAAAAGGGAAGTCAAAGACAACATAAAAACAAAAGCAAGGACAAAAATTAGTGGGAATTTAGAGGATTGGGAAACTTTATAAAACCAACAGAAAGCAACAAAAAAAGCCATGAGGAAAAAAATGAAAAGTGAAGGTAAGCTAGCCAATAATATCAAAGAGAATACCAAGATTTTTTTACAGATATAAAGAGTAAAAGAGAGGTGAGAGTAGATATTGAACTGCTGGAAAATTAACCATGGAAAGATAACACTGGGGAAGGAAATTTCAGATGAGCTTAGTAAGTATTTTGCATCAGGCTTCTCTGTGGAAGACACTAGAAGTATGCTGGAAATTTGAGAGTGTCAGAGGGCAGAAATGAGAACAGTTGCTATTATAAGGAGAAAGTGCCCAGGAATCTGAAATGTCTGAAAGTAGGTAAGTCACCTGAACCAGATGGACGACACCTCAGGGTTCTGAAAGAGGTGGCTGAAGAGATTATGGAGGCATTAGTAATGATCTTTCAAGAATCAATAGATTCAGGCATGGTTACGGAGGAGTGGAGAATTGCAAATGTCTCTCCAGTCTTCAAGAAAGGGGGGAGGCAGAGCAAGGAAATTCCAGGCCAGTCATCCTGACCTCAGTGGTTGGGAAGATATTGAAGTCAATTGTGAAGGATGTGGTTTCAAGGGACTTGGAGGAAATAACAAGCAGAATAGACAAAGGAGAATCAATGGATGTTGTGTACCTGGATTTTCAGAAGGCCTTTGACAAAGTGCCACACATAAGGTTGCTTAACAAGATTGGAATTCATGGTATTACAGGAAGAATACTAGCATGGATAGAGCATTGGCTGATTGGCAGGGGACAAAGAGTCATTTATGACAAAGGACATAAAGAATCATTGGCTGCCCATGATTAGTAGTGTCCACAGGGATCAGTGTTTGGACCATTACTTATTATGTTCTATGTCAATGATTTGGGTGACAGGATTGATGTTTTTGTGGCCAAATTTGCAATTAATACAAAGATACTTAGGTGGCAGGGCAGGAGGCGTTTAAGAAGCAGAGAGACTGCAGAAGGACTTACAGAGATTAGAAGACTAGCCAAATAAGTGGGAGATGGAACACAGTCTCAGGAGGTGTATGGTCACGCACTTTGGTACAAGGAATAAAACATAGACTATTTTCTAAATGTGAAGAGAAAATAAATCTGAGGTGCATAGGGACTTGGAAATCAATAAGACTATAAGATATAGGAGAATAATTAGGCCATTTGGTCCATCAAGTCAGCTCCACCATTTATTCATGGCTGATCCATTTCCCTCTCAGTCCTAGTCTGCTGCCTTTTCCCTGTATCCCATCATGCACTGACAAATCAAAAAATAATCAGCCTCTCCCTTAAATATTCTCAATAATTTGACCTTCACAGCTGCATGTGGCAAAAAAAGCTCTACAGCTTCACCCCTCTCTGACTAAAGAAATTCCTCCTCATCTCCATTCTAAACGGATGGCTGTGTTCCCTGGTCTTAGACACCCCTACGATAGGAACCATCCTCTTCACATCCACTCTTTCAAGGTTGTTCAACATTTGATAGTTTTCAATAAGATCCCCCCTCATTCTTCAGAATTCCAGTGAGTAAGGCCCTGACGCATCAAACACTGCTCACATGATAAACCTTCCAATCCTGAAATCATTTTCATGAACCTCTTTTGAGCCCTCTCCAATGTCAGCGCAACCGTTCTTAGATAAGGTGCCCAAAACTGCTCACAACCCTCCAAGTGAAGACATAACAGTGCCTTATAAAACCTCAAAATTACATCCTTGCTTTTATATTCTAATCCTCTTGAAATGAATGAGAACATTGCATTTGCCTTCCTCACCACCAACTCAGCCTGCAAATTAACCTTCAAGGAATCTTGCCTGAGGACTCCCAAGTCCCTTTGTTCCTCAGATTTTTGAATTTTCTCTCCATTTAGAAAATAGTCTACACTTTTATTTCTTTCTTCTACCAAAGTGCATGATCATACATTTCCTGATAATGTATTTCATGTGCCAATTCTTTGCCTATTTTCCTAATCTGCCTAAGACCTTCTGTAACCTTTCTGGTTCTTCAACACTACCTTCCCTTCCACCTATTTTCATATTGTCCCCAAACCTGGCCATAAAGCCATCAATTCTATCATCCAAATAATTGATATAGCGTAAAAATAAACAGTCTCAATACAGACCTTTGTGGAATACCACTAGTCACTGGCAGCTAACCAGAAGAAGCTACCTTTATTCCCACTCTTTTCTTCTTGCCAATCAGCCAATGTTCCATCCATGCTAGAATCATTCCCGTAATACAATAGGCTCGTAACTTGTTAAGCAGCCTCATGCGTGGTACTTTGTCAAAGGCTTTTGAAAATCCAAGTACTCAACATCAACTGATTTTCCTTAGTCTATCCTATTTGTTATATCTTCAAAGAATTCCAACAGGTTTGTCAGGCAAGATTTTCCCTTAAGAAAACCATGCTGACTATGACCTATTTAATCATGTGCCTCCAAGTACCCCAAAACTACATCCTTAACAAATGACTCCTACATCTTCCCAGCCACTAAGGTCAGACTAACTGGCCCATAATTTTCTTTCTTCCACCTTTTTCCTTTTTTGAAAAGTGTTTTTTTTTTGGGATGGTCTTTAAGTGTCATCCTTAGAACGTGACTGCTGCAGAATGAGCATTATTGTGGCTGTGGCTCCCTCAAGCTCAAATGTAGCCCATAGTAACAGAGGTCCCAGTTGGGTTACTGAAAGCAGGAAACTTCACCTTAAGGTACTTACCACATCGTACAAGAATAGATGGTCCAGCAGTTCTGAGAGAATCATGGGCCCAAAAATAATTCAACTGTCTTTGTGCACTAGAGAGCTCTCATCAGGAATTATTGGTTTGTAGGGAAACTAGTAGGGAAATGATTTCTTAATTCAATGATCAGGATCACAGTTATGTTTATTCTTTGCCATTGCTATGTCATTAAATTTAGCAGGATTGCATATTGCAAAACATTTATCGCATTTCAGGATGTGAATCTTTGTCATCTGACAATATTGCCCTGATTAGATTATCAACCCTGAGAATACATCATCTTCAAAGAAATTATTAGATCAAAGCAAAAAAAGTCAAAGTAGTTTTATTATTGAAGTGTAGATACATTACCATGTACTACCTTGAGATTCATTTTCTTGCAAACATATACAGAAAAAATAGAAATGCAATTTTATGAAAAACTATACATAAACTGACAAAGACTGACAAACACCAATGTGTAAAAGAAGACAGACTCTACAAGAAGTCCAGGTATGATCTATAGAAGACTATCTTAAAACCTAAAACTCAACACAATTGTAGTTAGAGAGATAGTCAAATGTACTTCAGCACTGGCAATCTTTGAAGACCATTACTTTCTACAAAATGATTGTGATGCCTCGCTCCTCAACAAGCTGAAGGCCTTTTATTCAGGCTTTGAAAGAGAGAATAAAGCTATACTTGTGCAAATCCCCTCGGCATCTGGTGACCTTGTGATAGGTCTCAGGGCCCAAGAAAGAACATGTGGATATATGACTGCTAGAAAATGAGGCCAGAGAAATAATAATGGCGGACAAGGAGAAGGCAGATGAACTAACTGGGGTATTTTGCATCAGTCTTCACTGTGGAAGTGTGCCAGATGTTGAAGGGTGTGAGGGAAGAGAAGTGAGTGCAGTTACTATTACAAGGGAGAAGGTGCTCAAAAAGCTGAAGGACCTAAGGGTTCATAAGTCACCTGGACCAGATGAACTGCACCCTAGGGTTCTGAAAAAGGTAGCAGTAGAGATTGTGGAGGCATTAGTAATGATCTTTCAAAAATCATTGGACACTGGAATGGTGCCAGAGGACTGGAAAATTCCAAATGTCACTCCACTCTTTAAGAAAAGAGGAAGGCTGCAGAAAGGAAATTATAGACCAGTTAGCCAGACCGCAGTGGTTGGAAAGATGTTGGAGACAATGGCTAAGGATGAAGTTATGGAGTACTTGGTGACACAGGACAAGATAGGTCAAAGTCAACGTGGTTTCCTTAAAGGAAAATCTTGCTTGATGAACCTGTTGGAATTCTTTTAGGAGATTACAAGTAGGATAGACAAAGGAGATGCAGTGGATGTTGTATATTTGGACTTTCGGAAGGCCTTTGACAAGGTGCCACACGTGAGGCTGCTTACCAAGTTAAGAACCCGTGGTATTACAGGAAAGTTACTGGCATGATTAGATCATTGGCTAATTGGTAAGAGGCAATGAGTGGGAACAAAAGAATCCTTTTCTGTTTGATTCTAATGGTGTTGGGAACAAATGTTTATATGTTGTATATCAATTATTTAATTTATAATATAGATGGCTTTGTTTCCAAGTTTGCAGATGATACAAAGATTGATGGAGGGGCAGGTAGTGTTGAGGAAACAGGTAGGCTGCAGAAGGACTTAGACAGATTAGGAGAGAAGACAATAAAGTGACAAATGGAATACAATGCTGGAAAATGCATGGTCATGCAGTTTAGTAGTAGAAATAAATGTGCAGACTGTGGAGGCCGGGTCGTTGGGTGCATTTAAGGCAGAGCTTGAAAGGTTCTTGATTGGCCACAGCATCAAAGATTACAGGGAGAAGTCTGGGGAGTGGAGCTGAGGAGGGAAAAAGCCATGATTGAATAATGGAACAGACTCGATGAGCCAAATGACCTGATTCTGCTCTTATGTCTTATGGTCTTATGTTTCAAGAGAGTGAGCCTTCGCAAGACATCAGGCCCTGATGGTGTATCTAGCAAGCTACTGAAAACCTGTGCCAATCCACTGATTGGACAGTTCAAAGGCATCTTCAATCTTTCACTACTGGAGTATGAGTTTCCCACCTGTTTTAAAAGCACATCAATCACATCAGTGGCAAGGAAGAGCAGGGTGAGCTGCCCCAACAACTATCGCCCAGTAGCACTCGCATCTACTGTGATGAAGTACATAGAGAGATTGGTCACGGCTAGAATTAACAGAATCAGAATCAGAATCAGGTTTATTATCACTGGCATGTGACGTGAAATTTGTTAACTTAGCAGCAGCAGTTCAATGCAATACATAATCTAGCAGAGAGAGAGAAAAAAATATATAAATGAAACAAAACATAATAATAAATAAACAAGAAAATCAATTACATATATTAAATAGATTATTAAAAAATATGCAAAAACAGAAATATTGTATATTAAAAAAGTGAAGTAGTGTCCAAAGCTTCAAAGTCCATTCAGGAATTGGATGGCAGAGGGGAAGAAGCTGTTACTGAATCAATGCTCCTCCTTACACAAGGGCCTGGACCCACTGCAATTTGCCTATCTCCTCAACAGGTCTACAGCAGCTGCAATCTCACTTGCTCTCCACACAGCCTTGGACCACCTGGACAATATCTATTTGCTGTTTGTTGATCACAGCATTCAATACGATCATCCAATCGGTATTAATCAGCACGTTTCACAACCTGGGCCTCTGTTTCTCCCTCTGCATCTGGATTCTTGACTTCTTCATCAGCAAACCAGTTAGTGCGGATTGGAAATAACACCTCCTTCTCACAGACAATCAACACTGGCTCATCTCGCTGATACATGCTTAGCCCGCTGCTCTACTCTCTTTACACTCATGACAGTGTGTCTAGGCATGGATCAAATACCATTGATAAATTCTTTGATGACACAACTGCTGTTGGCAGAATCTGAGGTGGTGATTCGGAGGCGTATAAGAGTCATATAGATCACAGCAACAATCTTCCACTCAACATCAGTAAGACCAGAAATCGATTGTGGACTTCAGGAAGGGGAATTTAGGAGAACACACATCAATCCACAATGAGGGATCAGCAGTGGTAAAGGTGAGAAGCTTCAGGTTTCTGGGTGTGAATATCTCTTAAGATCTACTTTGGGACAACATATCAATGCAATAATGGGGAAGGCACACCAGCAGCTATATTTCTTTAGGAGATTTGATATGTCACCAAAGACTTTAAAAAAATTCTACGGATGTACCGTGAAGAACATTCATCTGATATGGAGGCACCAATGTGCCAGATCAGAAAAAGCAGCAGGAAGTTGTAAGCTGAGCCAGCTCTATCATGGATACTAACCTCCCTACCACTGAGGACACTTTCAAAAGATGATGCCTCAACAAAGTGGAATCCATCACTAATGTTCCTCACCACACTACCCAGGACATGGCTTCTTCTCATTACTACCATCAGGAAGAGATACAGAAGCCTGAAGGCACACACTCCATGTTTCTTCCCCTCCACCATCAGAATTCTGAATGGTTCATGAATACTACCTCACTATTTTATGCTCTCTTTTTGAGCTAGTTGTTTATTATTTTGTATTTTGTATTTTAGCTCTTAGTATTTTTTAATGTATTGCACCATACTGCTGCCACTAAACAAATTCCACAACATATGTCTTTGACAATAAACCTGATTCTAATTCAAATAACAATAATACTGAGAACATGAATTGTAAAGAGCTCTTGAAAGTGAGTCTGTAGATTGTAGAATCAGTTCTGAGTGAAAAAGAGACTTTACAACTCAGAATGTTATCTGCTTATCAGTTTATATTCATTGTGCTATTTCAGACAAATTTGGATAATGTTCCCAATATTGCCATTCAAAGAACTTTTGCTGAGAAGTGCTGGAACAACTGTGAATTCCTTTAACAGGCAACCCAGCTTGAAGGTAGAGTATGTTATTAATTCTGTTTTGCACCATATGTTTTTCTTCTGTGTGAATCATTTTGTTTGCAAATAAAAGTTGCTTAGCTGAGACAGTACTTGCCATTATGAAATCTATCCTCTTGCTGTACTGAAAGGGGAAGGAAACAGTTCATGATGATCTGGAGCAACCATCCAATTGGCCCCTTGCTAACTTTGAAGGTGCAACTATAGTGCATAGAAGATGCAATTTTTCACAAGGGCTGATGTCAGGAAACTTCTGTTAGAAACCAGTGAGCCCTTGTAACTGTATGCTCTAATAAATATACTAAATACATTGATGCAGAGTCGAGAAAGAAAGGAAGGGTCCCAAAAAATCCACAACACAAAATGTGAGCTGCAATAATGGGGTTCCATGTTAAAGTCAGGATCCTTACAAGGAAATTTCCTTCAGAAAACTCTTCTGATACTTTTCACACAATCAACAATCTAAAATGATTTCCTTTCCACAGATGCTGATACACCTGCTGAGCATTTACTGTTTTTAAATACTCACTGGTAAGTTTGAAACTTTTGGTTATAATGGATAAGTTTCATATTTCACCATATGTTTCGATGTACATGTAACAAATAAAGCTAATATTTAACTTTTAATCTTAATCTTTAATCTGGTAAGAAACAAAAGAATAGCTATTTCCCTGCGTGAAAGTCTTGAGATACATGGTGATTTATCCAGCTCTAAGTATTTTTATATTCAATTATAACAATAATGAAAATAGGGGGAATGTTGTATTGGTTGACATGGAAATTGTACAATTTGCAGTTCCACCTTTCCAGTGACATAGCTTGGGAAAGGTTCTCAATTTATTCAAGAAGTTCTGGAGTGCTGTGATATCTCATTGTATTCTTTTGGCAATCTCTGTGCTGAGCTGTGATTTAAAATCAGTTCACCTTGATTATAGAACCACAGCCATTTGTTAAATGCGGTCATGAAATTTGGTCTTAACTCTGTTTCTTATAAGAAGGTAATAGATTTCGTCAGTCACTCTATGGTTCTATTCAACAATGTATGGGAGTCAAAGTGAGCCGACTTTGCAATCTTCTAGGAACTGAGCTTAGCGCCAAATGCAATTCTGTCAGTCACAATGTGCTTTTATTTTTAACCAAAGCTATTATTGATTGAATTCTGGAGGACCACTCACAAAATTTATGCTTAGTGACAACCCTGGAATGAAATCCACAGAATGAACAATTTGATCTTAAAAAAAAGGGTTGTTTTATTTTGTCAGCTTATGTTGGTGATGGAATGTCATCCCTCTAATTAAATCAATCAAATCCCCACAAAGTGAAGTGGCCCACATTCTTTGAGCTTATGCCATTCAGGAATTGGAATTAAAAGCTCACTACAACAAATATCCAAAGGTTTTAGAGATTGCAGGCCTGAAACTTGTTCTGTACCAAACTCTCAATCACTCGGTGCACTTGAAAGGCTAGAATCATCTTTTTAGATCATGTTTTCCATTCAGTGTTTTTCATTTCTTAGATACGTAGTCACGGGAGATTGAGAATGACTTGCTTCTACCTAGTGTTTTGGGTCAAAGGTGATCAATGAGGCCAACGTGGGAATCACAAACACTTCTACTGACAGGGCAGTAGGTGGTTGATGGTTGGGTGGTGGGTGGATGGTGCAGTAGGGCAGTTTGTGGAGTGGAGTGTCACTTCAATGACCAGCTGATGCTTGGAATTAAGGGTCTGAATCCCATCCCATGTTCTCCTTCTCCACACTGTGTGGTCACTGGCCAGAATCTCCCAGAAGTCAGTGGGGCAGTTGCACTTATTCAGGGAGGATTTGAACACATCCTTAATTTTTGTTTTTCTCTCTGCCAATAAATTTTGGAAGAGTTTCTATTTTGTGAACCTGATGTCAGGCAAGAAGCAGGGAATGGGGTTCTTGACTGAGATTCTGCAAGATAATGTGGCTTGTTGATTTACAGGAGAAAAGAAAACAATTGTCCCAACTTCCAAACTAATATTTAATCCTGTATTGCTTTGCTGGACAACATCAGGAATAAGGAATAAGAACATCCTCCAAGGAATAAGGCTCAGTTTACCCCCACCAAATCCAGACACTGCAGTACTCATATTCAGGAATGATTATAAGTGCAGTATTGAAAATTAATTAAGGTATATTTTGATATTGTTGTCAATTCCCACAAACCAGAACAATGGGCAGCAAGTCTTTCCCTAGATTTGTATCAATCTTAACTGTGGACAAATAACAATATCTGCAGACCCATAATAAAACAGAAAAAGCCTAGAGCAACTGAGTATATTAGACAGCTCCTGTGAAAAGAAAAGTAGTCAACATTCCAGGCCAGGGACTCTTCATTAGAACTGGGAAAGAAAGAGTTAGAGAGATAGAGACAGACAGACAGACAGAGAAGTTATGTAGAAAAGAAGGTGCAGGAAGGACATGAATGGAACAATGGACATTTCCTTGATAGGATGAAACCAGATGGCTCTGTTAAGGGACAGTTAGAATCAGATTAAGCTTCTTGGTCTGTGATATGCTGCTGGAGGTTCAACATGGAAACATGTCCCTTTGGCGCACTAAACCCTCACCAATCTCCGACCACCCACTTTTACACTAAACCTGATTTTTATTCTCCCTACATTCTCATCACTGCCCCTCAGATTCTACCGCTCACCTACACGCACAATGCAATTAAACTATCGATTTGCATGTCTTTGGGATGCGGGAGAATACCAGAGGATCTAAAGGAAACCCGCGTGGTCACAAGAGGATATGCAAACTCCACATACAGACAACACACAAGATCAGGATCAAACTTGGGTCCCTAGTGCTGTAAGGTAGCTCTCAACATACCTAGCAGATCTAACTATACAAAAAATGGGGGGGGGGGGGGGGGGAAGAGTAAAAGGAAAGCAGGCAAAATAGCCAGTGCTCTTAAAAACAGAAGTAAAATGTTATCTAAAGCTGGAGAACTCAGTATTCAGTCCTGCAGACTGCAACGTACCCAGACAAAAGATGAGGGGTTGATTCTCAAGCTTGCATTGGGATGCATTGTACCGGTGTGTCATCCAGTAACTCATTATCGAGTTACAGAAGGTGGGAAACAGAACCTCTGGGTCGCTCAAAGAAATCATCCAATCTGAATTTGGTTTCTCCAGTGCACTAGAATGGAAGAAGGACAAGTTGCTCTCTGTGTGGAAACCTGGATGGTGGAAATGTAACAGGTGATTAGATTGGCATGCACCTCCTGTGGTGACACAGCAAAGTGACATATGACAGGGAGTCATTGGTGTGGACAGAAGAGGAGAATATTGATGTGAATAGAAGCTGCAAATATATTAAAGGATGATGTACTAGATGCAGTTATTGGAAAAGTGCAATGCAGGGACCAGGGAAACTGTTCTTTCTTTGCCCAGGAAGCGATGGTCTGAGAGCACTGCTGTAAGGTAGAGGTCTGCAGACATTCCAGATACAGGGCCCAATCTCTTTACCTTAAAAGTGGACATACAGTTGTAATATATTTACATTTTAATCTATACCTTTGCATATTTTTAAAAAATGTACAAACGTCGTGTAGAAAGATTTAAAGAACTAATTAAGACAAAGAACTAATTAAAACAAATTTTGATAGCTTAATAAGAGCTTTCATGTGCCTGGTGTTTCAATTGGTCCAAGAAAAAACCAAAGTGAACACATCTTACTGAGGTTACTAAACAAATAAAATCAGCTTATTTTTGATATACTGGTAACCAATAAAATATTTCCAAGCATGAACCATAAAAATAACCTGAACCATTCAATCCTATCCTAAGCCAAAATGTACACATTTCATTCATCAAGTGAGAATGGAACAGCTGGGATATGTTAGTATGTGGTATGAGCTTTTGATTATTTGAAAGAGAGCAAGAAATGTAACATCAGAGCCTCTTTCCATGGATGTTTGTTTTCAACCAGTACCAACTTTCCCTACTAGCCTCTACTCCTGTTATTCTTCCAAAATAACTAATATTAAAGACCTTTCACAACCTCACCTGTCCTTTACAACGACACCCAAATGTCTTATGAAGCGAGGCTGAGCAAGCTAGGGCTTTTCTCTTTGGAACGAAGGAAGATTTGAGGTGACTTGATAAGAGGTGTACAAGAACAGCAGAGGCATAGATTGAGTGGAAAGCCGGAGATTTTTTATCCCCCCAGGGAAATGGTTAACATGAAGGGGCATAATTTTAAGATGACTGGATATAAGTATAGAAGGGATGCCAGAGGTAAGGTTTTTACACAGACATGCTCGACTAAGGGTGGTAGTGGAGGCAGATATATTAGGGTATTTAGGAAATCTTAGATAGGCACATGGATGATAGAAGAATTAGAGACTATGTAGGAAAGAAGGGTTAGATTGATCTCAGAGTAGGTTATAAGGTCCACATAGCATCATGGGCTGCAGGGCTGGTATGGTACTGTGTTGTGGGGTTCTATGTTCAAATTAGCAATTGTATTTGGACTTTTTAACCTGGAGCACTATCACAATCTAATGAGATCCTCTTCTCACCCCTAGCCAAGGTATCTCTTGCAGCCCAGTCTTATATCTGCTCATATCATTAATTCAAAATTAGAGGTCAATCAGGAAGCTTTACTCAAATAACAATCAATTATTGCTGACTGAGGAGAACCAAGATAATGAACTTCCCAAAAGAAATGGTAGTTAGTTTTCCTGGTGGACCACATGCAGCTTCTTTTTTTTAAATATCTCTGCAATCAAATGAAGGAGCATATTCCACTCACCACTCTTCAGCTGAAATACAACAGCAAACTGCAATCTGTTAGTCAAGAAATTATGATCATCCTTTTATTTCACCTCCTCATATTATAAAATCTGCTTTGAGGGAAAAAAAACGAATCACTTCAGATACTTTCCATGTCAAAGTATAAAATGGTGCAAAAATTAAAAGCATATGTCATCATCCAGAGTGATGTACAAGACCTGCTTCACAGCCTCAGAAACTTTACTCATGTTATCCAGTCTCTGATTTAAACACCACCTCTTGCCTTGGCTCACACTTTCCCTCATTCCAGCATGACAAAATGTTCAGGATCTGCTGTAGACGTGGTAATTGATAACTTAATACCAGCTGTGATTACATCCAGCTAGCTAGAGAATGAAAGCATTTCAAAGACTTCTCACACATCTCAATGTAGATTATTTAGGATTCTGACATTAAGAGCAAAGGTTAGGTTGGGTGATTGCCATGATTACACTTCAGATGGCACCTTCATGACCTATGACCTCCACCATCAAGAGCGACATAGGTAAGAAAACACCACAATCTGCAAGTTTCCTTGCAAGGCACATTACCATCCCGACTTGAAAATATTTCATCATTCCCTCTCCATCACCGTATCTAAATCATGGAGCTCTTTACCCAACAGCACCATAACTACAGGTCCACCAGTTCAGGGAGATACAGTAGCTTATCACCAGGGTGTTCAATACATAGACTTCACATCCCATGGATAAATAAATTCCACATTCTCTATTCCTTCTGTCAGTTAAAAGAAAAGCTATGGACTGATAAACAGAAAGCAAAAGTTAACACAATTACAAAAGGATAGACACTAGAAGCCTAAAATAAAAACTGAAAATGCAGAAAATAGTCATCAAGTCAGTCAGTATCTAGAGAGGATATTTTGGATCACTGATATTTCATCAGAATAAGATTTCTGGTCAGTTACCTGAAATATTAACTCCATTTTTCTCTCCCCATGACCACAGCCTAACTTGCTGAGCATTTATTTCATTCATCTATTTCTATTAGCAGGATTGTATATTATTCTTTTAGGCTCAACATCCCCCTCCAGCCTTATGTACAGACACTCCTGTGCCTAGCATCATTTTATGGAATCTATGTGTATCAGCTATCTTATGTATTTATATTTATTGTGTTTTTTTATTATTGTGTTCTTTATCTTATTATGTTTTTTTTCTGTGCCCCATTGGATCCGGAGTAACAATTATTTTTTCTCCTTTACACTTGTGTACTGGAAATTATATTAAGTAATCTTGAAACAATTCCAAGACTGACTTAGCAGGAGATACCAGAGACCATTACCTCTCTGACTGAGGGCCTGAGACTAGTGATAGGCTGTATGGATCTGTGCTGGGTCTGTTGTTCTTTATCATCTATATCAACAACCTGGATGATAATGTGATAAACTAGATCAGTAAATTAGCAGACAACACCAAGATTGGAGGCTTTGTGGATAGCGAGGAAAGCTATCAAAGCCTGCAGTGGGATCAGCAAGAAAACTGGGCTGAAAAGCAGCACCTGGAATTTAATGTGCAACATGTTGCATTTTGGGAAGACAATGTAAGGTAGAACATGCACAGTTAATGGTAGGACCCAAGGAGTGCAGTAGAACAAAGAGATCTGGAATTACAGATCCATCATTCCTTAAAAGTGGTGTCACAGGCAGATGGGGTTCTGAGTTCTGAGTCCAGGAACAAACACAAAATGTTAGAGGAACTCAGCGGGTCAGGCAGCATTGAGCTGAGTTCCTTCAGCATTTTGTGTGTGTTGCTTTGGACTTCCAGCATCCGCAGGTTTTCTTACGTTTATTGACTACGGAGTGTGTTGAAGTTGTATTGGATGTTGGTGAAGCGGAATATGAAGAATTGTGCGCATTTCTGCGGTCACCTCCCTACAGGAAAGATATCAATCGGATTGAAAGTGTACAGAGAAAACTTACAGGGATATTGCCAGGACTTGAAGATCTGATTTATAGGGGATAGTTGTATAATTAGGACTTCATTCCTTGGACAGCAGGAAAATGAGGTGAGTTTTGATAGAGATATACAAAATTATGAGGGATATACAGTACTGTGCAAAAGTCTCAGGCACATATATACAGCTAGGATGCCTAACACTTTTGCACAGTTTGTAATTGTTAACATGGAGTGGAAAGTGAATCTGGCAAAGGATGTTGGGAATGGGTGAAGTGGCATGGGAGGGGTGTGAGACTGGTGGCAGAGAAATAGTACCGGGGCAAAGGGTGATGCAGGTGCAGTCTCACCCAGCCCTGAGACACCAGTTAAGGTCATTTGGTTCCAAACAATTGGTTTATTGATCATTACAGAATGTCTCTTTTGTGCTTCCTGCTCCCTCCCCTTTCCCTTAACCTTTTCCCAGTCATGATTCCCCTCTTCCTGCCCTATTCTCACTCAGTCCACAATAGAGACCCCATCAGGTTTATCCTCACTCACATATCTCATGAAATTTGTTTTCTTTTGTGTGGCAGAAGTACAGTGCAATACGTAAAATTACCAGAGTTCTGTGCAAAGTCTTAGGCACGCTAGCTATACATATGTACCTAAGACTTTTACACAGTACTATACTTTTTGAAGTAAGAAACTACAGAGAGCTGTAAATGTGGCCCAGTCCATCACAAAAACAGGATCCCCTTCTTTGAATGTCTGCACTTCCTGTTGCCTCAGGAAAGCAGCCAACATGATCAAGGACCTCTCACACCCTGGTCCCTCTTCCCTCCCTTCAGGGAGAAGCTAAAGAAAGTTTGAGAATACTGTTATCACACTCTTGAAGAGTAAAGGTGAACACTTGATTTCCCATAAATACAAGAGATTTTGCAGTTGCTGAAAATCCAAAGCAGCACACACCAAATACTGAAGGAATTCAGCAGGTCAGGCAGCATCTATGGAAATGTACAAAAAAGCTGGATGAACTCAGCAGGTCGGGAAGCATCTGTTGAAAGGAGGAGTCAACGTTTCGGGCCGAGACCCTTCGTCAGGACTAAAGAAGGAGGGGGCAGGGGCCCTATAAAGAAGGTGGGGGGAGGGTGGAATGTGCTAGGTGAAAAACCAATTAGAGGAAAGATCAATGAGTGGGGGAGGGGAAGCAGGGAGGGGATAGGAAGGAAAGGTGAAGAAGGAATCTAAGTGGAAAGCACTATGGGTAGTTAAAGAAGGCAGAATCATGAGAGAGGTGATAGGCAGCTAGAAGGGGAGACAGAGTGAAAGTGGAATGGGGGAAGGGAGAGGGAGGGAATTACCGGAAGTTGGAGAATTCGATGTTCATACCAAGGGCTGGAGACTACCCAGACGGTATATGAGGTGTTGTTCCTCCAACTGAAGTTTGGCCTCATCGTGGCAGTAGAGGAGGCCATGTATGGACATATCCAAATGGGAATGTGAAGCAAAATTGAAGTGAGTGGCAACCGGGAGATCCTGTCTGTTGTGGCGGACAGAGCGGAGGTGCTCGATGAAGTGGTCCCCCAATCTGAGTCAGGTCTCGTCGATGTAGAGGAGGCCGCACTGGGAGCACCGGATGCAATAGACAACTCCAACAGACTCACAAGTGAAGTGTTTCCTCACCTGGAAGGACTGTCTGGGGCCTGGAATGGTGGTAAGAGATGAGGTGTAGGGACAGGTGTAGCACTTACACTTGCAGGGATAAGTACCAGGTGGGAGATCTGTGGGAAGGGACGTGTGGACCAGGCAGTCATGGAGGGAACGATCCCTGCGAAAAGCAGAGAGGGGTAGAGAGGGAAAGATGTCCTTAGTGGTGGGGTCCTGTTGAAGGTGGCGGAAGTTGTGGAGGATAATATGCTGGATCCGGAGGCTGGTGGGGTGATAGGTGAGGACAAGGGGAACTCTGTCCCTGTTGTGGTGACGGGAGGATCGGGTGAGGGCCGAAGTGCGGGAAATGGAGGAGATGCGGGTGAGGGCATCATTGATGACGGCAGAAGGGAAACCACGATTCTTAAAGAAAGAGGACATTTGGGATGTCCTGGAACGGAAAGCCTCATCCTTGGAGCAGATGCAGCGGAGTCGGAGGAACTGGGAATAGGGAATAGAATTTTTGAATTTGGCCAGGTGGGAGGAGGTATAATCAAGGTAGTTATGGGAGTCAGTGGGTTTATAGAAGATGTCAGTGGACAGTCTATCTCCAGAGATGGAGACCGAGAGATTGAGAAAGGGGAGAGAGGTGTCCGAGATGGACCAGTGAATTTGAGGGCTGGGTGAAAGTTAGAGGCAAAGTTGATGAAATTGACGAGCTCAGCATGGGTGCAGGAAGCAGCACCAATGTAGTCGTCAATGTAGCGAAGGAAAAGTTGGGGAGCAGTACCAGTATAGATTTGGAGCATCGTCTGTTCCACATAACCCACGAAGAGGTAGGCATAGCTGGGGCCCATGCGAGTACCCATAGCTACAACCTTGGTCTGAAGAAAGCGGGAATAGCTGAAAGAGAAGTTATTAAGTGTGAGTACCCGTTCCGCCACCCTGAGGAGTGTGGTGATGTTGGGGAACTGGTGAGGTCTATTGTCCAGAAAGTAGCAGAGGGTTTTGAGGCCTTCTTCAGATTCAGATTCAGTTTATTGTAATTTATAAACCACAAATACAATGCAGTTAAAAAATGAGACAACGTTCTCCAGAATGATATCATGAAAAAGCACAAATCAGACCATACAAGAAAAACCACATAACGTTTGGTAATCCCCAATCCAGAGTCCGGAGAGGCTGCTGCGTATCGATATTGCGCTACCGTCTTAGCACGTTCCCCGGAAAGGAACTACAAACCCATCAGACAGAACTAAAGCTACAAGACCTACGCAAAACCACATAGTTACATATAGTTATAGTTAACATGTAGTTTCAACAGTGCAGACAATACCAGAATTGATAAAAGACTAACTGACAAAGACCACATAATTATAACACGTAGTTTCAACAGTGCAAAGCAATACCGTAATCTGATAAAGAGCAGTCCATGGCACGGTTTAAAAGATAGTCTCAAAGTCCCAACAGCCCATCATCTCATGCAGCTGGTAGAAGGAAGAAAAACTCTTCCTGCCATGAACCTCCAGCACCACAGCTTGCCGATACAGCTCTTTAGGAGCTCCGACCACAACCAACTCCGAGTCCGTCTGAAAACTTCGAGTCTCCGACCAGCCCTCTGACACCAAGCATCGAGCACCATCTCTGCCGAGCACTTCGACCCTGGCACCAGCCGCCAAGCAACAGGCAAAGCTGAGGATTCGGGGCCTTCCTCCCAGAGAATTTTCCGATCGCACAGCAGCAGCGGCAGTGAAACAGGCATTTCAAAAGTTTCACCATATGTTCCTCCGTGCTTCACACGTCCGTCTCCATCAAATCAGGATTGTACACGGCATCCTAATTGACAGATTACAGGTATTCATTCCATAGTGGCCGCTGCTCCATCTTGATATTCTTAATTCTTGATGGGGAATTGAAGAGTATAAGGATTGGTCATCCATGGTGAAAATGAAACAGTCAGGACCGGTGAACTGGAAAGTTCCAGTTAAGTTTAAATCTATGGAAATGAATAGACAGTCAACATTTCGGACCAAGGCCCTTCATCAGGATTGGAAAGGAGGGGGAATATGCCAAAATAAGAAGGTGGGGTGAGCAAAAAGAGGACAAGCTATAAGGTGATTGGTGGAGCCAGGTGGGTGGGGGAGGAGAGATGAAGTAAGAAGCTGGGAGATGATAGGTGGAAAAGGTAAAGGGCTGAAGATGAAGGAATCTGATAGGAAAGGAGAGTGGATCATGGGAGAAAGGGAAGGACAAGGGGTACCAGGAGGAGAAGATAGGCAGGTGTGGAGAAAAGGTAAGAGGCCAGTGTGGGGAATTGCAGAAGAGAAAAGGTGGGGGGGGGATTACCAGAAGTTGGAGAATTTGATGTTCATGCAATCAGGTTGGAAGCTACTCAGACAAAATATGAGATGTTCATCCTCCAACCTGAGAGTGGCCTCATCATGGAAGAAGAGGAAGCCATGGACTGACATATCAGAATGGGAATGGCATAGGAATTAAAATGGTTAACCACCAGGAAATACCGCTTTTTGTTGATGGAGTGAGATGTTTAACAAAGCAGTACCCCTATCTACGCCAGGTCTCACCATGTAGATAAGGCCACATCAGGAGCACTGGATACAATAGATGCCCACAGCTGGTACACAGGTGAAGTGTTGCCTCACCTGTAAGAACTGCCTGGGGCCCTGAATGGAGGGAGGGGATAAATAGGCAGGCATAACACTTCTGCTGCTTGCAGAAATAAGTGTCTGGAGGGAGATTAATCGGGTGCAATGATTGAGCAAGGAAATCATGGAGGGAGTGAATCCTGTAGAAAGTGGGGAGTGTGGTGGAAGATAAAGATGTGTTTGGTGGTAACGTTCCCTTTCTCCCAAGTCCCACTCATCTCTCCTATCAGATTGTTTCATCTTCAACCCTTTACCTTTTCCACCTATCATCTCCCAGATTCTTACTTCGTCTCTCCTCCCCTGCCCACCAAGTTTCACCTATCACCTGCTAGCTTGTCCTCTGCATCACTCACAAAATGCTGGAAGAACTCGGCAGGCCAGGCAGCATTTATGGAAAAGAGTACACAGTCGATGTTTCGGGCTGAGACACTTCTTCAGAACTGGAGAAAAAGGATGTGAAGTCAGAGTAAGAAGGTGAGGGGAGGTGAGGAGAAATATAAGGTAGTAGGTGATAGGTGAAACTGGGACAGGGGTGAAATAAAAAGCTGGGGACTTGGGAAGGGGAATGGTGAAGAGGCGGTGGCTATTACCATATGTTCAAGAAATGGATGGTCATGCCATCTGGTTGGAAGCTACCAAAACAGAGTACAAGGTGTTGCTCTTCTAACTTGAGTGTGGCCTCATTCTGGCATGGATTGACATGTCAAAATGGGAATGGAAAGCAGAATTAAAATGGGTGGCCACGGGGAGATCCTGCTTTTTTCTGGTGGACAAAGCATAGGTTGCACGGCGAACCAGTCTCCCAATCTACATAAGGTCTTACAGGAGGCCACACTGGGAGCACCGGATGCAGTAGGCCCCCAACAGACTCACGGGTGAAGTGTTGTCTCACCTGGAAGGACTGTTTGGTGCCATGAATGTTAGTGAGGGAGGAGGTGTAGGGGCAGGTGTAGCATTTGTTCTGCATGCAACAATAAGTACCAGGAGGAAGATCAGTGGGGAGGGATGAATGGACAAGGGAGTTGCACTGGGAGTGATCCTGCAGAAAGCAGAAAGTGGAAGGGAAGGAAGTATGTGCTTGATGTTGGGACCCCATTGGAGATAGCAGAAGTTACGATGAATTATGTGCTGTACACAGAGGCTGGTGAGGTAATAAGTGAGGATAAGAGGAATCCTATCCCTGGTGAAATGGCAGGAGGATGGGGTGAGGGCAGTTTTAAGTATTTGGCCCTGATTTTATAGCTATGCCCCTTTTGTCATGACTCTCCCATTAATGAAAACATCACACCTATTATGTAAAGTCTCCTTGGGACCATTTTACTCTGTCCTTCAGATCTCAGCAAGCTTGGCCAGTGGCCATCCAACTAAGGTGTTGGAAATGATCTGATCCAGTATATAATTTTTACATATTTGCTTCAACAGTGTCTTGCAGGAAAGGAAATCTATCTTACCCATTATGTGCACGTCTATACTCACCATTATGGTCAAACTTTCTAAGTTCTGGGAAAAAGTGGTGAGCAATTTAATGCTGGTAATGGCAGAAACATCCACGTTGCATGTGCATTAAATGTAGAAGAAATGTGCATTAAATGTTTCCATCTAAGGGGTCAGTGTGGACACGGTGGAGGATTACAAATACCTGGGGATACAAATTGACAATAAACTGGACTGGTCAAAGAACACTGAGGCTGTCTACAAGAAGGGTCAGAGCCGCCTCTATTTCCTGAGGAGACTGAGGTCCTTTAACATCTGCCGGACGATGCTGAGGATGTTCTACGAGTCTGTGGTGGCCAGTGCTATCATGTTTGCTGTTGTGTGCTGGGGCAGCAGGCTGAGGGTAGCAGACACCAACAGAATCAACAAACTCATTCGTAAGGCCAGTGATGTTGTGGGGGTGGAACTGGACTCTCGGACGGTGGTGTCTGAAAAGAGGATGCTGTCCAACTTGCATGCCATCTTGGACAATGACTCCCATCCACTCCATAATGTATTGGTTAGGCACAGGAGTACATTCAGCCAGAGACTCATTCCACCGAGATGTAACACTGAGCGTCATAGGAAGTCATTCCTGCCTGTGGCCATCAAACTTTACAACTCCTCCTTCAGAGTGTCAGACACCCTGAGCCAATGGGCTGGTCCTGGACTTATTTCTACTTGGCAAAATTAAATTATTATTATTTAATTATTTATGGATGGTAAGCTGAGTCGACTGGGCCTGAACACTTCCCTCTGCAACTGGATCCTAGACTTCCTGACTGGGAGATCTCAGTCAGTCCGGATCGGGAGCAGCATCTCCAACACCATCACACTGAGCATGGGGGCTCCCTAGGGTTGCGTGCTCAGTCCACTGCTGTTCACTCTGCTGACCCACGACTGTGCTGCAACACACAGCTCAAACCATATCATCAAGTTCGCTGATGACACCACCGTAGTGGGTCTCATCAGCAAGAACGACGAGTCAGCTTACAGAGAGGAGGTGCAGCGGCTAACCGACTGCAGCGGATAGTGAGGTCAGCTGAGAAGATCATCGGGGTCTCTCTTCCCGCCATCACGGACATTTACACTACACACTGCATCCACAGAGAAAACAGCATTATGAAGGACCCCATGCACTCCTCATACAATCTCTTCTCCCTCCTGCTGCCTGGGAAAAGGCTCCGAAGCATTCAGGCTCTCACGACCAGACTATATAACAGTTTCTTCCCCCAAGCTATCAGACTCCTCAATACCCGAAGCCTGGAATGACACCTTGCCCTACTGTCCTGTTTATTATTTATTGTAATACCGGTACTGTTTTTGTACACTTTATGCAGTCCAGTGTAGGTCTGTAGTCTAGTGTAGCTTTCTCTGTGTTTTTTTTATTACGTGGTTCAGTATCATTTTTTGTACTGTGTCACGTAACACCATGGTCCTGAAAAATGTTGTCTCATTTTTATTATGCACTGTACCAGCAGTTATGGTTGAAATGACTATAAAAGTTGACTTGACTTGACTTGACTTTATATTGCTATATTTCTACACTATTCTTGGTTGGTGTGACTGTAACGAAACCGAATTTCCCTCGGGATCAATAAAGTATGTCTGTCTGTCTGTCTGTCAACTCATCCTCCATCAAGTACGTCTCTCCTGTTGATGGGATACAACCAGAATCATGCAGGGGAGGTCTGCGAGTTTTGGGTGGAAGTGTGATTTTGTGCAGTTACTGAAAAGTTCTTCAGAACATCTTTACATTTTAAATAAGTCATCAAAAGTGAGCAAAGTGAGTTTATTGTATCAAATGAGACAGATGTGCCTTTGATATACCTAAATTCAATGCCAGATGAACTGTCTATTTTTATTCTGTCTTGTACTATATCATCGTAGTTTGCTCAAGTAGTGTTTTGAGCTTTCCACTCTCTACAAGCTTTACTCTGTGCTCTGTATGGGGGTGTTTGGATTGAAACATTTTTTACCTGTTAATTTTAAAAAGTTCTCCCATGAAGGATGAAGGACCAAGGCCCAAGAATCAACTATTTTCTCCATATACATTTACATATATTAGGAATTTACTTCAGTATGTTGACACAAAAAGCAACAGAAACATTCAACATTTATAGCAATAAAAGTTATATTTAAAAAATAAGCTAGCAGTTAAAGTATGGATATGGAATAAAATGTACATAAATACATTAATACCAGCTGCATATACAATATAAACAGTATTATAAAAAGTGGTTTAAAATGTTTACAGTACTGTGCAGTGACTGAGCTATGTTATGCCGTTGGCCCCCTCCTTTGTGAAGAACTCTAGTTAAGGGGGGGTCAGCTGACCCAAAAGAGAAAGACGTGCGGAAGACCACGTTCTCCCCAAGAAGCAGAATAACGGTGACTTTGACTATTGTCTCATGGAGACCACGTGAAAAGCCCTCGGGCAAAGTGGGCTGGTTGAGAGAAAGATCGCATTACCTGCAACTTGATTGATACCTGCGATCCCTTGAAGTATAAAGGCGGGTCTGAGGGGAGGACCCTCAGATGCACCCAGCAGATGCACCCAGGAGACACGAGATCGATTCCCGTGGGAGCGGGACGCCATTTTGAAGGAAGCCACGTACGCTAGATTCCGACTTTGAATCTGTGGCTAAAACCAACGAAAGACTGCTTTTAAAATAACAACGGGGAAGTCTGCTCCCCTGATTCCAAGGATTAGCTCTGCCAAGACGATGGGCAAGTGTGCATCTTTTCTAAATTATAAAGGAAAAAGCCTGCAAACTTCTGAGTGACTCTTAAGACTTCCGTTGGACTCAGTATTACCCCCTAGACAACTGTAGAGCTTGCTTCTGATTGATTATGGTTACACCGGTGTTTTAGATTGAGTTTGACGATCTGAATGTTTTGTATTAACCATACGTTTGTGCCCTTGTTGAATAAAACGTTTGAAAATAGTAGCATCCGACTCAGCTGATCCATCTATCTCTGCTGGTAAGTTACCTGGTTACGGGGTTTTCGTAACAGCTAATAGATAGAGGAGCTGGGAGGTGGAATTAATTACTGTAGGATAATTGATCAGATTAACTGTCTGGGGAGGAAACTTTTAAAATGGCATGAAGTTTTTTTTGTTTTAATAGGCCTATAGTGCTTTCCAGAAGGGAGCTTTTGGAAAAGGCAGTTTGCAGTGTGGGTGGTGTCCACGATGACTTTTCCTGCCCACTTCTTTGTCCAGGACACATCTAAGTCCTGCAGTGATGGCAGACTACAGCCTGTGACTCTTTCCACTGACCTGACCATTCATTGTAGTTTATGTATAATGTGAAAGGTTGCTGCACCAAGCCAGACATTAATGGCACTCTCTATGACAGTGTAGAATGCATTAGGTTGTTCTGGTGAAGATGGAATTTTACCAATGGCCATAAAATAAGTATCTAATTTTTCATATCTTATATGCTCTTATATGATAGAAGAAGTCCATTTCATCCATTAAGTCTATACTGGTTTTCAGGGGGATCTCATCAATTTCCTTGTAAACAATATTCCGTCATCTGCTCATCAACCTCTCCTGGATTCTCCCATTGCTCAGCTACAGAAGAAACAATTAACAGTGGCCAATTGACCTACCAACCTTTGGTGGTGTGAGGAAACAAGAGTGAGTGGGGGAAAGCCATGTGCCCATAGGGAGAATGTGCAAACACCATACAGGCAGCCACCAAAGGCAGGATTGAACCTGGTTGCTGGTGGAGTGCTGCCTGCTGCACCTCTGTGCCATCCTTCATTTCAAAGATAATGACCTAGAGTTTTCTTGGAGCCTCTATGGTCACTGTTAATAAATCTACCAAAGCCATTTTGATCTACTGCAGCAATACAGGAAGGGTACCAGTCTTTCAGCTCATCGAGCCGGCACTGACCTTCAACATCCCAATTACACTAATCCTACACTGATCCTATTTTTTAGTCTCCCCCATATTCCCAACAACTTACCCAAAAACACCCCCCCACTGTTCCTACGGCTCACCTATACAATGGCCAATTAACCTGTCACACATCTTTGGGAGGTGGAAGGGAACTAGAGCACAGAGTAAAGACAGACAGACATACTTTATTGAACCCGAGGGAAATTGGGTTTCATTACAGCCGCACCAACCAAGAATAGTGAAGAAATATAGCAATATAAAACCATAAATAATTAAATAATAAGTTAATCATGCCATGTGGAAATAAGTCCAGGACCAGCCTCTTGGCACAGGGTGTCTGACACTCCGAGGGAGGAGTTGTAAAGTTTGATGGCCACAGGTAGTAATGACTTCCTATGACGCTCAGTGTTACATCTCGGTGGAATGAGTCTCTGGCTGAATGTACTCCTGTGCCTAACCAGTACATTATGGGGTGGATGGGAGTCATTGTCCAAGATGGAATGCAAATTGGACAGCATTCTCTTTTCAGACACCACTGTCAGAGTCCAGTTCCACCCCCACAACATTACCGGCCTTAACAATAAGTTTGTTGATTCTGTTGGTGTCTGCTACCCTCAGCCTGCTGCCCCAGCACACAACAGCAAACATGATAGCACTGGCCACCACAGCCTCATAGAACATCCTCAGCATCGTCCGGCAGATGTTAAAGGACCTCAGTCTCTTCAGGAAATAGGGCTCTGAACCTTCTTGTAGACAGCCTCAGTGTTCTTTGACCAGTCCAGTTTATTGTCAATTCATATCCCCAGGTATTTGTAATCCTCCACCATGTCCACACTGACCCCTTGGATGAAAACAGGGGTCACCGGTGCCTTAGCCCTCCTCAGGTCCACCACCAGCTCCTTAGTCTTTTTCACATTAAGCTGCAGATGATTCTGCTCACACCTGGTGACAAAGTTTCCCACCGTAGCCCTGTACTCCACCTCATCTCCCTTGCTGATGCATCCAACTATGGCAGAGTCATCAGAAAACTTCTGAAGATGGCAAGACTCTGTGCAGTAGTTGAAGTCCGAGGTGTAGATGGTGAAGAGAAAGGGAGACAGGACAGTCCCCTGTGGAGCCCCAGTGCTGCTGACCACTCTGTCTGACACACAGTGTTGCAAGCGCACGTACTGTGGTCTGCCAGTCAGGTAATCAATAATCCATGACACCAGGGAAGCATCCACCTGCATCACTGTCAGCTTCTCACCCAGCAGAGCAGGGCGGATGGAGTTGAATGCACTGGAGAAGTCAAAAAAAGTGACCCTCACAGTGCTCGCCGGCTTGTCCAAATGGGCGTAGACACGGTTCGGCAGGTAGACGATGGCATCCTCAACTCCTAGCCACCAAGTGGTGAGCTGTATCCATCAGTTTAATGAGACATGAATCAAAGAAGTACCTATGGACACTAAATATTCCATTGTACTACTTGAAGAAAGGTAAAGATCTTCCTCCCCCAATTAATATTTACACTTAACACAACCTCATTTGAATAAGCAGGTTAACTGGACAATATTGCATTGCTGTTGGTCTTAACTTGCTTTGAGCAAATTAGTTACAACATTTACTCAATTCCAATTATCTTTCAACATGTATTTAATTAGCTATAAGAAACTCTAGGATATCCTAAGACAATATAAATATTTTTCTAAATGAAAGACATTTTTAAAGCAAAGGGTCTCAAAATGTGATTTGACAATAGCCTATTAGTATAAACCATTTTAAAGAAAATCTCTCAGTTTTAACTGGTGAGCTTTGTCATGCATTACAGAACTATCAACACTGTAAGGGGAGAAGACACAGCAGTTTTGTTTGAGTATCAGCAACTGAGGAACTAATTGAGAATGTAGCTGGAGAGTTTTAACACCATGAGTACATCCTCACTGCCGCGATGGCCACAAAATGACACTGAAGAGTTATCCCTTTGAAGCAGATTTTCTATGCATTCTGATTATTCCTTTCCCTGTGCTATCAGCTGCTGAGACATCTGGAATAACATAGGATTTTGCCACTCTTCTGATTCTGGACAACATCTGGCAATAATTTTGGAGTTGTTCACAGTCTAGGTGGGGGAGAATGTTAAAGCATGCAGTATTCTTGTTAGTAATACATACAATCCCGATGGAGCCAAAAATGGCAAATGATTCTGAGCTACCAAAGTCATTTCATGAATAAAAATCAGAATAACACAAACAGCCAGATCATTTGCTATACCAAAAAAAAAGATGACGTTTCGGAGACAAAGTGTCAGATGTAACAAATATTAACCATGACTGAAGAGCTTACAGCAACAAGAGAAAAGGGAAATTTATAAACAAAATGCAGAATATTCAATATGAACTGAAATACATGAAGCAAAGAAGTGAGTTCAAACAATATCAAATATTGACGATAGATGAAAAGTATTCTTGACTCCGTTTATTTAGCTTCTTTGTGTAATATTTTCCTCTGGTTTTAGCTTTCCCTCTTGTTCCTTGGGACCTGGATTAGACATGTTCTGAACTCCCTCATGAACACAAACCATGGTCTTGTGGGAGCCCTCTGCTCATCTCAGACATCATTATATTCTGAGGAGTTCCACAGAAAAGAATCAAAGCCATGGGGATGAACCCAAGAATGAAATCCATTAAAATTAAACACCAGAGGGAAAACTCACTTCTGAAATCCTACCAATACTATCAATAAAAAAATAACAAGGTAAAATTCTAAGAACTAAAGTAGAGTCAATATTAGTGTAAGATGGCAGAGGCGAGAAGCTTAATTTATGTGGAGATTCTGGAGATCTGGAGTACAGGTAAAGGGAGATTAAAAGTTGTTGTTCTAAATTATGATGGAACGAGATCAGCAATCAGAGGGTATAAGTTGTGGCCAAATAAGGATTTAAGGAAGAGAATGTCTTTTTTATAAAATGCCAGATCAACGTGCTCTGGAATATGTTGCATTGTAACTGTTGGAAGCAGGCTGAATTTGATCATTAATCAAGAAAATCAATAAAAGCATAGAGGTAAAATATACTATCCTATCTAGAAACAATAGAACTGATCTGACCTAGTTTGTTATCTATAACTGCTATAATTCTATGATTCAATGGATACTGAATACTCTTGTTCCTTTAAGTTTCTGTTATTCATAAACATTTGCCAATTGATTTCAAATGAAGGAAGGATGGGAGGAAGGACTGGAGGCTAATCAGGAGAAGAAGAGGCTGAAGTACTCAGACCTGGTAGCTGACTGTAAGGAAGCTGGCTGGAGTACTATCATCTACTCTGTGGAGGCTTTGTTGGCACATCGGTGATGAGGTTACTCTATGGTACGACTGGAGCAAGACTCAGGTGGGCCACCAGAGACATGGCTGACGAGGCAGAAAAGGGCAGCTTTTGGCTGTGGCTGAGGAGGAAGGACAGAAATTGGGGAACCGGCTAACTCCATTGAAAGTCAGGGGGTGGCAGAGAGACATCTCTGCCACTCCTCCGCAACCAGATGTACCAGGGCTAAGGAAGTGAAACACCAATGAATGGTGGTCCCTGACTGATGACCCTGCAGCTGACCTAAGGGCAGTGTTGGTGGTGCAACAGGCAGCAAAGCCAAGCAGGAACCATCTTCCTGTAATTCTCATTGAATGTCTCAACACTTCCACTGAAAGCAGAATATCCAAGAAAATTACTTTGAAAATACAGAAGTTGTAGAAAACAAACAAGCTAGTTCACCTTTAAAAACTTTCTAAAAGTACATCTCCACATTATTATAAATAACTTTAAGACTGTCCACACCATATTGGAAACATTACATTTATATTTTCTTCTTGCCAACTTGGCCAAAAAAAATTCATAGGAATATACAAGATGGAGGTTGCCTGTATAGGTTGCATTGCAAATGAACCCACCAGCAAATGGAAGCACAGAACTTAGATTTAAACTGGACACTGAATTATATCTGCATGTCTTGGATCAATTATCCCACAACTACCCAAACTTCATCTGGCCACCGTTACTCTTGTTTCCAGCTAGCATTGCCAAAGGAGCTTGAAATCTTACATCAGTATTAATTTCCTGCCAGCTTCTTCTATTTTAAATGCCTTCATCTCCACTTATAATGGAAACTGACCACATCTTCCCATCTCTAGTGCCTTTTTTGTGTGCTTTCCCATCATTCAGCCTTTATTAGGGAAAACATGTTCTCATCCACATCTTTTCCATGTATTACTATTTATTTATGAATAATAATATTGATCAAAA
The DNA here is from genome assembly GCF_048418815.1 of Hemitrygon akajei. Taxonomy (NCBI): domain Eukaryota; kingdom Metazoa; phylum Chordata; class Chondrichthyes; order Myliobatiformes; family Dasyatidae; genus Hemitrygon; species Hemitrygon akajei. The sequence goes on along the minus strand of NC_133145.1, from coordinate 19,759,239 downwards.
CCACACAAAAATATAGAGAATACTTTAGACCATAAGACATAGGAGCAGAATTAGGCTATTTGGCCCATCGAGTCTGGTCCGCCATTCAATCATGGCTGATCTTTTCTTTTTCTCCTCAACCCCATTTCCCAGACTTCTCTCCGTAACCTTTGATGCCATGTCCAATCAAGAACCTATCAATCTCTGCCTTAAATACACCCAACGACCTGGCCTCCACAGCTGCACATGGCAACAGATTCCACAAATTCACCACCCTCTGGCTAAAGAAATTTCTCCATATCTTCGTTCTGAATGGACGCCACTCTATCCTGAGGCTGTGCCCTCTTATCCTAGACTCCCCCACCATGGGAAACATCCTTTCCACATCTACTCTGTCTAGGCCTTTCAACATTCAAAAGGTTTCAGCGAGAGACCCCCCCCCCCCCCTCCATCCTTCTAAATTCCAGTGAGTACAGACCCAGAGCCATCAAACATACCTCGTATGATAATCCTTTCATTCCTGGAATCATTCTTGTGAACCTCCTCTGAACCCTCTCCCATGTCAGCACATCTCTGCTAAGATAAGGAGCTCAGAACTGTACACAATACTCAAGGTGATGCCCCACCAGAGCCTTATAAAGACTCAGTATCACATCCCTGCTCTTGTATTCTAGACCTCTTGAAATGAATGCTAACATGGCATTTGCCTTCTTCACCACTGGCTCAACCTGCAAGGGTGTTCTGTACAAGATCTCCCAAGACCCTTTGCACCTCCGATTTTTTGATTTTCTCCCCTTTTAAAAAAATAGTAACCACATTTATTTCTGGTACCAAAGTGCATGACCTTGCATTTTCCAACATTATATTTCATTTGCCACTTTCTTGCCCATTTTCTTAATCTGCCTAAGTCCTTCTGCATCCTACCTGTGTCCTCAACACTACCTGCCCTTCCACCAATCTTCAAATCATCTGCAAACTTGACCCCTATGGAACACGACTAGTCACTGGCAGCCAACCAGACAAGGATCCTTTTATTTCCACTTGCTGTCTTCTTCCAATCAGCCAATGCTCTAACCAGTTTAATAACTTTCCTGTAATACTACGGGCTCTTAACTTGGTAAACACCCTCATGTGTGGCATCTTGTCAAAGGCCTTCTGAAAGTTCAAGTATACAACAACCACTGCATCCTCTTAATCTATCCTACTTGTAATCTCCTCAAGTAATTCCAGCAAGTTCATCAGGCAGGATTTTCCCTGAAGGAAACCATGCTGACTTTATCCTATCTTGTCCTGTGTCACCAAGTATTCCATCACCTTATCCTTAACAATTGACTCTAACATCTTCCCAACCACTGAGGTCAGGCTAACTGGTCTATAACTTCCTTTTATGCTGCCTTCCTCCTTTCTTAAAGAGTGGAATTTTCCAGTCCTCTGGTACCATGCCAGAGTCCAATGATTTTTGAAAGATCATTTCTAAAGACACCATAATCTCTAACGCTACCTCTTTCAGAACCCTAAGGTATAGTTCATCTGCTCCAAGTTGCTTATATACTTTTAGGTCCTTCAGCTTTCTGAGCACCTTCTCCCTTGTAATAGTAACTGCATTCACTTATCTTCCTTCACACACTACAACATCTGGCAGACTGCTGTGTCTTCCACAGTGAAGACTGATGCAAAATTCTCATTTAGTTCATCGGCCATCTCCTTGCTCCCTCATTATTATTTCTCCTGCCTCATTTTCTAGTGGTCCTATATCCACTCTCATCTGTCTTATATTTTTTACATACTTGAAAAAGCTTTTACTGTCCACTTTGATATTATTTGCTAGCTTGCCTTCATATTTTACCTTTTCCTTTCTAATGATTCTTTTAGTTGCTCTCTGTAGGTTTTTAAAAACTTCCCAATTCTCTATCTTCCCACTAATTTTTGCTTTTTTTGTATGCCCTGTCTTTTGTTTTTACATTAGCTTTGACTTCCCTTGTCAGCCATGGTTGTACTATTTTACCATTTGAGTATTTCTTCATGTTTGGAATGCACGTCCTGCACCTTCCTCATTTTTTCCAAGAAACACATCTGCTGATACCCCTGCCAGCAGCTCCTTCTATTGTACTTTGGCCAGCTCCTTTCTCATTCCACTGTAATTTCCTGTACTTCACTGAAATACTGCTATGTCAGACTTTACTTTTCCCTATCAAATTTCAAGCTGAACTCAAGTTGATCATTGGTTCCTAAGGGTTCTTTTACCTTAAGCTCCCTAATCACTTCCAGTTCATTACATAACACCCAATTCAGTATAGCTGATCCCTTAGTAGGCTCAACTACTCTAAAAACCCATCTCTTAGGCATTCAAAAAACTCACTCTCTTGAGATCCATAACTAACCTGATTTTCCCAATCGACCTGCATGTTAAAATCTCCCATGATAATCATAGCATTGCCTTTTCTATTTCCTTTTGTAATCTGTGGTCCACCTCCCAGCCATTGTTGGGAGGCCTGTATATAACTGCCATCAGGGTCCTTTTGCCCTTGCAATTTCTTAACTCAATTCATAAGGATTCTACATCTTTTGATCCCATGTCACATCTTTCTACTGATTGGATGCCATTCTTTACCAGTAGAGCCATGCCTGCCCCTCTGCCCACCTTCCTATCCCTCTAATACAACATATAACCTTGGACAGTTATCTCCCAATTACAACCATCCTTCAGCTACGATTCAGTGATGGCCACAACATCATACCTGGCAATCTGTAATAGTGCAACAAGATCATCCACCTTTTTTCTCATACTATGCACATTGAGATACAACACCTTGAGTACTGTATTTGCTACTCTTTTTGATTTTGCATTTCTAATGTACTGATACTCACCCTGTTGGCTGGGACTATGTCCCATCACCTGCCTGCCCTTCCTGACAGTCTGACTGAATGCTATCTTTATTTTTTTACCATCCTGAGTTCCATCATTCCAGTTTGCAACCCCCTGCCAGATTAGTTTAAACCCTCCCCAACAGCTCTAATAAACCTGCCCACAAGAATATTGATCCCCCTCAGGTTCAGGTGCAACCCATCACTTTTGAACAGATCATACCTCCCCCAGAAGAGATCCCAATTATCCAAGAATCTGAATCCCTGCCCCCTGCACCATTTTCTTAGTCGTGCATTTATCTGCCAAAACATCCTGTTTTTACCCTTAATGGCGCATGGCACAGACAGCAATCGAGAAATTACTACCCAGCAGGTCCTGCTTTTCAGCTTGCTACCTAGCTCTCTAAAGTAACTTTTCAGGACCTCTTTGCTTTTCCTTCCTATGTCATTGGTACCAATATGTACCAAGGCATCCAGCTGCTCTCCCTCCCTCTCCAAAATGTTGTTCACGCAGTCTGAGATGTCCTTGACCCTGGCACCTGGGAGGCAACATACAATTTACTTGTCCCATTCACGTCCACAGGATTAAGTGAAGACAGTCTGGTCCTTACATACTCATTGTCTTTCCACGCCATTTCATGTACCTGACCTTGACCACCAAGATGCAATCAGTAATTTTTCCAAATCTTACATCTTAGATCTTACATCTTACATCTTAACTTTTCCAAGTTACATCTTAGCATTGACACTGACTTTCATGTAAAATCTATATAGTATTTCACTGAAAATGTGTCAGGTAACTGAGGAATCTTGCAGATGCCCACATGAAAGTCTCAAATATTCTGATAAATGTCCTTTGGGGTTTTATCAGCCATGTTGACCACTGGTCTCTTTGCAGAATGCAGAGAGGATAGCAGGAAGCTCTTCCAACTCCCCCAATACTTGCACTGAGAAATCTGCTCACTGAACCCATGCCAGGTTAGTCCTGGCATAGGTTGATTACCTCCATGCAATTCCACAATCTATGACTGCCATAGATTGAAATAAATAATAGATAATTTTTGTATTTTGAAAAATTCAACTTTTTAATTTTAACTATGTTACATTTTAAAATATTTAGAATATTTACTTGGGCCATGATGATTTCTAAAGATCAAAGGCCTTAAGAGATATTTATAGTTTTTGACAATTTGGACAGCCAGCTAAATCAAAGGCTGTGACTGTGTTGCCATTTCTAGCTCAGCCATATGACAGCATTTGCATTCAGGAGGCCCTGCACTGTGCAGATCACATTTGCTTCCCTAGAATATCTAAATACGGATATAATAATTTGATGAATATGGAGCGCAGACAACTTTGGCTGCCAAGCAAATTTGAGCCGATTTTTTTTGACCCTCTGCATGCCTGGATTTTTCTTTGTAATTTTATGTGATGTGAATTTCTTTGGCAATGATAGTATTTATTGTCAATAGTGATCCATCTGGAATCAGCTGAGGCAATGAGCTGGAACTCCTCCACGTTTGTCTGTCTTTCCTCCATGAAGACACTCCATAAAACTGAGCCCTTTCACCAAGCTTCTGACTAATCTAAAGCTTCTTCCCATGACTCAAACCTGGGAGGCATCCTGCAACAATACTCCACCTAAAGGTTCTGCTGAAGTATGCAAACGTTGCCATTGTTGATGAAAATGTGAAGTTAATCATTACTGGAGGGGAATAAACAAATTCAAAACCCCATCTCCTTTAACAGAACTAATTGGCATCAGCATATGCCCATCCCTGGTTAAAGAAGGAGATACGGAGTATAGGTTAGAGATGGATAAATTCAGTGCTTAGAAATTCAACCACACAATGCTCATTGTTTTAAAAAAACTGTGGAATGAAAGATTGGCTTGACCTGGAGTGAAATACAATAGATTTGATGCATCTCTTGTTCTTTTACTCTACTCAAGAAATTCAACCGTCACTTTATAGAGTGATTGTCGTAATCTCTGTCTCACCCTCCCATAGGATGAAATAATTTCCCATGGAATGTTCCTTTTAATATTTTGTAGGGAAACACAGACTAATTTGCTCCATGACAGACTATTATTGGGCTCTCCCTGGACAAACATGTTTTAGTACTGTAGCACTGGTTTCAAACCATTATAAGTTGAGTCCATTCCTTTCCTTTGACCCTTTTGGCATGCAACAACACAGAAAATGAGCTTCCCTATGTCCAATCTCACTCCGAGTCCACAAAGTTAAAGCCCTGAATCCCCAGCCTTCAGATGCTCTGAATTTCCAATATCCCAATATCCCAAAGTTCAAGACCCCTGATGGTCTAAAGGCTCAGTCTTTGATTGTCATATCCATCAAGGTCACAATCTCATCATAAACTCTCTCCCACTCGCACAACCAAATGATCAAAACTGATCTCAACCCAATGATCCTCCAAGGTCCTGATACAACCCCCATATCCACTTTCTACTTCCTGGGAAATGCTGGAATCAGCTCTGGTTCCTGATGTAAACCTCAAATCAAAAGAGCCTTTCTCCTGCCCTCTTCCCAACTTTGATTCAATGTGAAGACTTGCCAAACTCTGTCCATCTCAGCTGAACGCCCCTCTGAAGGTATGTGGTGAGTACTGAATACCTTGCCTTGACAATATACCATTGGGCCTCAATCCTTACTAGGTCAACTGCCCCCTACTGCCCCCAAATACCCCAACATCTTGCAATTCCTGCTGACAGAGTTTTCATTATGAGAACAAGAAACAGTCCCTGAGGTTTTGAACATCAAACACAAATGAAATATGTGTTCTGTGGTTGAGTGAGCCACCAGCTGAGAAGGGCAGTGACAATTCACAGCGATGTCCATTCGAGATACCCGCTTGGGCACATTAGAAGTTCCATGGACTTCTTTCTGCTGTGAATCATTTGCACTGTCTCCAGGTGGTGGAGAAGAGTCTGTGTGAGAATGGATTTTCCAGGTGGGAGATATGATCGGAGGAGATGGCTGCTCCCCTCTATCTTATAAAAATGTGTAACTTCTAACTGCTGCACCTCACTTCACTGTTACCTCTCCTTGCTTTGCCAGTAGAGCACATTAGAGTCTAGCTTTTCAGTCACTCTCACTTAACAGCACTGCACGTCCCATGAGGAATTCAAAGTCAGCTTACATGGGTTACCTTCTTTTAGGAACCTTAATCTGAATGCACCACTGACGATGTACAGTTAGCATTGAATAGCTCTTTTCAGATCCACCCTTCTCTTCATGGACCTCTGGCCTTGCACAGGTCTCCCTTAGGACAAGCCATTGCCTGAGCTGAAGAATCATTTACAGTCATCACCATGTATGAATGACATGTTGATAGTTAGCCATTGCTTCCCCTCTGGGCTGTGTTCTGAATGTTTAGGAAATGAGTGTCTCATTAGACAGACCATATTCCCCCTGTGGGTCAAATATCAGAAGTTAACACCAGCAGGACAAACAAAATTACAGCTATCACATTATGCAGTGGAATCCTATTCCTGTCGAACATTGACATGTTGAATCCGTAGTTATGCCTCAAACTGAGGTGACATTTGAAGTTGCACATTCAAAAGTTACAAATGTGCATTCATACCATTCCTGCTAATGCTGAATTAACTCATTCACTACCTCAAGCTTAGATTAACTTAAACCCAACCAAATTTGTGCATATGAATTTTTATTTATTAGTAAAATTTAATGTTATCGCTGGTTTGGGGAGTTTAGCTCCAAAAACTCTCAAGTGATTATAACTAAATAAATTGCTAGGATAGCAGAAAGGGTTTTGATAGAGTTAGTGTGGAGAAACTTGCAGAAGAATTGGTTACCAGAGGAGAGAGGAAAATTGACAGGCAGAGGTGTAAGAGTGAATTATTACACATAGGCATGTATTCTGAAATGCACAAGTTGGAAATATAGCTGAAATAGATTCGGATGCAGCTTTTAAAAAGAGATCAGATAATTAAACAAAAATATTTAAATGATAAATTGGTAGATTGTTTTATTATTGTCACATGTACTGAAATACAGTGAAAAAATAAGTTTTGCATACCATCCATACAGATCATTTTATTACAATGGAGAATTGAGGTATTACAAGTGAAAACAATAACCAAACACATGAGAACCTGTTCCAGTTACAGAGAAAGGAAGTGCAGGTAGACCATAAAGAACAAGACCATAATGAGGTAGATTGTGAGAACAAGCATCCATTTTATTGTATAATTGCCTTATAACCACAAGTCGGAACCTGTCCTTGAGCCAGATGATATCTGTTTTCAGGCTTTTGTATCTGATGAGAGAAGAAAGAAGAAGGAATGTCTAGGTTGTGTGGGATTCATGATTATTTCAGTTTCTTTACTGAGGCAGTGAGAAGAGTGGGCAGAGTCCATCAAGAGGAGGCTGGTTTCCTTGATGTACTGAGTTGTGTCCACAACTCTCTGCAGTTCTTGTGATCATGGACAGAGCTTGTGCAAGGAAATGCAGGATTTTGTGGAAAGGCTTAGAAGTACATACAGTCATCTTGAGTGACAGATTAAGGCACACTGGGTAATTAGATTTCATCTTGGAAAATCAGTTGATGCAAGGAAGGCATTGCACATGTCAAGCCAAAATCATTAAACTAAGGAGGTTTCTAATCTTTGCAGTCATCTTACTAACAGCAGAAACAGTCAGGAAAATGCTAATGATATTGATCTTCAGAAGGCTGGGCATGATATAGAATGCCAGCCATCAACATTGGCCACAAATCAGGCAGTGTCATGTCAACACAATGACATGTGACAGTAAGGTGTAGGGTGGAGATAAATTAGAGCATAACTCAAGAGACATGAGGTTGGAATATCCACTTTTAGCCTTATCAGCGAGGCAAGCACAAATTCATCAGCTACAAACACAAGAGCAGCACCAACAGCATCTCCAAAGGGAAAATCATCCAGGAAGCTGAATCAAACACTGAAACAACAGTCTCTACAAATGGAACCAGGAATCGTTGGAAACACTCAAGTAGTCAAACAGCATCTGTGTAAGAGAAACAAAGTTGACTTTTCAGGTTGAATTGCTCATTCTGAGTCAGGGTTTCTGACCTGAAACAGCAACTCTGCTGTGCTTTCTACAGTTGCTGCTGTCTGATGTCTCCATTATTTTCTGGTTTTATTTCAGGTTTCCCGCATTTGCAGCTTTTTTTTTGTATTTTCAGTTTCTGCCAACATATTAGGTGTGGTGTGTGAAAAATGAGCCAGCTGCCTCCAATAACTTTCTGCACACACAGCACAAACTATATCACTGACCAAAATAATAATGCATTGTGTGCAAAACGCTTGAACAATTGAGAGCGATGGATAAGTGTTGACCTTCTCCTGAGTCATTCTCTTCAATTCTCTTATGCTGCACTTTAAGAGCACAGAATGAATGAGTAACCTTTCTTGACTTGCCATTCTTGCTTGATTTCTTTAGCAGTATCTCTTTATCATAAACATAGCAAGAAAGGAAATCATGGATTGATGAGACCACATCTGGGATATTATGTGATCTCCCTACCCAAGGAAGGATAGGCTTGCAATAGACAGAGTGAAACAATGTTCATCAGACTGTATTCTTCAGATTGATAATTATTCCATGAGGAGAGACTAAACAAAAAGGGGGAAACAAATGAATGGCAGGCAAAATGTTTAGAAAACAGAAAAGAGGGAGTTACATAAAACTAGAAAATTTGATATTGAACCCAGAGTATGTAAACTGCTCAGATGGAAGATTGGGTGCTGTTCCGCAAAGATTGCACTATTCTTTGCAGGGAGTTGCATTCTGATAGGTCAGATGGGATTGCGATCATGAATCGGAGCTGGAGTGGGATGGTAAATGAGAGCAGGAAAGGGATAAGGCTGACAGGCAACAGAAAGCTCAGAGTCTCTCCTGCAGATTGAAAGCAATTGCTCCACAGAATGATCATCAAATCTGTGTTTGTTTCCTCCAATACAGAGGAAGCTTTAAAATAATGGAAGTTGCCACATTTCATTGCCACATTGGAAATCCCTCTGGAGTTTGACAAGGTAGATGTGAGTTTGGTGTTTCTCCCAGTGCACATGTTTGGAACTGGGGTAACTCTCCCAAAATAAGAGTTTGACCATTCAGGATGGAAATAAGCAGAAATTCCTTCCCCTCAATGGCTGTGATTCTGCCCAAGCAGATTGTGGAGGCTGTCTCTGAGTATGTTCCAAACTGGTATTGATGGAGTTTTGGATATTAAGAGAATCAAGGGGTTGGTGCAGGAAAGTGACACTGAGTTGACAGATCTGCCATGATCTCATACAACAGGAGAGCAATTATAAGTGGCCAAGTAGCCTACACTTGCTCCTGTTTCTCTGTTCCTTTAAGAATGACAAACATGAATTTTAATCATAATTAACTATTATATATCCCATTATCCACCAGAGTTTTCTTGAATTCCTACCAATACTTATTGTGCCTCTGACAACAGGAACTCTAGATTATTTCATCATTACCAGTTTGCTGTGGCGGGATCTGTTGCCAAACATAAAACTCACCACCACTTCTCCAGCATCACCATACTGTCACCATCACAACAAAGTCAGAAGAGGAACTGTAACAGTGCATACATTGTAATCCTATGGGACTGCCAAAGACCTGGGTGTCATCCCACTGTTTGTGTGGAGTTTGTGCATTCACCCTGTGACCACATCGGCTTTCACTGGATGCTCTAGTTTTCAGTCATACCAGCACGCTGGGAGACAAATTGACCTCTATAAACTGGCCCCTGTGAGTGCACAAGTGGACGTACTGTGGAAGTGGGAGAATCAAATGATTTATGGTGGGATTATGAAGGCTCGATGGTCAGTGCAGACTTGGTGAGCTAAATGACCGGATGATGGTGCCTGTCACCGTACCTTTGAGACATTGATCTTTGATCAACATCAGATGGGCCATCATGACCAGACTGAGAAAACAGCAATGAAACAATCTCACAGCTGAATGAGGGGAGCAGGCTTTATTTATTTTTTTCTCCCGACCCATACATTTATTCTGACAACTCTGTTGAACTGACAACATTAGGATCAAGCCGTTTGGAGACCTTGTTATGTCCACAACCCCAGGGCAAAGCAGAATAATTAGATTTCCACCAGAAGCTCACACAGTGGATTAAAGGCAGTGCATCTGTCATTTTTTCTACCGTATATGTCACATCGCTACCTGACTTTTATTAACTATAGCTGTGAAAGGACTGTGATGTAGGCTTTACGAGATTTTCACACTGTCTGTTCTGAAACGACCATTTTGCAGCCTGACAGCTACTACTGTACAGAATATTATTTGAGCATTTGCCATTTTTCAATCTCAGCAGACTTCCTTTCTAAAGGAAAATATTACCTTCATTTTCTTTCTGTCAGGATTCAGCTCTTAGTTGCCCAGATGGTGCAGTAATGACCCTGTGCCTCTATCCCATAGGAGCCACACGGTACTGCCCAGGGCTGGCACAGTTCCATCTGATTCCTTTAACCCCAGTGTGAGGAAATGTATCCAGTGATACCCAGCCTCTGTATTTTAGATGGAGGGTATAATGCAGGGACTTGCCCTTCTGCTTATGTTTACTAAAGGGCACCCCCACAATCAGGTTTGTTATATGTGATGAAAGTTAAGACATTGATGCTGAAAATCTGACTTAAAAATGAAGACACTGAATGAAGAACTGAAGAAGGCTAACATTAATTCTGTTTCCCATTTCACAGATGCTGCTTGACCTGCTGAGAGTTTTGAGAACTTCCAGCTGCTGTGTCTGGTCTGCCCCATTGCTTCAATGGGACAACAGTCAAAAAAAGTATTTTTTTATATCCAAAAAAGACACTCATAAAAAGCAATGAAAAACTTGTGCTTACTGTGTACCATTATTTCTCGATGTCCCAAAATTTTTCTTAATCTGTAAGTGCTTAATAAATCGCAGTGTTTGTGGTAATGCAGAAAGTAATGTTAATTTACACAGATCTAGGGTAAAAACATCATTGTTTCTAAGGCAACACGAGTGAATCTGCAGATGCTGGTAATAAATAAAAACACAAAATGCTGGCAGAACTCAGCAGGCTAGACAGCATCTATGGGAGGAGGTAGTCGAAACGTCGTCACTACCTGCTCCCATAGATGCTGTCTGGTCTGCTGAGTTCTGCCAGCATTTTGTGTTTTTAATTGCTTCTAAGATTAGCTGCTGAGTTCTTTCCTGTTTCCAAGTTCCAGATGCATATGTTTATCTCTCACCCAGTGTCATCAGTATTATAAAGTGGGATATGTTTTGATGATGCTGCAGTTGACCAGAACACTGGAGAGTTAGTCTCAGAAACATCTGGCTAGGGGTTCTTCCCACACATTTAATTTAAACTTTCCTCTTCTTAACTTAAATGCATGCCTTCTACTATCTAACATTTCTACGCTGGGTAAAAGATACCAAATGCATAAAATATGAATGCCTTTCATAATTTTATAAACAATGATCAGGTCTCCAATATTCCAATGAAATCATCCAAATTTGTCCAAGCTTGCAGATCACTAGAATATACATCATAGAATAATTGCAATAGGATAGTACCCCATCCAGACCATGCTTATTCTCTGTGGACCAGTCTATTTAGTCTCAATCTCCAGCCCTTGCCCTGTAATTGTATAAGTTAATACACAGCTGGGTTTTACAAATGGAGAGAAGTTAAGGTCAAAGTTAAGATAAAAGCTGTCAGAGCATTTATCATGATGAAGAAATCAAGAAGAGAATAGCTGACTGATTACATTGACACTATAGTAATAAGCGAAGTTTGAGTTAATTCATTTCAGGAGGCAAGAAATCTGTAAACCATAGTGCAACAGAGGGGCCTTAGAATACATATCCACAGGACCCTGAATGTGAAAGGACAGTAGATAAGGTACCTAAGAGGGCATTTGGGATACTTTACTTTTGTAATGCATCTTTCTAGTTCTCCGTGTATCTATGTTGCAAGAAGCAAGGTTGTGATAGAAGGTATTTTAACTTTTCATGTATTGAATGGGACTCCCATACTATAAAAGGACTAGATGGGATAGAGTTTGTCAAATGTGTTCAGAAAAGTTTCCTTAATCAGTACGTAGAAGTCCTGATGACAGAGTGTGCGATACTTGATCTGCTATTAGAGAATGAGACAGGGCAGGTGACAGAAGTTGATGTACGGGAACATTTTGCAGCTAATACCATTAGTTTCAGAGTAAATATGGAAAAGCATAGGTTTGGTCCATGGGATGAGTTTCTAAATTGGAAAACCGCCAATGTTGATGGTATCAGAAAGGACCTGGCAAGAGTGGATCGGGACTCACACAAAATGCTGGGGGAGCTCAGCAGGGTGGGCATCACCTATAGAAAAAAGTACAGTTAACATTTCAGGCCAAGAACCTTCAGCAGCATTCTTGTTTTCTTGTTTGTGAGTGGATTGGTACAGACTGTTTTCTGACAAAGGCATACATGGTAAGTGGGATGACTTCAAAAGTGAAATTTTGAGAGTATAAAGCTTGTATGTGCCTGTCAGAATAAAAGGTAAAGATAGCAAGTGTAGCAAACCTTGGTTTTCAAAAGATATTGAGTTAAAATTAAAGTTAAAGTCTGTTCCAAGCCTTATGGGCTCATCAGGTGGGTGTTTATGCTGGTTTCTGTGGCGTGAAGTGACTGAGAGTACGAGACTCCCCCATGGATAGGACGCATTTTGCTGGTACCCATTTTCAGCTGAGTGGACTGGAGCAGTGTGTGGTTAAATGCCTTGCTGAAGGACACAACACGTTGTCTCAGCTGGGGCTCGAACTCACAACCTTCAGATCACTAGTCCAAAACCTTGGCCATGCACTACACACAAAAGATATTGAAAACCAGGTTAAGAAAAAAAAAGAAATGCATAGCAGGTACAGGCAGGTAGGAACAAATGAGGTCCTTATGGAGAATAAGGAATGCAAGAAAACACTTAAATAAATCAGGAAGGCTAAACGGAGGCATGAAGTTGCTCTAGCGGGTAAGGTGAAGAAGAATCCTAAGGGATTCTACAGATATATTAAGAGCAAATGGATGCAAGACACAAAATTGGTCCTCTGGAAGATAAGAATGGTAACCTATACATGGAGCCAAAAGTGATGAAGGATATCTTAAATAGATTTTTTATTTCTGTAAAAGTGTCTGTAGAAGTGAGGCAAAACAGCAGTGACATCATGGACGCTATACAGAATACAGAGGAGGACAAATTAGGGTGAATAAATCCCCAGGGATGTTACCTTGGACCCTGTGGGAGGCAAGTGCAGAAATTTCAGGGACCCTAGCAGAGATATTTAAACATTCTTATTGACAGTGACAGTAAACAGAATTAGCAAATTTGCAGATGACACCAAGATTGGGGGTGTAGTGGACAGCGAAGAAGACAATTAAAGCCTACAGCAGGATCTGGACCAGCTGGAAAATTGGGATGAAGAATTTCAGATGGAATTTAATGCAGACAGGTGTGAATTGTTGCACTTTGGGAGGATCAACCAGGGTAGGTCTTACAGAGGGAATGGGTGGGCACTGAGGACTGTGTTAGAGCAAAGGGATCTGGGAATACAGGTAGGTTCATAATTCATAGAAAGTGATGGCAAATGTAGATAGGGTCATAAAGAAAGCTTTCCGCACAATGGCTTCCATAAATCAAAGTATTGAGTACAGGAGATGGGATGTCATGTTGAATTTGTAGGTGAGGCCTACTTCAGAGTATCATGTGCAGTTTTGGTCACTGACCTGCAGGAAAGATGTAAATAAGGTTGAAAAAATGGAGAGAAAATTTACAAGGATGTTGCAAGGACTGAAGGACCTGAGTAATAAGGAAAGATTGAATAGGTTAGGATTTTATTCCTTGGATTGTAGAAGATTGAGGGGAGATTTGATAGAGGTATACAAAATTATGAGGGATATAGATAAAGTCAATGCAAGCAGACTTTTTCCACTGAGGCTGGGTGAGACTGCAACCAGAGGTCATGGGTTAAAGGTGAAAGGTGAAAAGTTTAAGGGGAAATTTCTTCACTCAAAGGGTGGTGAGAGTGTGGAACAAGTCCTGGAAGTGATCTTGATTTCAATGTTAACGAGAAGGTACCTGGGTGGTAGGGGTATGGATGGCTATGGTCCCAGTGCAGGTCGATGGGCATAGGCAGTTTAGATGATTCAGCATGGACTAGATCAGGGGTTTCCAACATTAACCTTAATATTAAGCGAGGGCTCCAAGGACCCCAGGTTGGGAACCCCTGGACTAGATGGACCAAAGGGTCTGTTTCTGTGCAGTACTTTCCTATGACTTAATACAAGTGTTCATAATCTCATTCTTTTGGACAGAAGAACCTAATGGTGTGCCTGCTTGTAACAAAGTAATGTCTCAGATATTTCAACAATATCAAAAGCTTCAATCTTCATATGCACAAACTACCTTACAAAACAAATCACTACTCTTTGGATGTCTTTCTGCTGCACCAACGAAGGCATTACACGTTTATCGGCTGTGACACAGAATACAAGAGAAGAGCATGCTAGAATTGATAGAACATTTTCCACAGGTAGAAGAATACAGTTCTGATCACAACATAAGAGGAATGATTTAAAAACACAAGTGAAGTACTAACATATATAGGAGTATGCCAAGGTAGTAGATGGATATCTTGGTTGGATTGATGTTATTTTCTTTGGCAAACTGGAGGCTCAGTTTATTCTTTATGTGTGAATAGGGGCAAAAACAGGGCAGAAAAGCCAATGATTAATGCTTAGTCTTGAGCTGACTGGTTGGTGCATAAGAGGGGAATGGGGGAAGGAGCAGTCTTGACGGGAATTACCTTCCCAAGTATTGAAGACAGCAGAAAATTCTGATCTTATTTAAATTTTGCTTGGGGATGAGCATTGGGAGGTTTGAGACTCAGAGCTGGGATGTGGGACTGTATCAGGTAGACTGGATACAGTGATTGATAGATGTCCTCTTTGACTCTGTGAATTCAGTGATGAACAATACATTTTTACGAGAACTTTATCTTCAACACTAATTTCAGTTTAAACTCCAAATTACAGTTAATTCACCCCAAATATCCTGATGATTCACAAACCACAAACTTTACTCTGTTTTATATTTTACCCAGTTGCTCCCACATGAATGACCCATATAATCTGGATATCCTTCCTTCTTTGGGGCCATCATCCCTTGCCAATTCCTTCCGCTACCATGAAATGCATAACATATATAGAGGAGCCATAATACCTTGTTTAAATCAGGAACAACAACTGAATCTACAGAGCACCAGATGACCACAATCTGTTGACTTCAGTAAGCAATGAGGGAGGTGGTTGGGAGGAGGGGATGTTTACATATTCTCCTGGGGATATGAGGTTCTGGTGTCCAGGCTTGACTGCAGGTCCATGGCAACATAGATACTGAGGGAGGTGAAGGGTATGAAGCTGAGAAGAGGGGCTAAGGGGTGAAGTGGAACAAAGGTGAAATGGAGGAGACATGAGGGATGCAGTTAGAGAAGGGAAGCAGAGCTTGAAGGAGTGGGAACTAAAGTATGGGGAGCACAAGGAATGTGCTGAGAATTTGTGCTAAGAATAAGTACACGTGTGCTTATGTTTAGAAAGTGTGCTTGGGGTGAGTGTATGTGTAAAGAATGTTGCTTAACAGTGAGCTGAGGGTGCAAAGTGCATTTAGCGTGACTAAAAATGTGTAAAATACACTTAGTGTGTTTGTGTGCACACATAGATTACATATATCTGCATAAAGAATATGTGCATGTTTAGAATGCGTGACTATGGCATCTGTTTAAAGTGTGTAATGTATGAACTTAAAGTGTGTGGGTTTAAAGTATATATGAATGCGTGCATATGTGTGTTCAGAGCATGTGCATAACACGTGTTTGTTTAGAGTGTGTGTGTATGGATGTGTGTATTTAGTATTTATGTGCATATGTAGAGTATGTGTGCATCTGTGTGTATATGTGCATGTATATGTGTGTGTGCCTCTTTGTGTGCAAGAGTGTGTGTCTGTGAGAATGTGTCATAAATATGAGTGTGTGTGTGTGTGTGTGTGTGTGTGTGTGTGTGTGTGTGTGTGTGTGTGTGTGTGTGGGGTTCCCTCCTTTCATCCCATTATCTTCGATTATCCTTCCCACTGAACCAAAATCTCATTCAGTAAAGTCCAGAAGGTAGCTTGTGTACCACAGCCACACACAGCCATTGCCTTCACCATAGAACTGGTGCAGATGAATTGATCTTTGACCATGAGGCACTGCCTGAGAAGGGAAAGGAGAAAACCATCACAATGCAGGCACAGCTGCGTAAAGTCAAACTAAAATAAACGGAGTCAATCTTCAACATTATGTTTCATAGTATCTAACGTCATCCACTAAAGAACATTTCACTGTGGATACTGAGTCAATTCAAGTTATCAGTTAGACACCGATCTGATATGGTGAGTGTATATATTTAATAGACAGGTCAATGTGACCAGTAGAGGGTCTGCATTTGTTCCCATGTCCCAATCATGTTGAACAACACCAATAAGGTCAAAACTAGCAATAAAGGTTAAAACCACATAATTATGCCACTGTACATGAAAACTTAATACAATGAATAGCGGTCTGCAGATGCTGGAAATCCAAAGCAACACAGACAAAATGATGGAAGAACTCAACAAACTAGTCAGCAACTATGGAAATTAATAAACATTTTTGGCTGACAGTGGGTGAAGGCCAGAATGTTCTACCTCAGAGAGGGGAAGGTTAGAGGGAATGGTGAAGTCACAACAAAGATTAGAGCTGGGATCAGAGGGGTGAGGAGAATTGGTTGTGCCAGAGGAGAGAGGAGGTTTGGGGTGTTCACGAAAGGTGGGATGGGTGGAAGGTGGAGTCTCCGAGGACCCAAGAGGTGATGCGGGGCCTGAGAGACACGGGGCTGGAGAGTGGTGGTGGTGGAAGGGGAGCTGAGTCCCAGTGGCAGCAAGTAATCTCTCAGCCTAAGATAAATATTTTCATTTTCCAACAGAACTGCGGCATCACGATACATTATATCGAACAGATTAACTACTTTATTAGAACACCAATCGGATTTCAGGGCCCTGATCATGCGTGCCTGGACTGAGCAGCAGTTGGTAACTCACTAGACACACAACCTCTGATTTTCTATCCACTTAAATTAATCAGCTGTTCTCCCAGGCAGTGCTTCCTGCAGCTACTGTTTCATTCTGGATGTGGGCAATCAAAGTCTGCTATTTAATATAAACATCTTCAATCTCTGTACACTCATTTTTACACAGCATAATTCCAAGACAGCATAAACAAGTGTTTTATATAAGAAACCCCTCAAGCTCTTTAGCATTAGCTGCAGCCTCTTGTACATTACAACAGATTACACTTCAGTGGTACTTCATTACTTGTAAAGCTCTTTAGGATGTCCTAAGGATGTGGAAGCTGCTACATAAATACCTGTCTGCTTATCCGCTTCTCTGCCTTGATGCAGTTTTAATTCCACAAGTTAACACAGTGTAGATGGAGTCCTTGATTGGATCAAATTATTCTCCCATGGTGTTACTCAGGAAGCAACTGGAAAATAATTGTTCCTGTAATTATAAACTGCAATGTGCATAGGAATTATATTTTATGTAAAAAGGAACTTGCTGAAATTCTCATGCATAAAGAAATGAGCCAGAGGTTAAGTTATGCAATAGTACTGGTTTACATACTAATTGGCAAATGGCCAGAAGAGAGTTCTGATCATCTGTCCACTTCTGTGTTAATTCAATATACTTGATGTATTTGTATGAATGAATGTGAATTGCTCACAGGGTCTTTAATTATGCTCAATGTATAAGCGACATGTCTTACAGTTGAATTATGTTGCTCTCTGAATGAGATTTGTAACCAATTCGAAAACCATACCTGAGGAATATTTCAGCTGGTTGAAGCTGATTATTAATTTATGGCCTTAAAACAGAATGGAAATATTCTACTGCATTTTTTAGCAGCCAATTCATTTCAGCCAAAATATTTGTACTTCCTTTGGGGTGTTAAATTGCATTGTTTATGCATTGTATAAAAGAAAATTGGAGTGTTCCTGATGAAGGGAACAGTCCAATGGAGAATGAGGCTAATTTTGGGTTGTTGTGGTCACCAAAAGTAGTAATTGGTAATCTCATCACTGTTGGTGATTAGCCCCATCACTGTCGGTGATTAGCCCCTTCACTGTCGGTGATTAGCCCCATCACTGCCGTGTCGCCAGCGAATTTGGCAACGTGTTTTGCTGTGCAGTCCTGTGTGAGTAGAGTGTACAAGAGAGGGCTCACCATGCAGCTCTGGGAGGTACCCATGTTGAGGATGATGGGGAAGGAACAGCGGTTATCTAAGGTCTGTTTGTTAGGAAGTCCAACACCCGGCTGCACAATGGTGTATTTAGACCAAGGAGTTGGAGTTTGTTCACCAAGGTCTGTGGGACAATAGTGTTGAATGCTGAGCTGAAGTTCAGAAACAACAATCTGACATGTGTCCTTGTTTTCTCAGTGTGTCAGGGCCAGGTGCACGACTGATGCTATGGGATCCACTGTTGAGTGGTTCTGTCAGTTAGCTCATTGGTGAGTGTCCAGTTTGTGGCACTAGTGCTACACCTGTTCTTATACCTTCTACCTCAGCACATTCAGGGCCACAAACAGTCCTTCCAAGTGAGGAGAAGCTTCGGTGTTATTTACCGTATCCAGTGCTCCTGGTGCGGCCTCTTCTTTGTCAAGAGCCTTTTTTGTGTTCACTACGAGAGGTTGTATTTCCTAGTGGTCACCCTTCTTTCCATTTCCCATTCTGATTCTCCTCTCGCTCCTGCTCTTCTCATCACTTGGTCTGGTTCTCCTCCACCTTCCCTTTCTTCCATAATCCATTGTGCTCTCCCATCAGATTCCCTGTTCTTCAGATCTTTACTTCTTCCACCTATCACCTCCCAGGTTCTTATTTCATACCCCGTCTCCTGCCACCTAACCTGGTCTCATCTATCAGCTGCCAACATGGACTCCTTTCCTCCCCCTCACCTTCTTAATTGGACTTCTGCACCCTTTCTTTCCAGTCCTGATCAAGGGTATTGGCTTGAAATATCGACTGTTTATTCCCCCTCTATAGATGCCGCCTGTCTTGCTGAGTTCCTCTAGCATTGTGTGTGTGTTTTCAAGATTTTTCTGTAGAATCTCTTGTGATTTTGTTTAAATGGTACTGCCCAGTTAAATATGTGTGGTATGTTTTGAAGAAAATATACTGTGCAGAGTAACCAGCTCCCCATTAATATCTGTGTCAGGGTGTATCCCCAAGCCGCTGGTGTGGTACATCTGGGAAAGCAATTTTCTTGACAACAAAGAGATTAGAGCTGATTATTAAGAGAGTTATTTTGTTCTACAGAACCCAGGTGTGGGACAGGTTAATCCTGATAAATGTACCTGCAGTTTGTGAAGAGATAGGTATTTTACAAAGATTCATGGCGAACCCAATTTAACCAAACATTTTGCAGAGAGGGGAAAATACAGAATTATTGTATGATTTTGAAGAAAAGTATTGAATTTCTTTTAAATCCCAGATGGGCAGAGGTCAAATTTGATCTCAAAGAGAAACCTAATGAAAATAGAACAGCTTTACTGCATATTCTGAATCTGATTTCTCTGTCTATCAATGTAAACAAGTTATTAGGAGAACAAATTGGCTGCCATTGAGATTTACTCTATTGGTATTCTTGACTGTACTAATTCAACCATTCTGCTGTAATTTTCCCAGAGTAATTACACATTTTATTTTAAAATTTGCAAGTTACTTTACATTTCTGTGCTTTCAAAATTCCCACTGATTCCTACCCAGAATAAAAGCAATCACGTTAAGCTGCATAGAGCATAAATTCTAAGATTGCTCTCCCCACCTTGATTCCACGGTCCACCTTCCTCTCTGATCAGATTCCGTCCCTTTCTGCTCTTTAACACTTACACTCGCACCATTTCACTCTCCCCACCCTGATCTGCCTATCGTCCCTCACTTGAACCTACCTGTCACTGCCAGCATTTGATCTACCATTTCCCATTACCTTTTTATACTGGCTACCTCTACTCTATCTTTCAGTCCAGATGATTTTTTTCAATCTCAGCCCAAAGCGTCAATTCACAAACAAGAGAAAATCTGCAGATGCTGGAAATCCAAGCAACACACACAAAATGCTGGAGGAACACAGCAGGCCAGGCAGCATCTGTGGAAAAGAGTGAACCGTCAATGTTTCAGGATGAGACCCTTCATCAGGACTGGAAAAAAAGATGGAGTCAGAGTAAGAAAGTCAGGGGAGGAGAGGAAGAACCTCAAGGAGAACAGTTGAAACTGAGAGGAGGGGAGGGGTGAAGTAAAGAGCTGGGAAGGTGATTAGTGAAAGAGATATGGTGCTGGAGAAGGGGGATTCTGAGGAGAGGACAGAAGGCAATGGAAGAACAGGAGGCAGGAGGAGCACCAGAGGGAGTAACTAAATAGGATTCAGAATGAAAGTGAGTCTACAGACACAAGGCCCAGAGCAGCCACAGCCTCAGTTCAGCTCAGAACCAAGTAAATGTCATGGAGCAGCAAACAGAACTAGTCCTACCTTCACCTCCAGGCCCCACAGCCTGTGTTTCAATTCTGGTCTGACATTTAAATTGACCAAACATCAGGTCATTCCTCATTCTAGGAGCTGGACCACGTCACATGGAAGGTCTTAACTCGAAATATTTCTCTGTTGCTCCTGTTGAGTTCCCTCAGCAGTCTGTTTAGTGTTCCAGATTCCAGCACCTGCAGTCTGTTCTGTCATTCTTACTGCAGTGATATTTCTGTTAATTGAACTGCAGTGCTTTCCATTTCTAGGCCTGAATGCAAACTATCTTCTCTTGCACCTCTTCTGTTAATCATCCACATGTTCCCCCACAGTACCAGGCTCCTCCTAACTGCATTACTGTCACATAATCACTCACTTGATTTATTTTGGGGTGGCACGGTAGCGTAGTGGTTAGCACAATGCTTTACCATTCCAGTGACTGGGGTTCAATTTCTGCTGCTGCCTGTAAGGAGTTTGCAGATTCTACCCGTGACCACATGGTTTCTTCCGGCCATTCCAGTTTCCTCCCACAATCCAAAGACATACTGGTTGATAGGTTAAATGGTCATTGTAAATTGTCCCGGGGTTAAGCCGGGGATAACTAGCTGTTGTGGCTTAAAGGGCCAGAAGGACCTATTCCACACTGAATGTCAACAAAAATAAAATAAAAATAAAATATAATGTGGGCATAATTCAAGGTTTCACTCAAATGGAAATTAGCTGACAAGATAAAGAAGTATTGATTAGCTGAAGGTACACTATTGGCTCTCAATGAGCTGTAGGTTGAAGGAGAAAAGTAGATGGATGAAACTAAGAACCAGGCTGTTGAACAGTTGAAGCTTCATGCGCTGACATGTCAGGACAGAGTTTGTCTTTAACCATTGGATAATAATCAGAATGCAAAGGAAAATCTAAAACTATTGATCACACATGCCTTACAGCAAGGGTTCCCAACCTTTTGTTTATGCGATAGACAGGGGGATTCATGGACCCCAGGTTGCCTTACAGAGTACATTAGAAAATCCCTTCATCCGTTCTGGTAGAGGAATAATAATGTGGTTCTAGTCTCCTCTGCACAAGTTGGTAAGATTTTGCAACCACCTGCCTAAGCATGATGCACAATTGCACTCCCCACATCCCACCAAGCAATTCCAGAACCTTTGGTCTCTCTTGCTTCAGCTCAATATTGTTCATCCAAATCCAGCATTATCAAATCCATTCACAATCTTAAAGGCCTGACTGGTGTAATCCTTGATCTAGCTGTTTCTCTAATGGAGCTGACCTTACATCTCTGATATAATACTCACCAAGTTCAGCGGCACTCTTCGTTAAACAGTATCTCATCACTGCAATTCAATTTGACGCTATTTTTATTGTTTTCCCCAACCACCACACCCAGGGGTTTCTATTCTGATAATACTTTTACATGAAAGTAGGTCTCAGAAGCTGCATGGGGTCTGGCCATGGTTTGACATTCACATCATGATGAGGAAGATCATACCTAACACTCACTAACAACACAATCTGTGTGCAATGCCAGTTTGATGTCAGGGTTCATAAGATAGATAGATAGATAGATAGATAGATAGATAGATACTTTATTCATCCCCATGGGGAAATTCAACTTTTTTTCCAATGTCCCATACACTTGTTGTAGCAAAACTAATTACATACAATACTTAACTGATAATTAAATAATTAAATAATTAGATTAGAATAGGATAATTCAAATTCCTTGTTCCCACAACTTAACTGCAAGCTGAAGAAGACACTAAAGTGTATCTCCAGGCTCAAGAGCAGTTTCTAGCCCTCTCTTATCAGACTCTTGAATAGACCTCATATAATAAGGTGGACCCTTGACCTCACAATTTACCTCGTTATGATCTTGCACTTTATTGTTTACCTGCACTGCATTTTCTCTGTAGCTGCTACACTTCACTCTGATGGTTTCATCTCATTGCACATGATCTGTATGAACAGTATGAAAGACAAGTTTTTCACTGTATCCTGATACATGTGACAATAATAAACCAATACAAGTCATTGGAGAGACTTTCTTCTGGCATTGCTCCCACAACTCCAACCTCTCTCTGATTCCCACAT
Source organism: Hemitrygon akajei (assembly GCF_048418815.1). Lineage (NCBI taxonomy): Eukaryota > Metazoa > Chordata > Chondrichthyes > Myliobatiformes > Dasyatidae > Hemitrygon > Hemitrygon akajei. The sequence goes on along the minus strand of NC_133145.1, from coordinate 19,736,649 downwards.
GAAAGAATTTGGTTGATTATTTCTTGCTCTAATGCCATAATTAAGTTTGCTGATGACACCTCTGTTGGCAGAATCAAAGGTGGTGACAAATCAAGCATAAAGAACAGAGATTGAAAATCTGGCTACTACTGCCAAAATCACAACCTCTCACTCAATGTCGGCAAAACCTAAGATCTGATTATTGACTACAGGAGGAGGAAACTGGAGAACCTTGAGCCAGTACTTATCAAGAGATCAGAGATGGAGTGTGTCAGCAACTTTAAATTCCTTAGTATGATTATTTCAGAGAATCTGTCCTGGATCCAGCACTTAACAGTCATTACAGAGAAAGCACAGCAGCACCTCTACTTTCTTAGAAGTTTGGTAAGATTCGGCATGTCATCTTAAACTTTGACAAATTTATATCGATGTGCAGTGGAGAGTATATTCACTGGTCGCATCATGGCCTGGTATAGAACCAATTATGCCCTTGAAAGCCTCCAATAAGTAATGGATATGGCCCAGTCCATCATTGCGTGGAGCACTGTTGTTGGAAAGCAGCATCCATCATCAAGGAACCCCACCATCCAGACCAGACTCTTCTCACTGATGCCATCAGGAAGGAGATACAGGAGCCTCAAGACCCACACCACCTGGTTCAGGAACAGTTTTTACCTCTCAGCCATCAGGAAGGAGATACAGGAGTCTTAAGACCCACACCACCAGGTTCAGGAACAGTTATTACACCTCAACCATCAGGAAGGAGATACAGGAGCCTCAAGACCCACACCACCAGGTTCAGGAATAATCTTTACCTCTCAGCCATCAGGCTCTTGATAACTTCACTCACCATAGTACTGAACTGATTCCACAACATATGGACACACTTTCAAGGACTTCACAAGTCAGGTTCTTGATATTTATTGCTTGCTTGCTTATTTATTTATTTGTTTGTTTGTTTGTTTGTTTGTTTGTCTGTTTGTCTGTCTGTTTGTCTGTCTGTTTGTTTGTTTATTTATTTATTTATTTAAATTTGTTTCTTTATATTTTTGTATTTTCACAATTTGTTGTCCTTTGCGCATTGGCTGTTTATCTGTTTTTGTTCTGTGCAGTTTTTCATTGATTCAGAATTAGAATCAGAATCAGAATCAGGTTTAAAATCACTGGCATAGGTTATGGAGTTTGTTAACTTAGTGGCAGCAGTACAATGCAATACATGATAATATACAAAAAAAGTAAATCAGTTACAGTAAGTGTACATATATATATGAAATATTTAAATTTAAAATGGTGCAAAAACAGAAATAATGAAAGTGAGTTAGTATTCATGGGTTCAATGTCCAATTAGGAATTGGATGGCAGAGGGGAAGAAGCTGTTCCTGAATCACTGAGTGTGTACCTTTAGGCTTATTTACCTCCTTCCTGATGGTAACAGTGGGAACAAGATATGTCCTGGGTGATGGGGATCCTTAATGATGGATGCTGCCTTTCTGAGACACTGCTCCTTGAAGATATCTTGGAAACTACAGAGGCTAATACCCAAGTTGGAGCTGACAAATTAAAAACTTCGTCTGAGGCTCTTTTCTGTTCTGTGCAGTACCCCCCCACCCCCAATACCAAACACAAAAATACAACTGCAGATGCTGTGGATCAAAGAATACGTACACAATGCTGGAAGAACTCAGCAGGTCAGGCAGCATCCGTGAGGAAAGAGTAGCCAACATTTCGGACCGAGACCCTTCATCAGGAATGGGGCGGAAGAGAGGGCCGAAGCCCAGTAATAGAGATAGGGGAGGGGGTAGGGCCTAGAGGCGCCAGGTGGAAAACCAATCAGAGGAAAGATAAAGGGGGGAGGGGGAGGCGATAAACATGAAAGAACTGTAGAGATAAAGAAGCAGAAAGTTGAAAGGGGAGAGAGGCAGAGAGGGACCTGGGATAGAGGAAGGGGGAGGGGGAGGGAATTACCGGAAATTGGAGAATTCAATGTTCATACCACCAGGCTGGAGGCTACCCAGACAATAGATGAGATGTTGCTCCTCCAACCTGAGTTTGGCCTCATCATGGCAGTAGAGCAGGCCATGTATGGACATATCTAGATGGGAATGAGAGGCAGAGTTGAAGTGGGTGGCAACTGGGAGGTCCAGTCTATTGTGATGGATGGAGCATAGGTGCTCGACGAAGCGGTCCCCCAATCTGCGTCGGGTCTCGCCGATGTAGAGGAGGCCGCACCGGGAGCACCGGATGCAATAGACAACTCCAGCAGACTCGCGGGTGAAGTGTTGCCTCACCTGGAAGGACTGTCTGGGGCCCAGAATGGTGGTAAGGGGGGAGGTGTGGGGACAGGTGTAGCATTTACGCTTGCAGGGATAAGTGCCAGGTGGGAGTTCTGTGGGGAGGGATGTGTGGACCAGGTAGTCGCGGAGGGAACGATCCCTGCAAAAAGCTGAGAAGGGTAGAGAGGGAAAGATGTGCTTGGTGGTGGTGTCCTGTTGAAGGTGGCGGAAGTTGCGGAGGATAATATGCTGGATGCGGAGGCTGGTGGGGCGGTAGGGGAAGGGGAACCCTGTCCCTGTTGTGGTGACGGGAGGATGGGTTAAGGGCTGAAGTGCGGGAAGAGGAGGAGATGCGGGTGAGGACATCTTTGATGACGCCAGAAGGGAAACCACGATCCTGAAAGAAAGAGGACATTTGAGAAGTCCTGGAACAGAAAGCCTCATCCTGGGAGCAGATGCGGCGGAGACGGAGGAACTGGGAATAGGGAATGGCATTTTTGCATTGGGTAGGGTGGGAAGAGGTATAGTCAAGATAGTTATGGGAGTCAGTGGGTTTGGAGAAGATGTCAGTGGATAGTCTGTCTCCAGAAATGGAGACCGAGAGATCAAGAAAGGGGAGAGAAGTGTCCAAGATGGACCAAGTGAATTTAAGGGCTGGGTGAAAGTTAAAGGCAAAGTTGATGAAACTGATGAGCTCAGCATGGGTGCAGGAAGCAGCACCAATGTAGTCATCAATGTAGCGGAGGAAAAGTTGGGAAGTGGTGCCAGTATAGATTTGGAGCATAGACCGTTCCACATAACCCACAAAGAGGCAGGCATAGCTGGGGCCCAGGTGAGTGCCCATGGCTATACCCTTGATCTGGAGAAAGTGGGAAGAACCAAAGGAGAAGTTATTGAGAGTTAGAACAAGCTCCGCCAACCGGAGGAGTCTGGTGGTGCTGGGGAACTGGTGGGGTCTGTTATCCAAAAAGTAGTGGAGGGCTTTGAGGCCTTCTTGACGGGGGATGGAAGTGTATAAGGATTGAACATCCATGGTAAAAATGAAGCGGTCAGGGCCGGGGAATTGGAAGTTATTGAAGAGGTGAAGGGCATGGGATGTATCCTGGATGTAGGTGGGGAGAGACTGAACTATGGGGGATAAAATGGAGTCCAGGTAGGCAGACACAAGTTCGGTGGGACAGGAGCAGGCTGAAACTATGGGTCTGCCGGGACAGTCAGGCTTGTGGATCTTGGGGAGGAGGTAAAACCGAGCTGTGCGGGGTGTGGGAATTATGAGTTTTTTGGCTGAGGGAGGAAGGTGTCTGGAGTTGATGAGGGTGGAGATGTTGCAGGAGACAGTGGATTGATGTTTTTTGGTGGGGTCCTGTGGCAGGGGTAAGTATGAGGAGGTGTCAGAGAGGTAGAGGTCCGTCCGCCAGACTACTACAGCACCACCTTTGTCTGCAGGTTTGATGGTGAGATTGGGGTTAGTACAGAGAGAATGGGGTTGAGGTTAGTGCGTTCAGAAAACAGTGATGCAGCCTGTCAGAATGCTCTTGCTGTTGTGTTTATTTGTATTTACTGTGAATGTCTCCAAAAAATAAATCTCAGACTAGTGTATGGTGATATGCTGCTGGTGAAACACAGAGATGACTTGCTGGCAGCAAAAAACTACGAACTATACCATTAATCACACTTTTTCTGGACAACAATCAGTGCAATCAATAGCCTGTAACAGCCCTTTCAGAGTTGAGCTTTTGAACCACCAGTACGGCCTGGTATTTTTGTGGCGTGAACAGAGGACTCAAAGGTGCAGGATGGTTGCCACGTGTCGTGTACAGGCCAAAGGCCCGAGAGCATGTCGAAGTGGCAGAGCCCAGCTCTGAGAGCAGGGAATGACCCGCTGTTTGGCCAGTTTAAGAGCTGAGGTAGATTGAAAACGTCAGGATGTCAGGGGTGGAGGAAAGGGTCTGACCAGTGGTCAGCTCGCTGTTCGCGTGGTTTATTCATCTCTGCGCTGATTGGAATTAGATACAGGCCTCCGAAGAGTACCGAGGATGTGGGCTACAAATTACAAGAGGAAATGGAAAACACATCCAGAAAGGGCAATGGTACAATCATTCAGCGGGACGAGTTGTAAAGTAACATGGAGACAAAATCAAAAAGGGTGACGAATATAGGACTGAAGGTGCATTTGAATGCACGCAGTATGCAGAAGTGGGTGCAGTTCATATTACTAAAGAGAAGGTGCTTGGGAAGCTGTAAGTTCTGAAGGTAGATAAGTCATTTAGACCAGATGGACTACACTCCAGAGTTCTGAAAGAGGTAGCTGAACAGATGGTGGAGACATTAGCAATGATCTTTCAAAGGTAACTAGATAATGGCATGTTTCTGGAGGACTGGTAAACTGCAAATGTCAATCCACTTTTAAAAAAGGGAGGGAAACATAAGAAAGGAAATTATAAGCTATTTACCCTGATATCACACACAAAATGCTGGTGGAACGCAGCAGGCCGTGCAGCATCTATAGGAAGAAGCACAGTTGATGTTTCAGGCCGAGACCCTTCGTCAGGACAGCCTGACATCAGTGGCTTTGAAAATATCGGAGCCGATTATTAAGGATGAAGTCTCAGGGCACTTGGAGGCACATGATAATATAGGCCATCGTCAGCATGGTTTTTTCAAGGGAAAATCTTGTCTGACAAATCCGTTGGAATTCTTTGAAGAAATAACAAGCAAGATAGACAAAGGAGAATCAGTTGATGTTGTATACTTGGATTTTCAGAAGGCCTCTGACATGGTGCCACACATGAGGCTATGAGTCCATGGTATTACAGGAAAGATTCTAGCATGGATCTTTGATCCATGAGGATCAAAGAGGATGATTGGCAGGAGGCAATGAGTAGAAAGAGTAGGAGTAGGAATAAAGGGAGCCTTTTCTGGTTGGCTGCTAGTGACTAGTGGCGTTCCACAGGAGTCTGTGTTAGGACCAATTCTTTTTATGACATATGTCAATAATTTGGAGATGGAATTAATGGCTCTGTTGTAATGTTTGCAGATGATATGAAGATAGGTGGTTGTGACAGGTAGGTTTTGAGGATGTAGAAAGGCTACAGAAGGACTTAGATTAGGAGAATGGGCAAAGAAGTGGAAGATGGGGTGCAGTGTCAGGAAGTGTATGGTCATGCACTTTGGTAGAAGAAATGAAAGGGTTGACTATTTTCTAAATGGAGAGAAAATACAAAAATCTAAGAAAGGATGTGTTGATATTGGAGAGGGTTCAGAGGAGGTTCACAAGAATGTTTCTGGGAATGAAAAGGATATCGTATGAGGAGCATTTGATGGCTCTGGCCCTGAGCTCACTGGAATTTAGAAGATTGGGGGGGGGGTAGGAATATCAATGAAGTCTATCAAGTATTGAAAGGCCTAGATAGAGTGGATGTGGAGAGGATGTTTCCTATAGAGGGGGAGAGTGGGACCAGAGGGCACAGCCTCAAAATAGAGGGACGTCCATTTAAAATAGAGATGAGAAGAACTTTCTTTAGCCAGAGAGTGGTGAATCTATGGAATTCATTGCCACAGACAGCTGTGGAGGCCAAATTATTGGGTGTACTTTAAGTGGCGGTTGATAGATATTTGATTAGTAATGGCAACAAAGGTTATGCTGAAGAGGTAGGAGAATTATGGAAAATAAATCAGGGCATGAAAAGTTATAGGGAGAAGGCAGGAAAATGGCATTGAGAGGGAAAATGGTGAACCAGCAGCACAGACTCAATGAGAAATGCTCTTATGTCTTAGGGAAATGCTGGTAGCTTATTAAGTGTTGTAAACTATCATTACTGTATGCAAATGGCAAGAAGAAAATGGAAGGGAAGTTTATTGGCATGCATGAGTGAGAATAAGTTAACAGGGTTATAAGATACATGTGTGACGAGAGTCCTTGACAAGGATGAATTGGACCCAAATGTGGGGATATCTGAAGCAAGGTTTGAGACATGGTATTACATTGGATCTGAGCTCAAAACAAACACTAGACGATACCATGAGTAGACTTAGAATAGTCCAAGTGCTCCTTAAATAGATAGATAGATAGATAGATACTTTATTCATCCCCATGGGGAAATTCAACTTTTTTTCCAATGTCCCATACACTTGTTGTAGCAAAACTAATTACATACAATACTTAACTCAGTAAAAAATATGATATGCATCTAAATCACTATCTCAAAAAGCATTAATAATAGCTTTTAAAAAGTTCTTAAGTCCTGGCGGTAGAATTGTAAAGCCTAATGGCATTGGGGAGTATTGACCTCTTCATCCTGTCTGAGGAGCATTGCATCGATAGTAACCTGTCGCTGAAACTGCTTCTCTGTCTCTGGATGGTGCTATGTAGAGGATGTTCAGAGTTATCCATAATTGACCGTAGCCTACTCAGCGTCCTTCGCTCAGCTACCGATGTTAAACTCTCGAGTACTTTGCCCACGACAGAGCCCGCCTTCCTTACCAGCTTATTAAGACGTGAGGCGTCCCTCTTCTTAATGCTTCCTCCCCAACACGCCACCACAAAGAAGAGGGCGCTCTCCACAACTGACCTATAGAACATCTTCAGCATCTCACCACAGACATTGAATGACGCCAACCTTCTTAGGAAGTACAGTCGACTCTGTGCCTTCCTGCACAAGGCATCTATGTTGGCAGTCCAGTCTAGCTTCTCGTCTAACTGTACTCCCAGATACTTGTAGGTCTTAACCTGCTCCATTAATAATCACTGGCTCCATATGAGGCCTAGATCTCCTAAAGTCCACCACCATCTCCTTGGTCTTGGTGATATTGAGACGCAGGTAGTTTGAGTTGCACCATATCACAAAGTCCTGTATCAGTTTCCTATACTCCTCCTCCTGTCCATTCCTGACACACCCCACTATGGCCGTGTCATCAGCGAACTTCTGCACATGGCAGGACTCAGAGTTATATTGGAAGTCTGATGTGTACAGGGTGAACAGGACCGGAGAGAGTACAGTTCCCTGCTCAGTCTTTGGCACCCAAAACATGATTGCCAATTGGTGGGACCATCCTGAATCTGATTGCTGTCCGCGCCAGTTATCCATACTCTGGGGAGTTAGAGCATCTACACCTCGGACGCTGGTGTGGATGGCTGCATGTCCTAACAGGACCCCCTCCCCTATGGCTGACTCTTGATGGTCCTAGCTGCTCAGAGAGACAATAACTGTAATCATGGATGAGAGCCGGATCCAAGATTTCTCTCTCAGGCACCCAGCACCTTTCCTCCACTCTGAATCCTTTCCAGTCCACAAGATACCGCCGAACACCTCAAACAGTACAAAGTTCTGCTCATGGTGAAAACCTGTTCCCCATCAACAAACCTGGATGGCAGCAGGGCTGCTGGTGCTGGGACTAAAGGGCTGGTGTTCACAGGATTTAACTTGGAAATGTGGTAAGTGGGATTAATCTTGAGAGTCTTGGGGAGCTGCAAGGTGCAGGCCACTGGGTGTACTTTCATGTGAATCCTGAGGGGTCCAACGAACTTGGGCACTAAATTCCTGGACTCCACTCGGAGAGGCAAATGCTGTGTTGATAGCCAGACCTGTTGCCCAAGCTGCAAAACTGGTCCTGGTCTTCTCTTGCTTTCTGGGTAGAAGCTAACAAAATTTCCCTTGCACTAGTCTATCTCTCCTTGCAGCATTGGATGAGATCTTCAGCTGCAGGAACTTGCCCAGGAAGAGTGGCAGAGAATACCTAAACTGGCATTCAAAAGGAGACATGTGCAGAATGCTGTAAAGAGTTGTGGGCGACCTCTTCCCACATCAAATGGCCGCTCCGCTTGTTCGATCTTTCCGAAGTCAGCCATTTTAGAGTACGTTCACACATCTTGGTTCACACATTGCATCTGGCCATTGGACGTGCGGGTGAAACCCAGAGGAAGGACTCATTGTTGCCCCGATCAGTTTGCAAAATGCCCTCCAGAAACATGATGCGAGTTGTGACCACTATCCAATACAACGTCCACCAGAAAACATTGGATCCTGAAGATCTGCTGCAGAACCATCTTGGCTGTCTCGCCGCAGATGGAAGTCTGTCCAAGCAGGCCTTTGAAAAATGATCCACAATCACCATGATAGCAGTCTTATTCTTGGATGGAGGAAGGCTCATGACAAAGTTCCTGGAGATGTGAGCCCATAGTCCTTCCGGAACAGGCAGAGGGTGAAGGAGCCCTTGAGGTTGTGTGACTGCTCCTTGTTCCAGGCACACACCTTGCAGGCATTGACAGACCATCCTCACCATTCCAGGCAACCAATATCTTCCAATATTGCCGAGGGTCCAGGCAATCCCTGGGTGAGATGTCAATCCCTGGGTGAGGTGTCAATCCCAATGCATGTCACCATTGAAGAACCCAAGACCAAACAAGATTAGGAACCAACAGCCGACCTGGAGAACCGTTATGAAGAATCTTCCCATGCTCCTGAGCCTTGTGACAATTGTATCGATCCCCCAACGAATTGACGCTGTCACCTTGGTGTGGGGCAAAAGACTGGCTGGCTGCTTTTCTTGTTCGAGTTCATCTATGGAGCGATCACCGTAGAGCCCCATTGGTGGCCATCCACAGCTGCCAGAAGTGAGGCCTCCGTCACCGACCTCGGAAATTGAGCCCGAGGTTTGGCTGGAGCGGAGGCCTCCGCAACCATGACTCAGCTCATGGACTTGTTTCAGCCGGCTGCCCGGCCCTTCGGGATTAAGTGTCAGCTTCGGGGCCCCCGGCAGCTGGAAGTGGCAGCGGAGCCTCCCTCGTCACTCGGCCCGACCCGCTGATCGATCCCCATGGGACACGTCCACCAACTTCAGAGAACTGCCAACAACACACTGCATCAATGGAAACCTGGAAAGATGCACTTGTAGCGATGTGCTATACACAGCGCTGAAATAACAACACGCAGTCAGTAAGTCGTTTCGAGACTAGTTCATTCAAACTTCGCGGCGCTGGCATTTAATCCCTAGTGCCCGCCCTCTCCGGGCGGAAATGACATCAGAGGTGCATTACCAAAGTTTCTCCCCACGCGCTGGCTATTTGTGAGCCGGTTCGCCTGCGCAGAAAGTGGGTCGCCACATAACCCCCCCCCCAGAACCGGCGATACACCCCCCAATGTCCACAGTCTGGATCAGCCTCTGTTTGGGAGGTCTGCCTCTGCGCCGTGGTGCCTGAATCTCGACCGGCTGCGCCAAGTCCACATGGGCTGGTTTGAGTCGGTCCACCGTGAAAACCTCCTCTTTACCCCCAATGTCCAGAACGTACGTGGATCCGTTGTTGTTGATCACCTTGAACGGCCCCTCGTACGGTCGCTGTAGCGGTGCCCAGTGTCCGCCCCTTCGTACAAACACATATTTACAGTTCTGCAGGTCTTTGGGTACATGGGTCGGGGTCCGTCCGTGCTGTGAAGTTGGTACGGGGGCCAGGTTGCCGAGCCTTTCGCGTAGTCTGTCCAGGACAGCTGCGGGTTCTTCCTCTTGCCCCCTTGGGGCTGGTATGAACTCTCCTGGGACGGCCAGGGGTGCGCCGTACACCAACTCGGCCGACGAGGCGTGTAGATCCTCTTTGGGCGATGTGCAAATTCCAAGCAGGACTCAGGGAAGCTCGTCCACCCAGTTAGGCCCTTTGAGGTGGGCCATGAGAGCCGACTTCAAGTGACGGTGGAAGCGTTCCACTAGTCCGTTCGACTGTGGGTGGTAGGCAGTTATGTGGTGTAGCTGCATTCCCAACAGGCTGGCCACAGCCGACCACAGGCTGGAGGTGAACTGGGCGCCTCTGTCGGAGGTAATGTGGGCCGGTACCCCGAAGTGTGCTACCCAGGTTGCAATCAGTGCCCGGGCGCAGGAATCGGCAGATGTGTCGGTGAGTGGGACCGCCTCTGGCCACCTCATGAACCGGTCTACCATAGTTAGGAGGTACCGCGCTCCTCGGGACACTGGTAGGGGGCCCACGATATCCACATGAATGTGGTCGAACCTCCGGTGGGTGGGTTCGAACTGCTGCGGCGGGGCTTTAGTGTGCTGCTACACCTTGGCTGTTTGGCACTGCGTGCACATTCTGGCCCATTCACTGACCTGCTTGCGAAGTCTGTGCCACGCGAACTTGCTGGAGACCAGCCGGACGGTTGTCGTGATAGATGGGTGCACCAAACCGTGTATGGAGTCGAAATCTCGCCACCTCCAGGCTGCCGAGACGATGGGACGAGGTTGGCCGGTAGCCACGTCGCACAGGAGGGTCCTCTCACCTGGGCCTACGAGAAAGTCCTGCAGCTGCAAACCCGAGACTGCAGTCCTGTAGCTGGGCATCTCGTCATCTGCCTGCTGCACCTCTGCCAGTGCAGCATAGTCCACCCCCAGGGACAGGGCCTGGACAGCTGGTCTGGAGAGTGCATCCGCCACGACGTTGTCCTTTCCCGAGACATGCTGGATGTCTGTCGTGTACTCGGAGATGTAGGACAGATGTTGCTGCTGGCGAGCTGACCAGGGATCGGACACCTTCGTAAACGCGAAGGTCAACGGTTTGTGGTCCATGAACGTGGTGAACGGCCTGCCTTCTAAGAAGTACCTGAAATGCCGGATTGCCAGATACAGTGCCAACAGCTCCCGGTCGAAAGCACTGTACTTGAGTTTGGGTGGTCGTAGGTGCTTGCTGAAGAATGCCAGGGGTTGCCAGCGCCCCTCGATGAGCTGTTCCAGCATCCCACTGACTGCTGTGTCGGATGCATCCACTGTGAGGGCGGTTCTAACATCCGTTCTGGGGTGCATCGTGGCATCTGCCAAGGCTTCCTTGGCTTTAACGAAAGCGGCCGCTGCCTCCTCGTCCTAAGTAATGTCCTTGCCTTTACCCGACATCAGGGTGTACAAAGGGCGCATGATACAGGTTGCTGAGGGGAGGAAACGGTGGTAGAAGTTCACCATACCGACGAACTCCTGCAGGCCTTTGACCGTGTTGGGCCGGGCAAAGTGGCGAATCGCGTCTACCTTGGTGGGCAGAGGTGTTGCCCCGTCTTTGGTAATCCTGTGGCCCAGGAAGTCGATGGTATCGAGACCGAACTGGCATTTGGCCGGGTTGATCGTGAGGCCGAAATCACTCAGGCGGGAGTAGAGCTGGTGGAGGTGGGACAGATGCTCCTGGCGACTACTGCTGGCTATAAGGATGTTGTCCAAATAGTTGAACGCAAAGTCCAGGTCGCGTCCCACCACGTCCATTAGCCGCTGGAACGTCTGTGCGGCATTCTTCAGGCCAAACGGCATTCGGAGGAACTGGAACAGGCCGAACGGGGTGATAAGTGCTGTTTTGGGGATGTCTTCAGGGTGCACCGGGATTTGATGGTATCCCCGGACGAGGTCTACTTTGGAAAAGATTCTTGCCCGTGCAGGTTTGCTACAAAGTCCTGTATGTGTGGCATGGGGTAGCCTTCTGGAGTTGTAGCCTCGTTCAGTCTGTGGTAGTCGCCGCATGGTCTCCAACCCCCAGCTGCTTTGGCCACCATATGCAGGGGGGAGGCCCATGGGCTGTTGGACCTCCATACGATTCCTAATTCCTGCATCCTCTTGAACTCCTCCTTCGCCAGGCAGAGCTTTTCCAGGGGGAGCCTTCGTGCACGGGCGTGGAGGGGTGGTCCCTGGGTCGGGATGTGGTGCTGTACCCTATGTCTGGGCATGACTGCCGTGAACTTCGGTGCCAGAATCGATGGAAAGTCCACCAGGATTCTGGTGAATTCGTTGTCCGACAGTGTGATGGAGTCCAGGTGTGGGGCCGGCAACTTGGCTTCACCCAGGGAGAACGTCTGGAAAGTCTCGGCATGTACCAGTCTTTTCCCTTGCAAGTCGACCAGCAGCCTGTGAGCTCGCAAGTCCACCTCCAGGAGTGGTTAAGCCACGGCGGCCAGTGTGAAGTCCCACGTGAACCGGCTGGCGCCGAACTGCAGCTGCACTGTGCAGGTGCCGTAGGTCCGTATCGTGCTGCCGTTTGCAGCCTTCAGGGTGGGTCCTGGCTTCCTGTTGCGGGTGTTGTACCCCGTCGGGGGCAAGACGCTGATTTCCGCTCCAGTGTCGACCAAGAAGCGGCATCCCGACTGTTTGTCTCAGACGTACAAGAAGCTGTCCTGGTGGCCAGCCGCCATAGTTATTAGCGGCAGCTGGCCCTGGCCCTGGCCCTTGCAGGGCGGGCGACAACGGCGGGGTTTTGTGCCCCACCGCTGGTGGTAGAAACGCCACTGTTCACTGTCCTCCTCACTCCTGCCTCTGTGTTGTGTGCGCCCCTCTGCCGGGACTGGTCTGGTCTGCTGTTGGGTGCGTGGCCTGGTAATCTGACCGACGGACAACATGCTCTCCCTCTTGGCTTTCCACAGCACGTCTGCCCGGGCCACCACCTTCCGGGGGTCGCTGAAATCTGCGTCGGCCAGCAGCAGATGTATGTCCTCAGGCAGTTGTTCTAGGAACGCTTGCTCAAACATGGGGCAGGGCTTGTGTCCATCAGCCAGGCCCAGCATCTTGTTCATCAATGCTGACCGCAGTCTGCCTCCCAAACCGTCCAGGTGAAGCAGGCGGGCACCCCGCTCACGCTGTGAGAGGCCAAAGGTCCTAATGAGCAGCGCTTTGAATGCTTCATATTTGGCTTCTTCTGGGGGCGACTGTATGAAATCCGCAACCTGGGCAGTCATCTCCTGGTGAAGTGCGCTCACCACGTGGTAGTAACGCGTGGAATCAGAAGATACCTGACGAATCTGGAACTGGGCTTCTGCTTGGCTAAACCACACGCGTGGTTGCATTGTCCAGAAAGTCGGCAGTTTCAATGAAACTGCGTGAACAGATGAAGAGTCAGTCATCTTCGGTCCAAATCCCGTTTGGACCGTCGGGGTCACCAATGTAGCGATGTGCTACACACGGCGCTGAAATAACGACATGCAGTCGGTAAGTCGTTTCGAGACTAGTTTATTCAAACTTCGCGGCGCTGGCATTTAATCCCTAGTGCCCGCCCTCTCTGGGCGGAAATGACATCAGAGGTGCATTACCAAAGTCTCTCCCCACGTGCTGGCTATTTGTGAGCCGGTTCGCCTGCGCAGAAAGTCGGTCACCACACACTATTTACCGAGGAAGCGTGGGAAAAGAGCTGGGCTGCTGATCAGATTGAAGCTGAGAGGCTTTAGGGTCCCACTGCCCACCTTCCTACTAGCTAATGTGCAAGCCATAGAGAACAAGGTGGATGATCTTAAAGGGAAACTCAAAGGGATGGTGTGAAGACAATAACCTATCCCTCAATGTCAGCAATGTTGATTTCAGAAGGAGTAGCGGACCGCATGACCCCATTTACATCGATGGTGCACAGTTGGAACAGGTCAAAAGCTTTAAGTTCCTCAGGGTCAATATCACAAATGACCTGACTTGGTCTAACCAAGCAGAGTCCACTGCCAAGAAGGCCACCAGCACCTTTACTTCCTGAGAAAGCTGAAGAAATTTGGCTTGTCCCCTAAAACCCTCACTAATTTTTATAGATGCATCGTAGAAAACATTCTTCTAGGGTGCATCACAACCTGGTATGGAAGTTGCCCTGTCCAAGACCGGAAGAAGCTGCAGAAGATCGTGAACATAGCCCAGCACATCACACAAACCAATCTTCCATCCTTAGACTCACTTTACACCGCACGCTGTCAGAGCAGTGCTGCCAGGAGAATCAAGGACACGACCCACCCAGCCAACACACTTTTTGTCCCTCTTCCCTCCGGGAGAAGGTTCAGGAGCTTGAAGACTCGTACAGCCAGATTTGGGAACAGCTTCTTTCCAACTGTGATAAGACTGCTCAACGGATCCTGACCCAGATCTGGGCCGTACCTTCCGGCGTACCTTCCGTACCTTCAGGATCCAGCGCCGGCTGGAGAGGTGGAGGGCTGAATGAATCTCAGGGCAAGAGCCTGCTTACCATACTCCTCCATATCATTCTGTCTGGGCCAGAAGGTAGATATAATCAAACCTATGGAAGACATATACCTGGCAGTAGACCCATTGCACAGTCATAGGGTTGGTGTGGTGGAAGAGTCGAGGCCTTTACTTAACTGAAGACCTCTTTCAAATCCTTGTAGGTGGATGGGTTTTCTACCGGCTTGCACCCCCAAACCTGCCTCTGAGGATGACATCTGAGACTCCATCAGTTGTTGTGGTGCTGTAGCAGACCCCTGAGTCCCCCCATAGGTCCACAAGAGTCTTTAGTGAACCTAGAAGCTAAATCACAGTCCAAATCCTCTTCTGTCTCCTCAGATATCGGCAGTGAGGTGTGACAAATAGTCTTTGGCTCCTGGGTCTGGGCTCCAAGAGTCTGTTTTAGAACCTTCGCCTTAGATGGGATCTGGCAACTGGAGCCCTTTAGCTTAGTTGCTAGAGTACCGTACTGCTTAGACACCTCCTTGGTTTGCTCTTGAACTACCAATCTAGATCCAGCACACCCCTGACTGGAAAGGGTTGGGACTCGCATGGGTCTGTTGGCTGGAACCAGCTTGTATTTCCTTGAAGGAAGGACTGGGTTTCCTGAGGCTCCAGGATATCCTGAACAGAAGCCTGCCCTCTCATTGGCTGCTGCTCTCGGGAGAGTCTGGGGGTCAGAACACCAAGCCAAAAACGTACCTTCTTGCAGTGACTGGACCATGCAATGACCTTCTCCTCCAGCTCATGGAAGGGTTATGCTGGGACAGCTAAGGGTACCCAAGGATCAGGGTATATGAGGAGACTCAATGATATAGAAATTAATGTCCTCTGCATGATCCTCTGTCCTCATCCACAAGACCAATGTCTGCTACCGCATCTGCCAGGAACCAAGCAGATAGCTGTCCAAGACAGATGTGGTCATGGGCTGACTCAACACATGCAGCGGTGCGTTGAGCTGACAGGCAGTCTCCAGGTCCAGGAAATTTCCAGTTGTTCCAGATTGGTTGATCAGAACCTTTAAGTACTCAGTTGGTTCTCCCAAGGTGAGGGCATCCTTCAGTTCATCTTGGCATCAATGGCGGTATAGTGTGGTCAAGGCCTCCCTGCTCCAGCTACTCTCTTGGGCCAAAGTCTGAAATTCAGTTGTGTATTCGGCTGCTGACCTTCCACCTTGTCGAATTTTCATCAGGTAGTCCCGAGGCTTGGCAGTCTCCGGCAGAGTGATGGAACGAACACCTTCCTCATGATGGCCATGAATTCCCCCATGTCCAAGCAAATCTCCAATTTGATTCCCAATGCACGGTGGCCCAGGGTCCTCCGGTCAGAAGAGAGATCATGAAGGCCACCTTTCTGCACTCTGAAAGAAACAGGGATGGCTGTTCAAACACTAATGAGCACTGGATGAGGAAGCTGCAGCAAGAGCCCGGGTCACCGTCGAACATCTCCAGGGTTGGAAAATGAACCAGCTTCGCAGAGCAGCTGACAGCCTGTCCTGAACAATTTTGGCTCCCCTCCTGCAATGGTTGGCACACAGCGATCTGGAACTCAGTTATCTCCAGGATCTGTTTGAAATTCTCTTGCTGTGGCTAGCCACAGCTGACGAAAGACTCCAATACTCTGCTGGGTCTAGGTTGCCTCAATCGTATTGTGATGAGAGTCCTTGACGAATAAATTGAACCCAAATGCTGGGATATCCAATGCAAGGTCCAAGACATGGTATTACACTGGAACGGAGATCAAAACAAACACTAAACAATATCAGGAGTAAGCTTGTGTTTGAGCACCGAACCTCAGTTCAGCTGTTTCTTAAATGCTCGATCCTTGGCACCCAAAACATGTTTGCCAATTAACGGGACCATCATGAGTCTTTAAAGAGGCTGTGGCAGCTATCCATACTCTGGGGAGTTAGAGTGTCTAAACCTCGGAAGTTGGCATGGATGGGTATGTGTCATAACAACATGCAGATGGGCAATAGAATGAATGGAGTTTCTCCAGTAGTTTTTGTGTGTTGGATGAATGGATTTGCTCCCCTGTGGATCTGATAGACCAAATGGCCTCTTTGAGTGCCATTATAATAAAGACTTGCTTCCAGATAAGACTGGCCTAGTTAATCTGCCTCTCGATCTTTGCCATGATGAAGAAGATTACCAGGGGCTGCTCATAAAGGACAAACTATGAGAAGAGGGAAAAGAAGCGGATAAGGGCTGTGAGGAGGAGAAATCAATTTTTGCTAACAGTGAGGACCAATCAGAGCACAGCACTTGTCCAGTGCTGCACTCAGAGAAAACCAAGGACGCTGTTGGCAATGACTGTCAGGTTTACAACGGCACTAATATTTTATGTGTCTGGCTGCTTGAAGGATATCTCTAGATAGATAGATTGCAACTCGCTGTCTGCATTACACACTGCATAAGGAAGGCCAAGGGAGCTTCCGGTACCATAAGAAACAACTTATCCCTGATGGAGAGATAGCAGATGCTGGAATCTGGAGCAATAAACAATCTGCTGCAGGAACTCAGGAGAAAAGGAGTTGTTGACAATTCAGGTTGAAGCCCTGCATCAGGACCTAAGCCATATATTTACTTCGTAGTCATGTAGCCATATCTCAGTAATAGTGCATTAAGCTTTGCAAGCTGTTTATTTGCATTTTTTTTTACCAGTAATTCAGTCAATTTAGTCATTGTGCAATTGTAGAAAGCACCTTCAATAAGGTCAAGCACCCTCATCTGCAATACAGGTTTACTTGCATATTTCTGATTTATTTACTCTGCATATTTTGGTTTCCCTTTGCCAGTAAAGCTTAAAACACAACTTCTGAATTACACCTTAATTTCTACAATTTATTTTACTTTAAAATTATTATTTGTGCATTTTTTGCACCTGATAAATCCTCCCCATTCATTGTTTACATTTTATTGGGCATCCTTTTCCTGCACTACTTCAGATAGAGCATGCCTCTGTGTGCCCACAGTCAGTGCAGTATCCAATCAACCTGGCATCACGTTCACTCACCCGATTGTTTAGTTGGTATGAAGAGGCCTGGTGATTATCAACCCCTTCTTCCCTAAATATTGAGTTTCTGCATCGAAGACTAGTCTGCCTGCACCCAAAGCCACATAGACACCAAATCATTGTGCAAAATGTCAACGGCCTTCTGTCAATGAGCTCCTGGTAACTATGGGAACCCAGAGGTGAAGACATCATCAGACAGTGAGGAAGGTCCCAACAGAATGGCAGCATTGATTGCATCAGCTCTGAGGGACTCCCTGATAGGGAGATACTTCTCATTACAGTCGCTAGTGAAAACAAAGGGACCCTCTCCATACTGCAATCTCTGTTATCACTACAGCTCTCTAATTATCACCTCAGGGAGGCCAAATGACGCACGCTGCTTCGAGGAACTTGCACTGACCATCAAACATCAACAAATGAGTTCTGGTGTAAATTGGTACTGTCTTCAGTACTTTGTAACTCTCCCAGCCATTCACTGGGAGGTCATGAGATTCCTTTGAATAGTGCTCACTTACGTGGTGATCTCAGACTTGGAGGAGGCAGGTGGAGCCACCTCTTGCCAAAGTCTTTTATGCCAGCCCAAGAAAATCTATTGCTTTATCCAGTTTATCAGAACACCCTCCTGCCATGTATCTCACTGATAACAAGGTCCAATTGTCTTTCACATAACGTATAAGAGGTGTTTCAGTTCCAACAGCCTCTTTCTAGGTCAATATGTGTTGCCCATACAGCAAGCAACTGATATTTCCATAAATGGAAAATGTTTAATCTTATCTACAGCAAGCTAGGGATGAGGAAGGATGATAAAGGGAAAAGACAGTTTCATTGGGAAGGAAGAAAACCTGAGCAGGGCTAACTTAAGGATGTCTTAATCTCACCTTTGAGCAACCAACCAAGGAATAACCCCAATACACTGACAAATCCCTCGGCTAGGCATTGACACGGGAGATGGGGCATGTAAGCCTTCAGCACAGGAAGGCCCTGGATACTCAAGAGGAGTATGTTGATTGAACATTGATCAAATGCAGAAAGGTAATAAGTCTGTTTCTGCTCAAATCAGACAAAACAGAGGTGGTAGAATTGCAACCTCTAAACACGGGATGATCCTTTAGATTATTTACAACAGGATTCAATAATTGCCATCAGTAACTGGTGATGTTACAGGTCAGTACTGGGGATGCAAAGATAGGTGGATTAGCCATTGGTAAGGAGGACACACATTTAGAGAATGTGAGGTTATCCACTGTGGAAAGAAGAATGTAAAAACAAATTGTTAATTAAATACAGTAAGGTTACAAAATATAGTCATTCCAAAGGCTCTAGGGTCCGAAGGCCTAGACAGAGTGAACATGGAGAGGATATTTCCAATAGTGGGAGATCACAGGACTAGAGGGAACAGAGTCAAAATAGAAGGATGTTCCATCTGAACAGAGATGAGGAGAAACTTCTTTAGACATAGAGTGGTGAATCAGTGGAATTCATTGCCATCAATGGTTGTGGAGACAAAGTCATTGGGTATATTTAAAGTGGTGGTCGATAGGTTTTGGATTAGAGTTGAGAAGGAAAATATATCACCCATGATCGAATGGCAGCACAGACTTGATAGGCCAAATGGCCTAATTCTGCCCCTATGTCTATGATTTTGTGTCCTTATGGATCCTAGTGCGTGAAAAGCAATAGTCAGCACACAGGTACAAGAAGAAATTGGGAATGCATATGGAATATTGACAGATTTATCCTGACACAGCTTTACAGGCTGCTGGTGGGAATGCACCCAGCAGGAAAAATGCACTGTTTTATTCTCCATATTGGATGCAGTACACAGAAGGTTCACTAGATTGAAGGCTGTATAAAGAGCAGGTTCACCTTTAAACACTGCAAGGTTATCTTATTGCAACATAAAATTCGGAGGGAAATTGAGAAGGCAGATGCTGAGATGTTGCTTTCCCAATTGGGACTATGTAGAATCAGGTGACTTTGTTTTAGAATAAATGTTTACTTATTTCACATAGAGATCAGAAGGAATTTTTCCTCTCTCACAGCCATGAATCTCTGCAATTCAGCACTCTAGAGAGCTATGAAGGCAGATATTAAATATACTCAAAGCCAAAATTGACAGATTTTTAAAATACAAGGGAGTCAATGCGTATGAGAAGACAGAGGAAATATTTGTAGAGGATCATCCAAGTACAACTGTGTTGCCCAATGAGCTAGTTCCATCTCCCCACATTTGGCTTATAATCCCCTAAACCCTTCCTAACCATGTACTTATCTAGATGTCTTTTAAACTTCGCTAATATGCCTGCCTCAACCACTGCTTTTGGCAGATCATTCCCAATACACACCACCTTTATTCGAAGAAGCTGTCACTGGTGTCCCTTTTAAACCTCTCGCCTCTGATCGTAAGCCAACGTCCGCTTGCTTTAGCACCTCTTCCTTGCTCCTCATGAAATCATGCTACTATTGGGTCACCCCTCAATCTCCTCCATTCCTGGGAATAAAGTCCTAGACTACACAACCTCTCCTGAGTCCAGGCAACATCCTGGTAAATCTTCTGTGCACTCTTCCTAGTTGAATAACATCTTTTCTATAAACTATAAACCAAAATTATAAACAATACCCCGAGAGGCCACACCAACATCTTCTATTTTAGTCATTAGCTTATGGAATGAAAGAACAGACTCCTGAGGCCAAATAAACTCCTCTTATTCTTGTTTCTCATTATCATATTCCATTACATTATTAAGTTTTATCAGGATCCACCTTCTCAATTTCGCTACAGCAAGACAATCTTGCATTCTAAACCTAACTAAACCTAGTTACATTTCTTAGAGCTATTTCCTTCCAAATATTCCTTATGAAAAAGTCAGAATACTTTGTCCATAATTCCCAAGATCATGTTACTAAGTCTTTCTGAAAGTCACGATGACATGCCTTTTCTTTTCATACACAGGTATTTAAGTCAAACCGAAGCAATCAGGATTTATTTTAACATATGCAGTTTCCATAAAGAGTTTGTAACTGGACAAGGCAATCTTTCAGAAGCCACACTGTGTCAGGTGATCCATTGCTCAATTAAAAGTTTACAAATAAAGCACAAGATTGCATCCAAATCTAAGCTCCCTCTATTGGAGACATAATATATATTTTATATATTATTTTTATCCTTATATATGAAGATATATATATTTAACTTCATCAAAATGTCATTGAACAACATGACTATATCCAAGAAATATTGCAAAACTTCTCTGTTATAACATTTCTAGCTTCCTATTTAGATCAAATAGAAACCCTCCAAGAACTGGTGTTGTCTATATCTTTATTTTCTTAAAATTGTTATGGTCCTGACTGAGCAGCAGCAGGCATCCGAGTTTTGTTACTCCATTTCCCTGGACTAGGGTTAGCTGCTTCTGTCGCTTTAAGACTCAGACAGCTAATTATTGACTGTCACGATTCTTCCTGGAAAGTCTGTACTTAAAGGCCTTGTGCTGAGCACTCGGTGCTCAATTGTAGGAGTTCTGTTTCTAGTCTCACTGTTTGTGATTGTGCCTTTGGATTTCATCTTGTTTCTTTTGAGTCTCCATTAATTCTAGACCTGACTCTGCACTTGGGTTCACTACCATCCACAGCTCTCTCATTGCAGCATGAGTGAGCCATCAGGAATGCTTGTCGACTGCATTGGCCTACCAGGGAGCAACTGTAAGCAGACATGATGACATGCTTCTGGAGATCCTCACCACTCCCCAGAGACTCTCTGACTCCACTTAAGCAGGATTTGAATTTGGCTGGAGCAGCTGCCAGTTTGGAGCATGTTCAAGCTGGAGACTCCATCAATACTTGTGAGTGATTGTTGCAACTACTGCCTCCCAAGCAGTACAATGGTAACTCCAATGTATGCTAAGGATTCCTGGCATAATGCTCATTGGCCTTCAAGTTCCAGCCATCCAACTTCCTTTTGGAACACAGTTAGGTAGCCTAACTCACTCCTTACTGGAAGAACCCTTGCCTGGGCCATTGCAAACCTCTTCGCAGACACTTTGAGCAGGGTGTTGTATCACTCTGCCGGTGGACATGGGTCTGTGATAAAACTCCTCAACTTGTGCCAGGGGAATTGGTCACTGGCCGATTATTTTATAGAATTTTGTACTTTGGCTACAGAGAGCTGTTGGAATACGGAAGCACTAACTACTCTATTCCATAAGAGATTGAGTGACGAACTAAAGGACACCCTTGTGGCCTGAAGGTTGGTGGAAGATCTAGAGAGTATTATGGACCTGATGATTTGACGCAATATCCAATTAATGGAAAGGAGATGGGATAGAGGAAGGAGGTTATTGAGAAGAGAGTCTCCCCCTGACTACCCTCCATCTCTCCTATTCCCTGGGCTAGGACTCCTCCTCGACTGCTGCCAATCCCAGCCTTCAACAAAGCTATGCAAATAGGCTGGACCAGGCTCTCTTGAGTCGAAACAGAGAAGGAGGGAGAGGTGTTGCATTTACTATGGAGAGGCTGGACATTATCGGACCTCTTGTTACAGTCCACAGAACATCCGGGACTGTAGAGTGTAGGGAGGGCTGTGAGGGTTGCTAGACTCACTCCCAGTTCATCTCCCTCTGGAGTGGTGCTTCCCATGTTTCTTCCAAGGGGAGACAGAAAACATTCCCTAGATACCTTTATTGACTCCGGTGCAGCAGAGAATGTCTTTGGACCCCTAACTGGCTAGAAGATTGAAGGTCCCTTTTTCAAGTCAAGTCAAGTCAAGTCAAGTCACTTTTATTGTCATTTCGACCATAACTGCTGGTACAGTGCATAGTAAAAATGAGACATTTTTCAGGACCATGGTTTACATGACACAGTACAAAAAACTAGACTGAACTACGTAATAATAAAAAAAAACACAGAGAAAGCTATACTAGACTACAGACCTACATTGGACTGCATAAAGTGCACAAAAACAGTGCAGGCATTACAATAAATAATAAACAGGACAGTAGGGCAAGGTGTCAGTCCAGGCTTCAGGTATTGAGGAGTCTGATAGCTTGGGGGAAGAAACTGTTATATAATCTGGTCGTAAGAGCCCGAATGCTTTGGAGCCTTTTCCCAGATGGCAGGAGGGAGAAGAGATTGTATGAGGGGTGCATGGGGTCCTTCATAATGCTGTTTCCTTCGTGGATGCAGCGTGTATTGTAAATGTCCGTGATGGCAGAAAGAGAGACCCCGATGATCTTCTCAGCTGACCTCACTATCCGCTGCAGGGTCTTGAGATCTAAGATGGTGCAATTTCCAAACCAGGCAGTGATGCAGTTGCTCAGGACGCTCTCAATACAGCCCCTGTAGAATGTGATGAGGATTGGGGGTGGGAGATGGACTTTCCTCAGCCTTTGCAAAAAGCAGAGATGCTTCTGGGCTTTCTTTGCTATGGAGCTGGTGTTGAGGGACCAGGTGAGATTCTCCGTCAGGTGAACACCAAGAAATTTGGTGCTCTTAACGATCTCTACCGAGGAGCCGTCGATGTTCAGCGGGGAGTGGTCGCTCCATGCCTTCCTGAAGTCAACAACCATCTCTTTTGTTTTGTTCACATTAAGAGACAGGTTGTTGGCTCTGCACTGGTCCGTTAGCCGCTGCACATCCTCTCTGTAAGCTGACTCGTCGTTCTTGCTGATGAGACCCATCACGGTGGTGTCATCGGCGAACTTGATGATATGGTTCGAGCTGTGTGTTGCAGCACAGTCATGGGTTGGCAGAGTGAACAGCAGTGGACTGAGAACGCAGCCCTGGGGAGCCCCCGTGCTCAGTGTGATGGTGTTGGAGATGCTGCTCCCGATCCGGAGCATCTCAACCAGTGGCTCATTGCCACAGCCCTGGCTGGGGACATTTGGTGCCGGGACAGATGAACCACCAAGCTCCCTGCTCAAGTTTGAGATTGGCTAGCATGTGGAATCAATCCAGCTCTGCTGTTCCCAGAACAAGAAGAGGTGAGGTTCCATCAGTGGACCAACTGGTCCAGAGATGTCTCCAGAAAGGGGTTAAAGTGAGAGAGAGTGGGCCCGACTCTCAACTAGTGACCTCCCCATGCAGGTTGAATCCAGAAAATGGGCCTCTCTTTACATCAGTCCATTCAAAATCCAGTGACGAGTCAAACCAGTTACCTATCGCCTCCACGCAGATCTACACACCACATTCCACATATCCCGTCTCTGGCCCTTGAGCACCAACCCTTGGCTTCAGTTCCCAAACTTCCTCTGCCTCCCAAAATTGAGGGAAAGCCCACCTACACAGTCAGGCGACTTTTGGACACCTGCATTGTTTGAGGTAAAAGGCAGTATCTTGTGGATTGGGAGGGATAAGGCCCAGAAGAAAGAAGATGGATTCCTTCCAGGGACATCCTGGACCCTACCCTGATAGAGGACTTCCACCAGCACCTTTCTGATCACCCTGGTCAGTCAGGAGCCAGCCGTCAGTTGAGGAATGGGGGGGGGGGGGGGTTTGTCTTGTCATGATCCCGACTGAACAACAGCAAGCATCCAAGGTTTTGCACTCTAGTTCCCCAGAGTATGGTTAGCTCCCATTGTCCCTTTAAGATTCAGACTGCCAATTATTACTTCATAGAAAGTCTGTATTCAAAGGTCTTGTGCTGAACGCTCAGTGCACAATTGTAGGAGTTGCATTTCTGGCACTACTGTTTGTGATTTTGCCTTTGGATTTTGTTTGTGTTGTCTTCTTTATTTCGAGTCTGAGTCTGAATAAATTCTAGACCTGTCTGCACTTGGGTTCACCACCATCCATAGCTCACTCATTACAGCAATTGCATGAAATTGCTTGTCTGTGTTTTCATTATAGTCTTAGAAATTGCTTGCCAATTATTTTCTTATACTGGGAATATAACTGATGGATTTTTAAGTCAACTCTGATGGAAAAATCATTAAAACATGCCCCAAATGCACAACAGGTTGGAGCTGACTAAATAGACTGCACATTCCAGGGAAGTTCCTTGTGTGATTCTCACTCTGTTCTACATTAACAAGTCATACTTCAACAATGGAGAAGGCGAATGAGATATTATTTCCCTTCTGTTATGCTTTGGTGGCTAGGGAGAACTACTATTACTGAAACGGATTCCAGGGGATTCAGCAGTGGATCCCAGATTGCGATCAAATAGGAGATTTTTTGCTAGAGCTATATGGGTAGTCAAAAATGCTACAATGGACATTTCTGCAATGTTTCTTGGGCATAAGTTGGGGACGTTGACTCCTCAGGAAAAACATCTCAAACTGCTGTTTACATTGAGCACCAATGACAGTGAAAAGATCATCATCATGGATAATCTACAGTACAGCCAGCTGTGTTTACCAAGAACACATTGTCACACTCCGAGAAAACAGACAATGGTCACAGCGATCATGTGCTTTGCTGAGGCCAATTGAGTAAAGGTGCTTTGCTCTCCCTAAGGGGTTTGATGAGGTTTCAAGCATAGTGTGCAATGGCCTACAAGACAAGAAGCCTGAAGACTGGGCACAAGCCCATGATTGGCTCCATTTCTCACCAACCTCACCGATTTAAAGTGTTGAGGAAGTTTGAAATCATTGAGCTGAGATTGGAAGGCAAGGGGGTGATCAGTGCCATTCACCTGTGCGTGCTAGTTTATCTCTCTCTCACTTTCTACTGCCAGAAGAGTGTTTGCATGTGAAAGTCTCTCTCTCTCCCTCTCATCTGCTGCTCCCGGAGGAAGGACCCTGTGTTTGAAAAGTCCCTCTCTCTCCCTCTCGCTCGATACTGCTGGAGGATGGTCCTGGACTTCTGGATCTTGGTCAAGGTTTAATTGACGCTGTTTATGGATTGTACCTGTAGTTCATGTTATGATGTGGTTCTGTTTCTGCTTGCTTCTTTTTGTTTTTGTTGTATTCTTATGCGTTTTTGATCGGGGCAGACTGGCTCTGTGGCCTGAAGTTAATGAACAGCACAGCACTAGATTGAACTGAACTGAACTGAACATACCTGGATTTGTGGTTTAGTGAGTTTTATTCTGTTTTTCACTCCAGTTTTTTTTCACTGTTTGCCTAATTTGTACATTTTTTCTGCGTGTTGGGGATTTAATGTTATTCTCTGAATAGGTCGCATAGTTTTTTCTTTCTTTGTTTCATTGGGATCTGTGGGGGGCCATATACTGCACACATACTTCAATAATAAATGCACTTTGTTGTTTGCATCTTTGAAAACACAGCAAAACAGAAATGCCCCAGATGAGTTCAAAGATACAGATGAGGAGTTTAGATATCTTTTGTTAGGTTTCTTAGTTGTACGTATATCTGTATATCTTTGCAATATTTTATCTCAACCTGAAATAAGGTCATGAGTCCATACTTTAGAAATTTCAGTTAGCATCAGCAATGTGACAAATCTCATGAAGGGAAAATCCTTCATCAGATGATTCCTCACCGGCAGTTATTACCTTGAGAACATTGTCCAGTTTAAGGACATCAATGTTGATTTGTTTCAGAACATGCTCAAGCAGCACTTAATCATTCCTCTGACCACTACAACCTCACTTATCAGTAGTCAGTGCTAATAGACATTGTGTTATCTGACATTTGCAGCACAAACCTACCCATCACAGCCTTACCTTCATGATCAGATCATCTCTCCACGTCAGACATTTTGCGCAGGAGCAATAAATATGACTTCAGAACATTGTAATGGAGGGGGAAATATCCAATGTATTTCCACATCTGGTTGCCTTCCAGTTATCCCTGCTGTCCCTGCTTTCATGAATAAGAGATAGTTGGTGTGGATTTTGCTGGTTAAGTAGCATGCCAACTTGTTGGATATGTTGGGAGAAGGCCAGGAGCTGGGGTTGAGGAGGAAATTTTAAAAAAGGATCAGCCATGCTTAAATGGTGGAGCAGACTTGATGGGCCAGATGGCCTAACTCTGCTCCTATGTCTTATGGTCTTATGTTGAACTTAACACTTGAATAAAGATCATGGGGTAAACGGTGCAGATTGGCCTTGGAAATGCACCCCAGTGCCGAGACAACCACTTTGAGGAGAAGGAAAACCTGCAGGAATAAAAATGAAGAACAATAAATGGGAATCAATGATGGAGCATTATTGTCCATGTACACAATCTAATGTTTTGAGCCACATTTATAGAAACAATGAGTTCCTGCTCTGAGCAATAGAGTGAAAGGGTGGAGTGGGGAGGGTTAGTGGAGGGCAAAATTAAACATATGTGAATCTTCCACGACCAGTCAGCAAACAATTAGGACCTTCAAAGAATAAATACAATGGCATTGGTTACTTGTGGGTGACACATGCCATTTGGGTTGAAGGTATCAGTTACCCTCCAGATTCCCATTCATAACTGTTCTCCATATATAGGATTAGGCAGTAAGATGGGCCTCCACTAAGAAGATACAGTCTACAGTACATTGAGATATATGAATGGAACAGGAGTCAATTGCTTGAGCCCTCAAGCTTGCTCTCTCATTAAATAACATTATAGCTGATCGGACAGCAATCATGCTGCTTCTTTAGCATTTTTATCTGTCTTTAAAGAGGTTGAGTAGCTAGCTTGATGCTCAACCTAGCATGGATGCAAAGTGTGCAAGGTGCTGGCCATGTTCAAACCCAAGACCACTCCAGTTCAGATGCCACTACACCACCAGCCATCTACATGGCTGATCTTACAACATGGAAAGTCTTCAACCTCTCGCTTTTCAAATACCTGGCTACTTCTGCCTTCAAAATATTCAAAATAATGCTTCCAGAACCCTTCATGAAGAAAGATACATAACAAAACTCCATAGAAGCATGCCCCTGAAAGCAAACAAAATGCCTCATTGTTTTATTTATTCAGTTTGTGACGACATCCTAAGGTTTATTCATTATGGACTGTGCCTTTAAAAAGAAAGAGAGTGTGTGCCACTGATTCAAAGAGAGAGCACCGAGCAGCTCGTGAGTCGCTATGGTGATGGAAGGGCGGAGCTATACAATGGACAGCTGGCATTCAGCATGTTTGGATATAGACAAGATCAACTGGCTTTTCAGACAGACACACGGAAGAAACAGACACTGGATGAGCTTTGAGTGCCCACAAAAGGGTGGGTTTTGCTCACAGTGTGGAAAAGGGGTGATCGGTGGAAAGCTATCGGTGTGTTTAACCCTTACCTGGGTGGATAGCTTTACCACGTGAAGACAGCACCCTTTTGTGTGGTCACAGTCGGTGACTTTAACAGGACTTCGGATGACAATGTGGGACGATCGACGGCACCAGCTTACTTGGGAAAACAAATCACCTCTCTCTCTCTCCTCAATTCCACTCAACTCAATATCACGAACTGAACTGACTTCATTCCTATACCATCGTAAGACTGTATCATTTACCACCTAAGCTTGAAGAAGTTTGGGGCATTATATTTACACACTTATATATGCATAAACTCTGCTAAGGTGTTTGATTTATCTGGTTTTATATTACCATATTACATAGATACTAGTAAATAGTGTTTTGTTAATAGTAAAACCAGACTTCAGGTGTGTTCCATTTCTGCTTGTTCTGTTAACCCGTTATGGGGTATGCAACAAAATTGGGGGCTCGTCTGGGATCTGAATTATTTTTTGGGAGCTATTTTAAATTGGCGTGGGCTTAATTGAGTGATTAATGGTCGATCTGATTGGGGAAAATTCTTTTTGATTTGCTTGAGTGGAAAATCAGCAGCAATGGAGTATGAGGTTGGTAAGTTTCTGGCAGAACCAACCCCTGAAGTATTGGATGATGCTAAGAGGGATGTGCTGTTGGGAATTGTTCAAAAGTTAAAACTTAAGCTGCCCACTAGAATGAAGAAGACTCAGATGTTAATAGCTCAGTATTATATATCCAAGGGAAAGTTTGAAGAGGATGTGTTGGAAATGTTTGCTGAAGGTAAACTTACTAAGGAGAGCTTCAGCTTCAAGTAGAAAAATTTAAGTGAGTGCATGAGTTGCAACTAAAACAGATCGAGGCTGATGAAGCAGAAAAGCAGAGGCAGTATGATGCTAGAGAGGCAGATAAGCAGAGAGAAGAAGCAGAAAAACAGAGAGATTTTGAGAGGGAGAGATGGCAGCAAAGAGGTCAAGTGCCAGACCTTGGTAGTGGGTTTATTGTCAGTCAAGAAATTAAATTGGTAACTCCATTTGAAGAAGCGCAAGTTGACAGGTACTTCCTGAAGTTTGGGAAAGAGGCTGTGACCCTTTCCGAGACTGCTAAGTTGGCAGATGAGTTTGCTTTAAACCCTAAGGTTAAGTTTATCCCAGACAAGCCCCAATTTTGTAACGTACCCTGTAACAGGTTAAGAGAACCAGCAGAAATGGAACACACCTGGAGTCTGGTTTTGCTATTAACAAAACACTATTTATTAGTATCTACGTAATATAGTAATATAAAACCAGATAAATCAAACACCTTATCAGACTTTATGCATATATAAGTGTGTAAATATAAAACCCCAAACTTCTTCAAGCTTAGGTGGTAAATGATACAGTCTTACGATGGTATAGGAATGAAGTCAGTTCAGTTCGTGATATTGAGTTGAGTGGAATTGAGGAGAGAGAGAGAGGTGATTTGTTTTCCCAAGTAAGCTGGTGCCGTCGATCGTCCCACATTGTCATCCGAAGTCCTGTTAAAGTCATCGACTGTGACCACACAAAAGGGTGCTGTCTTCACGTGGTAAAGCTATCCACCCAGGCAAGGGTTAAACACACCGATAGCTTTCCACCGGTCACCCCTTTTCCCACACTGCAAGCAAAACCCACCCTACCATGGGCACTCAAAGCTCATCCAGTGTCTGTTTCTTCTGTGTGTCTTCCATGTGTCTGTCTGAAAAGCCAGCTGACCTTGTATATATCCAAGCATGCTGAACACCAGCTGTCCATCATATAGCTCCACCCTTCCATCACCAAAGCGACTCAGAAGCTGCTCGGTACTCTCTCTCTGAATCAGTGGCACACCCTCTCTCTTTTTAAAGGCACAGTCCATAATGAATAAACCTTAGGATCTCGTCACAAGTTGTCCCTTATTTTTAAACACTGATCCTTAGTTTTAAAGTCTACCCCAGGAAGAAACATCTTTTCCACCTCCAGCCTGTCAAGACCTCCCAGATACATTCTTTCTAAGTCTCCTCTTCCTCATTAACTCCAGCATAGACTATATAAGGCTAGTTTATGCATTCATTCTTCAATAGAAAGATTGTTATAGCCAGGGGTGGTAATGGGGTCAAAGCCCCACTACCTATTAAATGCTCACAATGGCATGCACCTCAAATAGCCTCTGACAAACAAGTCCAGCTCCTGGCCTTCATGTATGGCTTAGCCACTAAACCTGCTGCAACCATTTCTACTAACAAGAAAAAGGGCAAAGGCAGGTTGATGGCACCTTAAAACCAGATGGGGCTCATCAGCAGTGGTTGGCAGCTCATCTAGGAGAAGGAAAACTCTGATCTCAAGCCTCCACTGCCTTGCGGCTATACCTACTCATGGGAAAGTCTTCAGGAGTAAACCCCAAGAGGAAAAGTCCGGAGATAGAGTCCCTATGGTAGTCCTATGTTGGGTTTGATGCTGCTGATACCAAACTGTATTGGTTTCTGCTGTTCCTTTGGGTTCATCAGATGCATGGAGAGGTGGAACTTGTTACATGGGCAGCAGCTCGTTCTCCATATCTTACTGCCCTGGCTTGCATATCGAGGTGGCTAGGACTCAACACCCATGGTCGAACCTGATGGACGGAGGCCTCACTCTTCAATCTACTTATTCCAGTTAGGTAAATATTTACTGAACCGCTAAAGATTCATTGCACACTTCATTGAGTAAAAAGACTAACACTATACTCAGTGCTTCAGACATGGCTTTATCTATGCCCTATATAACTAATGCAACTTCCTTCAATTCCTCTAATGCTAAGTTATAACACTCTATTAGATTTCCAGCTCTTTACGAGTTCTTCACCGGGCACCCAGATCCATCTGCACCACAGAACTCTGCAATCCCTCATATTTTGATAATGAGCTTCTTTTTCAACAAGAGTGAAAAATTCCATATTTTCCTACATTTCGCTCAATTAGAACAATGTTTTGACTTTGCTTATAAATCTGCAGAGCCTCCTTAAGCCCTCACAACTCATTTTCCAACTACATTCATCAGGTAAATAAAAATGCTTCTTCACTGCCTTTGTGAGAAATTCAAATATGCACTTGGAAAAGTTAATATGCCTAAATTTCCCTTATATTATGAAAACATTTTTCTCAGTATACTGCCATTTTGAAAATGCAAGGGGCTTCAAAAAAATTTATAAGTGTAGCAGTGCAGTCACACAAATGCAAAAAAAGTCTATATGTTGAGCAGCATCTGCAGAAGAGAGGAAATTACCAGAGCCGGTCGGAAAAGGAGACTCCAATTAATGGGATGCATCTGAAGTTTGATGTTTACTTGTATATTGTTGTCCTCTGCAAGATATTCTGTTTATTTACTTGAATATTCATTGTGTAAATCTATAATTCTCTACAACTTCACCTATCTGAAGACCTTATTTTCCAGTTCCGAGTTTATTTATTGGCCTTTGTCTTTCCTTCCTTCATCAACAGATTTCTTTGTTCCACATCAGGGTTCATGAAAATAAGAATTCTAAAATTAATTAAGTGCCCTGAGATCAGTTCATCTCAGCTGATATGAGTTCATTGACCCAATAATTAATACCATTTGAAATAATTCCTTCCTCACATAAAATAATCAAAAAGTTCCAATGATTTTGCTTAAAAATAGGGCATTCTCACCCTGATAGTGACCTGGCTTATGAACAATGTCAGAGAGTATAACATTAGTCATTCTCATTTAATAACACTTTCCAGCAGGAAGGTAACTATTACCATTTTCTATTTAACAAGAACACATCCCAATTAAGAACAACTTGAAGTGGAATTTTCTGATCCACTTTGGTCCATATTGCACAAAGGACATTTTACTCTGCACAGTACTTTTTCCACTGTAATTCCAATTAACCATATTTTATTCATCCTATTTTTTGAATCATACTATCTACCTGCCTCCCTTTCTCCTTTACGTTTTTTCCATAAAATCACTTCTTTTACCAAGACTTTGGTCTATACATCCAAGTATATCAAGCTTGTCTTACCTTGAGATTTTTTTTTTAGCATCATCAGAGGGAAATTAAATGAGCCCCAATAGGATTAACACTCCATCAGCTCGTTCATGCCATCCCGATGAGGGACATCAATCTAAATGTAGCTCAGTAGGAAGACTGTAAAAGTTGAGTTCATCATTTTGATTCTACTACAAACCAATGTGGTTAATGTCACCTAATTCTCTAAGTCTTGCTTTCATTTGTGTACTGACTAGGCTTGACCACATAAACTGACATTACAGATTAGTCTTTAACCATATTGATGAAGAACTTTGTTTAGCACCTATTTAGGTATATTCTTGTCAAAACGGCATCATTCAAATAATTCATTGTGAAACACCAAACCAAAATACTTGGAGAAGATTTGCACCAATATTGATTACCAATCAAGTTCTCTAATACTCAAACTTGAATGTCTCAAAAATGATTTATATCAAATTTAGCCAACCAGACACTAATGCAAGGAGGTTTTAACATTTTAAAGCAACTTTCTCCCTGCTTTCCATTAGAACTTAAGTTGGTAAATTGGCTTATTATTATCACATGCACCAAAATACAGTGCAAAGCTTGTCTTTCATACTCTTCAACAAATATCAGTTCATTACAACAGTGCATTGGGACAGTGAATGGTAAAACAGTAACAGAAAGCAAAATAAAGTGTTATGGTTACAGAGAAAGTACATTAAAGTGTAGTGCAGGCAAATAATTTCATACTAGGGAACCATTCAATCATCGTGTAACTGCATGCTAGATGCTGTCCTTGAGCTTGGTGGTGTGTACTTTCAGGCTTTACCTTCTGCCCAGTGGGAGAGGGGAGAATAGAGATGTCCAGGTGGGTGGAGTCTGATTATCCCAGCTACTTTGTCAGGCAGTGAGAGCCGTAGACAAAGTCCATTGAGGGGAGGCTAGTTTCCATGATGTGCTGAGCTGTATCCTGAAATTTCTGCAGATTCTTGCAGCCATGAGTAGAGTGGTTGCCATACCAAACCATGAAGCATCTAAATAGGATGCTTCATAGATAGGATGAATTAATTCAATAGAATGTCAGTCTATGGCCTCCTGTTGGGCCACAATGAGGCCACCCTCAGGGTGGAGGAGCAACACCTTATATTCCGTCTAGGTAGCCTCCAACCTGATGGCAAGAATATTGATTTCTCTTTCTGGTAAAAAAAAATCCCTCCTCTCCCTTCTTCTTCTATTTCCCACTCTGGCCTCTTACCCCTTCTCACCTGCCTATCATCGCCCCCTGGTGTCCCTCTTCCTTCCTTTTCTCAAGTGTTTTAGTTGACAAACCAAATCTCCTCAAATTGCTAACGAAACATAGCCTCTGTTTTGCCTTTTTATAACTGCATCAATATGTTGTGTCCAGGTTAGGTCTTCAGATACATTGACACCCAGGAATTTGAAATTGCTCATACTCTCCACTTCTGATCCTTCTGTGAGGATAGGTTTGTGTTCCTTCGTCTTAACTTTCCTGAAGTCCACAATCAGCTCTTTGGTCTTGCTGATGTTAAGTGCAAAGTTGTTGCTGCAACACCACTTTTATAACTCATTCCTTTATGCCCTCTCGTTACCAACTGAAATTCTGCCAACAATGGCTGCATCATCAACAAACTTACAGATG
Organism: Hemitrygon akajei; assembly: GCF_048418815.1. Taxonomy (NCBI): domain Eukaryota; kingdom Metazoa; phylum Chordata; class Chondrichthyes; order Myliobatiformes; family Dasyatidae; genus Hemitrygon; species Hemitrygon akajei. Next base: position 19,703,647 of record NC_133145.1, on the reverse strand, counting down.
GCATTTGAGCTATGCCTAGCCACACAGTCATGGGTGCAGAGAGAGTAGAGCAGTAGGCTAAGAACTCATCCCTGTGTTATGCCAGTGTGGATTGTCAATGAGGTGGAGATGTTATTTCCAAACTGCACAGGTTGTGGTCTTCCAGTTAAGAAATCAAGAATCCAGAGGATGGTACAGAGGCCTAAGTTCTGTAGCTTTTCAATCAGGACTGTAGGAATGATGGTGTCAAAGGCTGAGCTATAGACAATAAACAGCATCCTGACATGTGTATTTGCATTGCCCAAGTGATCCAAGGCTGTGTGGAGACCATTGAGATCACATCTACTATAGACCTGTTGTGGTGATAGGAAAACTGTGTTTGTCCTGGTCCTTCCTGAGACAGGAGATGATTCTAGCGATGACCAAGCTGTTATTTTCATTTTTAATCTTTTTTTATTGATTAAAAAATATATAAAGACAAATACAAGTCAGAGAAGTTATATCAAATACATATTTCAATAAAAATACAAACAAAAAAGGAATATACACTGTCAAAATCATATACAGTATTTATATATATATATATATATATATATAAAACCAAGCTCTTAAAGCATTTCTTCACCATAGACATCTACTACTGGACAATAGTCATTAAGGCAGCTCATGCTGCTTTTCTTGGCCACTGGTATAATTGTTGCCCTTTTGAATCTTACAAATTTTAGCTGATACCACAAGTTGAAATTCAGGCCCAAGAAATTACTCTTTGCAATCCTAGTAGTTCCTGAATGACTCTCAAAGTGTAAGGTCTCCAGTTAAAAGCAGCAGAAGAAAGAACATCCATTATGTTCCAGTCAGTAGGAAGGACAAGGCTGGCAAGGTAAGAGAACCTTGGATGTCAGGAGAGGTGGTGAATTTAGTCAAAAAGAAGGGAAAATTATTTAAATCTTATGAAGCTATATTCAAACAGAGCCCTTGAGGATTATAAAAGAACTCAAGAAAAGAATTAGGAAAGCCAGGAGGGGCCATGAAAATTCCTTGACAAGTCAGATTAAAGAGATTCCCAAGGCATTCTATACATGTATCAAGAGCAAGAGGATTTGCAGATGATATGAAGATAGCTGGAGGGCCAGGTAGTTTTGAGGAAATTGAAAGACTACAGAAGGACTTAGATAGATTAGGAGAATTTCTCCATGTGGAATATGTGGGTTTTCCCCAGTTTGCTCCCACAATCCAAAGACGTACAGTTACTGGACCCACGTATGATTAATTGGTCATTGTAAATTGCTCGGTCATTATGTTAGTGTTAATCAGAGTTATAAGATTGCTGAAATGGTGTGGTTCAATACCCAGAAGGCCCTACTCCACACTGCTTCTCTAAATAAAATAACATCATTAGAATTGCAGACAAGGGAGTTATGAATAGCTCTGGTCCCATTGAAATACTAATTGGGGAGCAGAAGGGTTTGGATCTTGGTGTATATGGTGTAAATTGCAAAGCATAATCCATTGAATGTTGAGAATTGAAAGGTGAAAATCTGAGGAGATCTGTTCTTGCTCTATACTGGTGGAGTGGGGGGGCAGGGTTAGAACAGTGATGGTGGCAACCATTAGTCTCGCGAGACCATGGATCTGCGCCCGGAATGGTTTCCAGGGCACAGGCCTGGGCAAGGTTGTATGGAAGACCGGCAGTTGCCCATGCAGCAAGTCTCCCCTCTCCACGACACCGATGTGGTCCAAGGGAAGGGCAAGGGCCGATACAGCCTGGCACCAGTGTCATCGCAGGAGTTGCCAGAACGAGGTTGAAGACAACGTTGGACTGCCTTAGAGACTCCAGCTCCGGATTTGTCCTCAGGGTTTACTCCCGAAGCCTTTCCCATGAGTGGGTATGGCTACAAGGCAGCGGAGGTTTGAAATCAGAGTTTTCCCTCTCTTAGATGGACTGCCTTCCCAGGCTGATGAGCTCCATTGTCCCGGGGTTAGAACAAATGTGCAGGAAATTGATGAGGTGTGTTCAAAGACTCTTTGGAGGAGGAGTAGCATAGCAGTGGTTAGAAAGAAGAAAGATATTTCAGAGACATTTGTGTGGACGTCTCATGATTGGAAGAATTGGAATTGCAAGAATGGAATTTTTACAGGGGATGAGGTGGGAATCTGTGAGCTTGGCATGGATGATATTGTGGTATTTCAGGCTGGGGCAGATGACAAATAGACTCCCTCACACTCCACAACCCTGGTATGATTCTGATAAGCCTTCTCCATACCCTCTTCCAGGTATGCCATAGGAAGTGATACACTGAGTTTGATTCAGTGCTCCAGCTGAGGCCTAACTATTTACATTTGGTATAATATTCAATAATCTTACATTTATTTTGCTTTACTTGATCTCCAGTTGGTTGATAATCTTGATTTCTAGTACTCTGCGGTGGAAGCTCATAATATTTGGTTCATTCTCAGATTAAACTACCTTAAACAATTGTCTTATCACCATATCATTGAATATGATAATTAATTGAGCAAATAATGTGAAAACTATTACAGTTAGTGCCGCGGGCTTAGAATCTTTAATACCATCAAGTATTTTATAGCTGTCCAGTGGATAATTTCTCATTCCTCTGTCCTTAATACAGTGAACAGTAATAATAATCCCTGGCAGAATTTTGTAGAAGGATTAAATGTATAGCTAAGAGTTTTCACATTTTTTATATATTTTTGTATAAATCAGACAACTCCCTGGCAACCAAACATGTGCAGTTAAGTACAGAAATGTGAATTTACCATTTGAGATGATGTATCTGGAGGTCACGTATTACTATTAGGCTTACTGTCTTGTTTACTACAACCAAATGATGATAAAATACATGGATTCTCTAATTATAGGGAGGACACAACCCCCTGAAATGGGATATAGATTAAAAGAACATGCAAAAAGCAGGCTGATGGAACTTAATGCAGAAAAATATGAGGCTATCTGCTTCAGAATAAAGAATGAGATATTGAATTATTATTTAAACTGAGAAAGGGCACAGAATGTTGTTATGTTATTATACACAGCAGGGGATGATAGAGCGCTCTGGGTCATTGCATGATTTGTATGAGACACTCGTTTTGCTGAATACAATGTTTATTGCCCTATCATCTGTCCATAAGATGGGCAAAATATCCCCTCCTAACTTATTAGACATGTGGCAGTGCAAACATGTATTGTAGGTGATCATATGTTAATATATTGGTCCATATCTAGCCAAGGATTACTGATAAAAAATACAGTAGTAGAAATGTTCATTTATTCTCCTGTCTGGAACACACACACACACACACACACACACACACACACACACTAGTAGTAAACAATAAATCTTTGATGCTTGGAACAGATCTAGGTCTCAAACCATTGCATAAATAAACTTTCTCCAGAACTTATACGGTAGATGAGCGATGTTGTGAAGGGATATTGTGGTGGAGGGGGGAGGAGGTGAGGTGGAGCCGATATGTACACCAGTGCAAACTGTATATTTGGTATTTTTATACCTGCTGAAAATCGAATGCTTGTTAATGCTTGCATTTTGAAGTTTGGTCATAATGTGATAACTTTATTTTCTAGGAATAAAATTGTAAAATATAACCCAATACAATATTATTGTATTAGATGTGGTTTCAAAGTTTGAAGTGATATAATTTCTTGATTTTTTTTCTTTTTTTTTTTAGGAAGATGAAACCTGCACTGCTCCCTATAACTATTGATGGTGAGGACGTGGATGTGATGAGCACCTACAAGTACCTGGGAGTGCACCTGGATGACAGACTTGAGTGGAGCTGTGTACAGAGGCTGTGTACAAGAAGGATCAGAGTCTCCTCTACTTCCTATGGAGACTGAGGTCCTATGGAGTATACAGGCCTCTCCTTCAGTTGTCGCCAGTACATTCTTCTATGCGATGGTGTGCTGGAGCAATGACACCAACAAGCTCAATAAACTGATTAGAAAGGCTGGCTCTGTTATAGGAGTCAATCTGAATACACTGGAAGCTGTGGTAGAACAAAGGGCCCTGCGGAAAATCCTAGCAATTCTGGACAATGTTTCTCACCCTCTGCATGCCACCTTAGCTAAACAGAGGAGCACTTTTAGTCATAGACTAAAACAACTATACTGCTCCAAAGAGCGCAGTATGAGGTCATTCTTACCCTTGGCCACTGGGCTCTATAATGCATCAACCAGGGAAGTGATGATCCCCTCCTGTTAGACTGTTTGAGGTAACATATTTTTTATTCTTTCTTACTTCTCTTTTAATATTTGTATATCTGTGCACTCTGTAATTGCCTTTGGGATCAATAAAGTATCTATCTATCTATATTGTCGCCATTAATCTAAAGCTATAGAAGAACTTTAAACTCAAGAAAACTGTTGTCCTAAAATTGAATCCTCAAAAGGAGAGCTATTTCTATACTGATGTATCTTATACATATAATTTTTCAGTATATGTGAAAATAGCAACTTTCAAATCCTAATATAAGTTTGTTTTGATAGTTTCATGCTTGTTGTCAATTTTCAGTCTTATTTTAACATCACACAGTGAAGGCTTCCCAAATACCTGGTGAATTAGTTGAAATTGTCTCTTCCAAAGACCAGTAAACTTTTGAGAATGCATTACATTCGCCAGCACAAATATTCTTTCTCTCTCGTCTTTAACAACTCTCATTTCAGCTTTCTCATTTAAATTCTTTCATAACTGCAGCCTGAATGGCTTCATTTTCCTCAAGATGGAAGTCACTTTATACTACTTTTATTGCTTACTGCTTTACATAAAGCCCAGTCTTATTTTTTCAGCTGTCTTTATTGCAGTGAATTATCTTTTATTGCATACATTTTCTTTCATGAGTTAGTAATTCCGTCCGTTTGCCGAACTAAGCAGTCTTAATGTTAGCCCTTAATCCAGTTACACATTGATCTTGTTTCCATACACATGAAATAGATATATGGCATTCTTAGACCACATTTATTTTGGTACTGCAGCTCTTTTTCAAATTTATTCATTGCATTCCATCCCGAGCCAGATATTCGTCTTCCTCAAAATTGAAATTATTATAAAATCTGGACCTCATTTTCCAAAACCAAGTGGGAAGTAGATTTTTTTTTTTATTTTAAATTTTTAAATCTCTTCCAAGCAACATTTCCAATAGTTGAAAATCTGGGATTTTATCTAATTTTTCTATATTGATACTTTATTTCACATCAATTTGTCCAAATAATCATCCCTAATCATTTACTTTTGCTCAGTGCTTACATTATTTTGTAACTTAGTTTCCCAATAGCAGGTTACAATAGTCTGAAATAATTTGACATAAACCATCACTTATAGAGATAATTTTGGTCAAGTGTGTTCATCAAAAGACTGATAAGATTGGAAGACATGGCTGGTTTCACATTTCTGCCCTGTATTATTCTCCAGTAATCACCAAACTTCCTGTCCAGCAAGTTGGGTTAAAAACCACTTCCACACATTTGGTTCTAGGCAGACTTTTTGTTCTATCTGTTAGTAGCGTCCTCCTAATCTTTTAGACAGACAAGTTGGCAACTCTATCTTACAATCAAGCTCATTTCTCTACCTGGATTCCAATTAGTTACTTAGCTGTGTAGTAATGTATTCTATAGCTATATAATTGCATATTTAAAATTTTTATCTCAATGAAGCTTTACTGTTCTGTTTTTTTTCTGTTGCAAACTTCAATATCCACATTTATAAGAGAAACTAAATATGTAGTTTCATAATCCTGTCATTAATTAACTCAAATTTACCTCAGCTTTATATTTCTCAAACTCTGAAATTAAATAGTGTATTAACTCCTGATGCTGCAACCAACTCTATTCCTAATTTATTGTAAGTTTTCTTATAATTTTAAATAAGAATTAATAGAGAATAGGCAACATTTAAAGTGGTAATGGTTTAGGCTCTTGTTCAATTCACTATGATTAATGTTAAAGACCTGTGTCAACCCATAATATACTGTTATATTATGTGGTATCCTTTCTACAACAGTTCCCCCATTATATTTTTCTCTCTGATGCAAACCTAAGATGATTTAAGGATTTGAGGTCTAATTTCTGGAAAGAAAAGCATCCTAAGATTCATTAGATACTAATTCCTCCCAGTCAGATGAGTTAGTCAGTAACTGTTTCTGACTAGGATAGAAACATTTTTTTAAATCCTGGCTTTTTGCAAAGGTTAGAATAACAAGCACAAAGTGGTATATTTATTTCCCTCTTTGTAAAGAAAATATGCCAATTCTGAATCTGAATTGTGACAAGTGCTTTGACAATATTCATGTGCGATAACATCGGATTTTCCCCAGCAACATTTTTCTCTTTGGCATCTTTTCCTGATGCTCATAATTAACAAGTCTGTCTTGCTGTGAATCATGCTCTTATAAAGATGTCCTGTAAAGCTATCTCTCTCTCTCACACACACACTTTCCCTCTCTCTCTATCTATCTCTATCACTTCCCCCTCCCCATGGTCCGATTCTTGAGAATATAAAGCTATACCAAAAGAGTGTTGCATGTACGAAAAAAAAAACTGGCTGAAAGAAATATACTCTTTAAGCAACTTGAAAGTGATGTTCTTCTGTATCCAGATTCCTGACAAATGCGAAAGATTTTCTTTTAACTGCTTCAATATGTTTATCAGGTAAGTTTTCCATTCCCTGTTAGTTTTGGTATTATTGTCCAAGTTTCAAGTCGTTTGATTTAAAGTACCATATAAATCCTATCTGAATGCATGCCCCAGGGGCTCTCTGGTAACAGCAGCATGAAATATATACAGATGTTGCTGCATTTATTCCTTATATGGAGAATGTACATATGGTTGCTTTCTGACCTTATATGTCAACTGACATAATCAGGAATGTAAACTTTGTGTATAACAATAAAACCATTTAAAATTCCTCTCATCATCTCTGCTGATTTTACTGCCATGAGGATATATTTATTCAGTATGAAAGCCACAGCTCCAGTCAACAGGTCTTGCATCATGGCATATTTACATGAATTTCAATCTTGAAATTTCTGTTGCATATGAAGTAAAGGCTTGGAGAATACTTAGCCAACAGCCCTACTGTGCTGTACAGTCAAAATGGGGCTGAGTTCGTCGTTAATCTGGTTGGAACCTAGAGCGATTTTAAAGGAAGCAGGTGCACACCACTCTATTAACTGGGCTCCAGAGACCTCTTCTGCATAAGCAGCATGCTCATCTTTCCTTCTCCTAGCTGCACCTGCAGCCCATCTCTCCAGTGATCTCCCTCTCATCACATTATACTCACAAGCTATTTTTCAAGTGATCCCCATCCATCACAAAATCATCTCTCTCACACACACACACACACACTCTCCCTTTCTCTCTCTCTACATTTCTGTATGCTATGCTTACTATCAAACAGGCACTACAACAGTGTCATATTCCCAATTCAGTAAGTATACTGGAAACTGCGTCGAAACACTGCCCAGTTCTATTTTGTTTATGATGCTAACCATTCACCGGTCATGTCACAGTGGATTTTGTCTGTTGTCCATTTGCCCTGGATGCAAACCAAATAACTCAGTTCCCAAGGGGATATGACAATGACTTGTCCAGGATAACTGCCCAGTCTCTTCTTGAGGCAGGCTGCAGGTCAACCTGTCTCAATTTACAGCAGAATAATTTTATTAAAATACTCAGCGATTTATATTGGCACCAGGTTTCCCAGAAGCATCGAACACACAGACAATGCTTTATTCTTTAATTTGTGCACCCCCGTGCTTTAGATAATGACCAATATTGATTCCAGTAGGGGAATCTGACCACATTAATAACTAATCTCTATCTGAAGAAAAATAACAAGGAGGGATAGAATGCTTGTTTTTGCAGTACATCCACTGCAATCCGTTCCAAATTAGATGCCAGTTCCAGTTGCATATCACTGAATTTGTGGTTAATTCAGAACCATTCTCCAATATCTCTGGTTAGATTATTTCCAATAATTGGTCTACTCTGTTACCTGATATAGAGTAATTTCCTTCTTTAGCATAAAAGCTAAGCAGTGCTTGATAAATATTTAATGTAAGAATGAATAAATTATGTGATTTAAAGGCCTGAAAAGTACTGAAGTACCTCAAAGTACTCATTGTAAAATATCAATGTTTGAGCCGTAAACACCCTCTCATAATAGATTTTTGATTGCTCTGCAAGGAATACAAGTTATTCATGTTTGTTTATCAGCACTATAAGAAACTTTCATTGTCTTTCAAAAATGTATATTTATGCAATATATGGGTGTTCTTTTCTTTTTCCCAGCAAAACCCCCATGCCACACAGTTCTTGTCCACAGATAGATAGGGCCACAATACACTCATTAAATCCTCCAAGAAAGTCACTCTAAAGCTAGCTGTGAGGAGAAAGCAAATAGCATTCAGAACAAAAGTGAGTCCACAGACACAAAGTCCAAAGCAGCCCACAGCCTCAAAGGACAATCCTCCTCCCTTGGTGGGTTCCTAATTTAGATCTTTTTTGGACGTCCTGGGATCGACAAAATTCAGTGTAAGGAGAATTGGAGGCAGAAGCTTGCATCCATTGAATAGTGAACCCAAGAACATTCACAAAGTAGTTTAGAAGGACGACTTTGATTCTAACAATCAAGATTAAAAACAATAAAAAGACTGATCCCTCTGATGGGGAGTGGGTCGGGTGAGAAGGGTCTAAATACTTTTAAACCAATGGTCCTACTTCACCAGAGGTTGCTAGCTATTGAAAAGTAATTTTTATCTCAACTATGATAAAAAGGAAATTATTTTGCATTTATAGAGAATTTTCATTAGCTCATAATGTTACAAATTCCTTTACAAACAAGTGAGGGCACTGAAGTGATGCAGGTAGCACCACAGCTAGTTTGCATAGCAGCAAGGTCACACAAACAACACAATGTTAACTCTTTTTAGTACTGTTGGTTGTAAGATAGAGTATGATCCTTGCTACAGCAAACTACTCTTCTAATTTTGTCTGGGAAAGCAGACTTTTGAAAGACAAAATAGGTCTCCATGTTTTAGCAGATTAAATTTTAATGAAGCAATTTGGTCTGCAGGATATATTGTCGTAGTGAAACAAGAGAAGTAAATACAATGACAATGATTTTAAATTCGTGATTAACTTACTGGTTGAATATAAAATATTATTAGCCTCTTCTATCATAGAATGGTTAGGCAAGAAAGGAAACTATTCAACCCATCATGTCCTCACCTGTTCTGTACCAGAGCCACCTCTACTTCCTTTCTCGCTTTCTCTATTTGCTCAAAGATGCAGAGAAAGTACAATAGTAAATAATAACTATAGTGTCCATTTACTCAATATGTTCAGATTTAAGATGGTGCTGGTGAAGTCCAGCGACTACCGACTGGAGAAGACCAAGTCACATGTATCTGTATCGCAATGGAATAAAGGGAATTGCAGAGTTATGAGAAAGGAGCTTGCCCAGTGGATTGGAGGAGGATATTGACAGGGATGACAACACAGCAGAGATGACTGAAGTTTCTGGGAATAGTTCACAAGGAACAGGATAGATATGCCCCACAAAAGAAGAAATTCTCAAATGGGAGGGGTAGGCAACCATAAGGGAAGATAATGACCGCATAAAAGCCAAAGAAATGACATATAAGATAGAAAAAATGAATGGGAAATTGGATAAATGTGAAGCTTTTAAAATTCAACAAAAGGCAATTAAAAAAGCTATAAGAAGGGAAAAGATGAAATATGAAGACAAACTAGCCAATAATATAAAGCAGGATACTAAAAGTTTCTTCAGTTATATAAAGAGTAAAAGGGAGGTGAGATTTGATATTGGACCACTGGAAAATGATGCTGCTGAGCTAGTAATGGGGGACAAAGAAATGACATACTTTGCATCAGTCTTCACTATGGAGACACTAGCAGTTTGCCAGAGATCCATGAGTGTCAGTGAGTGTCATCGCTATTACAAAAGAAAAAGTGTGAGGTAAACTCAAAGGTCTTAAGATGGATAAGTTACCTGGACCAGATGGACTACATCCCAGAGTCCTGTGAGAGGTTGCTGAAGAGATAACGGATGCATTGGTCAGGAACTTTCAAGAATCACTTGAGAAGGTGCCACTCATGAGGCTGCTTAACAAGATAAAATCCTATGGCATTACAGGAAAGGTACTGACATGGATAGAGGAACAGTGACAGTCAGGAGGCAGTGAGTAGGAATTAAAGGAGCTTTTTCTGGTTGGATGCCAGTAATTAGTGGTGTTCTTCAGGAGTCAGCATTGGAACCACTACTTTTCACATTGTTTGTCAATGATTTGGATAATGGAATTGATGGCTTTGTGGCAAAGTTTGTGGATGATACGAAGATAGGTGGTGGGGTAGGTAGTGCTGAGAAAGCAATGTGACTGCAGCAAGACTTAGAAAAATTGGCAAAATGGGCAAAAAGTGGCAGATAGAATCCAGTGTTGGGAAATATATTGTCATGTATTTTGGTAAAGGAGCAATGGTGTGGACTATTATCTAAACGGGGAAAAGGTTCAAACATCAGAGGTGCAGAGGGACTTGGGAATCCTTGTGAGAGACTTCCAGAAGGTTAATTTACAGGTTGAGTCTGTGGTAAAGAAGGCAAATGCAATGTTGGCATTTATTTCAAGGGGAATAGAATATAAAAGCAAGAAGAGAATGCCAAGTCCTTAGAAGACTCTAACCAAGCTGCACTTGGAGTATTGTCAACTGTTTTGGGCCCCAAATCTCAAAAAGATATGTTGTGTTTGGACAGACTCCAGAAGAGGTTAACAAGGGAGTGAAGGGGTTGACATATTGTGAGCATTTGGCCCCTTTGGGCCTGTACTCACTGGATTTTAGAAGAATGCGAGGGTTCTCACTGAAACCTACCGAATGTTGAAAGGACTAGATAGGGTGGATGCTGAGAGGACATTTCCTATGATGGGGGTATCCAGAACTAGAGGGCACATCTTCAAAATTGAGGGGTGACCTTTTAGAACAGAGGTAGAGAGGATTTTTTTTAGCCAGAGGGTAGAGAATCTGTGGAATATTCTGCCACAGACTGTGGTGGAAGCTAAGTTGATTGTTTCCTGATCTGTCAGGGCATCAGAGGATATGGCAAGAAGGCAGGTGTATGGGGTTGAGTGGGATGCAGGATCAGTCATGATGAAACGGTGGAGCAGACTCGATGGGCTGAATGGACTAATTCTGCTCTTATGTCTTATGGTCTTATGGTAGCAAACTAAGCAAAGACTACAACTAAATACTTTATTAACAACACTTATCACTGTAAAATTTATGGTAAACGATCACCGCAAACACTGGAGAGGCGAGCGAAGGCGAGGCAGAATCAAGGGTCAAAGCATGCTCTGTGTCTGAGGGCTCCGGATGCTTACTTGGCTCTATACTGAATTGAGGCTGAGGCTGAGGCCTGCTCCGTCTGGTCTGGGCTTCACGTCTGTGTGTGAACTCACTTTTGTTCTGAATGCTATTTGTTTACTTCTATTGTTTGCGCAATTGTTTTTTTTTCTCTCTCTATGCACGTTGGGTGCTTGTCGGTCCTCTTTATATGGGTTCTTTTGAATTTCTTTGTTTTGTAGCTGCCTGTAAGGAGACGAATCTCAAGGTTGTATAATGTGTACATACTTTGATAATAAATATACTTTCAACTTTGATTCAGTTAGGCAGTTGTTGTCCATCAAACATGTTTAACTTTAAGACTGCAACTGTAAATTATCAAGGCCCCTAATCAAAGCAATGATGATTGAATTTCTTTGTTAATTTGTTAGCATGCAATGATGAGGTATCTTACTATTCCACATCCTGTACTTTCAGTGCAGTACAGCCAAAGTGCTCGAAGAATATATTTTAGAATTATATCATAGTTCCAGTATGAGTTATTCTTAAGAGCTGGAACATAAATAAAAAACAATATTTGCAGAAGATAATAGCAGAAATTCTTAAGCAAGATTGTCTTGATATTCATTCTCTCTTTGCCCTTCTGTTTCTCTGTCTCTATGGTTAATTTTATTTACAACACATAAGATGATCTGATATCCTCTTTCCGAAACTTACCTGTTGCCCTGCAAGGGCTCCTCCCTTCAATCTGTATATCTTCCATGGGGTGGCATGTTAGTGTAGTGGTTAGCACAGCACTTTACAGTGCAGGTCACCTGGGATTAATTCCTGCCACTGCCTGTAAAGAGTTTGCTTGTTAAAAAGGATCTAGTGCCTCTCTTCACTGTATTTCCACAGTTTCTGGAAGGTTCTCCAGGATCCTGAAGAAATGCCAAATTAATACCATCCACAAACCCGTAAGGAAGCTCAAATCACAGTTTATGCAGATCAAAGCTGGCACTGCAGCATACAGTCAACAATCAATGCTGAGCTGGATTGAACTGATCTGAGCCGAACTAAATGTTCCTGGACTGCTTCGATGCCTTGTAGTTTGATGTTTTATGTTTTATATTCTGTGTTTTGCTCGTTTTTTGGTGCTATTTGCATGATTTGTTCTTTGCATGTTGGGAGTTTGGTGTTTTTCTTTGAATGGATTCCATGGTTTTCTGTGTTTTGTGGCTGTCTGTGGGAAGATGAATGTCAGGGTTGAATATTGCATACATACCTTGATAATTGTATTTTGACGTTTTGAATCTCTAGAATTTTGTGCAACACTCAGCTTACCAGGCAACATCTGTGGAAAGGGAGACAAAGTTAACATTTCAGGTCTGAAGTATAATCTTCTAGACATGTCAGCAAAGGATTTCTTTTGTTGGATGTGTTTTTCTCTATTTAATTTGAACAGTTGTTTTTATTAGTTGTAAAAAATATCAGAGATATCTGAAAGAGGACTGACATGCTGGGCGGACAGAAAGTGATGAAAGCTTCAGGTACATTCTCAGCCAGAACTGGCAATCATAAACCACTTTCATAAACAGGTTGTCAGGCAGTAACTTAGTTTAAAAAAAAGAGAAGAGAAGATAAATGAAGTTAGTTTTGAATTATCTTTGGCTTTTAGTACATGAATATTGCAGGAAGAAGGAAAAGGTGAAAAAGATGAAGAGTCCAATGATTTTCAGCTCTTGATCAACTGGGAAACATATCACAAAGCTAAACTGCCTTTAGTATGGTTCACAAATAGCATGTTGCTATTTGCTTCTATTTGGAACATCATTAATTCCTTTTCCCAGGGGAAGAAACAAAGTTAAAAATGAAAGCCTTCTCTTCTGAAGGGCAGCTAAAAATGGAACAGCGGTTTTACGAAGATTGTACAAAGGAAGTTTAGGAAAGGGTGTTCAAGGACAAAGTTAGTGCACAAAGATCCCAGAGAGCAGCTAACTATGTCCATTTGAAGTTTTATTGTCAATTCACTGAAGAGCCAGTGAGGGATGGGACAGTCTCAACAGCATTAACAGAATCGGGGGCGGGGGGGGGGGGGGGGAACAGGTGCAATTCAAGAATCTATGTGCTTCCAAAGCCAATGCAGTGAAAGTCATGTACACATTTGTAATCATCCCTCCACTGTTAGTTTCACAAATATGCTTATCCCAGCGTAACATGGTGCAGTGATACATGGTGATGTGAACAGCTAAAAACTGGTCAGTGGTAATCAGTTCGTGGTTTGGACAATCAATTCAATGCCCAGTCTTTCACCAGCGTGCATCAGGTAGGCATCATCACTGACAGCACTATGCTGCTACCAACAGAAGTGCCCACTGGATGACTAATCCAAAGAAGTAAATCTACTACTATTCCCTGGTCTAACCCATACTTGATGGCATACAGTGCATTTGGATTTTTAACCATAGGCTAGACAAGCCACTTAGTGATGACAGGCTAGTAGATCTAAGAATAAGCTACGAGTGGATCACCAACCATCAACTTTCACTCTAACATTGGAATCGACAAAAACACACCTGACACAGTTAATCACCTGAAACTTTCTCAAGAACAGCTAGATTATGCTTAGGTTATTTTCAATGTACTGGATTGAGCAATATAGAGTATTTTTGTACTTAGAGGATTATAATTTCAGCCAATGTCCTCAACTCCCACATGCTGCTCCTGGGCATGTTCTGTTTCATTAACAAGGCCGATCTAACAAAGATGGTGGCACTGTTTTTTTTTTTCAAAAACCCTGACCTGGAGTTACACTCTGACTTTGGTTCTTTGTGGGAATGGGACCAACTCTTAGGGCCTCATTGCTGGCCGCTTTTTGATATCCCAAGGACACGGCCTACAAGACTAGTGTGCCTTCAGGGTGCCGGATTTTCGTGGCTCTGGAGACGGGCTGATTCTAGGCCGGTGCCCCTGACTGAGGCATCACGGGAGAACATGGAAACATCAGGAGCTGTGGGTCAGCTGCCGTGGGCTGTGTATCTAGAGAGCTGAGCCCTTCTGGTGCCGACTCTCTGCACGCAGAGCTCAGAAAAAGCGACACAACAGACTTTTAACGTCATAAATCAGCCAGGTGCTTGTTATGTCTCCCCTCTCGCTGTAAAACAGCGAAACCTCTTTTTCCCTTAATAGGGAGAGAGAGAGAAAGCCTGTGCTATGTTGAATACTGGGTGTACGAGTAGTCTTTGGCATGCTACAAGTCTGTGTCTTGATTGATGCAGGCTAGAGTGCTCGGTGGAGGGCACTGATGCATTTTTGCTGGTGGGAGTGGGGGAGTCATTGCTTTGCTGCTGCTTGTGCGTGGGAGGGGGAGCCGTGAGGAGCTCTGAGGTTCTAACATTATAACTGTCGTTCATTCTTTGGGGAACTCCTGTGTTTTTGTGGATGTTTGCAAAGAGAAAGAATTTCAGGATGTATACTGTATACATTTCTCTCTGGCGTTAAACGTACCTATTGAAACCTATTGTTCAGCAGAGGATGGCCTAACATTGATAGCAGGTACAGATAAGAAAACCTCTAGCAGTTTATCAAATCAAACGTTTCTTGAGCTAATGAATCAGTGCATGGAAATATGGACACACATGGAAACATTTCCAAGAATCATTGAGAAATGCACTAATATTTCAGATGTAATATTGGGTGGGGGAGTGGGATATGATGTCACCACAATTTATGAGCTGGATGAACTATGGAAGATGTAACTGCCTAACAGGGGCTCCAGCAGGCTATGAGGGAACCAACCAGGTGGACCTCATTCTCATTATCTGTCCAGTCAAGAATGCAGCTACCCCTAACGGTAACAGAAGGGATGGCCATCCTTGCAAATCCCATAAAGGACAGTGGCTGACAGGCACCTGATCAAATCTGATGTACAAGAAAGCTTTGGGAATCCTAAATACTCGAAGCAAGCAATCTGTACAGAAACAGGAAAACAAATGTGGCTTTGTAACTGTTTAAGGAGAAGTCTCTATTTATTGCTTTATATGTGAACTATTAAAATGCAGTAAATTTATTCCAGGGTACCTAAAAAATATTTTTAGTATGATGGAGATTTTTGTTTTTTAAATAGGGGCTGCAATGTCACGAAACTAAATAAGGTCTGATTAGAATTTGTGTGAGTGCACAAAAGATACATTCTAAAGAAGAGCAGGAAAAGTGTAATTTGAACCCTTGGGTGACAACTTTGTTAGGTGTTCTTTGTCCTTGCCTATGAACATTTTTATTTTAAGTACACTGATCCTACACCAGACCTGACACATAGCAACTAATGAAGTGAAGTCAGCAAGTATCTGCAGACTCACTCTAATATTTCAGAAGGGTCACCTAGAAACTGCTTGTGTTGGGTGACACATAAGCACTGACATTGGGATAGTGTTGTGCGTGCAAATATGATTGGTTACATATGTGCTAACTAGCCTGTGGTAATGCACGGTGAATTGCAACAGATCTCAAACATGTTGCAGCTGCATGAAAACGGCAAACTGTAAATCAACGGTGTGGCTCGGAAGAGTGACACAAAATTTTACCTTCATAGAGAAATGTCTAACCAAATTATTTTATTAGTAACACCAGACAGATAGAGTTAAGACACAAAGGTTATAGACTTACAGTTGAGAGCTAAGGAGAACTGATACCTGGTAATAATTATCTGTGGGATGGATACAATTAGAACAGAGTATGAGAGGAATTCATGCCCATAATTAGGATTACATAATAATCTACAGCTCTCTGTATTCATGAATGTCCTTATATTATCCTGCATTGTTTCAAAACACCATAACCTTTTGAGTTAGTATTGCTAATTAACTTTTCAGGTCACTATTGCTTTCGCCTTATCTTTGGTAGACACTTAGGCCTCAAAGAAACCAGACGCAGCTTTGCTGAAACTCGGGGTCTGAATTGTGCGTCAGACTCCTCAGGGTAGTTTGGTGGAAAGAAGGGCTTCAGGCTGCATGGACATCCCTATCAGTTTGGCATGAGGGCTTCTCCAGTTGTGCTGGTTTTATTTTTTTCATCTTATTTATTTAGAGATACAGCTCATAAGAGACCCTTCAAGCCACACTGCTCAGCAACCACCGATTTCAACTTACCCTATTCACAGGACAATTTACAATAAGCAATTAACCTACTAAGCAGTACGTCTTTGGACTGCGGGAGGAAACCAGAGCTCCTGGAGAAAACCCACACACTGCAGTCCACGGGGAGGATGCACAGACTCCTTCCAGATAGCGCTGGAATTGAACTCTGAACTCCGATAGCCTGAGGTGTAATAGCATCGCACTAACCACACTACTGTAGCGCTCATATCTCGAGGTTTTGGGTATTGGAAGGTTAATTCACCATTACAAATTTGGAGCATAGGAGAAATAATGAGTGGTCTTACAGAGCTGTATAAAATTATTTGTGTCATAGTAAGGAGAACACACTCAGTCTTTCTCACAAGGTTGAGAAAATCAAAAGCCAGAAAGTATAGGTTTAAGGTGAATGAGGACTGATTTAATAGAAATTTTAATGTATGGATCTATTTTCTTTTAGAGCAATGAGCCCGCCGCCCCCTTAGTACTATGTATTGATACGTTGTCTATGCATGCACGTTGTTCTCTCTCTATCTCTCTCATTCTGTCTCACTGCAACATGAATAGACCAGTTAAAGGCATCCTCTGTGTGCATGCTTTTCTTTAATTGATACGTAGTTGTGTACAGCCACAACAAATTGACGACAAGTACGAACCTGAATGTCAGAAAATATCACAGACTGAACTGACAGCTACGGGACAAAACAGTGAGTTTTAAACAGCATGAGAAAGCTGTCATGGATGCTAACAAAGGAAGAAATGAGTAACGGTGAAAGACCCGCTGAATTTAAAGTGAAAATAATGTAGCAGTGGCTTCATACAGGAAACTTGACAAATTTTATAGCGCTAATGAAGGCTGGGAGTCATATATCAAGAGGGTGGAATTGTATTGAAATGTGAACAATGTGGAGGAGCAGAAGAAAGCCCCTACACTTCTTCACTTAATGGGCCCAAGAACAAACAGTCTCTTATACAAACTAGTAACCTCAGCAAAGGCAGCAAGCATAATGTTCGACCAAATTGTCACAATTTTACAAAATCACTTTAGTCTTAAACCGCTGGTAATAGCTGAAAGATTTAGATTTTACTAAATGAACCAGTCAAAAGATGAAAGTCTTTCTGAATACATTGTAGAACTTCACAAACTTTCCCAGTACTGTGACTTTAGAGATGGACTTACTGGTGCATTAAGGGACAGGCTAGTATGTGGCATGCATAGTCAAAGCACTCAAATGAGGCTACTGGGAGAAGGAGACCTAACTTTAGGAAGGGCATTGACCATTGCAATATCGTTAGAGACTACAGCAAAGTATATAGCAGAACTGCAGAAAAAGAGGTTAGAATGAGAAATGCACAAAATGTCCCTGAATGGTGCAAAAAGCCAAAATTGTTATCAATATGGCAAATCCTCCCATGATGAAAATGTCGATTGGTTCAAGGAAAAAGAGCAGTAAATGTCACAGACAAGGTCACATCGAAAGGGTGTACAAGGCAGAGAAAAAGCACAATCAAGTGAAGTCTCAAATACAAAACTAAGCAAATGCATAAAGTGACCAAATATACATCGGAATCAGACAACACAGAGTCTGAGAAAGGTGAACTGTCATGCCTAGAACTGCACAGTACAACTGAAGCAGATCACAATATAATATGGATCACAATAGACGCGTCTGGCATAAAACTGAAAATAGAGCTGGGTACAGGGTCAGCTTTGTCTATAATTCCAGTGGCTGACTGCTTGCTAGGTTACCATTAGAGAAGACCTCTGTGATGCTAAAGACTTACACAGACAAAAAAGGTTCTCCCAAAGGCAAACTGAAAGTAACTGATGTTTGGAGGCCAAACAAACAGTTGGAGATCTATATATTGTAAAGTGAAGGGACAGCACTTTTCAGATGTGAATAGTTGAAAAAAAATCCAACTCAAGTCCAGTCACTTTTTATTGTCATTTCGACCATAACTGCTGGTACAGTACACAGTAAAAACGAGACAATCTTTTTCAGGACCATGGTGCTACATGAAACAGTATAAAAACTACACTGAACTACATAAAAGCAACATAGAAAAAAACTACACTAGACTGCAGACCTACCCAGGACTGCATAAAGTGCACAAAACAGATGCAGGCAATACAATAAATAATAAACAAGCCAATAGGCGCAGTAGAGGGCAGTAAGTTGCTGTCAGTCCAGGCTCTAGGTATTGAGGAGTCTGATGGCTTTGGGGAAGAAACTATTTATTACATAGTCTGGTCGTCAGAGCCCAAATGCTCCGGTGCCTTTTCCCAGATAGCAGGAGGGAGAACAGTTTGTATGAGGGGTGTGTGGGGTCCTTCATAATGCTGTTTGCCTTGCAGATGCAGCGTGTGGTGTAAATGTCCATAATGGCGGGAAGAGAGACCCCGATGACCTTCTCAGCTGACCTCACTATCCACTGCAGGGTCTTGCGATCTGAGATGATGCAATTTCCGAACCAGGCAGTGATGCAGCTGCTCAGGATACTCTCAACAGAACCCCTGTAGAATGTGATGAGGATGGGGGGAGGGAGATGGACTTTCCTCAGCCTTCGCAGAAAGTAGAGACGCTGCTTTCTCGACTGGCACTCAATCAAAGCTCTCAGTGGTAAATCAACAGACAATTGCAGCCCAAATAGTAGCACTAACCAGAGGCTGCACAGCTACTTAATGTTAATTCAAATGTGTTTGAGAAGGGATTAGTTAAACACATCAATGACTTGTTCAAAAGCTGTTCCGGATGCCTAAAAGTTCAAAATGCACCACCACAGGCAGTGCTACACCTGTGGGAGTAGCCGTTTTCACCATGGCAAAGAGTGCATATTGAGAGTGCTGGGCCATTCACAAACTCCATATTTCTGATTGCCTTGGATACTCATTCAAAGTGGCTGGACGCTACACCAATGAAGTCAACCACTTCAGCAAAGACTGTCTCCAGTCTGAGTGCTGTCCTCACCAGAAGTGGCTTACCAGAGCAAAGTGTGAGTGACAGCAGACCGCAACACACGTCAGAAGAATTTCAACTGTTCATGAAGAAAATGGCATCAGACATTTCAAGTCAGCTCCTCACCACACAGCAATGAATGGGTTAGCTGAAAGGTTTATCCAAACCTTCGAGAAGTCCATTAAAGCCATGGACAAGGAGGACGTTTCACTACAGCACAAGGTGGACAACATCCTTTTTATGTATCAGAACTCTGTTCCTGCAACAACAAATCAAACACCTGCAATGCTGTTCATGAGCAAGAATCTGAGATCTCGCATAGACCTCCTGAAACAAGATCTACGGAGGGAAGTGCAGTTCAGCCAGTTGCCAAGTGAATCAACAAGGAGCTTTGAGGTCACACAGGATGTCCTAGCACGTGATTACCAAGAAGACATGTGGATACCCGGTAGGATAGCTACAAGAACTGGATCACTGATGTACACAGTGAATATTGGAGATCAGACATGGAGACATCACGTGGACCAGACACTGGATACTCAACTGAAGAACACACCTGAGTCGACTACATCCAACAAGACAGACACATTACAGTCACTGGACTTACCTCTCAATGATGATGTCACTGATAGCAACATGACACCGGAAACCAAGAACATTGTCTTGGACAAGATACCTGCCAAACCTGATGCCATTCTGCAGGTCCAGAGGTGCTGTCCTGAAAGAAACAGAGTGCCACCCATAAGACTGAACCTTTAGCACTGTGACATTAGTTATGGACTGTTACTGTGAAAGCATATTTATTGGAATATGGGTTTATGAAAGGGAAATTGAATGTTTTGTACAAATACAGTTTTATGTTCCATTAATCTAAAGGGGAAGGAAGTGTAATGAATGGATCTATTTCTTTTAGAACAATGATCACCCCACCCCAGCACTACGTATTGAACTGTTGCCTGCACTTGCGCTCTTCTCTCAGCATGCACATTGCTCTCTCTCTCTTTCTCACTGCAATGTGAACACACCAGTTAAAGCATCTCCCGCATGCGTGCTTTTATCTAATTGATATGTAGTTGTGTTAGACACAACAGGAATCTAAAAGGAAACATTTTCACCCAGAAAAATGAGCTGCCAGAAGAAATAGTTGAAGCGGGTACCTTAACAATATTTAAAACACGTTTTAACAAGCACATGGATAGGAAATGTATAGAGGCATATAGACCAAAAACAGGCAAATGGAAGTGGCAAAAATAGAAATCTTGGTCAGGATGGACCATTTGGGCCGAAGGATCTGTTTCCGTTCTGAATGATTCTAGGATTTTAATGTGTAGGCAAAGGATAGAATTGCGGTGGGTGACACAGAGTGGAATATTGGGAGACTAGGTTACAAAAAATAATAGGGGAATGGGGCTTCTCTGTGAGCTAGCAGAGACTCAATGAACAAACTGTCATCCCTCGATGGAAATATGGAATACAGAGGTCAACAGAATCGAGAACCTCGATTACATTTTGTTGTAGACGTGACTGTCAGCTGCTCTCTCTGGTAATTTGGGAGGTAAATACAAATACTTTGCAAGCCTTCTTTTAACCCAAACGCTGTCCTTAGTAACTGCAGTGGTAAGGAGGTACAACATGTTATCCCAGAGAGAGAAGTTCCAGGACTCCAGCATCCAGCAGTCTGGAAATTACCAGCTGAACAGAAGGAATGCTCAATAAAGGCAAAATAAACAATTGTTGTGTACTTGGAGTGCATAACCACCAGGATAAACAAAAAAGGACGTGCTCCTTCAGATGGACTGATCGTACATTGTGCTTGCCTTGTCCATATCTGTGAAGATAATTGTATTCAAAAACTAAAATGTTATTTAGAAGTTTCCCTAACCTGCTATTTATAAAAATCATTTTCAGAATTAACTGTTACTTTCAAAGACATCCTTTACTGTCCACCCGTTATTGTTCTTGAGAAAATGGTAGGAGCCACCTTCTTATTGATGGTTATGGTAAAGGTCTTTTGACATATTTCAAAGTCAGGATAGTGTGAGACTTGGAAGAGTAGCTGCAGGTATTGGTGCCTCCATGTACCCAATGCTCTTGTTCTTCATCCTTTGTGGTGTCAGAGATTGTAGGTTTGGGAAGTGTTGGTGGAATGCCCTGGGCAAGTAGCTAATGCTGTAGATGATACATTTGCAGCGACTTTATACTGGTGCTGGAGGGTTAAAGGTTTAGGGCGGTTGCTGGGTATCATTCATGTGGGCTACTTTGTCCTAGATGATAGCAAACTTCTTATGAGTTGTTGGTGCTGCAGGTATCCAGGCATTCATCATACTCCTGAATAAGTGATGGTGGAAAGGTCTTCAGATGCCAGGTGATGAATCACACAGCGCAGGATACACAACCTCTAACCTGCTTCCGTATCCACTTTATTTATATGGCATTTGAATTTTTGGGTAACTCCTGGAATTTTGATAGGGATATGGAAATTGGTAGATCATTGAATATGATGCTCTTTCCCTGGCAGTTCAGTGGTGCAAACACTTGCCACTAATAATCCTCTGTCTGAATGTTGTCCAACTCGCACTGTATACAGGCATAGGCTGAAACATCTGCTGTATAAATATAAATGAAGACTGTGCAGTCATCTGCAAACATCCCCTCTTCTGACTTTATGATGGAAGGGGGATATCACTGATGCAGCAGCTGGAGATGGTTGAGCCTGGGACTCTTCCTGAGGAACACTCACAGTGACCATCTGGGACTCAGGTAACTGAGCTCAACAAACACAATTACCTTCTTTTGTGATAGGAGTGACTCCAAAACTATGCTTTTCTCTTGGATCCTATCTATTTCATCAAGGCACCTTGATGCTATACTCAGCCAAGTACTAAGCTTACCTCCAGAGTTCACTTCCTTGTTCTGGAAAAACTTCATTAGAGGTACAGCTAGTTGTAGAGCAAAGGTCCTCAGTAATATAGCTGGGACTTCATCTGATCTATAGACTTTGCTGTAATCAGTACTCACAGCCTCTTACTGAGATCATGTGCAACAAAATGAATTGGCTGAAGAGTAGCTCCTGTTACTGAGCAGGAGGAAATGAAGATGGGTCATCGACTCAGCATTGACCCCACTGTCAATGAGAAAGAGGATGTAGAGCAGGTGTCCTCACCTGTTAACTGTCCACCAACTTTCACATCTATAAACATGAGTAAGCCTGCTAGAAACCCAACGCAATACACACATATTGCTGGAGGAACTCAGCAGGTCAGGCAGCATCCATGGAGATGAATAAGCAATTGGGTTTTTGGCCCAGACCCTTCTTCTGGACTCAAAAAGGAGGAAGGGGAAGAAGGCTAGCTAGAAGGTGGTAGTTGAAGCCAGGTGGATGAGAAAGGCAAAGAAGAATGAATTTGATAGGAATGGAGAGTGGATCATAGGAGAAAGGGAAGGAGGATGGCACAAGATAAGGCCATGGACAGAGTAGATGTGATGCAACTGCAGAGGTGTCATCCGATCAATTGGTGGTTAGTTTACTTAGCTCTCCATACAACATGTTGCTTTATGTTCTTTAGAATGCTTCCATTAGCAGGCACCTAATTTTTGTTAAATTGCTTACTTCTGGCATGCATCCTCACTGAAACAAAGTTTATTCCCAGACTCGCCAGCAATGGGAGAGTGAAGAATGAAGGAGGTGAGGTTCTAGTGAGTTGTATTGATATAAATGTCCACAGCATCTCATTACACCTCAGTTCTCACTTACTGGATCTGTTGTGATTCTCTCCCTTTTAGAATGTTAGTGACGCCAATCGAGGGATCAGCACATACAGTAATTTGGGAGCAACGCTACATATCATCACAATTTACAGCTAAAGGCATCAAAAACTAGAGGGCCATATGTTTATGGTAAGCAGTCATTGGATTAACAGGGATGTGAGGAGGAAGTTTTTGACCCTGAGGATTGTTGAAATCTGAGAGGATAGTGGAGGTAGATTCACATAACATAAGTTATGGTTTAAGTGCTGGTAAGTGGGGTTAGTGGAGAGGGACACTATTACTCTGAGAGTAGACTTTATTCATGATAAAATTATAGATACAAAAGGAAGAAACTGCAAAAACATTTACATTCTTGTTGAGTACGTTATGTATCATAATCTTTAAAGAGAGAGAAAACAACACAAACAACTATAATTCCATTCCCACAAGGTGACCCCTATCCCTTTCTTTGTTTGAGGGGCGTTCCCACACAACTCTCATCCCTTTGTTTGTGGTAGAGGAAGGAGCCTATACAGAGCCTTAGCATTGACTAGACCTAATACATCGCATCCCTCAGTACATGCACCAGCAGCTTAGAATGTGCCAGCCAACAGCATTCCCTTAGAGACATCTCACTATGCTGAAAGGCTAACAGGTCCATGGAGACCAAAAGGGATCTTTCACCAAGCTGATGATTTTCCAACACTCTGTGTGTGTGTGTGTGTGTGTGTGTGTGTGTGTGTGTGTGTGTGTGTGTGTGTGTGTGTGTGTGTGTGTGTGTGTGTGTGTGTCCGTCCGTCCGTCCGTCCGTCCGTCCGTCCGTCCGTCCGTCCCTGGAAACCGCCTGAAGCACACTTCAGCAAGTTTGCACTATGCCTTCCTGAACAGACATCCATGGGAAAGCTGTGGGCCTGGTAGCAGCAGAATTCACCTCTAACCAGGGTGACAGTTATTTGCTGCCTGGACACTGTGCCAGTAATAAAGTGGTTGATGCAGTCAACACAGATGAGTTAAATTGATAATGCCAGATGGACATCTGTACTGGTTAGAAAATTAAGTTACTTTCAACCCCGGTTCTCGTGACTTTGTATGTCCTCCATTCTGCAGCATTAAGCACGGGAATGAGGTGGCTCAGTGAGGAGGGTAGAAGGGCATTCTCAGAAGTACTGCCAGATTTCCCGAAACCACGGCAGAAACCTGGTGAAGTTACAACCCAGGACAAACAGTGGAGGCTTTGTAGTTTTGTTGTATCTGGTCATGGGTAGTGGTTACCCTCTAACAGTAAACAGGTAGAAATTCCAGCCCATCACGTGGTTCCAAGGGCAAAGCTAAAGAACGCACAGCTACCAAGAGAATTATTCACCCCAGATTTTTGCTGCTGTCTCAGCCATCATAGAGGACAGGCTTTAATCAACTCAATTCAGTGGCAAATGAAGTGTATTTGGGAAATGTGAGATTGCCCATTTTGACCACAAAGATAAGGAAAAGCATGTATTCAGATAGTGAGAGTTGCGGGCATCTGAGATGTCCAAACCAATTGTGCTGTATGTTCTTGTGTATGGCCGGAAAAGGTTAGTATGCAGAAACAGCAAGTAATTATGAAAATTAAAGACAAGTTGTTTATTGCAAAGAGAATTAAGTACAAATGTGGGGAGGTTATGCTTCAGAGACAGCATCTGGAGTACAGAATATTGGTCATCTTTTTTGAGAAAAGATGTTAGTGCATTAGTATCCGCAAAGAGAAATTAATCACAAGAGATTCTGCTGAGCTTAATACCAAGATTAAGAACTGTCACTGGCAAGTAGCTGTATGGAGAAAGGCAGGACAGTCCAGGCTTGTGTCCACTGGAGTTCAGAAGTGTTTGATTAAAACATGCAAGATGATGCAGGATAGATGTACAGAATATCTAGGACTTGGGATCACTATTTAAACATTAAGCATTACCCTTTTTTAAGACAGAGGTGGGGTGAATTCCTTTCTCCTTGAAAACCATGGAAGTTTTTAGAACATACCTCCTACACTAACAGTGGCAATAAGTTCTTGAAACATTGTTAAAGCAGAGAGAGATCAGTTGCTGCTAAGCAAGGAAGAAATAGATGCACAAAAGAATCCTTAGGAGCAAGTGATCACAATATGATTAAATTTACCCTGAATAGCAGTATGATGGAACTGATAGTTTTGTTGCAAAGTTTGCAGACGATAATGAAGATAGCTGGAGGGGCAGGTAGTTTTGAGGAAGTAGGGAGGCTATAGAAGGACTTATACAGATTAGGAGAATTGGCAGATGAAATACTGTGTCGGGAAATGTTTGTTAGAAGAAATGAAAGTGTCGAGTGTTTTCTAAAAGGACAGAAAATACAAAAAAACAGAGGTGCAAAGGGACTTGGGAGTCCTTGTGCAGGATTTCCTGATGATTAACTTGCAGGTTGAACCTGTGGTGAGGAAGGAGAGTGCAATGTTAGCATTCATTTCAAGAGGATGTAATGTTGAGACTTTATTTGGTGTATTGTGAGCAGGTTTGTCTCATTATCTTAGAAAGGATGTGCTGAAATTGGAAAAAGTTTAAAGGAGGTTCATGAAAATGTTTCCAGGATTGAAAGGCTTGTCATATGAAGAGCATTTGATAGCTGTGGACCCATATTGATTAGAATTCCAAAGAATGAGGGGGGACCTCATTGAAAACTATTAAATGGTGAAAGGCTGTCAGTACTCCAATTGAACTCTGACTTTTTGTGAGTTTCCCCCTAGCTGTGAGTCTGTGGTTTTGTATTGCAATGTGCTCCTGTCCCCGCTCCTGCTCTAATCCAGTTCCTGTATCACTGAGTACTCCGTCTCTCGTCTGCTTCTCATTATTACCTGTATTGCTGCCACCTGGGCTCCACCTATCAACTGCCTCTCTGTTTATTGCTCAGTGTATTTCAGTCCTGTGTTTTCACCCGTTTGTTGCCAGATTGTGCCAGTGAATTTTCCTGAGTCTTTCCAGCATGTCTGTCTGTCGACTCTGCCTATTTCCTGATTCTGGTTTTTGAAATTCTCTGGATGTTTTGGTCTCTGCCTGAACTTTGATACTGACTTTGTTTGCTCCTTGGGATTTGTTACTCAATTAATATCACTGTGTGTACACTACTGGGTCAGTGATTGGATCCCTGCTCCAGTGGCCTGACAAAGGCCTTGATAAAATGGATGTGGAAAGGATGTTTCCTATACTGAGGATTTCTAAGACCAGAGGACACAGCTTCAGAATAGAGGAACATCCTTTTGGAATGAAGATGAGAAATTTCTTTAGCCAGAGAGTGGTGAATCTATGGAATTCTTTGTCACAGACAGCTGTGGAGGCCAAGTCTTTATGTATATTTAAGGCAGAGTTGGATAGATTTTTGATTGGTCAGGGCATGAAGGGATATGGGGAGAACCAGGAGATTGGGGCTGAGTGGAAAATTGGATCAACCATGATGAAATGGTAGAGCAGACTTGATGGGCCAAATGTCCTAATTCTGGTCCTATATCTTGTGGTCTTCAGAGAAGATTTTTAGTTCCCACCAGACCAGTCTTAATCTTACTAGGTGGTGGAGCTGAGTGGTCTCCTCCCTCTCCTACTTGGTGTTCTGTGAGAACCTGGTGAATTTCTGTATGCACTGCGTGCAGCAAAGCCTCCCAACCACAATAGTATTGTCATTATGTTGCTGAGGACAGGCGCTCCAAGTAACTCCCACTTTAACACTATGGTAAGCTATAAGAAAGGTTTCAAATCAGTTAAGAAACATAGAAAACCTGCAGCACAATACAAGCCCTTCAGCCCAAAAAGTTGTGCTGAACATGTCCCTAACTTAGAAATTTCTAAGCTTATCCATAGCCCTCTATTTTATTAAGCTCCATGTACCTATCTAAGTCTCTTAAGACTCTATTGTATCTGCCTCCACCATCATTGCTGGCAGACCATTCCATACACTCACCACTCTCAGTAAAAAAAACTTACCCCTGACATCTCCTCTGTACCTACTCTTCAGAACCTTAAACCTGTGTCCTCATGTGGCAACCATTTCAGCCCTGGGAAAAAGCCTCTGACTATCCACACGAACAATGCCTCTCATCATCTAATACACCTCTATCAAGTCACCTATCGTCCTCCTTCGCTCCAAGGAGAAAAGGATAAGTTCACTCATAAGATAAGACATGCCCCCCAATCCAGGCAACATCCTTGTAAATCTCCTCTGCAACTTTCTATGGCTTCCACATCTTTCCTGTAGTGAGGTGACCAGTACTCCAAGTGGGGTCTGACCAGGGTCCTATATAGCTGCAGCATTACCTTTCCGCTCCTAAATTCAATTCCACGACTGATGAAGGCCAATACACCATATGCCACCTTAACCACAGCGTCAACCTGCACAGCTGCTTTGAGTGTCTATGGAGCTGGACTCCAAGATCCCTCTAATCCTCCACACTGCTGAGAGTCTTACCATTAACACTATATTCTGTCATCATATTTGACCTAACAAAATGAACCACTGCACACTGATCTGACTTGAACTCCATCTGCCACTTCTCATCCCAGTTTTGCATCCTGTCAATGTCCCACTGTAACCTCTGACAGCCCTCCACACTATCCACAACACCCCCAACCTTTGTGTAATCAGCAAATTTACTAACCCATCCCCCCACTTCCACATCCAGGTATTTATAAAAATCACGAAGAGTAAGGGTCCCAGAACAGATCCCTGAGGCACACCACTGGTGACCGACCTCCATGCAGAACATGACCCGTCTACAACCTCTCTTTGCCTTCTGTGGGCAAGCCAGTTCCGAATCCACAAAGCAATGTCCCCTTCAATCCCATGCCTCCTTACTTTCTGCTGGGAAGAACAGGCCCCCAGTCCTCGGGGTCGCGTTGCTGATGGCTGTTGGCAGGGCTGTCTTAATACGCTCGGCAGAGGATGGTGCTCGGAGAAGCTGTGCCGGAGGGGATGGTCGTCGGCTCAGAGGTTCGACAGACTTGGAGTCCGCTGCTGTCAGGTCGCTTTCGGTGCGTGCTGCGTCTGCGAGGCTGTTGGGCGGCACCTTGAAAGTCCATAGTGGGGGTATTCCCTTCTGCCGCCGGCTTGGGATGGCGAGTCTGTCGGGACCCTGGGGACTTGTAGAAATTGTGTGGTGATTTCTTTTGAACTTATAGTCCTTTAACATCTTTGGACTATTTTTACTGTGCCCATGGTCTGTTTTTTATCAATTATGCTATTGTTACACTGTTGTAACTATATGTTGTAACTATGTGGTTTTGTGTAGGTCTTGTTTTGTCTGGTGGATTTGGAGCTCCTTTCCCGGGAACACGCTAAGACAGTAGCGCGATATTAATACGCAGCAGCCTCTCTGGACTCTGGATTGGGGATTGCCAAACGTTATGTGGATTTTCTGGTGGTGTCTGTTTTGTCATATGCTTTTGTGATATCATTCTGGAGGAACGTTGTCTCATTTTTTAACTGCATTGCATTTGTGGTTTCTAAATGACAATAATCTGAATCTGAATCTGAATCCATCCAGGAGTCTCTTAAAAGACCCTATCGTTTCTGCCTCCACTGTTACTGCCAGCAGCCCAATCCATGCACTCACCACTCTCTGCATTAAAAAAACGTGCCCATGATATCACCTCCGTACCTACTTCCAAGCACCTTAAAACTATGCCCACTAGTGCTAGCCATTTCAGCCTTGGGGGAGAAAAGCCTCTGACTATCCACACGATCAATGCCTCTCGTTATCTTGTACATCTCTATCAGGTCACCGCTCATCCTCTGTCACTCCAAGGAGAAAAGGCTGAGTTCACTCAACCTGTTTTCATATGGCATGCTCCCCAATCCAGGCAACATCCTTGTAAATATCCTCTGCACCCTTTCTATGGTTTCCACGTCCTTCCTGTAATGAGG
Source organism: Hemitrygon akajei (assembly GCF_048418815.1). Taxonomy (NCBI): domain Eukaryota; kingdom Metazoa; phylum Chordata; class Chondrichthyes; order Myliobatiformes; family Dasyatidae; genus Hemitrygon; species Hemitrygon akajei. The sequence continues at coordinate 19,674,551 of NC_133145.1, read as the reverse complement.
TAACCAGAACTGAGCATAGTACTCCAAGTGGGGTCTGACCAGGGTCCTACATAGCTGCAACATTATTTCTCGGCTCTTAAACTCAATCCCACGATTGATGAAGTCCAATGCAACATATGACTTCTTAACCACAGAGTCAACCTGCGTAGCAGCTTCGAGTGTCCTATGGACTCGGACCCCAAGATCCCACTGATCCTCCACACTGTCTTGCCATTAATGCTATGTTCTGCCATCATATTTAATCTACCAAAATGAACCACCTCACACTGATCTGACTGGAACCCCATCTGCCACTTCTCAGCCCAGTTTTGCATCTTATCAATGTCCCACTGTAACCTCTGACAGCCCTCCACACAATCCACAACACCCCCAACCTTTGTGTCATCAGCAAATTTACTAACCCATCCCTCCACTTCCTCATCCAGGTTATTTATAAAAATCATGAAGAGAAGGGGTTCCAGAACAAATCCCTGAGGCACTCCACAGGTCACCGACCTCCATGCAGAATATGACCCGTCTACAACCACTGTTTGCCTTCTGTGGGCAAGCCAGTTCTGAATCCACAAAACAATGTTCCCTTGGATCCCATGCCTCCTTACTTTCTCAATAAGCCTTGCATGGGGTACCTTATCAAATGCCTTAGTTAAGGTATATCAGTGCTATTGAAAGCAGAAGTTAATAGGTTCTTGATTAGTAAGGGTATCAAAGATTACAAAGAAAAGGAAGGTGAATGTGTCCTGAGAGAAGCCTTGGACCAAACGCTAAGTAACGGAGACGATTAAGCAGTGAGTAATCACTTTAATAACAAGCTGCAGAAGTTTAATAAGTTCAAAGTAAATTTATCAATGTGTACTGTATACAACCTTGAGATTTATCTTCTAGCAGGCAGCTATAAAACAAAGCAACACAATAGAATCTATGGAAAAAAACTACATAATAAAGGCAAACACCTAATGTACTGTAAAAAAAAGAACAAATCATGCAAGCAATAGAACAGTAAATAAATAGCACACATGGCATTAAACGCGGAGTCCACAACCATGGAGGCAGTTCATCGCTGAAGCTAGTAAAGCTGGTCTAAGAGCCAGATGGCTGCAGGCCATAGCCACGAAATCATTTCAGTTCTGAGGCGAGTGCTAATGGTTGCAGGCTACAGCTCCAGAGTCAGTTCAGTTACTGAAGAGAGCAGATCTCGCTGAATGGTGAGCTGACCATTGGTTCATCCTTCACTCTCAGACTTGACACCTTGATACAATCACACAAATAGTTAAAAAAAAGTAAACAAACACACTTGGAACATGAACTGCAGAGACCCCAAAAGTGAATCCACAGCTGCAGAACTTGTTCAGCACCAAGGCGATTAAAGCCCGTTTGGGAGCCCAGTGGCTGTAGGGCAACAACTGTGCCAGACCCTGGCATCTTGGGACTCAAGACCCTTGCACCTCCCGGCCAAAGACAGTAGCGAGAAGAGAGGAAGACTGGTCGAACGCAAGCAAATAGCACTGAATATCTATTCATTTTCCACTCTCGTCCTCAATGCTGTAATCAGCGCTTAGTAACGGAGATGACAATGGGTTCATCTTCCGCCATCAGGCCTTGATGCATTGTCCACCCCCAGCAATGGTCAGTCTGGCCATACCTGAGCACTCGAGTCTAGTTTGCTGAATCCCTCAAGAGGTACAATAGGTCAATGGCAAACACAATCTCAATGCCTCTCCACATGGCTTTAGACCACCTGGACAACATAAACACCTACGTCAGGAAGCTGTTCATCAAATATAGCTCAGCGTTTAATACCATTATTACCACAATCCTGATTGAGAAGTTCCAGAACCTGGGTCTCTCTGTCTCCCTCTGCAATTGGATCCTCAGCTTCCTAACCCGAAGACCACAGTCTGTGCGGATTGGTGATAACATACCCTCCTCGCTGACGATCAACACTCGTGCACTTCAGGGGTGTGCTTAGCCCTCTGCTCTTCTCTCTGTATACACATGACTGTGTGGCTAGGCATAGCTCAAATACCATCTATAAAATTGCTGATGATACAATCATTGCTGGTAGAATATCAGGTGGTGACGAAAGGCGTACAGGAGTGAGATATACCAACTAGTGGAATGGTGCCGCAGCAACAACCTGGCACTCAACATCAGTGAGACAAAAGAGCTGATTGTGGACTTCAGGAAGGGTAAGACAAAGGAACACATACCAATCCTCAAAGGGATCAGAAGTGGAGAGAGTGAGCAGCTTCAAGTTCCTGGGTATCAAGAGCTCTGAGGATCTAACCTGGTCACAACATATTGATGTAGTTATAAAGAAGGCAAGACAGCGGCTATACTTCATTAGGAGTTTGAAGAGATTTGGCATGTCAACAAATATACTCAAAAACTTTTATAGTTGTACTGTGGAGAGCATTCTGACAGGTTGCATCACTGTTTGGTATGGAGGGGCTACTGCACAGGACCGAAAGAAGCTGCAGAAGGTTGTAAATCTAGTAAGCTCCCTCTTGGGCACTAGACTACAAAGTACGCAGGACATCTTCAGGGAGTGGTGTCTCAGAAAGGCAGTGTCCACTATTAAGGACCTCCAGCACAAAGGACATGCCCTTTTCTCACTGTTACCATCAGGTAGGAGGTATAAAAGCCTGAAGGCACACATTCAGCGATTCAAGAATAGCTTCTTCCCCTCTGCCATCCGATTCCTAAATGGACATTGAAGCTTTGGACACTACCCCACTTTTGTTTTTACTATACAGTATTTCTGTTTTTGCATTTTTTTTAAATCTATTCAATATACGTAATTGATTTACTTGTTTATTTATTATTTTTTTCTCTGTTAGATTACGTATTGCATTGAACCACTGCTACTAAGTTAACAAATTTCACATCACATGCCAGTGATAATAAACCTGATTCTGACTCTGAGATTGCAAAATTGCCAAATTCTTTAGTTGGTTGAAAAGAAAATCCTTCAAATGGAAATTACAAGCTGCAGATTGCAGGGATGCAGTCAGCAGTCCATCTACTAGAGTATCCAGTAGTTTTGTGAACTATCTGCAAAACATAGCCTTTGGTCGCTGGCACCATCTTGCAAAATAACAAGTCACAAGGGACAACAAAACAAGAGAGGACAGATATTTAACACAACAAGGCAACAAGGTGACGGAAAGCTAAGAGCAACTAGTTGAAACTAGCAGGTTCAATAAGTGAACAAGGACTGTAGATGACAGCTGGATTTAAATAGGCTGCAGGTGATCAATTGGAAATAAATGGCAGGTGACTGCTGTTCACTGGATGGAGACTGGGAGGTGCCTGCCACTGCAGAACTAACAGGATCCCCCTCCTACAGCAAACAGCTGATGGCCCGAGACAATCCAGATGGGTCCAGTGGAATTCCTTGCTGAGCCAAGGATCCAAGATCCAAGATGACATCCAAGACTTCTTCTCTGGGCCGTACCCATCCCAGTCGACCAGGTACTGCACACCCCATCCACAGTAATGAGAATTGGTCAACCAGAAAACCGTATACACTGGATCACCTTCTACAATCCCAGGTTCTGGAGGTGCAGTGTCAGGTGGGTTGAGGGGTCCATTGACAGCAGGCTTGAGGCAGGGCACATGGAAGGTAGGTATAATCCTGAGATACAGTAGCAGCTGGAGATGGTAAGTGACTAGACTGACTGATGGGAATACTCCTCAGAGAACAACGGGGGTTGTGGGACAGCTCAACTCAAAGAAGATATTTCTTCCATGTGGAAGGGTTAGAGACGTTGAAGCATCATAGAAACTTCTCCACTTGCTGATTGGCTCTTTCTGACTGACCATTGGTCTGTGGATGATAGCCAGAAGACAAACTCTCTGAGGTGTGGAGGAAGGAGCAGAAGGTTCACCAGAAGTGGGACACAAATTATGGGCTGTGGTCCAACATAACGGAAATTGACGGAAATTGTGGAGGCAAGATACATGTTGGACAACCCGATCTGCTGTCTTTGCAGCTGATGAATGTTTGAGAAGGGCAATGAAGTGGGCCACCTTAGAGAACCAGTCCACCACTGTCAAGATCACTGTGGCCATCAGAAGGTGGCAAACCCAAGATGAGATTCATGGCGAAGTGAAACTACAGGCATCGGGGGACCAGAGGGCTACTGGTTGGAGAAACCGGTCACGTTAAGGGCAGGAGTACATTTGTGATCATGGTGGTCCAGCAGAAATGGTGTCACAGAAAATCCAGAGTCTGTTATGCACCTAGATGTTTGAACAGAAGAGAGGAGTTTGCCCACTGGCATGTCTCGGAGCACATAGGCCAACTGTGTGTCGGCCAAAGCAAGCCTATGCTGTAGAGATTGCTAGATCTGATTTTCAAGACCCCAGACAATTGGGGCAAAGACCTGAAAGGATGGAATGATGGGCTGACATTTGATCTCCATTTCAGCCAGATTGAACTGTCAGGACAGGCTGTCTAACTTAGTGTTCTTGGAGCTAGGTTGGTAGGAGATAGAGTAGCTTGATTGCCTGAAGAAGAGGGGCCAGTAAGCCTACTATTGGTTGAATGGGTATGAGGTTCTGGTAGTTAGTCCAGATCAGGAAGGGCTCAGTGTTCCCCATCAGCCAATGTTTTCATTCTTCCAAAGCCCATTTAATGGTGAGTAGCTCCCTGTCTTCCACATTGTACAGAGTTGAGAAGAAGGCTCAAGGATGTGTCTTCCCACCTGGTCCTCAATGGGAGAGGATGGCCACCTCTACCACTGGGGTACCAACTCTCTATACCCCTCCCATCCATGTATTTATACAAGCTTCTCTTAAAAGTTGGAATTAAACCTATATTCACCACTCCACTAGCAGCTTGCTCCACACTCAACACTCTCTGAGTGAAGAAGTTATTGTAAATATTTCATCTTAACAAGGATGTTGCCTGGATTGGGGAGCATGCCATATGAAAACAGGTTGAGTGAACTCAGCCTTTTCTCCTTGGAGCGACAGAGGATGAGATGTGACCTGACAGAGGCGTACAATATAATGAGAGGCATTGATCATGTGGATAGTCAGAGGCTTTTCCCCAGGGCTGAAATGGCTACCACGAGAGGACATAATTTTAAGGTGCTTGGAAGTAGGTACAGAGGAGATGTTAGGGATAAGTTGTTGATTTTTTTACTCAGAGAGTGGTGAGTGCATTGAATGGGCCGCTGGCGGTGGCAGTGGAGGTGGAAACGACAGGGTCTTTTAAGAGACTCTTGGGTGGCTACATGGAACTTAGAAAAATAGAAGGCTATAGGTAAAGCCTAGGTAGTTCTAAGGTAGGGACATGTTCGGCACAGCTTTGTGGGCCGAAGGGCCTGCATTGTGCTGTAGGTTTTCTATGTTTCTATGTTAACCTATGACCTCACCCAACTTCAGCGTAAAAAGCCTGCTTGCATTTATCCTATCTATACCCCTCATAATTTTGTGTACCTCTATCAAATTTCCCCTCGTTCTCCTACAATTCAGGGAATAAAGTTCTAACCTATTGAACCTTAACTTATAACTCAGGTTGTTAAGTTCCTGCAATATCCTTGTAAATTTTCTCTGCACTTTTTCAGTCTTATGATATCTTTCATGTAGGTAGACAACCAGAACTGCACACTATACAACAAATATGGCTTCATCAATGTCTTATACAACATCAACATAACAACTCAATTTCTGCACTTAAGGTCCCTATTTATGAAGACCGATATGCTATTAGTTCTCATTACAGCCATATCTACATGTGACACCACTTAAGGAATTACCAATCTGTATTCTCAAATCTTTGTTCTATCATACTCTTCAGTGCCCTAATTTTCATTCTGTGAGTTCTTCCAAGCTTTGCCCTTCCAAAGTGCAATATCTCACATTTGTCTGCATTAAATTCCATATGCTATTTTGCAGTCCACTTTTCCAGCTGGTTCAGATCCCATTGCAAGCTTTGATAGTCTACTTCACTCGCCACTACTCCCCCCCCCAGACTTGGTGCCATCTGCAAATTTTCTGATCCAGTTTACCACATTGTCATCCAAGTCATTAATATAGATGACAAACAACAATGGACCAGCACCGATCCCCACGGCACACCACTAGTCGCAGGACTCCAGTTAGACAGGCAACCATCTGCATCAGCCCCTTGTCCAAAAACGAAAGTCAGAGAGTGGGTAATTCGTGGCAAGTAAATTACCTATTAACAACCCAAGGCCTTTCAGGTCAGTCCAGTGTTTCCTCCTTCTGCGTACTGTAATCCTAGGGGAAATTTAATTGTTGCTCTTGGCAAACAAGCCATCTGTGACTTGACTAATTTGTGTATGTACTGTCTACTGGGAACTCCTGGATATGTTGCCTGTAGCACCCTGGAAGGATCCACAGGAAAAAAGCAATTGAGGGCAATTGTAAGATGTCCATTAATATTGACATGACATCCTTAGTCTTCAGAAGCACTGCTGTTTTGAAAGGTACAGGAAGCTGAGCCTTGTTCGACAACCTGGTAACGTGCAGAGTTCCTTGTAATCTTGACCTTTCTTGTGTGAAAATCCTTGATATTGATCCCACCACAGCCTAGATGGTGATAATCTTCCTCTTCTGACCTCCATCCAAAGTGTATCCCATTCTCGTCTTGTCCGCCTAAAATGTTCAAGGGCTGGTAAAAAGTAACCCGTTTGCAGATTCTTGGCCAAATAGTTGCCAGTGGAAACAGTGATGTAATATCTTGTATTTAGATGAGGTCATCAACCTAACAAAGTTGCTGTTCAAACTCATATCCCCAGTGTGGAAATAGCATATTAACTTTTTAAGTTAATTCCATCAAAAATTCCACTTCAAAACCTAATTATAAAATCCCATTTCTTAAAGCACATTTCACCAATTCATCCCAATTAAACATGGAACTGGTACACCGAGCTGGGACAGCTCCTGCTTCAAAAATCCATTATGTTCATCCATCACCCAATCCTAATACATCAATTATTAGGTTGAAAAAAAAGTTGCATACTGCTTACTCTTAGTCTCCTTGATCCATTAGCTTAAACTATTACATCACTAAATAATGGCATCTACTGGATGTGTACATGTTTATTCTGCCTGGCAACAATTATCGAGGAAGGTCATGGTGCTTTCTTCAGTCAAATAATCTGTGGTCCATCACAATTCTTCAAAGAAGTGTTGAGGTAATCAACATAAATTGAAGCTATCATCCAAAAGTTTAAATGAAATGAAAAATAAATAGGAGTTAAATTTACAACATTGGTCATTATGTTTGAAACACAAATACTGCTGAAAGCAGCGATAGGGACAACGGTTAAAGCACCGCAGGATAATGACCGGGCTGTTTTTTAAAATCAAATTGCTTGGTGGATTGATTTTAGTTGGGATATTAAGAGTATCTTACTGAATACAAGCTGAAATAGATAAAGAACAATGTGGTTTTGTAAAAGACAAAAGGTACAAGTGACGTGATATTGATGTTAAAGATACTATCAGAACGAGCTATTCAAGTGCAAAAAGATTTGTTAGTTTGTTTTATTGACTACACAAAAGCATTTGATAAAGTGAAGCACAATAAGTTATTTGAAATATTACAGGAAACTCTAGATCTAGATTCGAAAGACCACCGCCTAATCAGAAATCTGTACTGGGAACAAACTACCGCTATAAGAATAGATGGAGAAATGAGTCAGTTTACGAAAATTAAGAGATGCATTAGACAAGGGTATGTTTTCTCCCCTGATTTGTTTAATGTGTACAGTGAAACAATATTACAAAAAGTAAGAGACATCTTGGGAATCAAAGGTGGCGGTGAAAACATCAATAATTTCAGATATGCGGATGACACTGGTAATTGAAAGTATGGAGGAAGAACTACAAAATTTAATTGATATAGTTGTTGAAGAAAGTACAAAAATGGGTCTATCTATCAATTGCAAAAAGACAGAATGTATGGTGATATCCAAAAAGAAGGAGAATCCTATCTGCAGGCTGAGAATAAACAGGAAAGGCATAAAACAAGTACAGAACTTTTGCTACTTAGGAAGCTGGGTGACATCAGATGGCAGATACGATATGGACATCAAAAGAAGAACAGGGATGGCAAAAGACACCTTTACGAGAATGAAGAGTATACTGACCAACACTAAACTAGGCATGACAACCCACCTCAGAGTACTGAAATGTTACGTTTATCCAGTTATGTTATATGGCTCAGAATGTTGGAAGATATCTAGTAACATGAGGAAACGTATTGAAGCAGCAGAGATGTGGTTTTTGAGGAGGATGTGAAGAATATCATGGATGAAACGGATAGCTAACGAGGATGTCATGAACAGAGCAAGCACAAAAAGAGAAATAATGTCTGAGATCATGAAAAGGCAACGTGACTTCATTGGACACGTGATAAGGAAAGAAGAGTTAGAATGCATAGTAATTATGGGAAAGATTGAAGGGAAGAAAGTAAGAGGAATGCAAAGACAAATGATGATGGGGACAGCAGCCAGAGAACTGGAAATGGAAACCAATGAATTGATCCACTTGACCTGAAACAGGAGTGTGCGGGCCATGGCAGTCAAAGCTCAAACTGGGCACGGCACCTGATGATGATGATGAGTAGACATATTCCTCATTTTTAAAATAGTTTCCATTACATTAAATAGTTACCTTTTATATTATCCTGGGATTGAAGATTAGCCCATGTTTAATGCCTCATCTGAAAAGCAACTCCTCCAACAGCCCAGCATAATATCTGTCCTCTGCTGGTACCCTCAGCCCATGTTTGTTGTCCTAGCCTCTGAAGAACTTGAACTGGCCAGCTTTATGTCAGATTACATCATAGTTTTGAATAGTCACCTTCAAAAGGACCACAAACTTGTTGTGGTTTAGAGGCTTGCCTAAATGACAGAGAGCGATGTTGGCTGGAGTCAGGGCTTTATGCTTTGGCACTTGGGAGGGTCACCCATGCCCAAACAGGTCAGAAGACAGAATAAGAGTGGTCCACTAGTCCTCCAAGTTCAGGGGTTCAGCTCAGGGCTAACAACCCTGACTAGTAAAAAACAATTGTTATGGAAACAGCAATGAACAATCCTTCTACATCTGAGATGTGATGGTATTCCTGAGTCTCCACTGGGATTTGCATGATTTACAGTAGTGAAAACTGAGGAAGCCCTGAACCCCACCAGAGATGGAGGACCTTCATTGCTACCCAAAGCATCAGCAACGTAATGGGCAGTAAGTATGTTTGAATAGTTAGAAGGCATTCAGTTGGGAACTGTTGATGAGTCCATGATCTGCAAGTAAAGCAAAGTACATCACACTGGTGGCTGTGCATCAACAGTACAGGACTTACACAAACTCCTCCTGTCATGATTCTGACTTTACAGTAAGTCACTTAAAATCTCAAACTGCACTGGCAAAGTCTCCTTCTTTGCAGGAGTCACTCTGTTATCTCTCCTCTCCTTTTGGGCAGAAGATACAACAGCTTGAGAGCATGTATCACTAAGGTGAAGCACAGCCTCTATCCTGCTGTAATCAGACACTTGAGTGGAACTCTCATATACTAAAGATGAACTCTTGATTTCCCAATCTAGCTTGTTGTGGCCATTGCACTTTGTAACCACAACACTATAATCAACATTCTCTTTCCCTTTTTACAACCTTAATGTACTTATTAATGGAAATGATCTGTCTCGATTATATGCAAACAAATTGCTTTGCACTGGATCTCCATATATAAGTCAGCAATAAATCAGAATCAGGATAAATTTCACCGGCATATGTCATAAAATTTGTACATTACAATACATAACAACAGAAAAAGTGTGAATTACAGCAAGTATATATATTAAATAGTTAAATTAAATAAGTGGTGCAAAAATAGAAATAAAAAGGTCGTGAGTTAGTGTTCATGGGTTCAATGTCCTTCAGAAATTGGAGGGCAGAGGGGAAAAGCTGTTCCTGAATTACCGAGTGTGTGCTTTCAGGCACATCACCAGCATATGCCTTGAAATTTGTTGCTTTTGCAGCAGCAGTACAATGCAAAACATAATAGTAAAAACTGTAAATTATAGTAAGTGTATATATTATAGTTAAATTAAATAAGTAGTGCAAAAAAGTGAGATGCAGTGTTTATGAGTTCAATGTCCATTCAGAAATCTGATGGCAAATGGGAAGAAATGTTGAGTGTGTGCCTTCAGGCTCCTGTACCTCCCAACTGTTGTAACAACGAGAACAGGGCATGTTCAATATTAAAAACATCGTAGACCTGAAACGTTGACTATTTCTCTCTCTGCAGATATTACCTGACTTGTTGGGTGTTTCCAGATTTTTTTTTTTGTTTTTAAGACCGAAATAAAAACAGAATATGTTGGCAAAGTTCAGAAGTTCTGTGGAAAAAGAAAAAGCTGATGTTTCAGGTCTGGAACCCTTCATCAAAATCAGGAAACAGAAAAGCAGGTTCACATTTCGTAATAGCGAAGGTGGGAAGGATATGTTGACCAAGGGAAATATCTTCAATTTGGTGAGACCAAATGTGTTTTCTAAACATTCCCCTTCAACAAAATGAGTTAGCCTCAACTGCTCTATTTTGGGAACTGCAAGCTGGATTTAAAGAAGGAGCTAGTAATCCTTGATGTTAATATTGACAGCAAGTCGGTGTGGGGTAAACACCTTTCCATTATTTAAAACAAGGCTGGACAAAGGCTTGGAGCTCTGCGGAAAGTAGCATCCAAACTAGACAAAGAGGGCAGAGCCATGGTTTACAAAGCCCAGGTACAAAGTATCATGGAGTATGCCTGCTTATCATGGATGAATGCCTCACAGAGTGTCCTCAGCCAGCTTGATTCCATTCAGAGAAAGGCTCTCAGGATTACAGGTGTAGATGAAGCTGCAGCTCGCGAGAAGCTAGACATCAGTAGCTTACACCACGGATGACAGATTGCTACAGCTACTGTGCTATACAAAATGCACACCCGCCACAGCCCTGCAGACCTTCGCTCCATGCTGCCTTCATCTTACGAGAGACGGTGCACCACACGATCAAGCTTATCTATGCCTGCTCATGCTGTTTCTATGCCTGATGCGAGAACCTACACAATGACCTACACGAGAAGCTAGACTGGACTGCCAACACAGATGCCTTGTGCGGGAAGGCACAGAGTCGACTGTACTTCCTAAGAAGGTTGGCGTCATTCAATATCTGTAGTGAGATGCTGAAGATGTTCTATAGGTCAGTTGTGGAGAGCGCCCTCTTCTTTGTGGTGGCGTGTTGGGGAGGAAGCATTAAGAAGAGGGACGCCTCACGTCTTAATAAGCTGGTAAGGAAGGCGGGCTCTGTCGTGGGCAAAGTACTGGAGAGTTTAACATCGGTAGCTGAGCGAAGGGCGCTGAGTAGGCTACGGTCAATTATGGATAACTCTGAACATCCTCTACATAGCACCATCCAGAGACAGAGAAGCAGTTTCAGCGACAGGTTACTATCGATGCAATGTTCCTCAGACAGGATGAAGAGGTCAATACTCCCCAATGCCATTAGGCTTTACAATTCTACCGCCAGGACTTAAGAACTTTTTAAAAGCTATTATTAATGCTTTTTGAGATAGTGATTTAGATGCATATCATATTTTTTTACTGAGTTAAGTATTGTATGTAATTAGTTTTGCTACAACAAGTGTATGGGACATTGGAAAAAAGTTGAATTTCCCCATGGGGATGAATAAAGTATCTATCTATCTATCTATCTATCTATGAATAGAAGCTTCCTTCACTGTGCTATCAGAATTTGGAACAACCTTCCAGATCTGTGGTTGGAAACATCTGCGATGATGGGGTCCAAGCCTTCAAGAGTCGAGTGCACAAACACCTATCATCTCTGGGAGGGAAGTCACATGTTCCTTCATAAGCTATCATGAGGGGGACCAGGATGGCAATGCTTGGTTGTTGGCAGGTAGAGTTAATACCTGACTTTCAAAGCACTTGTGAGTTATGTTCCAGTTGGACTTAGTCCTTAAACTGCTGGAGAACAGTATGGAAAGATCGGGTGCTGTTTTCTCCTGCTAAGGATTAGTTTTTAGTTCCAAGTGCTCCTGTCACATTTTGTCACCCTGCAACCTTATCCTTCAATTTCTTTGAATTATGGAGGACAGCATGTGTATAAATGTCTCTCTTCAGCAGACTTCATCATGATCATCATGACTCTAGTATTTCTACTATTTTAATTGTACATATGATTTTTTTTTCCTGTGTTCTATCGCTGAGCGGCAGTGAACCATCTGAATGGCCTATCAGAGTTCTCTTTGGGAACTAGTTGACTTGATCAGCATTTCTGATCTGGCTATTGTTCACAATTGCACTTCACTTACTATGAAGGAAATTACTAATTGTACACCTTGAGATTAATTTGCTTACAGGCAGCCACAAAGTATGAAACTCGAAGAACCAAATTTTTTTAAAAAAACAAAAAGACCATAACCACTGCACTGAGAAAGGGAAACACGCACATGCACGCACACACTCACTCACTCATTCACTCCAAACCAGACTGAGTCCTTAGATTCGCTCCCCAGAGCAGCTGGAGTAGGCCCAACCTTGATCTAAGTTCATCACATTAGCCGGGCAAAATTGCCACGAAACTCAGAGTCTAGTTCTCAAGAATATGCGCTTAAAGAACTTGAGTTTTCTTACAAAGTTTGCCTATATGTGCCTTGCCCTACTACTGAGCAGTTGCATGCAATGTCTAAACTCATTAATTAACTGAATGTTGAATTTATTAGAAGCCTTTTTCATGCTTTTGTCATGGAATAGAGATATTATTTAACATGCCATGTCATTGTTTATTTTAGTTGCATTCAAAGGACATCATCCAGCATATTCATATGGTGTATTTCCATGTGTCCAAACAAACAATGCAGAAGTAGTAGTACTGGTAGGAAGTTTAATGCAAGGCGTGTTGTGAACAAAGCGGATAAGCTTAGAGCATGGATCAGTATTTAGAGGTATGATGTGGTGGCCATTCCAGAAACTTGGATGGCTCAGGGACAAGAATGGTTACTTCAAGTGCCGGGCTTTAGATGTTTCAGAAAGGACAGGGAGGGAAGCAAAAGAGGTGGGTGCGTGGCACTGTTGATCAGAGATAGTGGCACTGCTGCAGAAAAGGTGGACGTCATGGAGGGATTGTCTACGGAGTCTCTGTGGGTGGAGGTTAGAAACAGGAAGGGGTCAATAACTCTACAGGGTGTTTTTTAATAGACCACCCAATAGTAACAGGGATATTGAGGAGCAGATAGAGAAACAGATCCTGGAAAGGTGTAATAATAACAGAGTTGTCATGATGGAAGATTTAAATTTCCCAAATATCAACTGGCATCTCCCTAGAGCAAGGGGTTTAGATGGGGTGGAGTTTGTTAGGTGTGTTCAGGAAGGTTTCTTAACACAATATGTAGATAAGCCTACAAGAGGAGAGGCTGTACTTGATTTAGTATTGGGAAGTGAACCTGGTCAGGTGTTAAATCTTTCAGTGGGAGAGCATTTTGGAGATAGTGATCGCAATTCTACCTCCTTTACAATAGCAATGGAGAGAGATAGGAACAGACAAGTTAGAAAAGCACTTAATTGGAGTAAGGGGAATTATAAAGCTATCAGGAAGGAAATTGGAGGCTTAAATTGGGAAAAGATGTTCTCAGGGAAAAGTACAGAAGAAATGTGGCAAATATTCAGGGGATATTTGTGTGGAGTTCTGCATAGGTATGTTCCAATGAGACAGGGAAGTTATGGTAGGGTACAGGAACCGTGGTGTACAAAGGCTGTAATAAATCTAGTCAAGATGAAAAGAAAAGCTTACAAAAGGTTCAGAGAGCTAGGTAATGTTTGAGATCTAGAAGTTTATAAGGCTAATAGGAAGGAACTTAAAAAGGAAATTAGGGGAGCCAGAAGGGGCCAAAAGAAGGTCTTGGCAGGCAGGACTAAGGAAAACCCCAAGGCATTCTATGAGTATATCAAGAGCAAGAGGATAAAATGTGAAAGAATAGGACCTATCAAATGTGACAGTGGGGAAGTGTGTATGGAACCGGAGGAAATAGCAGAGGTACTTAATGAATATTTTACTTCAGTATTCACTATGGAAAAGGATCTTGGTGATTGTAGTGATGACTTGCAGCAGACTGAAAAGCTTGAGCATGTAGATATTAAGAAAGAGGATGTGCTGGAGCTGTTGGAAAGCATCAAGTTGGATAAGTTGCCGGGACCAGATGAGATGTAGCCCAGGCTACCGTGGGAGGTGAGGGAGGAGATTGCTGAGCCTCTGGTGATGATCTTTGCATCATCAATGGGGACAGGAGAAGTTCTGGAGGATTGGAGGGTTGTGGATGTTGTTCCTTTATTCAAGAAAGGGAGTAGAGATAGCCAAGGAAATTATAGACCAGCAAGTCTTATCACAGTGGTTGGTAAGTTGATGGAGAAGATCCTGAGAGGCAGGATTTATGAACATTTGGAGAGGTACAATATGATTAGGGATAGTCACCATGGCTTTATCAAGGACAGGTCGTGCCCAGATAAGTGTGAAGTGGTTTATTTTGGTAGGTCAATTATGATGGCAGAATATAGTATAAATGGTACAACTCTTGGCAGTGTGGAGGATCAGAGGGATCTTGGGGCCCGAGTCTATAGGATGCTCAAAGCAGCTGTGCAGGTTGACTCTGTGGTTAAGAAGGTGTACGGTGTATTGGTCTTCATTAATCATGGAATTGAATTTAGGAGCCAAGACATAATGTCACAGTTATCTAGGACCCTGGTCAGAACCCCACTTTGAGTACTGTGCTCTGTTCTGGTCGCCTCACTACAGGAAAGATGTGGAAGCCATAGAAATGGTGCAGAGGAGATTTACAAAGATGCTGCCTGGATTGGGGAGCATGCCTTAAGAAAACAGATTGAGTGAACTCAGTCTTTTCTCCTTGGAGTGACGGAGGATGTGAGGTGACCTGATAGAGGTGTATAAGATGATGAGAGGCATTGATCAGATAGTCAGAGGCTTTTTCCCAGGGCTGAAATGGTTGCCACAAGAGGACACAGGTTTAAGGTGCTGGGGAGTAGGTACAGAGGAGATGTCTGGGATAAGTTGTTGTTATTTATACAAATGCAGAGAACAGTGATTGCGTGGAATGAGCTGCCAGCAATGGTGGATACGATAGGGTCGTTTAAGGGATTTTTGGATAGGTACATGAAGTTTAGAAAAATATAGGGCTATGGGTAATTTCTAAGTTAGGGACATGTTCGGCACAATTTTGTGGGCCGAAGGGAGTAAACCCTGGAGTAAACCCTGAGGGAAAAATCCAGAGCTGGAGTCTCTAAGGCAATCCTACGTTTAGTTCCACGCTGACTGGCAACTCCTGTGATGCTGCCAAACTGTATCAGTTTCTGCCATTTGTTTGGTTCTTCTGATGTGTGGAGAGGGGCAGCTAGCTACATGGGCAACAGCTTGCTCTCCATATCGTACTGCCCTGGCGTATGTACATAAACAGCTAGGGCACAGTATCCATGGTTGACCCTGACTGACGGAGACCTCTCAAAGAGTGATATGGGCAAATAGGACAAACTTATATGGAAATCCTGGTTAACATGGGCCACTTGAGCCAAAGGGCCTGTTTCCACTACTCCATGACTCTAAGAGTGCAGTGCTATGTGTCAGACACTTCCAGTTTGCTTATGCAAGGTGGTGTTAGTTGCCATGTTATATGACTATTATGAAAAGGGTGATTGAATGGACAGCTGAAAGCTATGCAGTTTCCATCGCACCACCAACAAGGACTAATCACTTATCAACTCTCATCATTCTATGATTTACTGGCTTCCTGCTGAACTATCCTTACTGCCCAAGTGTCCAGATGCTAATCAAGAAGACATGGTTGGCTGTGTCTTCACCATTCCTGCAGCTTTTCTCCATAAATATTTTCTTCTCAATCACATTTTTCTGTTCCACGTCAATTTAACTGAATGAACAAATATGCTTGCATGCTTACAAGTAAGGTATTGTGTACTGAAGTGTGTTATATACACTCTCAATGGACACACTAATCTGTCTCTTGGCACTTTGCCCAAGGACTTTGTGAAGTTAAGCTGCTTTGCTAACTCTCTCAGACTGACAATGCAGTCCTCACTTGCTTCTGCAAATGCCATAAGCCTTAGGAGCGGAATTAGGCCATTTGGCCCATCAAGTCTGCTCCGCCATTCAGTCATGGCCAGTCCTTTCTTACTCTCCTCAGCTCCACTGCTGGCCTTTTCCCTGTAACCTTTGATGCCATGGCCCATCAAGAACCTATTAATCTTCACCTTAAATACATCCAACGATCTGGCCTCCACAGCTGCCTGTGGTAACAAATTCACCACACTCTGGCTTAAGAAATTTCTCCCCATCTCTGTTTTAAATGTATGCCCCTATATCCTTAGGCTGTGCCCTCTTGTCCTTGACTCCCCCACCTTGGAAAACATCCTTTCCCCATCCACTCTGTTTAGGCCTTGCAACATTCGAAGGGTTTCAATGAAATCCCCGCTCATCCTTCCTAATTTCAGTGAGTACAGGCCCAGTGCCATCATACGATCCTCATACAATAACCCTTTCATCCCTAGAATCATCCTTGTGAACCTCCTGATTCTTCTCCAATGCCAGCACATCTTTACTTAGATGGGAGCCCAGAACTGTTCACAACACTCAAGGTGAGACCTCACCAGTGCCTTATAAAGCCTCAGCATCACATACCTGTTCTTATATTCTGGACCTCTTGAAATGAATGCTAACATTGGTAGAAAAGCAAAGTACTTGCTCTTTTTATGTGGAACCCTTCCACCTTACGTGTGACATGTAGCCAAGTGGTTAAGGTGTTTGATTAGCGATCTGAAGGTCGTGAGTTCGAGCCCTAGCTGAAGCAACGTGTTATGTCCTTGAGCAAGGCATTTAACCACACACTGCTCCAGTCCACCCAGCTGAAAATGGGTACCAGCAGAATGTTGAGGGTAAACCTCACAATAGACTGGAGTCCTATCTGGTAGTGGGGGGGGCGGGGGGCGGGGAGTCTCGTATTCTCAGTCGCCACGGAAACCGGCGTAAGCACCGGCCTGATGAGCCCATAATGCTCGGGACAGACTTTAACTTTTAACTTTAACTTCTACAGGGAAGCAACAATATTAATAAGTGATCTGATATAGAATAAATCAGCACTGGCCCTTTGGCCCATGACATTGGGCTGACCTTATTATCTACTCTAAGATGAATCTAACCCTTCACTTTTCTATCATCCGTGTGCCTATCTAAGAGTTGCTTAAATGTCTCTAACGTCTCTGCCTCCATCACCAGCCTGGCAGGGCATTCCACACGCCCACCTCCCCCTGTGAAATAAACTCTTCTCTGACATCACCCCTACACTTTTCTCCAATCACCTTAAACTAATGTCCCCTTCATATTATATCCACCAGTTAAAATCCAGCAAAGGAACATTTTAAAGCAATACTTTATCTCCATAATCTATTGGATGGGATTAACAACAGTTCCTCCTGGTACATCAACTTCAATTTTTAAACTGAAACAAAGGAAGTTTTTAAGTTCCAAGTGCTCCTGCCACATTTTGTCACCCTGTAACCTTATCCTTCAATCTCTCTGAATTATGGAGGACAGCATGTGTATAAATGTCTCTCTCCAGCAGACTTCATCATGATCATCATGACTCCAGTATTTCTACTATTTTTTAATGTTTCTTAATTGTACATATGACTATTTTATGTTCTATCACTGAGCAGCAGTGAACCATCTAGTTGGCCTATCAGAGTTCTCTTTGGGAACTAATTGACTTGATCAGCATTTCTGATCTAGCTGTTGTTCACGATTGCGCTTAATAAAAAAAGTAAATTCTTTGCACATTCATGTCACATATGAATTGTTGTTCAGTGGCTCTCTGCAACCAAGCAGGTCTAGTTATTACTGTGAAGTGCCTTGTTTCCTCTCGATCTCTGAATATTTACATATTGTGCTATGCATGCTTTTTAAGCAATATACAAAAAAAATACACATCCATTCTGGTTCAGAGGAATAACTGAATTAACATGCATGTAGTAACATGTAGTCCTGTAAATAAACCAGAATGTCTTCAGATGCACATACCTCATCTCAATACATTCTAAACACACACTTCGACTATTGATAGTCAAGATCAAGTTGCACATTATGTGTAGATGTTATTCAGTAGAATCCACAATATTCTTAACTTCTCAAAGAAAGAACTTGCATTTATACAATGTTTGACAATCAATAAAGTATTTGTAAAATGCAGTCACAGTTGTAGGAAGCATTGGTGCCAATGTGTGCACAAGTTACCACAACAGTACTGTGATAAGACACAGACTTGTATTTTTATAGCATCTTTACATGCTCTATAGGGCCTGTCCTCCTACCACACCACTAAAAGCAGTTCATATTCAATATAATAAGATAGGCAACACACGTAAAATGCTGGAGGAACTCAGCAGGTCAGGCAGCATTTATGGAAATCGTTGTTTTGGCCGAGGCCCTTCTTCAGGACTGAGAAGGGGAAGATGCCGGAATAAAAAATGTGGAGCGGAGGGGAAGGAGGCTAGTTGGAAGATGATGCATGAAGCCAGGTGGGTGGGAAAAGTGAAGGGCTGGAAAAGAAAGAATCTGATAGGGAGGAGAGTTGATAATAGACGAAAGGGAAGGAGCAAGGGACCCAAGGGGAAGTAATAGGTAGGTGAGAAGAGGTAAATTATCAGAGTGGGGAGTAGAGAAAGAGTAGGACTGAGGAGATTTTTAACCAGAAGGAGAAATTGATATTCATGCCATCAGGTTGGAGTCTACCCAGACGAAATATGAGCTGTTGCTTTACACCCTGAGGGTGGTTTCACTTGGGCATCAGAGGGGGCTACGGACCGACAAGTTAGGGATGTGTTTACTGTTGACACATTGTTGAACTGCCAATTGTTAAACATCGAGATCTGCAAAAGAACAAAATGATAATGAGCAGGTAACAAATGAGGTGAAAATATTCTTCTGCACTGAGGGATCAAGGATGATGTGCTTTACTTTGGTTGTGTGGGTGACAAATGAACGGGATGGGACCGAGGGGCCGAGTGGTAATGTCAAGATTGACATTTGGGCACACACGGTTAAATAGTACCTTGTTTTTTAATGAAGAAATGCAATTATGCGTGAGTATTGTAATCCGCAAGAAACAGTTGTCTATGTACTGGTGAGTTGTCCAAGGTATAGTCAAGAGAGGGGGATAGTTAATTTTCAAGTTATCACAGAATAAAATACAATTTAACCCTAATAGTATTCTCCAAAAAGGATCACTGGATTATCACTTTAAATATATAGTGCAGCTTCTTAAAAATACAGGTCTTTTTCATAGAATTTGGTATAAAATTAAATATATAGGATTTAGATATCTGACCCACACTTAGAAGGTTGCGGTAATGCTCCTTAAAGCTGTTTGCCAACCGCCATAAAACTTCAGTAGAAGAAGGGGGCAAGTGGATGGGCCACTTATAAACATTGGCATGAGGATTCTCTGTGGTCCCGATGCACACACTTAAGCAAGCAGACAGTTGGTTTCTCATTCAAAGGGTATCACATCTCACTGTGTAACAGCACCCCATTCTGCACCTGTGTATCAGCCAAGCCACTTGTCTTCACATTTTTGGAATGGGACCTACTTGTTATTTCTATCATGGCAAACCTTGATAATTGATAATATCAGCCAGGAGAGTCAGAGAAATACCAGACCTTTTTGAAACAATGCAATGCCTGGCCTCTGGACTGGTCACATCTGAAAGATGCCTCTCCCTGTGATGCAGAACTCCTTCAGTACTGTACTGGAACATCAGTATGAATTAGATTATTATTAACTTATTTTTTACATAATTTCTGAAGTATATTGCAACTGCAATTAGTCAAATTTTAAATTTGAAAGTTTAAAACTAAAAGATATCAATTTGCGGTCAAAGTTGACAACTTTATTGTAAGAGAACTGGCAATTGTTTCTATTGATGGAGTAATGACGAGCTCAAGGTTTCTACTGTCATGGGTCATCTCCCTCTCTCTTAATAATCTCTTACTACAAATAAGACACATTTACTGTATAAATCGGAAGGTGCAACATCCCTTTTGTGAATGGGAACTATCAATGAAAGCATGAACATGTTTTGGAATTGAAAATATAGTCAACTAAAAAGATTTCATTTTGCTTGTATAGACTTACACAGACAATGCTGTCACCTTTTTACACACAGAATAGATTCATCTCCTTTTTCTTTTGGCTGATAAATTACTCTTGGTCTTATTGGCCCTGACCCTGGGATCAGTGCTTCACTGAAAGGCACTTCATCTTCCACCAATAGCCCTCACAGATTGCACACAATGTGCACGTAATTGCACAGGGTGTCAGAAAGGACCTTGCTGTTTAAGCTGAGGAAATGCCCCATTTAGCTAAAGAGTAAAGAAAATAATTCAATACAACACTACCGATGGGGCAATTTTGTGGAAAAGAATGGGAGCAAGATATGTCAGCAATGGGCTTGATGCTGTAGACAGCTGTGGTGTTGTATCTCAAGCAAACTAATGCACTTAGAACACTTAAGTAAAATCGTTAATTGGAAACAAACCAGCTCCAAACTAAACAAAAACAATCTCACGCTCAATATTGAAGAGGGAAAACAGTTTGGAAATTATACTATGCAGGTTATTGGAATGAATGCTAAACATAGTTACATTAGCTTGCAATATCCACAGTTTAATAGAGGAATTACACTATTGAAAAATCATTGGCTCTAAAAACATTGAACATTTTTAGTGCTCACATGAAATTACACAGGAAAATTTCCTGGATTGCTTTTCTTTAATCTCTGCTTGATATGAAAGTTGTCAATTACACAATCTCAGAAAGTCAGGATTTCCGACGAGTGTAGTGACATTGACCTGAGTATTAGAGGAAGGAGATTAGAGAATGTTCCAGAACACAAGTCTTTACTGAGCTTTTGTAATTTGATGCCGACATTACCTTGGTAATTTTGGAAATATTTGAGAGAGTTTAAATGCATTTTAAATAAATAATACAAAATTGTCTGGAGGTAAACATGTTGTGCATAACCCAAGATCAGATCTGTGCAATGTAATTTCAAAACTGTACATTGCAATATTCGAGTTCTTAAGAAAGAGAATTAAAAATACAGTATAATAGAGACAATATGCGACACATTAAAAATGCAAATGAACTGCAACAAATCCATTAAGCAAAAGATCTCCTGCGTGATAATGTCAAAGCCACCACTGTCAAAGGGCTAAATTGGAAGAAATGTTTTCCCATAAAAAGCCCCTAGTCTGTAAGAATGCGAGGTTATGAAGGTGTTGCACCTATTTTGGTATGCAGTACCAAGATCCATTGCTACTATATTTAAATATATCTTGAAAGTGGAATGAAATTCAGTGGCATCAGGGGAGCTGCATCAGTCACCAGCAACATACAGTGCTAGAGGACCCCAGCAGATCAGGCAGCAGCGATCCACAACACCAACCATTCATTTCCCTCTATAGATGCTGCCTGACATGTTGAATTCCTCTGGCACTTTGGGCGTTGCTCCAGATTCCAACATCTTCAGTCTCACATGTCTGCGTCAATCACCAGTTTGTCTGCAGGCCAGCTGTGTCAGAATACAGCAGGGTTAAAAGCCCAAAATTCAACATGCTTTTGGCTCTTAAATACTTTTTGCTGTACACTGTGCTATGTCAGAGAGGTCCTGGCCTGAGTCCAGGAGATATAAAGGACAGAGGGCTAATTGGTTGAGTCAGTACCTTGGCGAGGGTCTGGGATCCCTTTCAAGGTCAAATATAGGATTCAAGGTTCAAGCCTTGGTTACAACCACAGCGCTGCCTAACGAGTCAAAGGTAAGATGGTGGTGGATGAAGGTTGGCACTATAAAAGTTGTTGGCGGGATGGGGAAGGTTGGATGTTTCTACAGGTTATAAGAGAGCCTCAGTGGATGGGGTTTCCAGTCCAGTCTACTGAACTGCCACACAGGAACTAACATGTCTAATGGCCAATCTGAAAGAGCTGAGGTTTAACAATGTGATGCAAATACAGAGGCACTGCTCCAAAGAAATGCTTCATGGTGAATTCCATGCACGTCTGACTTATAACTCTGTTACTTCATGGCTCTGAATACTGTAAACCGTGAAGGGACAACAATTGATAAGTTTCCTAGAATCTTGAACATGGAAACTGTGCATTACATTATTCACAGGGAAACTATTTACCCATCATCTCCTTTGTTGAGCAGCAGCGTGATGCACTCCTCTGTCTGTGAGTGTTCAATGGATATCATAGGTTATGCAGCTTGCGGGTGGTACTTCATTGGGAGTTTGAGGAGAATTGGTATGTCACCAAAGACAGTCGCAAAAAGATGTACCATGGAGAGCATTCTAACTGGCTGCATCACCTCATGGTATGGGGGAGGGGTTATTCCACCATGGGGACAAAATAAGCTGCAGAGAGTTGTAAACTTATTCAGGTCCATCATGGACACTAGTCTTCATCGTATCCAGGATATCTTCAAGGAGCAATGCCTCAAAAAGGCGGCATCCATCATTAAGGAACCCCATCTGCCAGGTCATGCCTTGTTCTCATTGCTACCATCAGGAAAGAGGTATAGAAGTATTAAGGCACACACTCAAAGATTCAGGAACAGCTTTTTCCCCTCTGCCATTCAATTTTTGAATGGACATTGAACCCATGAACAGTACCGCATGACTTTTTTAATAATTTCTATTTTGCACTATTTATTTAATTTAACTATTATATATATATATATATATATATATATATATATAATATATACACATACACACACACACTTACTGTAATTCACACTTTTTAATTATTAAGTATTTGCATTGTACTACTGCCATAAAAACATGAAATTTCACGACTTACGCCTGTGATATTAAACCTGATTCTGGTACAAAACCTGCCTCACAGCACTAGATAGTTGAGTTCTGTCCCGACAGGATTGTGCTCAACAATAGCACTTTCCATTCTGACTACCTTGCTGCCCAGAGTATGCTCATGTACAATGGTGTTACATCAAGTTTAAATTCAAGTTTATTGTCATCTAACTGTACAACCAAACAAAACAATGTTTCTCCAGACCACAGTACACCCAAAAAAACATATATCACACACAATACATAAACAAATATTACCATAAACAAGTTAAAATATAATTTAATATGCACATCATGCACAGCACAGGTAAACAGTAAACAAGAAACAGTTCACTGTCCTAAGTGACAAGACTTCAGTGTGGCAGGTTAATCTCACAGACTGAGAGAAGAAGCTGTTACCCAGTCTAACTATCCTAGTCTTGATGCTCCTGTATCTCACTCCTGGCAGTAGTGGATCAAAGAAATTGTGGGATGGGTGGTAGAGATCCTTCCCTTTCTCCTGTGGTTCACTCTCTTCCTCGCTCAGACTCCTTCTTCTTCAACCCTTGACCTTTCCCACCCAACTGGCTTCACCTATGACCTTCCAGCTAGCCTTCTCCTCCTCGCACCTTTTCATTCAGGCATCTTCCCCCCTTCTTTCTCAGTCCTGAAGAAGGGTTTCAGGCCAAAATGTCGACTATCTATTCATTTCCATAGATGCTGCCTGATCTGCTGAGTTTTTCCAGCAGTTTGCTGGGGATCCTCAACAATGCTCTGGGCCCTTCATATACGTTCAGATCAACACTCTTATATCAGAGCCATAGTGTTAGGCACAGGAGGCAGACTGATGGAAGATTACCCCTGCCTGGGATGCTGTTTTTTGGATGAATTTTTAAACCAGGTTCTCCTCTGTCCTCTCAGGTAGGGTCATAAGGTCATAGGGCATGGAAATAGGCCCATCAGGTTCACATTGACAATCAAGCATCAACTTATACTGATCCCATTTCCCC
The DNA here is from genome assembly GCF_048418815.1 of Hemitrygon akajei. Taxonomy (NCBI): domain Eukaryota; kingdom Metazoa; phylum Chordata; class Chondrichthyes; order Myliobatiformes; family Dasyatidae; genus Hemitrygon; species Hemitrygon akajei. Next base: position 19,650,581 of record NC_133145.1, on the reverse strand, counting down.
CACATTCCCATCCCCTCCACTTAGATTCTAACCAATCTACTCAGGAAAGTGGGCAATAGGAGAAGGGGACCCAGGAGGATGTAATAGGCAGATGAGAAGAATGGGGAATAGAGGAAGGCGGAGGGAGGTTTCTTCAATGGAAGGAGAAATTGATTTTCATGCCATCAGGTTGGAGGGTACCCACACAGAATACAAGATGTTGCTCCTCCGCCCTGAGGCGGTGGGGGGGGGGGGTCACATCTTGGCATAAAAGGAGGCCATGGATTGACATGTCGGGATGTAGATGGGAACAAACAGCATTGGAGGCCAGGATTAAATCACTGGAGCTATGAGGTTGAGCCATTTTGCCACCACAACCGATTCCATGCCACCCTCTGAAGTCGGAACCATACCTTCTATGGTAATGGACACCATGCCACCTTCTAGAGTCATGGATTTCCCCAGGTACCTATGGCCAACATTTCACCCTCCGCCAAATTCATTAAACCTTTCAACTTCCATCTATTGCCCAAGTACAGATTAACAGCTTTATTTCCTCAGGTACGAATAGTGCCTACAATTCAAAAAAAGTCTCATTGTCTACAAGGCACTCTTCTGAGATTGGTGAAAGTGCTTTGGAAGTGCGCATTCTGTGCTAACTCTGAATGTACAGTAACCAGCACGTAATAAAATTCCACAAACAATCTCCAGGGACCGAGAGTGCTGTTGTGTATCCAAACATTCTATTAGCTTTTCTGATTGCTTTGTATCGTCTGTGTTCTTATTGCCATTCTAATTGCTTTATTGATCCATTGTGGAGACTACTAATTTAAATTTTCTTATTCAGATAATAATAAGGCAATCACACTATTGACATTCGAATGCATTCACTTTCCTAAATTTACTAATATTTTCAATCATTTCACTCAGAGAATTAGTTCTAAGACAATCTATATTGTGAAACATGTACAAATCCCTCTGGAATCGCTAGGCTTCTAGCTATTTTTCCAATTCTCTCCAGCACTGGAGAATAGATCCATCACTGTACAGAAAAGCTAATCACAGGAAGAAAGTCTTTGCTTTGTGTTCCTCAATACATTGTATAATTGTTTTTTTTTGTTCTGGCAGCGTGATCTTTTTTAAAACTTCCAAACCTGGTACTATTCTGATTTAAAGCGGTGGATGAAGGTGAAATGAACATGACAAAGACCAGGTGAAAACAAGCCATTTGGTCCATCAAACCCATAGATAATACGTAGTCTGTCTAATCATAGATTCCACTCCAGCAATTCAGCAGACAGAGGGAGAAATCACAGAAGAGTGGTTGTAGGCTAGTGTTGTCAATAGTGGTGCTTCAGATGCAGTTCACTGAGATTAATGTAACATGTTACATCCTGGGAAAGAGAACAGAGAATAGATATATATCATAAACAGAAAAAATTCTCAATGGATTGCAGTGGAGGAACAGAGCAATTGAGTGGTTCAAATAATTTAAAGATCGTCGAAAACAGGAGTGCAAGTGGATAAGGCATAAAACAAATGGGATTGTGGGATTTAGTACAAAGGCTCCAAAAGCTAAAACAGAAGATGATGATAAATCAACTTATGACATCGGTTAAACCTCAGCAGGAGAAGTGTGTTTATAGAGAGGGTAAAATATGATAAAAAAAACATCGATTAATTCAATTGAGACCGGCAACAAAAGGCCAGAATTACAGCAGTATTCCCTAATAGAAATTAAGGCAAAATCTAATGGTTCAACGTTCACAAAGTGCGAATGGTGAAATATAATTTCTCTTGCCACATGAATCAAAAACAAGAACTGATACTGGAAGCATGGAGAAGGCATTAAACAATCTTCTCACAAGGTGCTAAAAGAATATTGTCACAAATGGTTATTGAATTCAAGTCAACTGAATCATTTAGAAGAATCTGGATAAATTCTTGATGAGGCTGATGCATTCAAATTTTATTTAAGAAGTAGGTTTGCAGGGCAAGGAGGGAATTAGTAGTATAACTTTGTTATCTTATCTAAATATTCCCTGGTCACCTAAGGTTATCAAACAAAATATCATTTCACAATTCTCTTTTACTTCTGGCTCCAAATTCCTTAGATTTTTATATCCACCTCCTTCTATCACGCCCTCCAACTCTAACTTTGCCTCTTCCCTTAAATGGCTCGGTCTGCCCAGCATCCTTCAACACATTCTGCAACAGTTTAGATAAGTACAGAACAAGGATGGGAGGCATATGGAGGGCTACGGTCTTGATGCAGGTTGATGGGACTAGGCAGAATAACAGTTTGGCACAGAGCTGATGAGCCAAAGGGCCTGTTTTTGTACTATAGCGCAGTGCTCTATGACATTCTAACCCCTCAGGTCACCAATACTTTCTCTTCTATTTAAACTGGTTATTCCCCTCCCCATTCTCAGCTCTCAGCTCCAAAGCAATGTTTTGTTCAAAAACATCAATAGTCCCTTTCCTCTCACGATGCTGCTTGAACCACTGAAACCCTCAGGTACATTGTTAGGTACAAGTTAGGTGGAACCAGCTTCCAGTAGAAGTGGTAGAGGCAGGTTCGGTATTGTCATTTAAAGTAAAATTGGATTGCTATATGGACAGGAAAGGAATGGAGGGTTATGGGCTGAATGCGGACCAGTGGGACTAGGTGAGTGTAAGCATCGGCACGGACTAGAAGGGCCGAGATGGCCTGTTTCCGTGCTGTAATTGTTATATGGTTATATATTGTTTGATCCACCTGTCCTTTCACAATCCTGTAGTCCCAACAGTATGGTATCCTCCTGTCTTATTACCAAGTGCCAAATACTCAACTGTAACAGGCATTAATTATGCTAATTGTGAACTGTGATTAGTAGTGTTAATAAAATGTATAAACCCTTGTTCCTACAATTGCTCTTGGGATTAAAAGGCTGTAATGTACATGGACCAACACTAATGGGTTGCTTGCTTGTTCAGTTTTTGTTAAGTGCCAATTAATGAGAAATGTAAAAAGTTGTTCCAGCTTGCACATCAAGTAAATTTTACACAATTACAAACATTAAAAGCAGCAGGCAAAGTGGATAGGTCATTAGGAGACACTTGACAAAATAGTCATAGAGGAGTATTTAACTATATTCAACACTAATTTCCGTTTACGGGGTCAATAAAGAACAACACCAGCACATTTGTATAATGAAGTAAATTTGTACACAGTGATTCATAGCAATGCATTAAGATAATTTTACTTTCCTCAAATGAAGTAATTCAGGTAGGTGGCCAAAAGCTAGGTGTAAGGGTGGCAGTGAGGCACAAGTAGAGCTGCTGCTTCATAACTCCTGTGACCCAGGTTAGTTCCTGACCTCTACTCCTGTCTGTGTGGAGTTTGCATGCTCTCCCTGTGGATTTCCTCTGGATGCTGTAGTTGGCTCCCACATCCCAAAGACATGAGGTTAGCTGACATCTGTATCTTGATCACAAAATAGGCAGTAGCTGAGTGATGGAATCCTGGGGCAGTTGATGGCAATGTAGTAAGAATAAAAAGGGATTAGTGTAGGATGGTTTGATGGTCAGTCTGTTCTCATGGACCAATGGGGCCATGTTATCGTGCTGTGTCACACTATGATTCTAAAGTATGTATCAGGTGAAGCTGAAAGAAAATGTTACTTTTAGTAAGGGGATTCCAAATCTTAGGACCTAAATGTCTGAAAGGAGTTGTAATGGTGAAGGAGGTAATAGAAATACAAAAACACGGCACAGAGCTGGAAGAAGTAATGTTCTACAGGGTGAATGGGGGGGGGGGGGGAATCACATTGAAACCTATCAAATGATGAAAAGCCTCAAAAGAGTGGTTGTGGAGAGGAATTTTTTTTATGGTGGAAGAGTCTAAGACCAGAAGACATGGCCTCAGAATAGAGGGACGTCATTTATAATAGAGATAAATAGGAATTTCTTTAGCTAGGGAGGGGTGAATCTGTAGAGTTTGTTGCCACAGGTAGCTGTGGATGCTGAGACATTGGGTATATTTCAGGCAGATTCTTGATTAGTCAGGGCATAAAGGGATACAGAGAGAAGGCGGGAGATTAGGACTGAAAGGGAAATGGGTCAGCCATGATGAAATGGCAAAGCAGACCCAACGGGCCAAATGACCTAATTCTGCTCCTATCTCTTATAGACTAATTGATGTTGTTCTGCTTATAGCAAAGAAATTTGCAGACATCTGATAGAAGTGTATAAGATCACAACTGATCAAAGTAGGCCAATGAAGGGAAGCTGTTCCATTAGCAAGGAGCGAGGGAGTTGATCCAAAATCTGGGACAAAACAATTGTAACCCTTTCACTGGGCTCGCTCGATACCTAACTCTGCTAACAGCACAGGACTCTGCAGTGAGAAGGCCATCTTTACAAACAATATACGCCTAGGGTCAAGCAACACACAAAAAAATGCTGGTGAAATGCAGCAGGTCAGGCAGCATCTATCGGAAGAAGCACAGTCAACATTTTGGGCCGAGACCCTTCGTCAGGATGAAGGTCTCAGCCCGAAATGTCAACTGTGCTTCTTCCCATAGATGCTGCCTGGCCTGCTGCGTTCCACCAGCATTTTCTGTGTTGCTTGAATTTCCAGCATCTGCAGATTTCCTCGTGTTTACGCCTAGGGTCAGTATGTTTTGGGAATCAACCAAACAGAAAGTTGGGATGTTGCGATTAGTGGAACCTCGATTTGAGTGAATACTGTGTAAGTACTACCCGTACACAATTATCGGTTGGCAAGAAATATCAGATCATACACTGCATAAAATTATAAAGGAAGTATCAAACAGTTAATAGGAAAAAGAAAAGTCAAGTCACTTTTTATTGTCATTTTGACCATAACTGCTGGTACAGTGCATAGTAAAAATGAGACAATGTTTTTCAGGACCATGGTGTTACATGAACAATACAAAAACTACAGTGAACTACATAAACCAACACGAAAACTAAACTAGACCACAGACCTACCCAGGACTGCATAAAGTAACACAGAACAGTGTAAATAATAAACAGTTATAAATAATAAACAAGACAATAGGCACAGCAGAGGTCAGTAGGTTGGTAGTCCGATGACTTGGGGGAAAATCTGTTACATAAATAGTCAGCTGAATGGCAGCATCCGGGATTCTGTCCATTTCTGTACTCCAAGTATTTTGTTGCCAAAGATGTAGTCCAATTTAACATCCTTTGGAGAGCAGAATGGACAGGAGAGCTGGCCTTCTAGGGCTTGCTTTTTTCCTGGCACGGACTCCTGCCTGCTCTCCTCGCTTCCGCTTCCTCGCACACCGCTTACGACGTCCCCAACTCTGGCCACCAGCGTCAAGCGACTCCAAGGACTGCAGGCCCATTATAGTTAAACCAGTCCAATGTGCACGTAACCATTGGAGCTCATACTGGAGTATTCAGGGGTGTATCTCTCACACGCTAAACCCATGGGCTGCACGAAAACACCCACCACATTTTCCAAACTCCCCTCAAAGACCATTTCAAGCAAACACGCTTTCTCTCTGAGGACTACTGCCCTTCCTCCATGGAGCCATTCCTCTGCACAAAGCACTTTTGGTTTGGGGACTCTCCTTCTAACGGCATTCTGTGCTATTTTCCCTTCTGTACTGCTCCACAGCTCCTGCCAAAAGACCCCAAACCAGACTACTGTTTTTCAGAAAACTCTCTCCGGATCCCACATCCTGATTGGCTGATACAACATTGCTAAGTTGAACAACAGGGCTTCTTATCTTTAGCCAAAACCAAAACATTCTACCAGCAGGATATACTGCTTTTGCAGAAAACTGCTAAAATTAAATACCTACAGTATAACAGTAGAAATCTTAACCAAAGAATTAAACAATAAAAGGATTTTTTTAACCAATTATGAATAATTACCAATCATTTTCATAACTATGATTTGAAATTCAAGGATCGCTGGTATTGTGGAAATAGAATTCAAAGAAAATTAAGATGGAACTCGAGAGAAATAATTTACAGTCCTAGCAACAATGAATAGAGAGTGAGCCAGGCAGAACTGCTCCACCAGGAGATTGAATGGGAGGAGTGGCCTCCCTCTGTGCTGTAACTTTTTTCTGATTCAACAAATCAAAAATCTTCGCATTGTAATGAGAAAAGGCACTGCTGTGTTGTTGAAAGATGGCTTAATCAGAAGACATTTTTTTCAATTTCAGTAAGGCCTTTCACTCCATCACCAAAGGAAACTATGACACAACCTTCCCACAGAAATCTATCTGTATTACACTTGCTTCATGACAACATACAAACCATGATCTTCACCAATGCTTTTTACAATAGAGACCCAGACTGGTACTACCTAGTGCAAATTGAGGATATAAGGGATCACTTTTCAGAAAACTCCAACAAGCTTTTCAATGTAGCAGAAACTCGAGACAAGTTTATTCCATCAAAAAAAATCCAGTTTCTGTCGCTCATCTTGGGACACCATGGTAGCATAGTGGTTAGCTCGAAGCTATTACAGATCAGGGCATCAAAGTTCAGAACTAAATTTTGGTGTTCTCTTTAAGTTTGAATGTTTTCCCGTAGGTGTGTGGGTTTCCTCTGGGTGCTCCGGTTTCCTCCCACATTCCAAAGACCTACTGATTAGTAGGTTCATTGGTCATTGTAAATTGTCCTGTGATTATGTTAAATAGGTGGGTTTCTGGGTGGTCAGAAGGGTTTGTTCCACACCATCTCTCAATAACCTAAATGAATAAATAAAAATAAACTCAGCTACAAACAAGAGAAAACCTGCAAATGCTGGAAATCCAAGCAACATGTACATACTACTTATTACAAATCACTATAATTTGCACATTGAGACAGAGACATAACATAAAATTTATATTCCTCATGCATGTGAAAGATGGAAGAAATAAAGTCAATTCAATTAAAATGCTGGAGGAACTCAACGGGCCAGGCTGCATCAATGGAAAAGAGTATTGTTGATGTTCTGGGCCGAGACCCTTCCGCAAGACCAGAGAAAAAATGATGAGGAGTAAATTTAAAAGGTGGGGGGAGAGAGAAGCACAAGGTGATAGGTGAAACCTGAAGGGAGAGGGATGAAGTAAAGAGCTGAGAAGCTGATTGATGAAAGAGATACAGGGCTAGAGAAGGGGGATTCTGATAGAGGAGGACAAAAAACCATGGAAGAAAGAAATGAGAGGGAAGAGCACCACAGAGAGGTGATGGGTGGGCAAGGAGATATGTGAGAAAGGGAAAAGGGGATGGGGAATGGTGAAGGAGAGGGGTGGGGAGCCATTACCGGAAGTTCAAGATATCGATGTTTATGCCGTCAGGGTGGAGGCTACCCAGATGGAATATAAGGTGTTGTTCCTTCAAACTAAGTGTGGCCACATCACGACAGTGGAGGAGCCTACAGATAGACATATCAGAATGGGAATGGGAAGTGGAATTAAAATGGGCGGCCACTGGGAGATCCCAATTTTTCTGGCAGACTGAACATAGATGCTCAGCAAAGTGGTCTTCCAATCTATGTCGTGTCTCACCAATGTACAGGAGGCCACACCAGGAGCACCAGACACAGTGTACAACCCCAAAAGGCTCACAGAGGTGAAGTGTCACCTCACCTGGAAGGAATGATTGGGCCTTGAATGGTGGTGAGGGAGGAGGTGTAGGGGCAGGTGTAGCACTTGTTCTGCTTGCAAGGGTAAGTGCCTGGAGAAAGATCAGTGGGGAGGGATGAATGGACAAAGGGAGTTGCATTGGGAGTGACCTGGCAGAAAGCAGAAAGTAGGGAGGAAGTAAAGATTTGCTTGGTGGTGGATCCTGTTGGAGATGGCAGAAGTAGCAGAGAATTATGTGCTGGACTTGAAGAGCTACAAGACTTTGATTCAAGGTAAATCAGCTCCAGGGTTTTATTCAAGATTCAGATTTATTTATCACATATCAAAACATACAGTGAAATGTGTCATTTGCATTAACAACCAATACACAAAGATGTGCTGGGAGTGGCCTGCAAGTATCGATAGACATCCCAGCGGAAACATAGCCTGCCCACAATGCTTGGCAGAACACAGAACACAACAAAAGAGTGATGAAACAACAACAACAAAAACAAGTCCCATTCCTCCCTAACATGCACAGTCATACAACCCTAGGACAGGTAGTCTTTGGCCTCCAGCTTCCACTCACAGATACTGGGCCTTCGGCTTCCCTAGTGGACTCACCAAGGTTCACAGACTCAGGACTCCAGTCATCAGGCCTCTTCTTCTGGGCTTCAGCTTTTGGTATCAACCGCAGGACTCGCCGATCACAAAACACTAGACCTTGAACTCCAGACTCACTCATTCAATGAATTTCAAGACTTTGGTCTCACCGATTTGCATACCCAAGGATTCACTAGCCCTTGCTCCTCCTGCTCACATGGAACTCCGATCCTGGAACCCACCGCCAACTCACTGAACCTGGGGGGCCATTAGCCCTCATCCACACTGGTCTGCCAGCCCGGAGTGTGACCATAGATGTCCCACCTCCACATTACCGGCCTTTGAATGAGGAGCAGAGGCTTAGATTCCAGCCTGATCTCAAATTCCTCCATATCCCTGCCCCTAAACCCTAACTCCCCTCCGTCCCCAAAACCCTCTCTATAAACTAAGAAAGACAACCAAGCAGCTTGCCACCATTTTGACTGGATTCCAGCCACTTCATGAAATGAACTGGCAGTCACATGCGGCCCAGTTTGGAGGCAAAAATGGTCACATAAACAATTTTTATAAAGGTGTTAGCCCATAAAGCTATAACTTCTTTACATTGACCACACAGAAGTTGAAAGACACAGGAACAATATTTTTCCAACCACAAGGTATCAGCTTCCAGTCTGAATAATCATGCAGTCAATACAAAAGGACTATTCCTCACTGTGGAGACCCTAACATAACACAAGGCTGTGTATACTAGCTGTGAAAAGTGAAAAACTGAAAAAGAAACTCAACCTAACCTTGGACAAAATTTAATTTTTGTGAAACTAATGGAAAAATTTAAAAACAATATTATTAATGGATGCAAAGCTTGCTTATTTTTAGTCTAGCCAACCAAATTCTGTTTTCTTTTTAATTCCTTCCCAGGATTTGTACATCCTATGAATGAAGTAAGAAGAATACAAAATTAGGTTGTGACATTTGGCGCAGCACTGATAAATGAGAGACTTGTTTGTCCATGTTAGTTCAGATCCAGTGATGTTGGTGTGGAACTGATGTCACATGAAGGTCAGACTAGATATGGACAACACTTTCCCTTCCCAGGAAAACTTTAGTACATCACTTGGGTTTTGAATAACTACTTGTGGACACTTTGATGCACCATCAATAACTCTCTCTGAGACGTAAAGGTGAGATATTGGCTCTTATTGACTGGAAGAAGGAACAAGCAGTGGTTGACCACCATACTACATCCTGGAGACAGAGAGGCCGGGCTCAGGCCTCAATCGCCTTTATACTGGGGTCTGTGGGAGGAGCCACAGGAGCAGTCAGCAGGGGGTGTGTCCAGACAGGTATATGTAGTTCACCACATTCACCCCCCCCCCCTTTGTTTTAAAAGAGAGTTCCCATGTGGCGAAGTTTCTTACAAGTATATTTACAGGTTAAGTCTATCAGGTGGTCGAATCAGTCACTGCGATCTATGTTGCACCAGCTGTGATTGCACAGGTGCCGGTGGTGGTGATTGCACAGATGCCGGTGGTGGTGATTGCACAGGTGCCGGTGGTGGTGATTGCACAGGTGCCAGTGGTGATTGCACAGGTGCCGGTGGTGGTGATTGCACAGGTGCCGGTGGTGGTGATTGCACAGGTGCCGGTGGTGGTGATTGCACAGATGCCGGTGGTGGTGATTGCACAGGTGCCGGTGGTGGTGATTGCACAGGTGCCAGTGGTGATTGCACAGGTGCCGGTGGTGGTGATTGCACAGATGCCGGTGGTGGTGATTGCACAGATGCCGGTGGTGGTGATTGCACAGGTGCCGGTGGTGGTGATTGCACAGATGCCGGTGGTGGTGATTGCACAGATGCCGGTGGTGGTGATTGCACAGGTGCCGGAGGTGGTGATTGCACAGGTGCCGGTGGTGGTGATTGCACAGATGCCGGTGGTGGTGATTGCACAGGTGCCGGTGGTGGTGATTGCACAGGTGCCAGTGGTGATTGCACCAGAGACGGAGGTTGTGCTGGTTCCGACCTAACTGGAGGTGCAAGCCCACTAGGCGTCAGTGATCCCTCACGCGTGTGCGAGGTGCCTGGTATATACGCGTACGAGACGCCCGGTATAGGAGTGTCGTGAGGAGTCTGTGTAGGGCTTGGTGTGTGCCGTGTCACCTCGGGTACAGGGTTCATAGTTACCATGGAGTGTTCGGGGTAGTGATCTGCTGCTCCTGCAGGCACCAGGTCGCGGACGGAGACCGTGTCCTCCCGCCCATCAGGTAAGACCACGTAGGCATACTGGGGGTTCGCATATAGAAGGTGAACCCTCTCGACCAGCGGGGAGTATTTATTATTCCTCACATGTTTCCGGAGCAGCACTGGCCCTGGGGACGTCAGCCAAGCTGGTAGGGTGGTCCCCTGCTGACTGCTCCTGTGGCTCCTCCCACAGACCCCTGTATAAAGGCGATTGAGGCCTGAGCCCGGCCTCTCAGTCTCCAGGATGTAGTATGGTGGTCAACCACTGCTTGTTCCTTCTTCCAGTCAATAAGAGCCGATATCTCGCCTTTACGTCTCAGAGAGAGTTATTGATGGTGCATCAATTTTATTGACTGGAAGAAGGAACAAGCAGTGGTTGACCACCATACTACATCCTGGAGACTGAGAGACCGGGCTCAGGCCTCAATCGCCTTTATACAGGGGTCTGTGGGAGGAGTCACAGGAGCAGTCAGCAGGGGGCATGTCCAGACAGGTATATGTAGTTCACCACACACTTCAAGGATCATGTTTTGCAAAAAATGTTTTTTGAAGCCAGTCAAGAAATTAATAGAACTGTGCAGATCTCCCCAGGTGCTGGGGATGAATAAAGGACTATTTGAATTTGGTACAGGAATAGAACTCTCAACCCAGAATGTCTGCTGGACTTATCACTCTAATTCTTAATTTTGCTATGTTTTCATAGCAATGACTTTATGTGACCAAAGCAATAAGACAAAATTGAAAAAAAACAATTTTAAGTCTTGAAATCTTTACCCTGCTTCTGAACAGAATCAATTAATCTTGTTCTCTCCTTCCATCTGAAAGAATGTCCACACCTTTCAATGACAAAGACCATAGGAACTCACTGTGTTCAAAGATTAAGCATCAGACCTTGAACTTGGAGGTGTAATGTCTATTATCTGTCACTTCAGGTAAAAAGAATTCATAAAAATTGTCAGGGTTGATGGGGTTGAAATAGGCAGATGTTGATAGATTCTAGACTGGTCAGGGAGAAGGTAGGAGATTAGGGATGAGAGAGAAAATGGATCAGCCATGATGAAATGATGGAACAGCCTCGATGGGACAAATGGCCTAATTCTGCTCCCATATCTTGCGGTCTTAGAAAACTGAACAGGATATCATGGGATGAGTACAATATACAAATACAGCAGCTGCTCAATTGACAAAAGAGACCCGTTCCTGGGAAATATTTATTTAAGTAAACTTTCAATAATCAAAAGGGCTAGTGAAATGCACAATGGACATTTTGATATACTGTATTCCTATGATGGGTGAGCAATGAACTTTTCATTAGTGTAAAATAGAATTATAAACTGCATACATGGAGCCCAAAGAGTTAACTATATAGTAGCAATGCTTCTTAAATCAAATGTTTGTAAATCAAGGAATAATTGTTCATTTTTGATCAAAATCTTTGCTTCTCAATCTCATAAAAAATAATTCCTCCATTAAACTATCAAATTTTCTGTTGCCACCTATCAGAGATACTATAACAATTTACATTGACCCAGCTATCCTGCAGTAAAACATTCTACCCGCAATTCCTGGCTGACCTTGACAATACCTCTTAACAAAGGTCAAAGGCACTTATGTCAAGGACTTCCCTCTGGTGAGCAGCAAATCAGAAACAAGCTCCAATTTTATTTATCTTCTTAAGCATCGCAAAACATAGAACAAAAATTTGATATGCATTTTAGATCACAATAGCAGAGAAAAAAAATCGCAAAGAGCCTGAACAAAACCAAGAGTATTTTTGAAACCACAGCATTTTTCAGTTCTCTGAAGGGAATGATAACCCTGCATCCCTAAAATTATTTATTTTTCCAGATTATTTTTCTGTTATTTTACTTGGCAACAGTGGTCAACTGACCAAAGTCATCATAAAAAATAAAAAAAATCTGGCTTGGTTTATCAATGTGTTCTACTTGAATGCAATTTCTAACTAAATACTTCTACCTCTTTGTCAAACTTTCCATATTTAAAACATAAGAGATATTCCAATAAATTCCTAAATGCACAGTACTAATTGAATAGACTTCGGCACACATGACTTGCATGTATGATTGTAATGTGTTCCTGCCTGCTTCTCCCTGTTCCTTGATCTGTACGTTACCATCTATGCAGGCCTAGACCAGAGATTTTTGCTTCTCCACATATTGTTGTAATTTTGCTGACAAATTTCAGCATCAAACCACTATGCATAAAATATGGACATAATACGTGAATCCAAGGTGAAGCTTGAAGATATCCAATCATCATCTAACTTCACTATAAGGAGGGTGGTAAGAGATGGTCCCCAAAAAGACATTCACAATATTTCACATTATATGCATGGTAACATTTGATTTCATTCCTTATGCCTACAAGTTTCATGTTATTAAAACAAACACAGGAAGAGCGAGAGCAGGAACCGTTTATTTTAGACTTGAAGACCGTAAGTCATAGGAGCAGAATTAGTCAATTTAGGCCATTGAGTCTGTTCTGCCATCTCAACACGGCTGATCCATTTTCCCTCTCAGTCTCCTGCCTTCTCCCCATAGCCCTTCAAGCCTTGAAGAATCAAGAATCTATCAAACTCCATCTTAAATATACTCTATGACTTGGCCTCCATAGCTGCCTGTGCCAACAAATTCCACAGATTCATCTCTCTGTCTCAAGAAATTCCTCCTCATCTCCATTCTAAAATGACGCCCTGCCATACTGAGACTGTCTCTTCTGGTCTTAGACTCTCCCACCATAGGAAGCATCCAGTTGGTTGAGGTCTTTCAACATTCAATAGATTTCAATGAGGTCTGCCCTTATTCTTCTGAATTCCAATAAGTAAAGGCCCAGAGCCATCAAGCACTCCACATCATATAAAGCTATTATAACCCGGAAACCATTATCCCAAAATGCAGTGAAAGCAGATTAAACAACATTTGAAAGAGAATTAGATTTGAGGTTGAAAGTGAAAATCTGCAGAACTGCTGGAATACACCAGAGCAGTGAGACAAATGAATAACTTTTTCAAGAAGCCAGCAACAACTTGATGGCTTTTGCTCTTCGCCTATTCCATTTGCTTTTACGATTTTTCTTACTTTTCCATATCTTGGAATAAACCAGCAATGACGCCTCAACAGGGGCACAGAATCTCCAGCCAAGAATGATTCCTTGATTCTGTTTGATTCACTTACAGCACCGGAAGCAAGAGGACACTACAGCACAGAAACAGTCTCTTTGGCCCATCTAGTCCATGCCAATTTATTAATCTAACCAGTCCCATTGACCTGCACACAGACCATAAGCGGCCATACACCCCCCCCCCCAAAATGTTTAATTTCTCTTAAATGCCAAAATCAAACTCACATCCACCTCTTCCAATGGCAGCTCATTCCACACTTTCAGCACACTCTGTGGGAAGAAGTTCCCCTTCATCTTCCCCTTAAACATTCACCTTTCACACAGTTCCAGTCTCACCCAACCCCAGTAGAAAAAACCTGCTTTCATTTACCCTGTCTATACTGTTGATCTCTCATCAATGGAAATGGGTAAGGAAACTCACTACACAACTCAGTCAATCAAAGCTCACATTTTAATTGTCTTTGCACAAACAACAATGTAATTATGTTGACCCCAGGGGAACAACTCAGAACACAATTTTACTGTTCCCTCTGTACCAATACTCACTCAGACAACTTGTCCAATTTATGTCATATGATCAATCCTTTCTTCACCCAGGCCCTGTGCTTTGGGGCGTCTCAAGAGAGTTATTGCTGATAGCACACTTGAAGTATCTACTTTTATACTATTTCCTTACCAATTCAAATACTGCAGTGTTATTGGCTGCAGGTCATCTGATTGACTTTTGATACCTTTTCACTGGCTCTGCCCCAAGCCAGCAACCATTTATTGCATCTTCCCAGCAAGTGGCAATCAGTAATTTATGGTTGTTTGTTCTCTTCAGTAACCAGCTCGAATCACTCCAGGCAGGCACCAACCACAACATTCACAAGGCTGCATGTTATATTATATCAAAGAACACCTCACAAATAACTTATTTGTAAACGATCTCTAGTTAACCAAAATATCATCGTGTCTACTTAAAAACAGAGAAAACAAAGCAACTTATGAGGATGTAAAACAGTTCCTCAAAATGGCAGTCTCCATCTCCAAACACATGGCAGGAACAAGGACAATTGATCTGTCTGCTTCCACTGTCCTTGACCCATTCCAGTTCGATATTTTCTTCCATAATTTAAATCCACCATGGCCAGCGATAACCCTCATAATTTTGCATACCTCTATCAAATCTCCTGTCATTTTTCTATGCTCTAGGGAGTAAAGCCTTAACATATTCAGCCATTCCCTACAATCAAGTCATCAAGCCCCAGCAACATCCTTGTAAATTTTCTCTGCACTCTAGCAGTCTTACTAATATCTTTTCAGTTCGTAGGTGACCAGCACTTCACACAATACTCCAAATTAGAGCTCTGCAACATCAATATAACATCCAGTTCCTATACTTGGTTTATGAAGGCTGATGTGCCAAAAGCTCCCTTTATGGCCCCAGCTACCTGTGATACCATTCTCCAAAAATTATGGATTTATATTCCCAGATCTCTCTGCTCTATCCACTCCATGGTGCCAAAACACTCACTGTGTAAGCTCTACCCTAGTTTGTCCTCCCAAAGTGCAACACCTCACACTTGTATGCATTGAGTTGCATATGCCATTTTCAGCACATTTTTCCAGCTGATCACAGTCCTGGTGTAAGCTTTGATAGTCTTCCTCGCTGTCCACTATGCCCCCAATCTTGGTGTCCTCTGCAAATTTGCTGATCAAGTTTATTACATTACCATCCAGTTCATTGATATATGTAGATGACAAACAATACAGAGCCAGCACCAGTCCCTGTGGCATAACATTAGTCACAGGCCTACAGCCAGAGGGGCAACCACCTACTACCACTCTCTGGCTTCTCCTCAAAGCCAATATCTCATCCAATTTACCACTTCATCCTGAAGGCCAAGAGACTGAATCTTCCCGATCAACGTCCCATGCAGGACCTTGTCAAAGGCCTTGCTAACATTTATGTAGGCAACACTCACAGTCTTGCCTTCATCAACTTTCCTGGTAACTTCCTTGATAAGCTCTGTAAGATTGGTTGGACACAACTTACCATGCACAAAGCCATGTTGACTATCACTATTCAATCCTTGTCTATCCAAATATTCATATATCAGTCCCTTAGAATACCTTCCAATAACTTACACACTTCTGATGTCAGGGTCACTGGTCTATAATTGCCCAGTTTATTCTTAGAGCCTTTCTTAAGTAATGGAATGACATTAGCTATCCTCCAATTCCTTGGCACCTCACCTGTCACTAAGGAAGTTTTAAATATCTCTGCTAGGTCTGCTGCAATTTCTGCACTAGACTTCCACAAGGTCCATGGGAACATCTTGTTAGACCCTGGGGATTTATCCACACTAACTTGCATCCAAACAGCAAGCACATCCTCCTCTGTAATGCATATAGGGTCCATGAACTCACTGCTGCTTTGCCTCACTTATACAGACTCTGTGTCCATCTCCTGAGTATATACAGATGCAAACCCATTTAAGATCTCCCCTATCGCTTTCAACTTCATACATAAATGACCACATTGATCTTGAATAGGACCAATTTTGTCCCTTGCTGTCCTTTTGTTCTTAATATAACTGTGGAAGCCTTTGGGATCGCTTTCACCTTGTCTGCTAGAGCAACCTTCTTTCCAGATGCCTTCTTTTAGTCCTCCTGATTTCCTTTTTCAGTGTTCCCTTGCATTACTTACCAAGCACAACTTCACCAGAAAACAACCTGGCCCAACCCATACTTACCAGATCCTTTCTGATACCATCAAAAGTGGCTTTACTCCAAATTTGAATCTCAACCCAAGGACCAGATCTATCCATCTCCATAGTTACCTTGAAACTAATAGTATTATGATCAATAGATGCAAAATGTTCCCCTGTGCAAACTTCTGACATCTGCCCTGTTCCATTCCCTAATAGGAGATCTAATATTGCACTCTCTCTAGTTGGGACCTCTATGTATTGATTAAAAACACTTTACAGAATCCATTTGACAGTCTCTATCCCATTCAGTATGGGAGTTCCAGTCAATATGTGGAAAGTTAAAATCACCTACTATCACAACCTTATGTTTCTTGCAACAGTCTCAGATCTCTACAAATTTACTCTTCCAAATCCTTTTGACTAATGGGGAGGGTCTATAATATAATCTCATTAATCTGGTCATCCTTTCTTATTCCTCAGTTCCACTCATATAGCCCCAGTAGACAAGCTGTCCAATCTGTCCTGTCTAAGCACTGTCATGACATTTTTTCTGAATAGTAATACCACCCGTCCCCCTTTAATCCCTCCGGCACTATCACATCTAAAGCAACAGAAACCAGGAATATTGAGCTGCCAGCCCTGCCACTCCTGTAACCAAGTCTCAATAATAAATATAATGTCATAGTGTAGCAATGTGCTACACACAGCGCTGAAATCATGACATGTAGTCGGTAAGTCGTTTCGAGACTAGTTTACTCGAACTTCGTGGTGCTGGCATTTAATCCCTAGTGCCCGCCCTCTCCGGGCGGAAATGACATCAAAGGTGCATTACCAAAGTCTCCCCCCGTGCGCTAGGTTGGGTTTCCCAACATGAATTTAAATTGACAGAACATCATGCACCAAAGCCCTATGATCTAACACTTTCGTGCCTCTCTAGTATTGTGTTCAAGTAACTCCTAACTGGGAAATGGACTCTAATACTGGGGAAGATTGGCTTGGTACACCAAAACCTGAACCACTTCCATTTACTTTTGTGCAACTGTTAAAGTTTTGAATGTGCAGATATCACCTTGAGATTGAAAGTAAAAGTGGTCAGTCTCAAGGTTTGACAGATATTCACTGAGTTTTGATGATGCATGACATCACCAGAACTGTGGGATTGATTTGTTCTGTTGCCATCTTCTATTAGCCATTGAACATCTATAACTCTGCATCACATCTCCCTAGTCCTTCTCTTTGACTCTCCTTTGAGACAAAGATTTGTTCTCTTTTCAAATTTGAGTCCAATTATCTGAAAGTGCAAGGGACAAAGATGGAAGACCAAACAGCCTGATAAAGATGGAGTTCACAATACTGTATAATGACAGAGCTGTCATTGATTCCTCAAATGATGAAAATATTGAAGCTTGAGAGGATAGAAATTCTATTCTGTGAAATACAATAGCTCTTGTTTCTTGCCCCTAATAGATTTTTTCCACCAGATGATAAAGCAAAGTGATTGGTTTTGGAAAATGTAATTATTAATAGTCATTCATATGAAAGCTGCGACAGAGACCAATGATCACCCCTGAGTTACCCTGAGAGGAAGTTAGGACATCTGCCTATTTCTGTCTGGACTTAGAGGAAAGAAGTGTCAAGGCCATTTTGCTAAATTAATCTTATGTGGCATTCAATTATGCAGATACTTCTTACACTAGATTCTATTCACTAGCAGTATGAAAAATAACAAATGAAAACCTCTGTGTTGTCATTAGCAAACTGCTAAAATATTGCTTACCTTAAACATGCTCATTCACAATTTCATTATTCAAAGTTGAAGATAGTTGCTTTATCAGCAAAGATTAGCCAGTTGAAAAAATACTTCATTTTCTTGAGTTTATTCCTTTTTTTGTCCCTTCTGATTCAGTCTGAATATCCTTCTGTAATTTTATCCTCTCCTTTCCTTAAAATTTCATACGCACCAGTTTGCCTCTATTACTTTTTTCAGGTGAGACAGTGACAGAATTGAGTTGCTTTCAGTGCACTAATTCTGAGCTAAAATGCAAAAATGCCTGTTCATTTTTCCTTTGGGTACACAGCAGATAAATGTAACTTTGGTTGCATGGTTGTGTGACATTGAGCAGATTACTAAACATGTAACAAATTGACAGTGGCTTCAGCAAAGCAACAGCACCTCCACATCAGTAGAAGCATCTCTCAGATAAATCCCTTTTGGATAAAGCTGAGCTGTCGATACCCACACACTTCCGACTACTAAATAGATCGATTTCAGAAAATTAACAGAAACTTTCATGGGGCTTCAAAGAAGGAAGGAATAATATGAGGCCCTCTGTTGGGCGGGGCCGACTGTGGATGTGGCGTCCCAGCTGTCTGCACGATACGCAAGCCAGTACATAAACAAGGGCAGTACAATATGGAGAGAAGGCTGTTGCCAATGTAGTAGACACCCTCTCTCCATGCAGCTGATAGATAGATAGATAGATAGATAGATAGATAGATAGATAGATAGATAGATAGATAGATAGATAGATAGATAGATAGATAGATAGATAGATAGATAGATAGATAGATAGATAGATAGATAGATAGATAGATAGATAGATAGATACTTTATTCATCCCCATGGGGAAATTCAACTTTTTTTTCCAATGTCCCATACACTTGTTGTAGCAGAACTAATTACATACAATACTTAACTCAGTAAAAAAAAATATGATATGCATCTATGATATGATGATGAATCCAAAGGAACCATATAACAATTACAGCACGGAAACAGGCCATCTCGGCCCTTCTAGTCCGTGCCGAATGCTTACCCTCACCTAGTCCCACCTACCTGCACTCAGCCCATAGCCCTCCATTCCTTTTCTGTTCATATACCTATCCAATTTTTTTTTTAATGACAAAATCGAACCTGCCTCTACCACTTCTACAGGAAGCTCGTTCCACACAGCTACCATTCTCTGAGTAAAGAAGTTCCCCCTTGTGTTACCCCTAAACTTTTGCCCCTTAAGTCTCAACTCATGTCCTCTTGTTTGATGCTCCCCTACTCTCAATAGAAAAAGCCCATCCACATCAACTCTATCCATCCACCTCATAATTTAAATACCTCTATCAAGTTCCCCTCAACCTTCTACTCTCCAAAGAATAAAGACCTAACTTGTTCAACCTTTCTCTGTAACTTAGATGCTGAAACCCAGGTAACATTCTAGTAAATCTTCTCTGTACTCTCTCTATGTTGTTGACATCTTTCCTATAATTCAGTGACTAGAACTGTACACAATACTCCAAATTCGGCCTTACCAATGCCTTGTACAATTTTAACATTATATCTCAACTCCTATACTCAATGCTCTGATTTATAAAGGCCAACATACCAAAAGCTTTCTTCACCACCCTATCCACATGAGATTCCACCTTCAGGGAACTATGCACCATTATTCCTAGAACAGTCTGTTCTACTGCATTCTTCAATGCCCAACCATTTACCATGTATGTCCTATTTTGATTATTCCTACCAAAATGCAGCACCTCACACTTATAACGACAGGAGACTGCTCCAGTTGGCATCAGTAGCAACACATAGGACTGTCTTAGGGACTTAGAGAATTAGATACAAATTATAAAAGTCTCAAGGATAAAATTAGATGTTGATCTCAGGCTTAAAAGAGTCATTTTGCACAGCTTATTTCAGCCTAAGCAGATGAGGACAGAGGAGGATGCAGCAATCAGACTGGAATATCTGAAAGGAGTCATACTGAAATACATTGGTCTTGGCAGTATTAATTAGGAGAGAAAGCTTTCACATCTGATTTTAGACAAGTCATCGGACACTAGAAGTTACTTACTGAAGCAGGTGGAGAAGCCACAAATGGAAAGTGAATCTGGTGACTGCAATGTATTGAAATCAACTTAGAATTTTAGCAAAAGGAACATAGAACAGAACTGTACAAGATTTTAATGATAAGCTCACACCATAGGGTAAATCCCAAAAATGCAATCCCTGATACACATGATCTATTTCTGTAACTCTGACCTCTTGTCATTTATTTATCTTAATAATGATTTATTTTTAAATGACATAATGATATCCTTCCTTTTTGACAAGGTTTTGTGTTAGAAATAGGCATTCCTCAATTTCACTTGCCATTCAGACTATTTCATGTCTGTTAATAAGCACTAACTCTGAAAAGTCAGGGTTAAATAACAATGTACTTTTGCATAAGTTATTTACTGCAGCAGAAGAACATTACGTATTTGTCTTTGAGCAGAATTTTGCTGTATATACAGAACCTAATTACAATGAACTCATAAGTAGATAAAGCAGGAGACTGCCACTTGGATCATTAAACCTGATTCTAAAAGAACATGCCACATCTTCCACCTCATGCATAATTTCCTTGCCTATCTTCATGATCTCTTTAGCATCCATAAATCTGTTGGGTTTTGTTTTGAACCAACTCAGTAACTAAGTCCCCACAAGCCTCTGAGCTAAAGAAGTCCAAAGATTCACTACATTGACCTTAACAATCTAACCTCATTTTGACCTTGCACCTTATTTCATTCTGCACTGTTATGTTTTCACTTGTGCTACCTCAATGCACTATTGTAATTAATTGGCCTGTGTATGTAAAACAATTTTTTCACAGTACATCATGTATGATAATAGCAAACTAATTTACAATTTCTCTGTAAAGAAATTCCTTCTAATCTCAATCCCAAATGGTTTCCCTTTTGCTCTTCAACTGTGACTCCTAGTTTCAGACTCATTAGGCAAGGAAATCATCTTCCCCGTCATCAACCTGGGCAAGACATGAACAAATGCTTGTTTCAGTGAAATTAGTCCTGTAGCGATGTGCTACACACAGCGCTGAAATAACTACATGCAGTCGATAAGTCATTTCGAGACTAGTTTATTAAAACTTGGCGGTGCTGGCATTTAAATCCCTAATGCCTGCCCTCTCCGAGCAGAAATGACATCAGAGGTGCTTTACCAAAGATTCCCCTGCGCGCTGGCTATTTGTGAGCCGGTTCGCCTGCGCAGAAAGTGGGTCACCACATAACCCCTCCCCCCAGAACCGGCGATACACCCCCCAATGTCCACAGTCTGGATCAGCCTCTGTTTGGGAGGTCTGCCTCTGTGCCGCGGTGCCTGAACCTCGACCGGCTGAGCCAAGTCCACATGGGCTGGTTTGAGTCGGTCAATCGTGAAAACCTCCTCTCTCCCCCCAATGTCCAGAACGGGACACTGGTAGGGGGCCCACAATATCCACATGAATGTGGTCGAACCTCCGGTGGGTGGGTTCGAACTGCTGTGGCGGGGCTTTAGTGTGCCGCTGCACCTTGGGGGTTTGGCACTGCGTGCACCTTTTGGCCCATTCACTGACCTGCTTGCGAAGTCCGTGCCACATGAACTTAATGGAGACAATCCGGATGGTTGTCCTGATAGATGGGTGCACCAAACCGCGTATGGAGTCGAAAACTCGCCGCCTCCAGGCTGCCGGGACGATGGGGCGAGGTTGGCCGGTAGCCATGTCGCACAGGAGGGTCCTCTCACCTGAGCCTACAAGAAAGTCCTGCAGCTGCAAACCCGAGACTGCAGTCCTGTAGCTGGGCATCTCGTCATCTGCCTGCTGCGCCTCTGCCAGTGCTGCATAGTTCACCCCCAGGGACAGGGCTTGGACAGCTGGTGGGGAGTGAGCGTCCGCCACGACATTGTCCTTTCCCGAGACATGCTAGATGTCCGTCGTGTACTCGGAGATGTAGGACAGTTGTCGCTGCTGGCAAGCCGACCAGGGATCGGACACCTTCGTGAACGTGAAGGTCAATGGTTTGTGGTCCGTGAACGCGGTGAACGGCCTGCCTTCCAAGAAGTACCTGAAATGCCAGATTGCCAGATACAATGCCAACAGCTCCCAGTCGAAAGCACTGTACTTGAGTTCGGGTGGTCGTAGGTGCTTGCTGAAGAACCCCAAGGGTTGCCAGCGCCCCTCGATGAGCTGCTCCAGCACCTGACCGACTGCTGTGTCGGATGCGTCCACCATGAGTGCGGTCGGAACGTCTGTTCTGGGGTGCACCAGCATCGTGGCATCTGCCAAGGCTTCCTAGGCTTTAACGAAAGCGGCCGTGGCCTCCTCGTCCCAAGTAATGTCCTTGCCTTTACCCGACATCAGGGTGTACAAAGGGCGCATGATACAGGCTGCTGAGGGGAGGAAACGGTGGTAGAAGTTCACCATACCAACGAACTCCTGTAGGCCTTTGACCGTGTTGGGCCGGGCAAAGTGGCGGATCGCATCTACCTTGGCGGGCAGAGGTGTTGCCCCATCTTTGGTAATCCTGTGGCAGATCCTGTAAACAGATGCTCCTGACGACAACTGCTGACTATAAGGATGTCGTCCAAATAGATAAACGCAAAGTCCAGGTTGCGTCCCACCACGTCCATTAGCCGCTGGAACGTCTGTGCGGTATTCTTCAGGCCAAACGGCATTCGGAGGAACTCGAACAGGTCGAACAGGGTGATGAGTGCTGTTTTGGGGATGTCTTCAGGGTGCACCGGGATTTGATGGTATCCTCGGACAAGGTCTACTTTGGAAAAGATTCTTGCCCCGTGCAGGTTTGCTACAAAGTCCTGTATGTGCGGCACGGGGTAGCGGTCTGGAGTTGTAGCCTCGTTCAGTTTGTGGTAGTCGCCACATGGTCTCCAACCCCCGGCTGCTTTGGGCACCATGTGCAGGGGGGAGGCCCATGGGCTGTCAGACCTCCGTACTATCCCCAATTCCGCCATCCTCTTGAACTCCTCCTTCGCCATGTGGAGCTTTTCTGGGGGGAGCCTTCGTGTGCGGGTGTGGAGGGGTGGTCCCTGGGTCAGGATGTGGTGCTGTACCCCATGTCTGAGCATGGTTGCTGTGAACTGCGGTGCCAGAATCGATGGAAAGTCCACCAGGATTCTGGTGAATTCGTTGTCCAACAGCGTGATGGAGTCCAGGTGTGGGGCCGGCAACTTGGCTTCACCCAGGGAGAACGTCTGGAAAGTCTCGGCATGTACCAGTCATTTCCCTTGCAAGTCAACCAGCAGGCTGTGAGCTCGCAAGAAGTCCACCCCCAGGATTGGTTGGGCCACCGCGGCCAGTGTGATGTCCCACGTGAACCGGCTGGCGCCGAACTGTAGCTGCACTGTGCGGGTGCCGTAGGTCCATATCGTGCTACCATTTGTGACCCTCAGGGTGGGTCCTGGCTTCCTGTTGCGGGTGTCGTACCCCGTCGGGGGCAAGACGCTGATCTCCACTCCGGTGTCGACCAAGAAGCGGCGTCCCGGCTGTTTGTCCCAGACGTACAAGAGGCTGTCCTGGTGGCCAGCCGCCACAGTCATTAGCGGCAGCTGGCCCTGGCCCTTGCAGGGCGGGCGACAACGGTGGGCTTTTGTGCCCCACCACTGGTGGTAGAAACACCACTGTTCACTGGCCTCCTCACTCCTGCCTCTGTGTTGTGTGCGCCCCCCTGCCGGGCCTGGTCTGGTCTGCTGTTGGGCGCATGGCCTGGTAATCTGACCGACCGACGCCACTCTCTCCCTCTTGGCTTTCCACAGCACGTCTGCCCGGGCCGCCACCTTCCGGGGGTCACTGAAATCTGCGTCGGCCAGCAGCAGTATGTCCTCGGGCAGTTGTTCTAGGAATGCTTGCTCGAACATGAGACAGAGCTTATGTCTGTCAGCCAGGGACAGCATCTTGTTCATCAATGCTGGCGGCAGTCTGTCTCCCAAACCGTCCAGGTGAAGCAGGCAGGCACCCCGCTCACGCCATGAGAGGCCAAAGGTCCCAATGAGCAGCGCTTTGAATGCTTCATATTTGCCTTCTTCTGGGGGTGACTGTATGAAATCTGCAACCTGGGCAGCCGTCTCCTGGTCAAGGGTGCTCACCATGTGATAGTAACACACGGACTCAGAGGATATCTGCCGAATCTGGAACTGGGCTTCTGCTTGGCTAAACCACACGCGTGGTCGCAGCGTCCAGAAAGTCGGCAGTTTTAGCGAAACTACGTGAACTGATGAAGAGTCGGTCATCTTTGTTCCAAATCCAGTTTGGACCGTCGGGGTCACCAATGTAGCGATGTGCTACACACAGCGCTGAAATAACAACATGCAGTCAGTAAGTTGTTTTGAGACTAGTTTATTCAAATTTCGCGGTGCTGGCATTTAATCCCTAGCACAGAGGTGACGTCAGAGGTGCATTACCAAAGTCTCCCCCCGTGTGCTGGCTATTTGTGAGCCGGTTCACCTGCGCAGAAGGTGGGGCGCCACAGTCCAGTCCTTTAAAGCCAATAGAATGAAATTCCAAACTGTTTAACCTCTTCTCATTTAACTGGCCTGCCATGCTAGTAACCAGTCTGATGAATCTATGCTATATAACCATATAACAATTACAGCACAGAAACAGGCCATCTCAGCCCTTCTAGTTCGTGCCTAATGTTTATTCTCACTCCCATTGACCTGCACTCAGCCCATAACCGTCCATTCCTTTCTTGTCCATATAGCAATCCAATTTGTTTTAAATGACAATATCAAATCTGCCTCTACCACTTCTACTGGAAGCTCATTCCACACAGCTACCGCTCTCTGAGTAAAGAAGTTCACCCTCGTGTTACCCCTAAACTTTTGCCCCCTAACTCTCAACTCATATCCTCTTGTTTGAATCTCCCCTACTCTCAATGGAAATGCCTATCCACATCAACTCTATCTATCCCCCTCATAATTTTAAATACCTCTTTCAAGTCCCCCTCAACCTTCTACACTCCAACCTTCTATGCTGTACTCCTTCTGCCAATGCCAAAAATCCAAAGTAATTTTCCAATGCTGGAAATCTTAAGTACAGGCAAAAAAAAAATGCTGTAAACGTTCAGCAGCTTGAAGAGAATTTGCAGATTGAGAAAGAAAGGTTTCAGTCAAGCCAAAACATCAACTTTGTTTCTCTCCCAACAAGTACCTCTGACTTCTTGAGTACTTCCCGTATTTTCTGTTTTAATTGCACTAAACACAACACCTGAACAGGTTCTTTGGCCCAGAATATTGTGCCAAACTCAGTTAAGCTAGCAATAAAGTTTCGAAGTATACTAATCCATTATGCCTACACATTCTTCATATTCCTTCATTTTCTAGAGCCTTTTAAAGACCTCTTTTGTATCTGCCTCCACAACCATCTCTGACAATACGTTCCAGATACCCACAGTCAATGCATAAAACTCTTGTCTTGCACATGTTCTTTGAATTTATGCCCTTTGCTTTAAATGTCCTCATTAAATAGGCATTGCGACCCTGGGAAAAAGGAATAGCAAGTAGATCATTTTTAGATAAAGAAACCAAAACCATGAACGGTCTCATCAGTGCCCTATATAAATACAGTTAAGCATCTTTACTCTTGGACTTTAATCCTGTCTAACAAAGACCAGCAGACCAGTCTGCTGCATCTGGAGACTTGTGTCCAGGGCCACTTTGAACATTAATATTTGCCAGTAACTCAAGGTTTGAAAGTTCTTACATTGTGCATTTATTTCACTCAAAGTGAATGTTGCCACATTTTCCACGATTGACTCCATCTGCGGTCTTACCCTCCCTTTAGGGTTGTGCTGCTCCTTTACATCCTCATTACTGTCCACACTCTCCTTAGGTTTGTATCTTCAGCAAACTCAGAAATGCTACATTTGGTTTCCCAGAAGGTCGCTGATCTGGTTCTGGAATGATTGGGCCAAAGCACCTATCCCAGTGGTATCCCAAAATCACAGTCTACCAACCTGGAAAAAACCTGGAAATTCCAAAGTGAAAATCTGAAAAAATATCAGTTGCTGAAAATCTAAAATAAAAACAGAGTGCTGGAAATCCTCAGCAGGTCAGACTGAATTGGCGAGAAGAGAAATTGAGTTAATGCTTCAGGCCTTTCAATCAGAAATATTAACTTTGTATCTTTTGTCACAGATGAGGCCTGACTTGCTGAACTTTCCATTTGTTCCTGCATTATGCTTCCTGTTTGTTTACCTACTGTCAGTCTTTGCTAATATATTACCATTAGTTCAAACAGGCTCACCAACCACATCCTCAGGTGCACCACATCCTCAGGTTTATCCTCAAATGCACTCTGAGACATGTCCACAAATGTCTCCAATCAATTTATCTTATGTGATTTTCTCTTCCATGCAACCAGGTCTCCTGCTCAATCATATTATCACTTTTTAAGTATATTCTTATCATCCTTTATTATTGATTCCAACATACGCCCAACCATTGGTGGACAAGTCAAGGTTATTGTCAGTTAGCTACATGTATACCACCAAATGAGACAACATTTCTCTGGAAAAGGGCGTAAAGCACAGTAGTATACATAGCACACATATAATTCACAATAACTTAGGGAATTAAGAATTAAATCTACAAATGAATTACACAAAGATAAACAAAGTGCATAAATTAAATACTGTAGGGCACAGTACAATTTACCTGGTAACACTTCAAATGCAATGCCACAGAGATTTCAGAAGCCTAATGACCCGGGGGTAGCAACTGCTACCCATCCTGCCCATTCTGTCTTTATGCATCAGAGTCTCCTGCCTGATGATAGAATGTCAAAGAAGATGCTGCATGGATGGGATCCTTGATAATACTAAGAGTCCTGTGAACACAGCGCTCCTGATAAATGTCCCTGAATGATGGTAGGGAGGTTCCTATGATCCTCGTGGCCATTCTCACAGTCCTTTGTAGGGACTTCTGGTTTGATGCTACCTGCTGCTCCTATTTCAGATGGAGATTCAGCTTGTCAGGATGTTCTCAGTGGTGTTCCTGCAAAATTCCATTAAGGTGGGGTGAGGGGAAGCCTCACTTGCCTCAATCTCCTCAGGAAGTGGAGAAGCTGCTGCGAAGCTCATAGATCAGTGAACTTTAACACTTTGATCAATTGTGACTTCCCTGTTTTCTGCCTTTCTCCTTTAACTCAGTTGAAAGCTTTCCTTGGAGAGTCATAAGGCAAAAGAGCTTCTTGAAATAGTACTTCTGTGTAATAACTCTCATTTATTTCAATTGGAGTATATAAATCAAGCAGTCACAGAGTTCTCTAATCCAGACAAAATCTAGAATTCCAACAGCTGAAGAACATTTTGTCTCAATTTGCCTTGAAAGATAGTCTGTTGATGAATCATCAACACAAAAAAACAGTCCCTGCTAATGTCAGCAAGACACTTGATCACTGAAGGTAGTCAATATCCTGTTCTGACCTGACACTCATAATTGTGCATTTAATAGCAGGAGTCCCAAGTTAATGATCAGAAGAAATTCAGTCTCAGTTTTCCCTCCCAAACACAGAGGTACCAAGGCCAATTATAGCTTTCCTCCTTGCCAAATAGAATTCATTAACATCCAAAATGAGCTTTTTTTCAAAGCAGTAATTGATAGCATGTGCTTCAATCTTCAGTTGGGCTTGAGGGTTATCTAGTTATCCATGTACTGGTGTCTTGAGATAAGTTTAATTCACAACTGTGCAAAAATAACTTATCTGACCTGCAACATCAGCGGTCTGGGCATGAAAATATTTGTTGGCCATAGAATCATAGAACAATGCAGCACAGAAATAGGCCTTTTAACCCAACTCTTCCACACTGACTAAGATGCCCATCTAAGCTGGTTTCATTTCTCCGCACTTGACCCATATCCTTCTAAACTTTTCCTAACATGTACCTGGCCAAATGCCACTTAACTATTGTTATTGTACGTGCCTCAACCACATCCTTTGGCAGCTTGTGCCGTATACAAACCATCCTCTGGGTGAAAGGTTGCCCCTTTGGTTCCTTTTAAGTCTTACCGCTATTCCCTCTCATTTTTTTAAAATTCCCTTTCTCTGGGAAAAAGATTGTTTGCATACACCCTATTTCTGCCCCTTATGATTTTATATATTCTATGTCGCCCGTCAGTCTCCCACACTCAAAGGAATAATATCCCAGCCTGCCCATCTTCTCTGTACCCAGGCCCTCAAGCCCTAGCAATATTCTCACATATCTGGTAAGGGAGTAGCAGAGCATCAGACCGAAAGTCCCTACAAAGGACTATGAGAACAGCCGAGAGAATCATAGGGAACATTCATCAGGAGAGCTACATACGCCCTTCATATTATCAAGGATCCCACCCATCCATCCAGCTTCCTCTTTGACTTTCTGCCATCAGACAGGAGACTCTGATGTATAAAGACAGCATGGGAAACAACTTCTTCCCTCAGGTCATTAGGCTTCTGAACTCTCTGATGTACTGTATTAAAAATGTCACTGAATAATTTGTGCTGTATTCTATGATATTTAATTTATGCACTTTACTTTGTTTATCTATGCATAATTCTTTTGTAGATTTAATTTGTACTTTCCCAAGTTATTGTGTATCATATATACTACTGTGCTTTACTCAATAGTCCAAAGAACAGTGTGTTGCCTTTCCTATAACAGGTTGCCAGTACCATACACAATACTTCAAATGCTTCCTCACCAATATCTTATACAACTATACTCTAATTGTGGCCTCAACAATGACTTGGGCAATATACTCTATGTGTGGCTTCACTAACATCTTCTACAACTATACCCAAGGTGTAGCCATACAAACATCTGTACATTTAAGCACTAGGTGTGGCCCCACCAACATCTTGTACAACTATACACTAGGCAAGGCCTCAAATTCAAGGACACGACCCACCCAGCCAACACACTTTTTGTCCTTCTTCCCTCCGGGAGAAGGTTCAGGAGCTTGAAGATTCATACAGCCAGATTTGGGAACAGTTTCTTTCCAACTGTGATAAGACTGCTGAATGGATCCTGACTCGGATCTGGGCCGTACCTTCCAAATATCCGGACCTGACTTGCACTACCTTACTTTCCCTTTTCTATTTCCCAATAATGATTTATAAATTAAATTTTTATTATATTTACTTCGATTTGTACTTCAGGGAGCACGAAGTGCAGAATCAAATATCGCTGTGATGATTGTACGCTCTAGTATCAATTGTTTGGTGACAATAAAGTAAAGTAAATTCAAGTTTATTGTCATCTACTGTACAGATATACAATCATGGTGCATACATAAATCATATATTACACACAGCACATAAAACTAAATATTACCACAAGTCAGTTATTAAAATATAATTTAAAGTGCAGGTAGTGTGCAGAACAAGTAAACAGCTTGTTATCCTAGTGACAAGACCTCAGTGGTGACAGGGCATTCATTAGTCTCGCAGCCTGAGGGAAGAAGCTGTTACCCAGTCTGCAGTCCGAGTCCTGATGATCCTCTACTTCCTTTCTGACAATAATGAGTCAAAAAGATTGTGCGATCATCACCAGCATCCTACACTAATCCCACTCTATGTCCTGCCAATAATCATTTGTCATCTGGAGTACGAGGGATGATGGGATTGAAAGGGTTAACATATGAGGAGCATTTGTGGGCTCTGGACCTGTGCTCACTTTCATTTAGAAGAAGGCGGTCTCATTGAAACCTACCAAATATTTAAAGGCCTAGACAGATTGACACGGAGAAAATGTTTCCAACAGTGGGAGAGTGCAGGACCGAAGGGCACAACCTCAGGTCAGAAAGATGTCCCTTTAGACAGAAAGGAAGTGGAATTTATTCAGCCAGAGGGTGGTGAAGCTATGGAATTCAATGCCATAGGCAGCTGTGGGGGCTAAGTAATTGCGTATATTTAATTCGTCCAGCAGATGAGTAAACTCACATGCATTGGTACATATGCTTGCCAAAGTTTTTGAGGGGAACTTACTGAGGGAGCAGAGTAGCATCTCAAAGTCCTTGACGTCCACAAGTCAGCAATTCTTAAGATCGACTAACATTCCTTGGGCACACAGGAAATCTGCACTGAGCAGAGGTCTAGCCACTTTAGCCAGGTCATGTGTAACATCGCCCACTGATGCAGAGCGCCACTCGACATGTCCCATAGGTCTGGATCCTGTCACCATTAACAGCCTCCAGTGAGGTTTTGTCACTCTTTGCCTTCTCATGAGTAGCTGATGCTTGCAGTTTACTCACTTGAGCACCGTGTCACACAGGACGCGTCGCCCTGAAAGGGTGTCTATAATAAACAGTAGACAACCCTGGCAGCTGGAACTCACAGTGTTCACAGACCTCTGACGTCCTAAGACACTAGTACTGTCAAAGATGTAAGGCCATCCGCACTTGCTAGTGTTTATACCAAAGTAAGTGTGGTAAAATCACAGGCCCGGCATCATCTGTTTTGCAGACACGGGCGTCCTTATGTTGGGGGCCTTGCTGACCGGGGTTATTGAGGTAGAGAAAGGAGGAGGAATGATGCACTGCTGCCTAGCTGAGTGTGGACTATCAGCCATTTTAGCAAGCTCCCTATAGTCCATCATGAGTGCATTAGTGAAGGCTATGCAAACTTGATCAGGAATTTGCCGCCTGAAGAGTTGTTTAAAAATAAAACAAAGAAGGTGATTTCCCAGGCAAGACAACATGTGGTCCATTAGCTCTGATGGCCTAACATCACCGAGGGCAAGCAAGGAGAGTAATTGTTCAACAGGCTCAGAGTCCAACAGTCCAAGTCTGTAAAAGGTGAGTTTTCAGCAATCAGTATTTATCGTGTTCAGGCAGGTATTCAAGTAGACTCACCAATCTCACAGCCATTGAGTTGTTGAGCAACACTTCCAAGTAGAAATAGTCCATCTTGTTAGCAGAGATTTCTCACAGTGCAAATTAGGCTTTAGCTTGTACAAACCAAGCTCCCAAAATTCTAGCAGTTTCAAAGTGACTGCATTGGCCAACATGCTCAATAACTTTGGAATCATCCAAGAGCTTCGGGGTCTCTAATGTAGGCTTTTGTAAATAAAATAGCAGAGATGTTTTATGTTTCAGAAAAGCCGTAGCAACTCACTTATTGTACACCAAAACTCTAATCAGAAAGTGCGCTACAAGTAAATACTTCATCACTTCAGACCTGCCTCTTAAAGTGAACCCCACCCCAATGTCAGTAGTTGTGAGTTCTGGACATTTCCACCAATTACCTTTCTCTTCAATGGTACCTTTGACCAGTGTCACCACTGCGTTGTTTGCCTTATACTGTTATCATATTTTTTTTTCATTCGCAGCTGTATTCAAAGCAGGCAGTTAGCCATCTTAGAATATCTAGGAGTGCTGCACAGAGAATGGGAGTCTGTGTGAAACACTTTCAAAGTTCTTTGTAAATGCATACTGCTCTATGATTCTTTCTTGACTCACACCTTCCCTTCTTCATTCAACATTTTCCAATGGCTTGTTCTCTTCATTTTACAGGTTCTACTTACCCTTGCCTGCTCACTTCTATGTTAATGTCACGGACATTGATCAATGTTTCTACGTTGATGTAGCGGGCTTTGATCAATGTTTCTATGTTGATGTCACGGACATTGATTAATGCTCTTCAAACTCTTCAGTTTGCGTATAAGGAGAAGGTGGGAGTGGAGGATGCTATCACGTATTTGCTGCACAAATCACTCTCTCACCTAGAGGGAGTCAGTTGTGCTGTGAGGATTACATTCCTTGACTTCTCTAGTGCCTTTAACACCATCCAGCCCAAGATCTTAAGGCACAAACTAACGGAGATGGGAGTAGACTCTCACATGGTGGATTGGATAGTGGACTACTTGACAGATAGACCTCAGTATGTGCGGTTGGGAGACTGTAGGTCTGACACGGTGGTCAGCAGCACAGGGGCGCCACAGGGAACCGTACTCTCTCCGGTCCTGTTCACCCTGTACACATCAGACTTCCAATATAACTCGGAGTCCTGCCATGTGCAGAAGTTCGCTGATGACACGGCCATAGTGGGGTGTGTCAGGAATGGACAGGAGGAGGAGTATAGGAAACTGATACAGGACTTTGTGATATGGTGCAACTCAAACTACCTGTGTCTCAATATCACCAAGACCAAGGAGATGGTGGTGGACTTTAGGAGATCTAGGCCTCATATGGAGCCAGTGATCATTAATGGAGAATGTGTGGAGCAGGTTAAGACCTACAAGTATCTGGGAGTACAGTTAGACGAGAAGCTAGACTGGACTGCTAACACAGATGCCTTGTGCAGGAAGGCACAGAGTCGACTGTACTTCCTAAGAAGGTTGGCGTCATTCAATGTCTGTAGTGAGATGCTGAAGATGTTCTATAGGTCAGTTGTGGAGAGCGCCCTCTTCTTTGTGGTGGCGTGTTGGGGAGGAAGCATTAAGAAGAGGGACGCCTCACGTCTTAATAAGCTGGTAAGGAAGGCGGGCTCTGTCGTGGGCAAAGTACTGGAGAGTTTAACATCGGTAGCTGAGCGAAGGGCGCTGAGTAGGCTACGGTCAATTATGGATAACTCTGAACATCCTCTACATAGCACCATCCAGAGACAGAGAAGCAGTTTCAGCGACAGGTTACTATCGATGCAATGCTCCTCAGACAGGATGAAGAGGTCAATACTCCCCAATGCCATTAGGCTTTACAATTCTACCGCCAGGACTTAAGAACTTTTTAAAAGCTATTATTAATGCTTTTTGAGATAGTGATTTAGATGCATATCATATTTTTTACTGAGTTAAGTATTGTATGTAATTAGTTTTGCTACAACAAGTGTATGGGACATTGGAAAAAAGTTGAATTTCCCCATGGGGATAAATAAAGTATCTATCTATCTATCTATCTATCTTCTACATTGATGTAGTGGACACCTTTTAGGATCTGCGCTGCATGGCCGTTATAAAGGAGAGCCTAAGGCATAGTATCAGTGCAATTAGGCCGAAGATGAATCAGAAAATCCGTAGACAGGTGAGGGCTAAATCTGTGGCAGTCAAGACTAGTGATCCAGAACTACACAAGAAGTCTAGGTATGACCTATGGAAGGCTATTTTAAGGGAAAAAAAACAATTCTGATTGATGTTAGAGACAGAATTGGATGCACGTCATCTCTGGTGGGGTTTGCAGGCCATTATTTCCTACAAAGTGAACATTATGAATGGCTGTGGTGATTCACTCCCAGAAGAGCTCAACAGCTTTTATGCACACTGTGAAAGGGAGAATAAAACTATACCACTGCAAATCCCTGTAGCATCTGCTGACCCTGTGATCTCTGTCTCAGAAGCTGATATCAGAACAATATTGTATGAGGACCCTGATACAATAGCTATCACTAAAGAGGTAGTACTGAGTAAACTAGTGGGCCTAAAGATAGACAAGTCTCCTGGTTCTGATGGAATGCACCCCAGGGTACTGAAAGAAATGGCAGAAGTTATAGTTGAGGCTTTGGTGATAATTTACCAAACTTTTCTGGACTCTGGGCAGGCCCCGGCAGATTAGAAGAAAGCGAATGTCACATCACTGTTCCAAAAATAATGTAGGCAAAAGGCAGGTAACTATAGGCCAGTTAGTTTAATGTCTGTAGTCGGAGAAATGCTTGAAGCTATCACTAAAGAAGAAATAGTGAGGCATCTGGAAAGAAAAGAAATGGATCCATCAGGCAGACACAGCACGGATTCAGCAAAGGAAGTTTCTGTTTGACAAACTTACTGGAGTTCTTTGAGGATATAATGAGTGCAATGGATAGAGGGGAACAGATGGACATTATTTACTTGGATTTCCAGAACGCTTTTGCTAAGGTGCCACATAAAAGACTTATCCATAAGATAACGATGCATAGAGTTGGGAGTGATGTAATAGCAGGGATAGAGGATTGGTTAACTAATAGAAAGCAGAGAGTTGGGATACATGGGTGTTTCTCTGGTTGGCAATCAGTGGTGAGCGGAGTGCTGCAGGGGTCAGTGCTGGGTCCGCAACTGTTCACATTATACATTAACAATCTGGACGAGGGGACCGAGTGTAGTGTATGAAAGTTTGTTGATGAAACTAAATTGAGTGGAAAAGCAAATTGTGTAGAGGATACAGAGAGTTTGCAGAGAGATATAGATAGGCTAAGTGAGTGGGTAAGTGTCTGGCAGATGGAGTACAATGTTAGTAAATGCAAGGTCATCCATCTTGGAAGGAAAAATGGAAAATCAGATTATTATTTAAATGATAAAAGATTGCAGCATGCTGCTGTGCAGAGGGACTTGGGAATGCTTGTGCATGAATCACAAAAGGTTGGTTTGCAGGTGCAGCAGGCTATCAAGAAGGCAAACAAAATGTTGGACTTCATTGCGAGAGGGATTGAACTTAGGAGCAGGGTGGTTATGCTGCAACTGTACAGGGTACTGGTGAGTCCTCATCTGGAGTACTGTGTGCAGTTCCGAATCTGTGGAATTCTCTGCCCCATGAAGCAGTGAAGGCTACCTCAGTAAATATATGTAGGGCAAGGCTGGATAGATTTTTGCATAGTAGGGAAATTAAGGGGAATTCGGGAAAAGACAGGTAAATGGAGATGAATCCATGGTCAGATCAGCCATGATCTTATTGAATGGCATAGCATGCTCAATGGGACAGATGGCCTACCTCTGCTCCTATTCCTTATATTCTTCCATTCTTATGTAACATTATTCAAGAGGGTAAGGCATCAGGCCCTAAAGGTGTGGCTCTGAAACGCTATGCCAACCAACTGGCAGGAGTGTTCAAGGACATCTTCAAACTCTCACCACTGCAGTCGGAGGTTTCCACCTACTTCAAAAGGGCAACAATCTTGCCAGTGCCCATGAAGATCAGAGTGAGCTGCCTCAATGACTATCACCCAGTGATACTTACATCTACTGTGATGAAGTGCTTTGAGAGATTAGTCATGGCTAGAATAAACACTGACTATGCAAGGACCTGGACCCACTGCAATTTGCCTATCATCACAATAGGTCTACAGTAGATGCAATCTCACTAGCTCTCCACTCACCCTCAGATCACCTGGACAATAGCAATACATACATCAGGCTGTTGTTTATTGATTACAGCTCAGCATTCAACACAATCGTACCTTCAGTTCTAATCAAAAAAGCTCCAAAACCTGGACATCTGTACCTTCCTCTACAACTGGATCCTCTCCGAGACCACAGACCACTGTCTGAGCAGATCTGAAATAACATCTTTACTCCTCAGTGACAATCACCTACTGCATTACTCTCTCTACACTCATGATTGCGTGGATAGCCACAGCTTAAACACCATCTATAAATTTGCTGATGACACCACTATTGTTGGCAGAATTTCACTTGGTGATGTGGAGGCATACAGGAGTGAGGTAGGTCAGCTGGTTGAGTGATGTTGCAGCAACAACCTTGCACTCAACATCAATAAGACCAAAAAATTGAATGTGGACTTTAGGAAGGGGAAGTCGAGGGAAGACTCACAGCAATCCTCATTAAGTTATCAGAAGTGGAAAGGGTTCCAAATTCCTGAGTGTCCACAACTCTGAGGATTATTCTTGGCCCAGAATATTGATGCAATTACAAAGAAGGCATGAAAGCGACTCTATTTCATTAGGAGGTTGAGGAGAATTGATGAATCACCAAAGACAGTCGCAGATTTCTGGAGATGTACTGTGGAGAGCATTCTAACTGCCTGCATCATTGTCTGGTATGGAGGGGACACTGCAAAGGATTAGAAAATGCTGCAGGAAATTTGTGAACAGCCTGCTCCATCATGGGCACTAGCCTCCCCAGCTTCAAAGGGCAATACCTCAAAAAGGAAGCATCCATCTTAAGGACCCCCATCACCCGGGACATGCCCTCTTCTCATTGATACCATTGAGGAGGAGGTACAGGAGCTTGAAGATTCCCACTCAATGTTTCAGTAACAACCTCCTCCCCTCCACCGTCAGATTTCTGAATGGACAATGAAACCATGAACACTTGCTCAGTATTCTTTCCTCTGTTTTTACACTACTTATTTAATTTAATTTTTATATACTGTATATTTTTTATTGAAATTCATATTTTTATTATTATGGATTGTAACACACTGCTGCCACAAAACAACGAATTTCACAACATATTCCAGTGATATTAAACCCCATTCTGATTCTGAATGAGTGATGCCTTTTACTTGGGGGAAATCCTGTGAATTGCAATTGTAAAGCTGCAGGTTATGCTATTGCCAGTTACCCTTGGCAAAACTGATGGCAAAAGTTCTGGCAAAAATACATCAGCCATCTGCTTTGTACGTTTGTTCATGAAATTGCTGGAGCCCTCTGGTAGCCAAGAGAAATGCAGAGACAGAAAGCTTTGGACTTGAAGTAATCTTGAAGCCAGTGCTGGTGCCTGTTTGCTGAAGGTATCTCCAACACCATCCTTGCAAGTTTCAGTCTGTACATATATCACTGTTTATTAGGTTACAAACAAGATCTTGCATTTAGAAAGGGAAATGGAATTGCCTACACTTCTCCCGCAGAGCACTCTGGCATAGCAAGTATCCCTGATCCTCCAGGCTTATTATTTCTAGGTATTATAAGCATCAGGGAAAGTCAATGGAGAGGAAGTAACACTTATGTTCCAACTAGCAGTGGTCAGAATGTGAAATAGCCTCTGCAATAGCTTTGAAGCAACCATAATTAGCCAAGAATCAACAAGAGAGGTGAAGAAACAAGAGATCTAAATCATCACTTCCTTCACCAGCTTCCCAATGTGGATGAACTTATCCTTGAGCTGTCACTACATTACATAGGAGACTATGCCCAATCTTCACACCAAAATGTGTTACATAGCATAAGCTGTGGACGATGGCTCTAAAGAAGTCCTTTGACTGTAAATATCCACTCTATTTCTCTCTCCACAGATGAAGTCTGACTTGCTGAATTTTTGTCTTTTTATTTCAAACCTCTGTAATTTTTTTTAAAAAATCAAGCACTGTGTTAATAGGATAGATTCAGAACAGAAGTAACAACTCCAATCTGGTGTTGCAGACATCAGCAGAAGCTGAATTGCTTCCATGTTCTCATTTATCATTCTCTCTGCTATCAACACCAAAACAAAGACCAACACCAAACTCAGACAGCAGTGTAAAATAGCGTGCTGTCATGAGTCTGTGGCTTGCCATAGAACGCTGAGTGTCTGGAGTTCCTCAGCACCTGTATTTACTAATTGTTATCTTCACTAGAGCAGTTAACCCCTTGTGCTGTCAGATTAATTTTGTCGAGTTAGTTGTGACTGGTATGTGCTACCCACATCCTATGATTATTTAAAGAGGCCTCTTGTTTACTGCCTCATCAGAATCATTGTGTTGGAGAGAATGATTTCTCTCATGGTGCCTCTCAGTCTCTCCTCCTTTTGGTATTACCTCTTGATTCAGTCTCTTCATGGGGATTCTGCCATTCTTCCTCTCCTGAGTCAAGACATGAGCCTGCCATCCACATCTCCTGGGTTGAGTCAATGCCAGCAACCCTCCTGACAGAAAAAGCCTGCTGTTCCCCCGCCCTTGGGTTCTGTTCTCCGAGGACACATGGGGACATGTGTAAGAACAACGTTAATTTTACCTAAAACAGATAAACAGCCCAGTGAACCCCATATCCCCACCCCAGCCCCACCAATTTCCTCCAAGCTAAACAGCAGAAGCAGAATGTTATAAGCAAACCTAAGCAATACTGTATACAACCGATAGGCTCAACGCTCCAGGACCCTGCCACATCCAGTCATGGACTGTTTTGGATAAATAAGCATGGAGAGAAGCAATTCCCATCACCAACATGAGCAAAGCCATGCAAGCAAGAGCAAAAGCAAATGATCTTCTGCCAAGCGGACAGTGTATCTCACCCTACCCATGTAATACTGGAGGAAATCAATGAATCAGACAGCATCTGTTGGGGGGAAATGGGCGGCATTTCAAGTCACCACTCAAAGGCTGTGGGTATTAAATGTTGGCTTTGCCAATGCCATTCACAGATCCGGCTTCATTCACTTATCACATGTACGCTGCCTAAAGGGCATTCACCCCTCCCCCTTGGAAGTCTTCATGTTTTTGTGGCGACCCACTTTCTGCGCAGGTGAACCGGCTCAGAAATAGCTCGCGCGCGGGGAGAGACTTTGGTAATGCACCTCTGACATCATTTCCGCCCGGAGAGGGCGGGCGCTAGGGATTAAATGCCAGCGCTGTGAAGTTGAAATAAATTAGTCTCCAAACGACTTACCAATCGCGTGTCGTTATTTCAGCACTGTGTGTAGCACATCGCTACATTGGTGACCCCGACGGTCCAAACTGGATTTGGACCAAAGATGACCGATTCTTCATCTGTTCACACAGTTTCGCTAAAACTGCCGACTTTCTGGACGCTGCGACCACGCGTGTGGTTTAGCCAAGCAGAAGCCAAGTTCCAGATTCGGCAGATATCTTCCGATTCCACGTGTTACTATCACGTGGTGAGCGCCCTTGACCAGGAGATGGCCGCCCAGCTTGCAGATTTCATACAGTCGCCCCCGGAAGAAGGCAAATATGAAGCATTCAAAGCGCTGCTCATTGGGACCTTTGGCCTCTCACGGAGTGAGCGAAGTGCCCGCCTGCTTCACCTGGACGGTTTGGGAGGCAGATGCCGTCAGCATTGATGAACGAGATGCTGGCCCTGGCTGATGGACACAAGCCCTGCCTTATGTTCGAGCAAGTGTTCCTAGAGCAACTGCCCGAGGACATACATCTGCTGCTGGCCGATGCAGATTTCAGTGACCCCCGGAAGGTGGCGGCCCAGGCAAACGTGCTGTGGAAAGCCAAGAGGGAGAGCGTGGCATCCGTCGGTCAGATTACCAGGCCACGCGCCCAACAGCGGACCAGACCAGGCCTGGCAGGGGGGCGCACACAACACAGAGGCAGGAGTGAGGAGGCCAGTGAACAGTGGTGTTTCTACCACCAGCGGTGGGGTACAAAAGCCCGCCGTTGTCACCTGCCCTGCAAGGGCCAGGGCCAGGGCCAGCTGCCACTATTGACTATGGCAGCTGGCCACCAGGACAGCCTCTTGTACGTCTGGGACAAACAGTCGGGACGTCGCTTCTTGGTCGACACCAGAGTGGAGATCAGCGTCTTGCCCCCGACGGGGTATGACACCCACAACAGGAAGCCAGGACCCACCCTGAGGGCCGCAAACGGCAGCACGATACGGACCCGCACAATGTAGCTGCAGTTCGGCGCCAGCCAGTTCACGTGGGACTTCACACTGGCCGCGGTGGCCCAACCACTCCTGGGAGCAGACTTCTTGTGAGCTCACAGCCTGCTGGTCGACTTAAAAGGGAAAAGACTGGTACATGCCGAGACTTTCCAGACGTTCTCCCTGGGTGAAGCCAAGTTGCCGGCCCCACACCTGGACTCCATCACGCTGTTGGACAACGAATTCACCAGAATCCTGGCGGACTTTCCATTGATTTTGGCACCGCAGTTCACGGCAGCCATGCCCAGACATGGGGTACAGCACCACATCCTGACCCAGGGACCACCCCTCCACGCCCGCGCACTAAGGCTCCCTCCGGAAAAGCTCCGCCTGGCAAAGGAGGAGTTCAAGAGGATGGAGGAATTGGGGATCGTACGGAGGTCCCACAGCCCATGGGCCTCCCCCCTGCACATGGTGCCCAAAGCAGCCGGGGGTTGGAGACCATGCGGTAACTACCGCAGACTGAACGAGGCTACAACTCCAGACCGCTACCCCGTGCTGCACATACAGGACTTTGCAGCAAACCTGCTTGGGGTAAGAATCTTTTCCAAAGTAGACCTCGTCCAGGGATACCATCAAATCCCGGTGCACCCTGAAGACATCCCCAAAACAGCACTCATCACCCCGTTCGGCCTGTTCAAGTTCCTCCGAATGCCGTTCAGCCTGAAGAATGCAGCACAGACGTTCCAGCGGCTAATGGATGCAGTGGGACGCGACCTGGACTTTGCATTCATCTATTTGGATGACATCCTTATAGCCAGCAGTAGTCGTCAGGAGCATCTGTCCCACCTCCGCCAGCTCTACTCCCGCCTGAGTGATTTCGGCCTCACGATCAACCCGGCCAAATGCCAGTTCGGTCTCGATACCATCGACTTCCTGGGCCACAGGATTACCAAAGACGGGGTAACACCTCTGCCTGCCAAGGTAGACGCGATCCGACACTTTGCCCGGCCCAACACAGTCAGAGGCCTGCAGGAGTTCATCGGTATGGTGAACTTCTACCACCGTTTCCTCCCCTCAGCAGGCCATATCTTGCACCCTTTGTACACCCTGATATCAGGTAAAGGCAAGGACATTACTTGGGATGAGGAGGCCGCGGCGGCTTTCGTTAAAGCCTAGGAAGCCTTGGCAGATGCCGCGATGCTGGTGCACCCCAGAACGGACGTTCCAACCACCCTCACAGTGGACACATCCGACACAGCAGTCGGTGGGGTGCTGGAGCAGCTCATCGAGGGGCGCTGGCAACCCCTGGCGTTCTTCAGCAAGCACCTACGACCACCCGAACTCAAGTACAGTGCATTCGACCGGGAGCTGTTGGCACTGTATATGGCAATCCGGCATTTCAGGTACTTCTTAGAAGGCAGGCTGTTCACTGCGTTCACGGACCACAAACCGTTGACCTTCGCGTTCACGAAGTTGTCCAATCCCTGGTCGGCTCACCAGCAGCGACAACTGTCCTACATCTCCGAGTACACAACAGACATCCAGCAAATCTCAGGAAAGGACAACGTCATGGCAGACGCACTCTCCAGACCAGCTGTCCAGGCCCTGTCCCTGGGGCTGGACTATGCAGCACTGGTGGAGGCGCAGCAGGCAGACGATGAGATGCCCAGCTACAGGACCACAGTCTTGGGTTTGCAGCTGCAAGACTTCCTCATAGGCCCAGGTGAGAGGACCCTCTTGTGCAACGTGGCCACCGGCCAACCTCGCCCCATCGTCCCGGCAGCCTGGAGGCGGCGAGTTTTCGACTCCATACACGGTTTGGCGCACCCATCTATCAGGACAACCGTCCGGCTGGTCTCCAGCAAGTTTGCATGGCACAGACTTCACAAGCAGGTCAGTGAATGGGCCAGAATGTGCGTGCAGTGCCAAACAGCCAAGGTGCAGCGGTACACTAAAGCCCCGCCGCAGCAGTTCGAACCCACCCACCGGAGGTTCGACCACATTCATGTGGATATCGTGGGCCCCCTACCAGTGTCCCAAGGAGCGCGGTACCTCCTAATGATGGTAGACCGGTTCACGAGGTGGCCAGAGGCGGTCCCACTCACCAACACATCTGCCAATTCCTGCACCCGAGCACTGATCGCAACCTGGGTAGCACACTTCGGGGTACCAGCCCACATTACCTCCGACAGAGATGCCCAGTTCACCTCCAGCCTGTGGTCGGCTGTGACCAGCCTGTTGGGAACGCAGCTACACCACACAACTGCCTACCACCCACAGTCCAACGGACTAGTGGAACGCTTACACCGTCACTTGAAGTCAGCTCTCATGGCCCGCCTGAGAGGACCTAACTGGGTGGACGAGCTTCCCTAGGTCCTACTTGGAATTCGCACAGTGCCCAAAGAGGATCTGCACGCCTCGTCGGCCGAGCTGGTGTACAGCGCACCCCTGGTTGTCCCGGGAGAGTTCATACCAGCCCCAAGGGGGCAAGAGGAAGAACCCCCAGCTGTCCTGGATGGGTTACACGAAAGGCTCGGCAACCTGGCCCCCGTACCAACTTCACAGCACAGACAGACCCCGACCCATGTACCCAAAGACCTGCAGAACTGTAAGTTTGTTTGTACAAAGGGGCAGACACCGGGCACCGCTACAGTGGCCGTATGAGGGGCCGTTCAAGGTGATCAGCAACAACGGGTCCACGTACATTCTGGACATTGGGGGGAAGAGGAGGTTTTCATGGTGGACCGACTCAAACCAGCCCATGTGGACTCGGTGCAGCTGGTCGAGGTTCAGGCAGTGCGGCACAGAGGCAGACCTCCCAAACAGAGGCTGATCCAGACTGTGGACATTGGGGGTGTATCGCCGGTTCTGGGGAGGGGTTATGTGGTGACCCACTTCCTGCGCAGGCGAACCGGCTCACAAATAGCCAGCGCGCAGGGAGAGACTTTGGTAATGCACCTCTGTTGTCATTTCTGCCCAGAGAGGGCGGGCGCTAGGGATTAAATGCCAGCACTGTGAAGTTTGAATAAACTAGTCCCCAAAT
Organism: Hemitrygon akajei; assembly: GCF_048418815.1. NCBI lineage: Eukaryota > Metazoa > Chordata > Chondrichthyes > Myliobatiformes > Dasyatidae > Hemitrygon > Hemitrygon akajei. Next base: position 19,608,246 of record NC_133145.1, on the reverse strand, counting down.
GGCTTACCGACTGCGTGTCGTTATTTCAGTGCTGTGTGTAGCACATCACTACATTTTATTGTTTTACAACATTGAATCACGTGGATTTAATTTGGCTTTTTTTACACTAATCAACAGAAAAAGTCTGTTTTGTGTCAAAGCGAAAACAGATCTCTACAAAGCAATCTAAATTAATTACAAATATAAAACACAAAATAATTGATTGCATAGGTATTCACCCCCTTTAATATGACATACCAAATCACCACTGGTGCAGCCAATTGGTTTTAGAAGTCAAGTTATTAGTTGAATGGAGATCACCTGTGTGCAGGTAAGGTGTTTCAATTGATAGTAGTAAAAATGCACCTGTATCTGGAAGGTCCATCTGCTGGTGAGTCAGTATCTTAGAAAAAAACTGCACCATGAAGTCAAAAGAAACATTTCAAGCAGCTCCACAGAAAGGTTATTGAAAAGCATAAGTCAGGAGTTGGAAACAAAAAGATTTCAAAGTCACTGAATATTCCTTAGAGTACAGTTAAGTCAATCATCAAGAAATGGAAGGAATATGTTACAGCTGTAAATCTGCCTGGAGTAGGCCATCCTCAAAAACTGAGTGACTGTGCAAAAAGAGGACAAGTGAGGGAATCCTTCAAGAGACCCATGACAACTCTGGAGGAGTTACAAGCTTCAGTGGCTGAGATGGGGCAGACTGCGCATACAACAACTGTTGCCAGGGAGCATCACCAGTCGTAGCTTTATGGGAGAGTGGCAAAGAGAAAGCCACTATTGAAAAATAACTCACATGATATCTTGGCTAGAATTTCCCGGAAGGCATGTGGAAAATGCTGAATCAGGTAGAAGAAGGCTCTACGGTCTGATGAAACCAAATTTGAGCTTTTTGGTCAACAGACTACATACTCTGTTTGGCATAAGCCAACACTACACATCATCAAAAACACACCCTTTGTACCATGAAGCATGGTGGTGTCTGCATCATGCTGTGGGAATGCTTCACTGCAGCAGGCCCTGGAAGACATGTAAAGGTAGATGGGAAAATGAATACAGCAAAGTACAGGGAAATCCTGGACGAAAACCTGATGCAGTCTGCAAGAGATCTGCTACTTGGGAGAAGATCTGTTTTCCAGCAAGACAAAGAGTCCAAGCATAAAGGCAAAGCTACACAGGAATGGCTTAAAAACAACAAATTTAATGTCTTAGCGTGGCCAAGTCAGAATTCCAACCTCAATCCAATTAAAAATTTATGGCTGGGCTTGAAAAAGGCTGCTCACTCATGATCCCCATGCAATCTGACAGAACTTGAGCAGTTTTGTAAAGAAGAATGGGGGAAAAAGTGTAGTGTCCAGATGTGCAAAGCTGATAGAGCCCTATCCACACAGACTTGAAGGAGATAAGTAATTGTGCAATCAATTATTTTGTGTTTAATAACTGTAATAAATTTAGACAAATTTGTACAAATTTGTATTCACTTTGACACAAAAGAGTCTTTTTTGTCGATCAGTTTCAAAATAGCAAAATTAAATTCACTGTGATTCAATGTTGTAAAATAATAAAAATTGAAAATATCCAAGGGGGGTGAATACTTTTTATAGGCACTATACATTGAAACGTACAGTGAAATGTATCATTGGTGTTAACAACCAGCAAAACAAAACCCAAGGATCTGCTGGGGGGGAGCAACCTTGCAAGTGTCACCACACATTCCAGCACTAAATAGCGACCCCACAATGTTCAGCGGAACAACAGGAAAAACAAGCCACTTTCCCTTTTCATCCACCCACTCACACATATAGGCAGGCCTCATCCAAGCCTCCATCCTCCAATCCTCACAAACTTCTGGTTCATACTTGCAGTCTTGCAGAAATCAGGCCTCCAAGTTTCTCACATTCCTTCCAATAGGTCTTGCCCATCAGGCCTCAACTTCCAGACTTTCTAACTATGGTCTTTGACTTTCAGAATTGACCCCAGGACATGCTAATCACATGACTTAGAACTCTGGGCCTCAAACTCAGGACTTACATGGGCCATCAACCCCAAGGCTCACTGACTTGAGAGGCTGTTCCTGTCCCTGACTCACAGATATCAAGCCTGTGACTTCAAGGTATGCAAACCCAGGGGCTTCAACCATCGGGTCGACTCCCAGACTCACTGACTTTGGTTTTCAACCTTCGAGCTTCTGCCCTTGGTATTAACCCCAGGACAAGACAATCATGGAGCCCTAAACTCCAGGCCTCAAACTCCAGACTCAAATGGACCTCCAACCCCAGGACTCACCGATCTGGTGAGGTTACATGTCTCCTGCCCATTCGAACCTTCCATCCCAGTACCTGTTGAACTGAGGAGTTCACATTGACCAGAGGAATCACTGGTCTTCATCTCAATGCTTGCTGCCCTGACATCCATCTCTGGAGCTCATTGGCTTTGCACCACGGTTCCCTCAGGTATGATCTCTGGCACCTGCCCTTAACTCTTCATTTACTGCCCCTGACCTCTAACTCCCCTCATCCCTGTCGCTAAACTCTAAATTATCCACTAACTCTCCGCACTGCCCCCAAAACCATTCCTACAAACCTAAAACAAACTAAGCCTGAGCCTCAACCTTGATGGATATTGCGGCTCAGTGCCATCTTGACTAGTACGTGTCAAGATGGAATAGAAAAGAATGGCAGTCTATTTCATATGTGAGATTCTGACTTTTGTTAGAAAGTTTAAGATTATATATGGACTAAAGCTGTGAAGTATGTGTGTATATAAAGTGATACTGCAAAAAGTACAGGGCAATTAAAGAGCTCTGCATATTAAAAGTTCAAAGTAAATTTATTGTCAAAGTAGATGTTTATCACCATGTACAACCCTGAGACCCATTTATATAAGACGATGAGAAGCATCGATCATGTGGATAGTCAGAGGCTTTTTCCCAGGGCTGGAATGGCTAGCATGAGAGGAACAGTTTTAAGGTGCTTGGAAGAAGGTACAGAGGATATGTCAGGGTAAGTTTTTTTATGCAGAGAGTGGTGAGTGCATGGAATGGGCTGCCGGCGACAGTTGTGGAGTCGGATACAATAGGGTCTTTTAAGAGACTCCTGGACAGGTACATGGAGCTCAGAAAAATAGAGGGCTATGGGTAACCCTAGGTAACTTCTAAGGTAAGGACATGTTCAGCACAACTGTGCAGGCTAAAGGGCCTGTATTGTGCTATAGGTTTTCTATATTTCTATGTTTCTATATTTTACTTGTGGACATTCTCAATAAATTTATCGAATAATAAACATAACAGAATCAATGAAAGACCGCCCAACTTCTGGTTCAAGATGGCATTGGTGAAGCCCAGTGACTACTCACCAGTGGCAAACAAAATAAAGATTATAACTAGATACTTTATAAATAACTCTTTTTCTTGTAAACTTTCTAGTAAGCGATCACCACTAACAATAGAGAGGCGAGCGAAGGTGAGGCTGAGTTAAGGGTCGAAGTGTGAGGGTGCGAAGAGAAGTCGAGGTGAGGTTGAGGCAAAGTCAGGTCAAGCTGAGTGGGGAAGTAGTATATTTGAGGCCCATCCACCTAAACTGAGAGCAAGCTTTGATCAATCTAAGCGCCTGACCGATTTGGAAAGTTCAGGTACAGTCTGAAACATGGCAGCAAGGCCCAGGTCCTAGCGCGAAGCACAATCCGATGTTTGGATGATTTAAACACCTGGCCAGACAGATTGGAAAGGCAGCGTGTCTGAACAAGAAGTGAGGACTGGGCCAGTTCTACTTGCTGCTCCATAATGTTTACTCGGCTCTGCACTGAACTGAGCCTGAGGCTGAGGCCTGCTCCGGGCTCAGTGACACTCGGCTCTGCGCTGAACTGAGCCTGAGGCTGAGGCCTGCTCCGGGCTCAGCGACACTCGGCTCTGCGCTGAACTGAGCCTGAGGCTGAGGCCTGCTCCGGGCTCAGTGACACTCGGCTCTGCACTAAACTGAGCCTGAGGCTGAGGCCTGCTCCAGTAGCTCTAGGCTTCACAGCTATGGACTCGCTTTTGCATACTTTTGTGTTTACACAATTTCTTATTTTTCTCTTTCTGCACAATGGGTGTTTGTCAGTATTATTTTTAATGAGTATTTTTGAGGTTTCTTTGTTTTGTGGCTGCCTGTAAGGAGACAAGTCTCAGGGTTGTATAATGTATAATTTTATAATAAATGTACTTTGAATTTTGAACCAAACTGGTGCATTCTACCAGAGTGCAGAAAACAACAAACTGGGAAAATACAAAAAGAAGAAATAATAATAAATAAATAAACAGTAAATACTTGCCAATGATACAATCAAACACCAGAAAGAATCATTGGTTGGGATCTGGCAGCACCAATGGAGAGAGAAGCACAGTTAGTGTTTCAGAGAAATGACTCTTCATGAGATCAGGAAAGGAGAGAAAAAACAAGTCTTTTTAGGGTCTTTTAAGAGAGTCTTAGCTGTGTACATGAAGCTTATAAAAATAGAGGACTATGCGGTAGGGAAATTCTAGGCAGCTTCTAGAGTAGGTTACATAGTCGGCACAACATTGTGGGCCAAAAGGACCTGTAATGAGCTGTAGATTTTCTATGTTTCTAAGTGTGTTATGGAGAGGAGGAAGGATGAGAGGGAGTGCTTGTGATCAGGTAAATACCAAGTGGGCCCAGGTAACATAAACACAAGAGTTTCTGCAGATGCTGGAAGTCCAGAACAGCAGACACAAAATGATGGAGGATGAAGCAAAATGTGGACTGTTTATTCATTTCCATAGATGCTGCCTGGCCTGCTGAGTTCCACCAGCATTTTGTGTGTGTTGCTCCAGGTAACATAACTGGATTCAGTTATGTTAGACAGAGGGAACAGAACCAAAAAATGCATGCTGGAATGGTGACAGCAGAATTCAGCAGATGCTGCAACTCTGAAGCTATAGCGATTGCTGGAAATACTCAGCAGATCAGACAACATCTGTGGAGTGAGAAAAAACTGATTTAATGTAATAGATAGATGGGCTGCAATGTGCCCAGATAGAAGATGTGGTTCTGCTCCTCAAGCTTGTATTGGGCATTAGTAGAGCAAAGCAAGATGCCAGCAGGGGGGAGAGATGAAGAAATAAAGTGACTGCTGTCTAACTAGAGAAGAAATGGAAAGGGGGAGCCCAATCTGGGTTTGGCTTCACCAGTGTGAAGGAGACCACATCTTGAGAACTCTCCATGAGGACCACAACCTTATCATGGTTTGGAGGCTTGTATACCTAAATGACCTGGAAGCTATGTTCGCTGGAGTCAGGGTCTTGGTAGAGTCACCCATGCCAAGCAGGTCAAAGGGTAGACTAAGAGTGGTGCACCGGTCCTCCAGGTTTGGGGGTTCTAGTCAGGGCCAGCCACCCTGACTGGTAAAACAAAATTGTTACAGAAACAGCAGTGAAGAATCCTTCTACATCTGAGTGTGACGGTATTCCTGAGTCTCCACCCTGGACTTGCATGAGTGACAGCAGTGAAAACCAAGAAACTACTGACACGATGAAGGAAGTCCTGAACATCACCGGAGATGGAACACTGCTGCCTTAAACCCCAACAGCATTACAGGCAGTAAGTACATCATGAGAACCAAATGCAGTGCACTAAATTGAAGGAAGTGCAGGTAACTTGTTGCTTCTCCTAAAAGGAATGTTTGAGTTCCTGAATGGTGGATTGGGAATATGTACAAAAATAGCTTCAAGCGCTCTAATGACATCTGTGCTCTAATTAACATGCACAATTTTTAAAATGCTAAGGCATCGTAATAGATGTAGATATGTGGAAATGGTGGATGATGCCAGGACATGTTTCAACAAACCCTAAAATGATTTGAGTCCCTTTTAATTAGTTACAAAGTCAGTCAGAGTAATTCAGGACTTAATAACGAGATCTTAGGATGCCATAAAATAGACTGATAAAAAAGAATATGATTTAACCTTATGAGTTACTCTAGCAAATCATCGAATTATTGAGGCCTAGGGATTAATAAGACTGTAGTGATCTGTCCTACAATCTTCAAGTACAAAGTCCGTCAAAAGAGAAGCAACTGAAAAGGCCAAGAGGGGAATATCAGTGTATAAAGGCTGAGAAAGCACAAGTATTGTTCTACTATGGCCAGGATGCAATAGCGAATGATGAAGAGGAGATTGACCAAATGGTGGATCACTGGTGAAATGGTGAATTAATGGTGAATCTTAAGCCTGGCTTCTCCTGATCGGCATTCATTATTTCAGGGGAGAAATTTACAATAACTTGGAGATGTTTGCGGATTTAGTGTAGAGGGTCAGAGAGCAAAAATCTCAGTGACTTGTAAAGCCATATCCAATCCACCTGCCTCTGAGTATTTGACTGCACGTGGATAAATCCCTCGGGAAAGGGAACCAGCTTATTACACTTACTAATCATTAAATTCGAGCAACATTTTGACAGAATCTTGGATTTAAGCGCACACTTGAACATATCCTGAGCTTCCTGACAATCACCATTGAATAAAATCCAGAATTTCTTCTGCATCGTGGCCCGATATTGCAGCTTACACTCTATTCTGATTGCTACAAATAGGAATAGAAAAGAAAAATCTTAAAGGAAGAGAAAATGCAGCCAGAAATACAAATTTGAAGCTAAAATCAAATAAATCGCAGGTGCTGGAAATCTAAATCCAAAGCAGAAAATTCTGGAAACACTCTGCAGGTAAGGCTGCAACTGCAGGAAGAGAAACAGAGTTACTGTTTTGGGTTGAAGACCCTCGGTCAGAACTGAGCAGGAGCCCAAAGAAGATGGGGAGGGGTGGGGATTTCTCTGATAGGGTAAAATGGGAGTGAAAACAGGAATAAACTGTAAATAAGGTTATTTGGTCAAAGGGCATCAGAGCGTGAAATCATAGACAAAAGAATGTAGCAAACTTCAATATAAAGTCAAGAGGCTAGTTCTGACACTTCCTCACTGAAAATGATTTCTCCTCCATCCATTCTCCATTGAACTATCCTAACTGACCCTATCTACCCTAAATATCTGCAGATTTTGATTCACTCTGGGTCATGCTCAGAGACTTTGTCAATTAGAGACTGGAAAAGTTTCAAGAATTGGAGAAGAAACTGCAGATGCTGAAAATCTGAAACAATAACCAATGTGTTCAATGAAACCGCTAAGCAGCTTTATCTATTTTTATAAACATTATTTTCAGTTTCAATTTATACCTTTTGTCTTTAACTGCCGGCATTTGAATTAAGTATTTCTTTTTAAGTTTTGATCCTGTACCTGATCACAAATCTGATAATTTAATTCTGATAATTTAAAGCACTTTTAAACTCAGTGGCCACTTCATTAGGAATGTCCTGTACCTAATAAAGTGGCCATTGAGTACATGTTCATGGCCTTCTGCTGCTGTAGTCCATTCACTTCAAAGTTTACTGTGTTGTGTATTCAGAGATGCTCTTCTGCACCCCGCTGTGGTAGCACACTGTTTTTGAGTAATTGTTGCCTTCCCATCAGCTTGAATCAGTCTGGCCATTCTCCTCTGACCTTTCTCAGTCACAGGGTGTTTTCGCCCATGAAACTGCCACTCACTGGATGTCTTCTGTAAACTGTTGTGCATGAAAATGCCAGGAGATCAGCAGCTTCTGATATACACAAGCCATGCTGTCTGACACTAACAATCATTCTGCGGTCAAAGTCACTTTAGATTACATTTCTTCTCCCATTCTGATGTTTGGTCTGAACAACAGCTGAACCTCTTGACCATGTCTGCATGCTTTTACACATTGAGTTGCTGCCTCATGATTGGCTGATTAGATATTTGCACTAATGAGCTGTTGTACCTAATAAAGTGGCCTCTGAGCATACTTGCTCCCTTTTCCAATGGAGGGTTATTAGATTGAAATGTTGATTCTGTTTGCTCCTCCAGAGATGCTGACTGTCCTGCTGAGTGTTTCTGGTTTTTGTTCAGTTCTTGCAAGCTCTTTCTGGCATCAAACAAAGAGGCACTCAACTTTTCAGTCTGTGTATGGTTTGATCTTTACCTGGATCTATTACTGGAAGGGTTAGATGTCCTAATTTTGCCTTGTATTTTGTTATAGAATACTAGGCTCACACTATTAAGCTCTGACTACAAGCAGGATCGATAGAAATAATTTCAAAAGCACACACTATAATAAATGAAATTGAAAAACCTGCAGGTACTTAATCAGTTTATACACCAAAATATTGAGTTGAAAGTTTCTAAGAAATATGCTTGAGATCTTGAGTTCTTGGTGTGAATTAAAATTAAGAATAATATCAACTGCAGCTCAGTCTGCTGCCTCAGAGGGAGAAAATGTTGCACTCACCTCTTACTAGAGACCTGAGTCCTTGAACAGACTTTAAACCTAGGCCCATCTGCTCTCCAGAGCAGGCATTTAAAAAATCCTCTGTATTAAATACCAGTGTTGAAGCCTATTCACAGGTCATTTTGGGAGAGCTGAAGAGATTGCTGGACTGCTTTGGAGGATAGTCCAGACATACAGTATGTATAGACCTCACCTGTTAAAGCGACCAGACTTTACTTACCCAGACAGTTTGTTACAGCATTCTAGTGATTTTACGGTCATTAATCACAAATATGTGGCACGTGGTCAAGTGGTTAAGGTGTTGGACTAGCAATCTGAAGGTCATTAGTTTGAGCCCCAGCTGAAAGTGGGTACCGGCAAAATGCTTGGGGTTAACCTCGGGTTAGACTGGTGTCCTATCGGGTGGGGGGGGGGGGGGGTGCAGGGAGTTCACACCACGGAAACCGGCATAAGCACCAGCCTAATGAGCCTATAAGCCTCAGGACAGACTTTAACTTTTAACTAACCACAAATACAAAAGTCTTATTTAAAATAAGACATAGGAGACTGGAGATGCTGGAATATGGATCAATGTACAACACACTGGAGGAACTCCGCAGGTCTGGCATCATCCACCCGAGTTCCTGCAGCATCTTGTGTGTTGGTCTTAATTAAATGCCTTATTTAATTAACTCAACTCACATTTGTAATTTCTATGTTGGAATTTGAAATTGTGTCTTTGAATCATTTGTAAAGGCCCATCTAGTAACAAAGAAGAAAACTCTCACCTGTGTTAAAGCAATGCTGTAAAGGTAACTCTAAGCCTATGGTTGTTCCCATTATTATGTAAAATATACAGATTTTGCCAAGGATAAAATAAGTTTTGAACCTAGATGAAGGATTGACAGTAGCAGATGACCTGAGAGGAATTTAGATTGATAGGGATGAGATAAATTGAACCCAGGGTTGGCTCTTTCCCCTCACTCTATGAATGTCTCACCGAAGCTTTTGAGAAAATTTTCTTAACCACATACCTGCACAATCTTTTTCACATCCTATTTTTTTTTTTATCTCTGATCGGCCTCAAAGTCCCAACTATAGAACATTATATTGTAGTTTGAACCTCTTCCCTTCTCTTCCCAGTGTCACAATACTTTCACTGTTTCAACATCCTTTCTTTACCTTCCCCTCCAGATTCATTTACTTAGTCAGGTACAGCGCAGAATAAGCCCTTCCACCCAGCAGTCCTCCAATTTAATCTGAGCCTAATCATGGTACAATTTACAATGACCAATTAATGTAACAACCAATAGGTCTTTGCACTGTGGGAGGAAATCAGAGCACATGGAGGAAACCCCACATGGTCACAGGGAAAACGGATAAACTTCTTATAGGCAGTGTCGGGAATTGAACCTGGATCACCTGTACTGTTAAACATTATGCTAACCACTACACTACCATGCTGCCCCATTAGACCATGTTACTTTGTTGACACCTTGTAACCTAACATGGTTTCAATTCAATCTCAGAGGAAAATTTGTGTTCATGCCTCACTAGAGATTTGCCTTCTGAAACTTGCTTTTTCAATGGCTGTTTCATATGCATCCTGATTTCTCAACTTCCACTGTGGAGAATGGACAGTAGGAGATGGAAAGAGGTTTTTTGTTTTCACTTTGCTTCACAAACTGCTTACTGAAATATGAACCAAAATTGTGAACTACTATTGAATGCAATGTCTTTAGGAAGATACTGTATTGAGAATTGGATTCAAGTTTGCTCAGGTCACAGTGAATGATGATGTGTGATCCTAACTTTCTTCACTTCAATGCTCTTTGAATAACTGTACTCTCACAAAAGGAAATGTCCATGTCTCTCTCATAGTCATTCATGTAGACAAGATGGAATGGTCTCATAAACCACTTTCAAAATTGAGGTGGTTTTCTCACAAGATGTCTCTGCAGTCTTTATAAACTATGCACTTAACAGATAAATCTTCCAAATCTTTACCAGTTCTCTGAAGTATTGTCTTCATGTTAACAATGCTCAAAAGTTCTGAGTGCAACTCTTCCATTAGTTACAAAAAAAAACAAAAACAGCTCTGATGTAAAACTGTAATAGAAACAAAATCTGCCAGAAACACTGAGCAGCATCTGTGGAAAAAAAAAGTTAATACTTCAGGTCAAACCTCTTCATCAGAACAGTTTTGATAACAGGCCCTCAATCTGAAACAGTGCTTCCACAGGCACTGCCTGATCTGCTGACTACTTCTTCCATTATTCTTCCTTTAGTAAAAGAACACTATTCTTAGAAACCATTTGACATAGTGTTGCTTTGTGGACAAACTCATAACACCAGACATGGAAATGGTTTACATCTTGATCCAAATATGTCTGCATCAGTGCATGCACTTAAAGTATATACAGTATGAAATTTCACTTTCTGTAATATTTTATATTTTCTTTTTTTTTAATTGACATTTTCCTAATTTATAAATGACAATGGTTTGTTGTAATATTTGGTTTGGCTATTCACTATTCAATTTCATGGAAGGACTATCCGGGGCCCTGAACGGTGATGAGGGAGGAATTGCAGGGACAGATGTAGCACTTGTCCCAATTGCAGGGATAAGTGCCAGGAGGGAAATCAGTGGGGAAGGATCAGTGGACAAGGGAGTCAAGGTAGACAACAATCTCTGCAGAAAGCAGGGGAAGACGGAAAGATGTGCTTAGAGTAAGGATCTCATTGTAGGTGATGTGCTGGTTACAGAGGCTTGTGGGGTGGTAGGTAAGGGCAAGGGGAACCTTATTCCTGTTATGGTGGCAGGAGGATAAGGTGAGGGCAGATGTTCAGGAAATGGTGTAGATGTGGGTGAGGGCAGCATCAATGGTGGTGGAAAGAAAACCCCGTCCTTTGAAGGAGGAGTATATCTCAGATTCTCTAGAATGGAAAGCCACATCCTGAGAACTGAGACTGAGTAAAGGGAATAGCATTTTTACAAATCACAGGGTGGGAAGAGATATAGTGAAGCTAGCTGTGAGAGTCAGTAGGTTTATAAACGATATCAGTAAGTACAGATGGAGACAGTGAGATCAAGATAGAGGAGGGGTGTCAGAGATGGACCAAGTAAATTTGAAGTTAAAGGCAAACTTGATGAAATTGATGAGTGCAGTACGGGTGCAGGAAAGCAACACCAATGTGGTTTTTAATGTAGCAAAGAAATAGTTGGAGAGTGTTACCAATGTAGGCTTGAAACATGGACCATTCCACATGGCCGACAAAAAGACAGGCATGGCTGGTGCACGTGGCTACACCTTGGGTATGGAGAAAGAGTGAGAAGCCAAAAGAAAAATTGTTGAGGGTGAGAACCAATTCCACCCGATGGAGGAGGGTAATGATGGAGGGGAGCTGGTTAGGTCTGTTTTCCAAGCAAAAGTGGAAAGTTTTAAGGCCTTCCTGATGAGGATAGAGTGTATAGGGAGTGGGTGCCCATAGTGTAAATGAGGTGATTAGGACCGGGGTACCTGAAGTGATCAAGAGTGTGTGAAGTGTCACAGATGTAGGAGGGAATGGACTGAACCAAGTGAGACAAGATGGAGTTGAGGTGTACAGACACAAAGGCAGGAGCAGACAGGAGCAATGGGCTGTCTCAGACAATCATGTATGTGGATCTTGGATAGGAGGAAGAAATGAGCAATGCAGGGTAAGGGATCTAAGAGAGAGACCACAGTCAGTACAGATTGGAAATAACAACTCCTTGTTGACAATCAACATTGATGCATCTCGGCGATATGTGCTGAGCCCTCTGCTTTACTCTTTCTACACCCATGACTGTCTGTCTAGGCACAGCTAAAATGCCATCTATAAATTTGCCAATGACAAAACTATTGATGGTAGTATATTAGATGGTGACGAGGATGCATTCAGGAGGGAGATAGATCAGTTGGTTGTCTGGTGTCACAACAACAACCTTGCACTCAGCATCAGTAAAACCAAGGAGTTGATTGCTTAAGTCAAGAAGGGGAAGTCGAGAGAACTCATACCAGACCTTCATCAAGGGATCAGCTGTTGAAAGGGTGAGCAATTTCAAGTACTGGGGTGTCAACGACACTGAAGATGTATCCTGGGGCCAACATATTGATACAATTACAAAAAAGGCACAGCAGCCACTATATTTCATTCAGAGGCTTGGAAAACTCTTGCTACTTTTTATAGATGTACAGTGGAAAGCATTCCAGCTGGTCTGAAATGGGGGGGGGGGGGGGGGCACTGAACAAAGTCAGAAAAGGCTGCAGGAAGTTGAAAACTCTGCCAGTTCTATCATGGGCTCAAGCGTTCAGAGCATCGAGGAGACCTTCAAAAGGCGATACCTTGAAAAGACGTTATCCATCATTAAAATCCCCCAACACCCAGGGCATGCTCTTCCTTCATTGCTATCATCAAAGAGGAAGTAGAGAAGCATGAAAAAATACACTCAATGTTTCAGGAACAGCATTTTCCCTTCTTCCATTAGATTTCTGAATGGACAATTCACCCATATACACTAACTCACTATTTTTACCTCTTCTTGCACTACCTGTTTAATTTAAATTTTTATATATTTCTTATTGTAATTTATAGTTTTTATTGTACGTATTGCAATATATTGCTGCTGCAGAGCAAATTTCATATTGCATGCCAGTGATATGAAACCTGATTTTGACTCTGAGGTTGGTACCAGTGGATGGGAGATCTCCAGAGTTGCTGAGATTGGGATGGTGCAGGCGAAGATGCCCTAATGCTCCTTATTGGGGTCCTGTTCAAGGAGTAGTTAGAGAAGGAGTCTGAGAGTTTCCACCTGTGCTCAGCAAGGTAGATGTCAGACTGCCAAACTACAACACTCCCCTTTGTCTGCAGATTCAATGGTGAGATTGGGATTGGTGCAGAGATAGAGGAGGGCAGTGCATTCAGAGTTGGTGCAGTTTGAGTAGGAGAGAATGCTGAAGTCAAGATGGTTGATGTCTTGTAGACAGTTAGAGATGTCAAGATCCAGACCATGCAGAAGACCAGAGCGGGATGCCCAAGAAGAGGAGGCGAGATGAAAGTAGGAGAAGCGGTCATCTCTCCGACATGGGGAATCCTTGCCAAAAATGTAGGCTTGAAGACAGAGAAGGCAGAGGAAAAGCTCGGCATTATGGCAGCCGCAGAACTCCGTGAGGTGCAGGTGCGGGGGTCAAAGGTAAGGGCCTTGCTGAGAATAAAACATTCTGCCTCAGAGGGGAATAGGTTGGAGGGGATAGTGAAGACACAGCAGGGATTAGAACTGAGATCAGGTGAGGATAGAGAGTTGGCGGGATTAGAGGACAGGGAAGGGTTGGAGTGTTCAGAGAAAGTGGGGTGGGAGGAAGATAGGGTACAGAATAAAGGGGTGATAAGAGTAAAGGCGAGCCTGAGAGACTTGAGGTTGAAAGGAAGTAGTGGTGAGAAAAGAGGAGCTGTAGGACCCAGGGGTGGTGTGAAAAGTCTCAGCCTGGAGGTGCAGGTGGCCAAGATCAGAGTCGGTGCTGGAGGTGCCCAGGACTGTGGTTGTAACTAAGTGGAAATGGCAGGATCCATGGTCTGGAGAGAGCCAGTCCCAAGGTCAGAGCTGGAGCTGGAGGCAGCGGGGTCCACAGTCTGCAAGAGGCCAAGGCCTGAACTGGAGATGGCAGGGCCCATGGTCTGGAAGCAGGAGATTTTCTGATCCTTCCTGATAAAGACAGAGACAGGTCCTGCAAGTATCTCCACATGGCAGTGAGGGAGGTGCATGGAGTCTGGGCGAGAAGCAGTCTATTGAATACAGGTATCTGAGATCCTCTCTGGTCCCAAACTAGCAAGCCTGTAAACAGAGCTGAAAGCCATGCATCACAAGATTGCAGCGGTGACAAGTTCCCAGGGAGGACACCTGGCTGTGGTAGCAGGTCTGTGTGACTATATGGTTGATGAGTCAGAGAACAGCAGAGATCACAGAGGGGGAGCAATGAGAGAGGGTCTCAGTGATACCCTGTCAAAGAGAAGATGTAAACCTTTTCATACCCCAAGAGACTTCACGGTGGAGCTGCAAATCATAAACACAAGGGATTCTGCAGATATGTCTCTTGTCAATTTATTCTAAAAGTAAGTACATTCTCAAAGTCAAATGTGAAGTATCACTATCATTGCCTTGAAAATATTTTGAAATAGAATGATGCCTTTATCAAGTGCTTATGTCAATGTTTTTAATGCTTTTGAATATGAAAGGAAATTTTTGTAGGATGGCCATTCACTCTGGGTACATTTGGCACCACAATCTACTCTAATGCACTGTCTGGTTCATGTCCTCTGATCACTGTCACCCTTTGGGCAGGAGATACAGAAACATGAAGTCCTATGCAACAGGTCAGGAACAATTTTTTTAATCATCAGATTCTTGCACTGACCTGCACAAACCTAATCATACCTCAGCAACAGAACACTACAGTCTGCCTCTTTCACTGCCATGGATGATTTCTTGTTTTACTCAGACTTTTATCTTCCCTGTCCTTTATAACCTCGGTATAAATTATTTATAATATACAGTAGGTCTCGGCAGCGTAACAGATCTTTGACCTGCGACCAACCCGGACATTGGAAGTTTGAGAGAAGGGTACTTCACTCAGGTCCCCTTCCTGGGTAGAAGAGGGCAGCAACAGGCTGTGGCAGCGTAATAGAACTTTGACCACTGACCAATCTGGTCACTGGAAGTTTGAGAGGAGTGTATTTCACTCAGGTCCACTGCCTGAGTAGAAAAGGGCAGGAGCTGGACATGGCAGTGTGATAGAGCATTTGTGATCAATTAGCAAGAGCAAATTAAAGGAAGCCAGGGGCACATGCAGCAGCTGTTGTCTGAGTAGACAGAGTCAGAGTGGTGATCCTGAGGCTTTAACTCTTCAAGGCTTCAGTCAGATAAAGCAAGGACAAGAAAGCTCTAAGCTACTTTTTTTTCTTCCCATCTTTATATCTGCCCAGCTAGGACAGTAGGGATGCCAGGCAAGATATTTGAATGCTCCTCTTGACAGATGGGGAGAGGCAGGGAAACCTCCAGTGTCCCTGACGACTACAACTGTGAGGAGTGCATCCAGCTTCTAATAATCTGCATTAAGGAGCTGAAGATGGAACTGGATGAATTCTGGATCATTTGGGAAGCTGAGGAGGTGATAGATAGGACATCAACACTGCCCTCAACTGCATCTCTTACATTTCATGCACGTCTGCTCTTACCCCATCCTCCTACCACCCTATCAGGGAGAGGGTTCCTCTTTTCCTCACCTACCACCCCACCAGCCTCCAGTCCCTCACATTATTCTGCCACCTCCAACAGGATCCCACTACCAAGCACATCTTTCCCACCACCCCCCCCCCGACTTTCTGCTTTCCACAGGGATTACTCCCAACACAACTCCATTGTCCATTCATCCCTCCCCATTGATCTCCCTCCTGGCACACACTTATCCTTGCAAGCCCAACAAGTGCCCCTACACCTCCTCCATCACTACTATTCAGGGCCAAAAACCGTCCTTCCAGGTGTGAGTCTGTTGTGGTCATATACTGTGTTCTGTGCTCCCGGAGTGGTTTCCTGTATATCGGTGAGATCTGACATAGATTGAGAAACTGCTTTGCCGAGCATCTACGTTCCGTCCACCAGAAAAAGTGGGATCACCCAGTGGCCAACCATTTTAATTCCACTTCCCTTTCACATTTTGATATGTCTATCCATGACTTCCTCCACTGTCATGATGAGGCCACACTTAGGTTGGAGGAACAGCATCTTACATTCTGTCTGGGTGGCCTCCAACCTGATGGCATGAACATCGATTTCTCAAACTTCTGATAATGCTCCCCTTCACTATTTCCCATCCCCTTCTCTCTCTCTCACCTTATCTCCTTGCCTGCCCTTTGCCTGCTTTTGGTGCTCCTCTCCTCTTTTCTGTCTTCCATGGCCTTCTGTCACCAATCAACTTCCCAGCTCTTTACTTCATCCTTCTCCCTCCAGTTTTCACCTATCACCTTGTATTTCTCTCTCCCCTCCACACACCTTTCAAATCTACTCCTCAGCATTCTTTTCCAGTCCTGCTGAAGGAATCTCAGCTCGAAACACTGACTGTATTCTTTTCTTAGATGCTGCCTGGTCTGCTGAGTTCCTCCAGCACAGGAAAATCACAGTCGTCTGGTTTCTGACACAGAGTCTGTCTCTGTGACTCGAACAGGAAGGGGAGGAATGAATAATAGACAATAGGTGCAGGAGTAGGCCATATGGCCCTTCGAGCCAGCACCGCCATTTAATGTGATCATGGCTGATCATCCATAATCATTACCCTGTTCCTGCCTTCTCCCATATCCCTTGATTGCTATCTTTAAGAGCTCTATCTAACTCTTTCTTGAAAGCATCCAGAGAATTGGCCTCCACTGCCTTCTGAGGCAGAGCATTCCATAGATCCACAACTCTCTGGGTGAAAAAGTTTTTCCTGAACTCCGTTCTAAATGGCCTACCCCTTATTTTTAAACTGTAGGTCTCTGGTTCTGGACTCCCCCAACATCGGGAACATGTTTCCTGCCTCTAGCGTGTCCAATCCCTTAATAATCTTAAATGTTTCAATCAGATCCAATCAGAATGAAGAGGCACACTGTGGTGAGAGGGGACTCATTAGTTAGGGGAACGGACAGGAGGTTCTGTGGGTGAAAATGAGATTCCCGGATGGTATGTAGCCTCCCGGGTGCCAGGGTCTGGGAGTGTGAACATTGTCCATGTTGGTACCAATGACATGGGTAGGATGAGTAATGAGGTCCTGCATAGGGAGTTCAGGGAGTGAGGTGCTAAGATAATGGACAGGACCTACAGGATTGTAATCTTAGGATTGCTAACCATGCCACATTCTAGTGAGGCCAGATCTAAGAAGATCTGGGAAGAGTTGCTGTAGGAGGGAGGACATAAAATTATTGAATTCTTGGGCTCTCTTCCAGGGAAGGTGGGACCTGTTCAGAAGGAATGACTTGCACCTGAACTGGAGGGGGCTAATATGTTAGTGGGAAGATTTGTTAATGCTGCATGGTGGGGTTTAAACTGGAGTTGCAGGGGGATGGAAACCAGAGTGCCAGAACAGTTAGTGGAGAGGTTGTGGAGCCAGATGTTGGTAAGACCTCAGACGAAGTTAGAAATCAAAAGGTTGAACATTGTGCGACTAGTGTTCTGAGATGTGTATCGTAGGAAAGGCAGATGATCTCAGTGCATGGATCAACACCTGGAATTGTGATAGTGTAGCCATTAGTGAGACTTGGTTACAAGACAAGCAGGACTAGCAGTTCAATATTCTGGGTTTCTGTTGGTTTAGATGTGACAGAGCAGGAGAGATTAAAGGAGGAGGAGTGGTGATACTAGCCAAGGAAAACGTCACAGTCGTGCTCAGACAAGACAGACTGGAGAACTAAAATAGTGAGGCATTCTGAATGGAACTGAAATAAGAAAGATATGATCATGTTAATGGGGCTATATTACACACTACCCAACAGTCTTAGGGAATTAGGGGAACAAATTTGTCAGGGATCACAGACCGTTGCAAGAAACATAAGGTTGTTATAGCAAGTGATTTTAGCTTTCCACATATTGACTGGGAATCCCATACTCTAAAAGGACTAGATGGGATAGAGTTTGTCAAGTGTGTTCAGGAAAGTTTGCTTCATCAGTATGTAAAAGATGAGAGAGCATGCAATACTGGATCTGCTATTAGGGAATGAGGCAAGGCAGTTTACAGAAGCTTTTGTAGGGGAACACTTTACATCCAGTGACCACAACGCCATTAGTTTCAAAGTACAGTTGCCAAAAGATAAGTCTGGTCTGCATGATGAGATTCTAAATTGAAGAAAGGCCAATTTTGATGGTAACAGAAATGATCTGGCAAGTGCAGATTGGGATAGGCTGTTCTCTGGCAAAGGTGTACTTGGAAAGTGGGGGGCCTTCAAAAACACAATTTTGAGAGTGCAAAACTTGTATGTGCCTGTCAGTGTAAAAGGTAAGCATAACAAGTGTAGGCACCCTCGGTTTTCAAGAGATATTGAGGCCCTGGTTAAGAGAAAAAAGGTGCATAGAGGTATAGGCAAGTAGGAACAAATGAGGTGCTTATGGAGTTCAAGAAGTGCAAGAGAACACAACAAAGAGATCAGGAGGACTAAAAGAAAGCATTAAGTTGCTCTAGCAGACAAGGTGAAGGAGAATCCTTTGGAATTCCACAGGTGTCTTAAAAGCAAAAAGATTACAAGGGACAAAATTGGTCCTCTGGAAGACCAGAATGGTAATCCATGTATGGAGCCAAAACAGGTGGGGGAGATCTTAAATGAATTCTTTGTATCTGTATTTACTCAAAAGACAGATACAAAGTCTATAGAAGTGACATAAAGCAGCATCAACTTCATGGACCCTGTACAGATTACAGAGAAATTTGTGTTTGCTACCCTGAGGTAAATCACAGTGGATAAATGCGCAGGGCCCAACAAGGTGTTCTTTTGGGCCCTACGGGAGGCAAGTGCATAAGTTGCCAGGGCCCTAGCAGAGATATTTAAAATGAATTAGCAACAGGAGAGATACCAGAGGATTGAAGGATAGCCAATGTTGTTCCGCTATTTAAAATGGCCCCAAAACAGAAACCAAGAAATTATAGACCAGTGAGATTGATATCAGCAAGAAACATAAAAACCCTACAGCACAATACAGGCCCTTTGGCCTACAATGCTGTACCAAACATGTACTTACTTTAGAAATTACCCAGGGTTACCCATCACTCTCTATTTTTCTAAGTTCTATGTACCTGTCCAGGAGTATCTTAAAAAATCCTATCATGTCCACTTCCACCACTGTAGCCGGCAGCCCATTCCACCCACTCACCACACTCTGCATGAAAAAACTTACCCCTGACATCTCCACTGTACCTACTTCCAAGCATCTTCAACTGTGTCCTCATGTGTTAGCCATCTCAGCCCTGGAAAAAAGCCTCCACATGATCAATGTCTCAATCATCTTATACATCTGTATCTGGTCACCTCTCATCCTCCATCACTTCAAGGAGAAAAGGCCAAGTTCACTCAACCTATTTTCATAAGGCATGCTCCCCAATCCAACCAACATCCTTGTAAATCTCCTCTGTACCCTTTTTATCATTTCCACATCCTTCCTGTAGTGAAATGACCAGAACTGAGCACAGTGTTCCAAGTGGTATCTGACCAGGGTCCTATATAGCTGCAACATTACCTCTCGGCTCTTGAACTCAATCTCACGGTAGATGAAGGCCAATACACCGTATGCCTTCTTAACCACAGAGTCAGCCTGCATAGCAGCTTTGAGTCTCCAATGGACTCGGACCCTAAGATCCTCCGCACTGCCAAGAGTCTTACTATTAATACTATATTCTGCCATCATATTTGAACTACCAAAATGCACACTTATCTGGGTTGAACTCCATCTACCACTTCTCAGCCCAGTTTTCCATCCTATTGATGTCCTGCTCTAACCTTTGACAGCCCTCCACCCAACCTTTGTGTCATCAGCAAATTTACTAACCCATTCCTACACTTCCCAGAACAGATCCCTGAGGCACACAACTGGTCACTGACCTCCATGGAGAATATGACCTGTCTACAACCACTCTTTGCCTTCTGTGGGCAAACCAATTCTGGATCCACAAAGCGAGGTCCCCTTGGATCCCATGCCTCCTTACTTTCTCAATAAGCCTTGCATGGGGTACCTTATCGAATGCCTTGCTGAAATCCATATATACTACATATACTGCTCTACCTTCATCAATGTGTTTTGTTACATCCTCAAAGAATTCAATTAGGCTCATAAGGCATGATCTGCCTTTGACAAAGCCATGCTGACTACTCCTAATCACATTATACCTCTCCAAATGTTCATAGATCCTGCCTCTCAGGATCTTCTCCATCAACTTACCAACCACTGAAGTAAGACTCACTGCTCTATAATTTCCTGCGCTATCCCTACTCCATTTCTTGAATAAGGGAACTACATAATGCAACCTTCCAATCCTCCGGAACCTCTCCCTGTCCCCATTGATATGCAAGGATCATTGCCAGAGGCTCAGCAATCTCCTCCCTTGCCTCCCACTGTTGCCTGGGTACATTTTGTCTAGTCCTGATGACTTAGAAACATAGAAACTAGGTGCAGGAGAAGACCATTTGGCCCTTCGAGCCTGCACCGCCATTCAGTATGATCATGGCTGATCATCCAACTCAGAACCCTGTACCTGCTCTCTCTCCATATCCCCTGATCCCTAACTTCCTCTTAAATATAGCCAATGAACCGGCCTCAACTTATCCAACTTGATGCTTTCCAAAACCTCCAGCACATCCTCTTTCTTAATGTCTATATGCTCAAGCTTTTCAATTTGCTGTAAGTCATCCCTAGAATCACCAAGGTCCTTTTCCATAGTGAATCCTGATGCAAAGTATTCATTAAGTATCTCTGCTATCTCCTCCGGTTCTATACGCACTTTTTCACTGTCACACTTGATTGGTCCTATTCTCTCACGTCTTATACTCTTGCTTTTCATACACTTGTAGAATGCCTTGGGGTTTTCCTTAATCCTGCTCGCCAAGGCTTTCTCATGGCCCCTTATGGCTCTCCTAATTTCTTTCTTAAGCTCTTCCCTGCTAGCCTTGATTTCTATCATTACCTAGTTTTTTCAACCTTTCATAAGCTTTTCTTTTCTTTTCAACTAGATTTTCAATAGCCTTTGTAAACTACAGTTCCTATACCCTCCCATCCTTTCCCTGTCTCATTGGAATGTACCTATGCAGAATGCCACGCAAATATCCCCTGAACATTTGCCACATTTCTGCCATACATTTCCCTGAGAACAGCTGTTCCCAATTTATGCTTCCAACTTCCTGCCTGACAGCTTCATATTTACCCTTACTCCAATTAAACACTTTCCCAATTTGTCTGTTCCAATCCCTCTCCAATGCTATGGTAAAGGAGATAGAATTGTGATCACTATCTCCAAAATGCTGTCCCACTGAGAGACCTGACACCTGACCAGGTTCATTTCCCAATACCAGATCAAGTACAGCCTCTCTTCTTGTAGGTTTATCTACATGTTGTGTCAGGAAACCTTCTTGAACACACCTAACAAACTCCACCCTGTCTAAACCCTTTGCTCTAGGGAGAGGCCAAACAATATTTGGGAAATTAAAATCTCCCTCCACACCAACCCTGTTATTATTACACTTTTCCAGAATCTGTCTCCCTATCTGCTCCTCAGTATCCCTTTTACTATTGGGCAGTCTATAAAAAACACTTAGTAGAGTTATTGACACCTACCTGTTCCTAACTTCCACCTACAGAGACTTAGTAGACAATCCCTCCATGACTTCCTCCTTTTCTGCAGCCGTGACACTATGTCTGATCAGCAGTGCCATACCCCCACCTTTTTTGCCTCCTTCCCTGTCCTTTCTGAAACATCTAAAGCCTAGTGCTCTAAGTAGCCACTCCAGCCCCTGAGCCATCCAATTCTCTGTAATGGCCACAATATCATAGCTCCAAGTACTGATCCACACTCTAAGCTCATTGGCTTTGTTCATGATACTCATTGCATTAGAATAGACACATCTCAAATCATTGGTCTGAGCGCATCCCTTCTCTATCACCTGCCTACCCTCCCTCTCACACTGTCTACAAGCTTTGTGGAAAAGATATTGGAAGGTATTCTAAGGGACCAGATATATAAGTATTTGGATAGACATGGATAGTCAGCATGGCTTTGTGCATGGTAGTTCATGTCTGACCAAACTTACAGAGTTTTTCATGGAACTTATAATGAAAGTGGATGAAGGCAAGGCAGTGGATGTTGTCCACATGGACTTTAGTAAGGCACTTGTCAAAGTCTTGCATGGAAGGCTATTCAAGAAGTTTCAGTCACTTGACATTCAGGATAAGGTAGTAAACTGGATTAGACATTGGTTTTGTGGGAGAAGTCAGAGAGTAGTAGTAACAGGTTGCCTCTCTGACTGGAGGCCCATGACTACTGGTGTGTCGTAGGGATCAGTGCTGGATCCCTTGTTGTTTTGTCACCTATATCAATGATCAGGATGATGATGTGGTAAACTGGATCAACAAATTTGTGAATAATATCAAGACTGGGGATGTAGTGGACGATGAGGAAGGCTATCATAGCTTGCAGATTATCTGCATCGACTGGAAAAATGAGCTGAAAAATGGCAATACAAGGTTTTGTACTTGGGTACAACCACCCAGAGTAGGTCTTGCACAGTGAACGATAGGGGACTGAGAAGTGTGATAGAACTAAGGGATTTGAAAATACAGGTACATAATTTGTTGAAGGAGGCAGTACAGATAAATAGAGTCATAAAGAAAGCATTTGCCACATTAACCTTCATAAATCAATGTATTGAATACAGAAGATGGAATGTTATGTTTAAGTTGTGTAAGACGTTGGTGAGGCCTAATTTGGAGAATTGTATGCAGTTTTGGTCACCTTCTTACAAAAAAGATGTAAACAAGGTTGAAAGAGTGCAGAGAACATTTACAAGGGCATTCCCAGGTCCAGAGGACCTGAGTTATAAGGAAAGATTGAATAGGTTAGGACTGTATTCTTGAGAAGCTTAAAGGGAACATGGAGGGAAACTTCTTCATTCAGAGGATTGTGAGAATATGGAATGAGCTTCCGGCACAAGTGGTCCATGTGAGCTCAATTTCAATGTTTAAGAGCAGTTTGTATAGGTATATGGATGGATGGGATATGGAGGTCTATGGTCCTGGTGCAGATCGATAGTTTAAATAGTTTTGGCATGAACTAAATGGGCTGAAGGGCCTGTTTCCGTGCTGTACTTCTCTATTACTCTATGTGTCCTGTATGTTATTTGTCCCTACAGTACGTGCCAGTGATGCTGCTTCAAGCAAGGTTTTCATTCTAACTGTACCTCACCGTGACCCCAACTTGTATTGACATGAACTGTTTGAAAACACCATCCTTTTTAACTCAACAATATATCAGAAATAAAATCGAATGTAGTCAGCAACTGATTGACTCAGAAAGCTGATGAAAAACAATGGCTACTCAGAATGGGGGGAAAAAAGTGCCCGCCAAATTTCCAAATGTTGTTGGAAATGAACTTAATCTTTTAATTGTAGGATTTATGGGAAATTGTATAGGAAGAATTTATCTGAAGATCTTTTGCCTTTCAGGTTCTGCCTCCTAGACAAAAACTCTATAGTCAGATACAGTTCAGAAACAGTTATTGTCAGCTGTCACAAGGTGATCAAACAAATGATGGTGCAGGGTGTAAGAAGTTGTCGTCTCACCTCTTACATACAGTAGGTTCCCAGTCGGAATATAGTGGAGCTAGAAACAAATCCGCAAATTTGAAATTCATGATACTTGTAGGAGAAAGAAGCCAAACTGTTGTGTAATGCTGCAGGGGGAGAGTCACGTAACCTCACTCCCATAGATGATCACCAAGTGCAAAGAAATTTTCTACATGGTCAGTCTGTTGAAGTCTCTCAGAGTTCAGTGTTAGTTACCGATGATCATCAAGTGGTGTACCGTTGTGGCAGTGACTAAGTGATGAGTGACAAGCTAGTATTGAGTCAGAAAGTATGACCCAACAAGGCTTATTACACCCTCAGCACAAAATGCTGGAGGAACTCAGCAGGTCAGGCAGCATCTAGGAAAAGAGTAGAGTAAACGTTTCAAGCCAAAACCTTCACATGCAAAGTTCAAAGTTCAAGGTAAATTTTATTATCAAAGTACATATATGTCACCATACACAACCCTCAGATTCATTTTCTTGTGGGCATACTCAACAAATCTATAGAATAGTAACTATAACAGGGTTAATGAAAGACCACCCAAATAGTGTGTTCAACCAGAATGCAGAAGACAACAAACTATGCAAATGCAAATATAAATAAATAGCAATAATTAATGAGAGCATAGGATGAACAGTCCTTGATGAGTCTGTTGGTTGTGGGAACATTTCAATGATGCGGCAAGTGAAGCTGAAGGAAGTTATCCCCGTTTGTTCAGGAGTCTGATGGTTGAGATGTAGCAACTATTCTTGAACCTGAGGCTCTTGTACCTTCTAGCTGATGTGATCTGATTTACCTGTAGTCAGAGCATACATTGTGTCACAACATTCCAAGAAAGTCTCACAGCCGAGACTTCTCTTGTAGATACCGTACACTCTCTGCTGTTTCTTTCCTCACAGCTAAAGCTCATCATTCATCAGTTAATGTGGTGGTGTCAACACCATTTCAAAGATTAGCAGAAATCTGGCATAATGCCAGAAGGGTCAAAGTTCACAGAAATGATGGAACGGTTACTTTGACTGCACATAGTGAAACAAAAATGCAAGCCAGTTTGGTTGGAAATAAGCTGCTGATAATTCTTTTCATTGTCGTAGAGTCACAGAGTTATCCATACTAGAAACAGGCCCTTCAACTCAACTGTTCATGCCATCAAAGATGTCTACCTGAGTTTTGCCATTTGCCTACATTTGGCATATATCCTTCAAAACTTTTTCTGTCCATGTACTTATGCAAATTTCTTTAAATGTTGTAATCATACCCACATCTACAGCTCCCTCTGACTTCTTTTTCCATTTACCCCTCAACCACTGAGAGAAGAAGCTGCTCAGTTTCTCTTTAAATCTTTCTCCTCTCACCATAAATCAACAGTGTGTCCCCTAATTTTAGATTCCTCGGCCCTTTGACTGTTGGCTTACTCAGCTAAGATAGATACTTGACCTCACAACATTATTGACTTGCACCTTATTGTCTACCTGCACTGCACATTCTCTGTAAGGATAAAACTTTATTCTGCATTGTTATTGTTTTTCCTAATACTATTGAAATGATCTGTATGGACAGCATATTTTTCACTGTACCTCAATATAAAAACTAATTAACCTCAAGCCCCTGCTAATCCAGTCTCTCCTAATTCAAGACTTCCTCTATGGGTAACTTCCTTATGAATATTTCCTGCACCCTTTTCAGCTTAATGACATCTTTTCTATAGACGAGCGACCAGAAAGGTTTCCAAATCTGCAGGTGTATGTCGTTAACTGATAATAAACTTGACTTGATAAACTGGGGAATAATTCCTACAGCTGTGATGTGACATTCCATCTTCTGTACTTATTTTCCTGACCAATGAAGATAAGTGTGCTAAATGCCTTCTTTGTCATCCTTTCTATCTCTGCCTCCAAATTCATGGAACTATTTACTTGCATTCCTCCGTCTGATCACCTTCTACTACCTGAGTATAGACACAGACTGAAGACCACAGCACCAGTAGTGAGGGCCAGGAAGGTATGGACAAGGAAGGTACAGGAGCACTTACAGGACTGTTTCAAGTCAGTAGACTGGACTGTACTCATCTTTGAGTCTGAATGAGTATGCCACAGCTATCACTGACTTCACTAAAACCTGTGTGGTTTACTGTACATACCCATATCAAAAGCCATGGATGAACCGTGAGGTCTGAGTTCACTGAGGGCTAGAGCTGTGATATTCAACTCTGGTGATTCAGGTCTGTCCAAAAAAAAAACAGGTATGACTTTTGGAAGGCTATTTCAAGAGCTAAGGAATAATTCCAAATGAGGTGGAGATGACATAGGATGCACGTCAACTCTGGCAGTGTTTGCAGGCCATTACTTCCTACAAAGTGAAATCCAACATCATGAATGGCAGTGATGCTTCACTCCCCGATGAGCTCAACGCCTGTCATGCTTGCATTGAATGAGGATCCTTGCAGCACCCAGTGACCCTGTGATCTCTGTCTTGGAGGCCAACGCCAGGCTATCTTTCAGGAGGGTGAAACCCTCGTATGGCAACAGGCCGCAATAGAGTACTTGGTAAAGGCTCTGAAAAACCATGCCAACCAATGAGTGGGGTGTTCAAAGACATTTTCAGTCTCTCATTATTACAGTCAGAATTTCCCACCTGCTTCAAATTATACCAGTGCCCAAAAAGAGCAGGGAGATCTGCCTTAACCATCATCATCCAATGACATCCACAGCTACAGTGATGAAATGTTTTGTGAGGTTGATTATGGCTGGAATCAACTCCTGCCTCAACAAGGATCTGGACCCACTGCAATTTGCCTATCATCACAATGTCTACAGTGGACACAATCTCATTGGCTCTCCACGCAGCCTTGGATCACCAGAACAATACAAATACCAATGTCAAGATGCACTTTATTGACGACAGCTCAACATTTAATACCATCATTCCAACAGTTATGACTGAAAAGCTCCAGAATCTGGGCCTCTGTTCCTCCTTCTGCAACTGGATCCTTGACCTCCTAAACAGAAGACCACAATATGTGTGGATTGGAAGAAACATCACTTACAATCAGCCCTGGTGCACCTCAGGGAGATGTGCTTAGCCCTCTGCTCTACTCTCTATACACCCATGACTGTTTGGTTAGGCACAACTTAATTTCCATCTATAACTTTGCTGATGATACAGCCATTGTTGGAGGAATCTCAGAGGGTGACGAGAGGGTGTACTGGAGCAAAATATACCACCTAGTTGAGTGGTGTCACAGCAACAACCTTGCAGTCAATGTCAGTAAGCCCAAAGAACTGATTGTGGACTTCAAAAAGAGTAAGACAAGGGAACACACACCAATCGTCATT
The DNA here is from genome assembly GCF_048418815.1 of Hemitrygon akajei. Taxonomy (NCBI): domain Eukaryota; kingdom Metazoa; phylum Chordata; class Chondrichthyes; order Myliobatiformes; family Dasyatidae; genus Hemitrygon; species Hemitrygon akajei. The sequence continues at coordinate 19,581,233 of NC_133145.1, read as the reverse complement.
GAAAGATCTGAAGTGGAGAGAATGATTACATCACTATCTCTGAAGACCTAACCTGGACCGAACATACTGATGCAGCTATAAAGATAGCAGTTATACTTCATTGGTAATTTGAGGAGATTTGATATGTCACCTAAAACACTCACAAATTCCTACAAATATGATGGCAGAATATAGTATTAATGGTAAAACTCTTTGCTGTGTGGAGGATCAGAGGGATCTTGGTGTCCAAGTCCGTAGGACACTCAAAGCAGCTGCGCAGGTTGACTCTGTGGTTAAGAAGGCATACAGTGTATTGGACTTCATCAATTGTGGATTGAATTTAGGAGCCGAAAGGTAATGTTGCAGCTATGTCAGACCCCAATTGGAGTACTGTGCTCAGTTCTGGTCGCCTCACTACAGGAAGGATGTAGAAGCCATAGAAAGGGTGCAGAGGAGATTTACAAGGATGTTGCCTGGATTGGGGAGCATACCTTATGAGAATAGGTTGAGTGAACTCCTCCTTTTCTCCTTGGAGTGACGGAGGATGAGAGGTGACCTGATAGAGGTGTATAAGATGATGAGAGGCATTGATCGTGTAGATAGTCAGAGGCTTTTTCCCAGGGCTGAAATGGTTGCCACAAGAGGGCACAGGGTTTAGGTGCTGGGGAGTAGGTACAGAGGAGATGTCAGGGGTAAGTTTTTTACTCAGACAGTGGTGAGTGCGTGGAATGGGCTGCATCTGGTATGGAGTGCTACTGCACCGGATCAAAGTAAGAGTTGTAAAAATAGTCAGCTCCATCATGGGCACTAGCCTCCATAGTATCCAGGACATCTTCGAGGAGTGGTGCCTCAAAAAGGCGGTGTCCATCATTAAGGATCCCCACCTCTCAGGATGTGCTTGCTTCTCATTGCAACCATCAGGGAGGAGGTATAGGAGCCTGAAGGCACACACTCAATGATTCAGGAACAGCTTCTTCCTCTCTGCCGTCTGATTTCTGAATGCACATTGAACCCATGAACACTACCTCACTACTTTTTTTATTTTATTTCTATTTTTGCACTACTTACTTAATTGAACTAATTTATATATAAATATATTGTATATACTTACTGTAATTCACAGATTTTTTTCTATCATTTATCATGCATTGCACTGCAAAGTTAACAAATTTCACGACATATGCCAGTGATATTAAATCTGATTCTCTTTGTTCTCCAACACTTTCCAGGGGACGACCATTTACCGTGTGATTCTGCTCTGGTTCAGCTTACCAGTTGCTCCGCCCAGTTGCTTTTTCCCTTCTCAGTTGATCTCCAATAAGTGCTGTTTCTCTGTGACAAATAAACTGTTTGTTTTGAATTTTTGCAGTTCCATACAAGGTTTTGGAGAGGAGTATAGCTTTGTGTTTTGTTCTAATCTGTTACTTTGTTTCTTGTGTTTGCTTAGTGATGCACCATCAATAACTCTCGGAGACGGGAGGTGAACGATAGGCTTTTATTAGCAGCAAAACGGAGCACGGCACCTCGGAGACTGAGGGAGGAGCAGTGCCCCAATCACCTTTATACAGCGGTCTGTGGGAGGAGCCACAGGAGCAGTCAGCAGAGAGGCGTGTCCAGACAGGTATACATAGTTTACCACATTTAGTCAGTTACTTTGTTTATTGTTTTTTTTAAATCTGTTTCATGTGTATTGTGTCTTAATCTATTGGTTTCCCCTGCAATCGGTTTTGGAGATGACTCACTTTTCGTGCTGGCCATATGAAATTCTTTGAAATTTAGGCGACTTTATTCCGGATATGAGATGCCCACATTTCAAAGGGAATTGAGCATTTGGGGAGCAATTCTAGTACGTAGTTCTATTATTTTTGTGTTTTCTAAATATCCAGTGACTAATCAGGAGCAAATGTATTACAGAATGGCAAGTGGCGAATGCCAATTTGTGGTGGGAGATCCTGTGATACATTCTTGTGTACAGGCAGTCCCCAAGTTACAAACGTCCGACACACGGACAACTCATACTTACGAACCAAGGAAGGAGAACGCCTTCCACCATTTTAAGTCGGATCTCAACGCCGTCCACCATTTTAAGTTGTTGCAGTTGACACTGTGTTGAGTGTTTAACTTTGTATTTGGCTTAAATTGTTCTTAGTAAGATTCACCCTGACCCTGCCCCCCCCCCCCCATTCGGTTGGCTGGTGGCGCAGTGAGATGAGCACAGGCTGGAGAACGGAGGTTTCCGAGTTCGATCCAGTGACTCCCGTACCATCCGTGCCGGGTTGATTTCGAGCTCGCCACTCGACCATTTTAAAAAAACACTGCCACCTCCAGTTTAAATTCCCACGCGGAATAAATACCCAAACCCAGCACAGCCCTCACTTGTCCCATTTGGCCTGTCTCAGTGCGGTGGTCCTTAGGACCCAGCAGACCTCTGGAGCCGGCGCAATTCGGGAGCTGCCACCCGCAGTGTTTCTGTTCCACTGATGGGAAGCGATCACGATTGAAAATAAAGTGGAAATAATAAAGCATTTGGAAAGAGGTGAAACGCCATCGGTCATTGGAAAAGTGTCAACGATCAGAACAATTTTAAAGGGTAACGGATAAAGTAAGAATAATGGAGCATGTGAAAGGCCCTGCCCTGATGAAAGCTACAATTATTACTAAGTAACGCAGTGGTCTAATTATTGGAATACATATGTTTCTTAAGTATTTTATATGCATAGAAAGGTAAAATATATACTATATACTAAGACAAACATTTGACTGACGCTAAATAATAACGGCTGTACTTGTTCCGACGTACGTACAAATCCGACTTAAAGACGGACTCAGGAACAGAACTCGTACGTAACCCGGGAACTGCCTGGATTGAGCTTGCATTTACACACTAGACCAATGGATCAGATTGCTGAATTTGTATGAGGACTCCTTACTACATTGCGGAAAGGACATCAATCCTTTTGACAAGGAAAAGACTGTTGGGGGATATTATCTGGCTTCTTGGGTTTTAGCATTGTTTTGGAGGAGCTTTGAGGGAGTAATCTGCTCCAGTCAACTTTGAGCCAGAGTATGCTAACAGCTTTAAGAGACTTGAGCCTTAATAGCCCTTTTAAAGTACTTTTAAAGGCTGATATTTCCCTGCATACCATTTGTTGAAGTGAAAGGTGCTGACTCTTAAAGCGATTTCCCCACCTGACAGGGAGTGTTGCATACAAGTACACAATGCAAGGTGGATGGCAAGTGTGAGCAGGAACAGTATCCTGGGACAGCTGAGTCTATGCCAAATGGTGTTGTGAAGCTGGGCACTTGTTGGGCACTGAATGGCACTTACTGGATATGCAGTTTCTAGGCTTACCCGTGGTTCCCAAGGGGTGGTGTGGTTAATATGTGGTGCCATATGTATGCAACCCCAGTGCCTAGGATGAGCATCTTGCCCATGCTAGTCGGCATATTAAGAGGGCTATCACAAAGGAAGGAAGGTTTTGAATGACAGCCTTTCTCAGCATGGTGCAGCCAGCCTGTCCTGGGAACTGATTTCAATTACCTTAGATACAAAGGAAGGTGGCACTTGTACTGTTATTAATCAAGAATGCTGCATCTATATTCCTGATGAGGACATGAACATTACTCACCTAGTTCATCACATCTGAGAGTCAGTGATTAAGATTTAGTGGGGGACAAGCTCATTCACTATTACATTCCAGGGTGGGGCTGGTGGCCTTTTGGGGTGAAGAGAGGCTGGTGACTACTGTGGTATACAGGGAAATGACTATTGGGTTTACAGTACTGGGTATTGTACTTCAGTGTTTTAGAAGGAGCTTAGTTGAGAGTTCACAAGAAGCATATAAGTCTGAAGGCTGGATCATCGCATTCACAACTTTTGAGGGATGGAGTGTCCTGTGGGGGACGTGCATTATTCTGAATGGTGAAAGTCGCTTCCGTCGTGATTGGTTAGTTTAGAAACTGCAGCTGCTTTTCCTATTCGTTAGCTGCCTGGTGTCCAGTTTCAAATATCCTGGGTACATAGCGAGCATGTGTGGAATGTTCTTTTGTTTAAGGTAAGTGGTGCACATAGCCATTGGGAAGGTATGCTCTGCATGTGCTTTCAACTAAGTATGTTTGTTGAGTGTATGTTTGTTGATTATTCAGCTTCGTCATGTCTGTAACCTGGGGAACATGAATATTTGGTCGAATTTTTACTGTTTGTAAATAAATGATTAATATACTTACTCAAAGTCGGTGTGTTTTCTGTCTCACTTGCCAGATCCATGAACCTGATTCAACATTACAGGTTAGTAGATTTATTTGTCATTGTAAATTGTCCCATGATTAGGCTAGGATTACATTGGGGAATTGTTGGCAGCGTGGCTCACCAAGGGCCTATTCTGTGCTGTATCGGAATAAATAAATAAATAGACTTTCCCATTATTGCTTTAAGTACTGTTTAATGCCTACTCTTCGTTTGTTCTTCAATTGTATAAGGCTCTGACCATTTTTCCTTTCTTTTCACAACCTATGATAATCCTAATTCCCTTTATTTCAATCTATGTTCATTTCCCTCCATAGATGCTGCCTGACCTGCTGAGCTTTTCCAGCATTTTGTAGGTGTTGTTCAAGATTCCCAGCATCTGCAGAATCTCGTATGTCTTAATTTTACATAAGCACCACTTCAACCTTGCACTCGATTTCAATCCATTCATAGGTAGAATAGGCAAATATCACAGTTCAAAGTTGAAGTAAAATTTATTATCAGAGTACATTGATGTCACCACATACAATCCACATACAAAAATAAATATTCTTTTTCTGCAGGCATACTGCACAAATAAATAGATATAGTGTGTTTTCTTTGCCCAGTAAAACGTATCTAACTGTTCTACCATTAACGAAAGGGTTTCTACACTATGTCATAAACTTCAAACCTCCTTATCTAGCTAAATTACCATCTGTCATTTCATTGTTCCCTGTTTATTGTTGCAAGACTTATTAACTTCATTATTGTTGGCCTTTAATTCCGTCAAGCTCAAATCTACACAAAAATCCTTTTGATTTCAGTCAACACTATAATAGCACCATGACTCGCCATGCAGCATCCTGAAAACTTTGATCTTTCAGATCCAGTCCACTTCACCAGAGTAGGTTATCCTTTTGCATTCTTACTCTGGTAAGTTGCAGAGGACACAGAGCCATATGTGGGGAAACACAGAGATCATCAAAAGGTTTGCCAGTTTTATAAGGTTATTCCTACAATGTGCATAAAAGCAGAATGATACACGTATAACTAAGATTATCACAAAAGACATCGTACCTACTTACATACTGTACAGTATCACCACTGTGCCAATTGGGGTTGATGACTGACTGAAAAGTTGCACAGAAACAATAAATGTATTTTACATTGATTGTCAGAAATTGGGTATAAATGTGCATCACAAGAAAGCAATGAATTCAAATCAATCTGACTGGAAATGGTGACTGGACTCTGGAAGCAATTATTCTTTGTTCATTTACCATTCATCCCATTGCTTGCTGTGGGATCTTCCTCTGTACAAATTGCTGCCACATTTCATACAAAACAACAGAAACTACATTTCAAAAACATTCTGCAGTCATGACGGATTTATAAAAGTGAAAGGTGTTTTTCTTCCTTTGAAAAACCAGTCAAGTTTTTGGACATGTCTCATAGTGCAGTATTAGGTTACTGTCAAACCATCAAATCCATTTAATGTAAAAGGGATTACTCAATTGGGTAAAATAAAACAGGTGGAAATGGGAGTCAAAACTATACTTAATTTAACTTGTGTATTTACTAAAAGTAAGATGAGTCTGGGCACTTAGGCCAGAGCATGGCTCCAAGAGTTGGATTCTTACCCATCTTAATCTAATTAGCCTAAGGCCTAGATGTTCCACTCAATTTTACTTGATCTCTTCATTTTAAATAGGTTAGTATTGACTTTATAGAAATGCCAATTGTTAACTTAAGGTTAAAGTTCCTGACCTACTTGCTGTCAGGATGCTAAGTGAAATAACTTCGAGCAGTTTGATTCCACTAGTAACTGTGTCTGTGGTGACTGTGGGTGCAGAGGTGTACAGAACCACAGTACCCTGTGCAACTGCTCAGTATAAAAATACACTGAGACGACTTTGGGTCAGTAAAGTGCAGATGCTTTAACTCACAAGTTTATGAACGTGAGCCATGTAATTGCATGGCCTGAAATCCATCCTGTTAACTTACATTAACCTTATCTGCTGTTAAAAGCAGTCAGAAGCACTGCTGCAGAATTAGTGTAGCTATTTCTAAACCATTATCTGCACAAGGTTCAAGCAAGACAAACATGACCGCTTAGATTTGCAATTGGCTTTACTATAGAAGGTACAGGGTAGTAGTGGTTGATGCATCTTCTTTGGGCTGAAGCTCTGTAACTCGTTGTGTTCCTCAATGATGCATACTGGGACCTCTGCTGATTGTAATATATGCTGTATATACTTGACAAATGAAAACTAGGGTTGGTAAGTTTGCAGACGATGTGAAGATTGGTGTTGTTCTGGATAGTGTAAAAGATTGCCAAAGGATACAATTGGATACAGATAGGAATCAGATTTGATATCACTGGCATATGTCATGAAATTTGTTGTTTTGTGGCAGCAGTACATTGCAATACATAATAATAAATTATTGTAAATTATAATAAGAAGTAGAATAAATTAAAGAAGTAATGCAGAAAGAAAGGGAAAATACAAAGGAAGTGTTCTTAGCAATAAGAAGAGGGCATGTCCTGGGTGATGGGGTAATGGATGCTACTTTTTTCAGGCATTGCCTTTTGAAGATGTCCTTGTTGCTTGTGCCCACGATGGACCTGGCTGTGTTTACAGCTTTCTGCAGCTTTTTCCGAGTCTGTGCAGTGGCTCCTCCAAACCAGATGGTGATGCAACCGGTTAGAATGCTCTCTATTGTACATCTGTAGAAATTTGTGAGTGTCTTTGGTGAGATACAGTAGCAGTTCTCAAACCCTTAATGAAATATAGCTGCTGTCGTGCCTTGTTTGTAATTTCATCAATATGGTCAGCCCAGGATAGATCGTCACAGATGTCGACACCCAGGAACTTGAAACTGCTCACCCCTCGATGAGGACTGGTCTGTGTTCACTCAACTTACCCTTCCTGAAGTCCACAATCAATTCTTTCATGTTACTGACTTTGAATGCAAGGCTGTTGCTGCATCTCCACTCAAGCAGCTGATCCTGTATGTCTCCTCATCGCTATCTGAAATTCTGCCAACAATAGTTCTGTTCAACAATAGTGTGCCTCACCACACAGTCGTGTGTGTAGAGAGAGTAGAGGAGTCGGCTAAACACGTGTCCTTGAGAAGTGTCAGTGTTGATTATCAGCGAGGAGAAGATGTTATTTCCAATCCAAACAGATTGTAGTCTCACAGTGAAGAAGTCAAGAATGCAATTCAGAGAGGGGTACAGAGATCTAGGTTTTGGAGCTTTTTGATTAGAATTGCTTAGGCAGGAGTTGATTTGAGCCATAACCAACCTCTCAAAGCACTTCATCACTGCAGATGTGAGTGCTCCTGGTTGATCGTCAGTGAGGCAGCTCACCCTGCTTTTCATAGGGCACGGGTATGATTGTCACTCTCTTGATGCAGGTGGAACCTCCAATTGCAACAGTGAGAGAGCAAAGATGCCCCCTGATCACCCCTGCCAGTCGGTTGGCACAGGTTTTCAGAGCCCTTCAAGGTACGCCATCAGGGCCTGACACCTCGCAAGGGTTCGCCTTTCTGAAAGACGTTCTGATGTTGGCCTCCAAGACAGAGATCACAGGGTCACTGGATGCTGCAGGGTTTCACAGAAATGTAGTTCCATTCTCCCTTATCGGGAAGTGAAGCATCAGTTGCAGATATGGGGAGAGAACTGGCAGATGGTGTTTAATCCAGCCAAGAATGAATTGTTGCACTCTGGGAAAATAAATCTAATGACAGAGTACACCATTAATTGCAGGGTCCTTACCAATATTGTTGTACAGAGGAATCTTGGGGTCCAAGTCCTGAAAGTAACGACACAAACCAATAGAGTAGCAAAGAAGCTGTATGGTGTGCTTGCCTTCACTAATCAAGGCATTGAGTTCAAGGGTAAGGAAGTTATGTTACAGCTTTATTAAACTCTGGTTAAGCTACATCTTGTTACGAATGCAGCAGCAATGAATATTAAATGAGTCAGGGTTTATAAACAAATCCCGAGATTTATTAAGCTCTGATCAAAAACATCGAAAAGTAAACAAACAACTAACTTCACCGGAAGTTAACAGTTAGGCAGCTATATCTAACAAACAGACAAATGTAGAAACTGTTCTTAACGAGTTCTCATCCAAGCACAGACTTAAAGTGGTAAATTCAAAAGTCCATGTGATTTATACAGTCATTAAGGAGAGATTTCCCCAAAACGATTTCTTTGAAGTAACAATGAATCTGCCGATTCCACAGCCGAGAGATGCCTTGTTCGAAGAAATCACAAGGAAATAAAAGGAACTGACCTTTTGACTGGAGGGTGGTCACTGCACAAACCTTCCTGACCTGGCAGGGGTTTAACTCAAATGTGCCTGCCACAATTCCTGAACAAAGTCACAAAGGTCCATCAGTCCCCGAAATGCTGAAAGACAGTAACTTTATTCAATCCTTTAAGCTCCGATAACTCCAGTAATGCCTTCACTCTCCGATACTGGACTGTAAGGGAAAAATAAACGTGCAACAAACAAAACTGGTGGAGCCTCCACACCTCCGACCAGCAACAACAACGTTGCACAAAAATAAAAATGAAAACTGTGTCACAGTTGTGGGCTTCATTTAAATATTGTTTGGAACATGCCATCACGTGACATAACATCACCCCATGATCATGAGACAATTACATCATCCCACTCACCCGTGTTCAAACTGTGAGTATGTAACATTCTGATCACCCCGTTTTAGGAAGGATGTGGATGCTATGGAGAGAATGCAGGAGAGGTTTATCAGAATACTGCCTGGTTTGGAAGACAAGTGCTATGAGGAGACAGCTAGTATCGTTTTCTCAGGATCCAAATATGTAACACTAGATGGCATGCATTTAAGAAAGTTTAAAGGAAATTACTAGTTTCATTAGTATGGCACAACATTGTAGACTGAAGGGCTTGTCCCTGTACTACACTTCTCTATGTTGTAGGTTCTGTAGTCCTGTGGCTTGACTGCTTCAGCCCACATGATGAAACCCATTCCGAAAACCACCTGCACATTGACTGCACCCCCATAATTACTGATCTCCTCTCTGCAATCATACCCACAGTTCCACTGCAGCCTCTGATATTGTTTCCCCTGATGACTGACACCACAATCATCAACCATTTGCAATTTTAACAAAATATGGGACGACGATGAAGAAAAAAAGAATACCTGGTTGGAATTCTTGATTTTGGAGGGTTGTGGGGCTCAAACACTGAATGTGTTCCAGACTGAGACTGAAAAAGATCAGGAAATACTAGAGCAGAATGAGAAAGTGGATTTAATGAACAGTGGATTGGGCTTAGCACCACCTCCTGCTTGTTTTTCATTGGTTCTTCTTCCTTTTCTATAAAATGTTTATTGAGGTTACCAAAAGAAAAGGGGGCCACAATCTAAGGCATAGTCTTGTTCTTTCTTTGAAACAGAAATGTCAGGAAATCATAGTTTGATCACCTTGCCTTATGAGATACTCTTCTAGAATAAGGTACAGTATATGAAACAATAAATATGCTTTATATGAATAGTCTGAATTGTGGTATAGGAGTGCTAAATACTGTATGTACCATGGGGAGTCAAGAATGGAAGAAAATACTCTCATAACATTTATGCAGTATCTTGATAAGCACTTGAATTGTTAAAAAATGTAAGACTATGAACTTTTAAACAAGATTTGTATGGATAGATATTTGTTTAAGATTGGTTTAAGCAACAACTTGCTAGTGGTCAGTGAAACAAAGAAAGCAGTAAAATACTTCATTATTCACTCATTTTTCTGTAAATAATCACTGCAAACAATGGCATGAGGCTTCCCTGTCAGAGTTGAGCTGAATCACCTCTACGATTAGGCATTTTTGTGATGCGGCTGGAGTCTCGGTGGGACAGGACCTTTGCAGCATGTTTGGGTTGGAGTTGCTGGAGTGGACTTGGAGGCAATTAGATGCGGTGGAGCTGAGGCAAGGTGAGGAAAGATCTGAGGTTTGATCAATTTAAGAGCTGAGCTGAATTAGAAAGGTCGGGTACTGGCTGTTTTGAGACAGTGGAGCCCGAACCTGTGGTCAAGGAACAACCCAAAGTTTGGATGATTTAAACACCAGGGCGGATTGAAATGGTCGCGGTGTCAAGGTCAGAGGCGAGAGACAGGCCAATTCGGCTCACTGCTCCACTGGGTTTGCCCGTTCCTATGCTAGCTTGCAGCTAGTAGTCTTCTGAATCAGCTGTAGTGATGCCTGGCATTGTGAAGTTCAGTTCTGAATGCTGATTGCTTGCTTTTATTGTTTACACAATTTTTTTTCTCTCTCTCTGCTCACTGGGTGTTTGGACAGTTTTCTTTTGTTTTTAATGGGTTCTATTGGGGTTCATTGTTTCGTGGCTGTCTCTAAGGACACGAATCTCAAGGTTGTCTCAAGTACACATACTTTTATAATAAAATGTACCAATGAACTTTTTGACACCATGGGCTGAAGCACCTTTTCATTGCTATATCCAGAAGTAATATAGAACACTTTTTTTAAATGCAGAAAGCATTTATGATTTGGTATGCATTGCTTTAAAGAATGATCAAATTCAATAGAACTACTTCAAAGAGGAATAGTTAAACACTTGAAAGGGAAATGTTATGGGGTCTTGGAGAAACGGGGTTAATTGGAGTCCTTTAAAAGAGCTGGCTAGACATGAGGGATGACATGACCTCCAGCTATGCTGTATCGTTCTACCATTTTACGATTCTAAAAATCTAAAACATAGACTAGAAGAAAGGGATGCTGTAACTAAATAATTGTTACCAGCAGAACATTTTAGCACAATGTCATGCAAATTAAAATAAGCTGTTGTTAGGTCCACAAGTTCACTGCTCTGATCATATACCACAAGGTGTAGGAAACCAAACAAGAATTGATTTTTAAAGGAAAGCCCTGCAGAGTAAGTGAGTGGCATTTCTGGCACTATTTTACCTGTGCTTGGTATCTTGGCCAATGTTTTACTCCCTAAACATCAAAAGTAGATTAACAGTTCTTGTGACTGCTTTAATGCCGTGTAAAAGATGTCCATCAAATTTGCCTAGGTGACAGGTATTTCATTTGAAAACGAATAACGTGTATATGAAAAGTAATGGGACCTTTCCATTAGATATACAGAGACACAATAGAAAAGCAAAATTTATTTTGTGTCGCCATCTCTTTTCAGTCCAGGCACGAAAACGAAACATAATTTAAATAAACAGTTCTTACGTATGTTCACGTTGGGGTCACCACCTTGTAGGAGAGACAGCATTATCTCTCAGAGCCTCACTTTATTAGATATGAAAATAACATTGGGAAACTCATTTCAACTTAAATCACATTTTCAATGATGATAAAGTTTACCCATTGTATACTTCAATAAAGATCATAAACTTCAACAAGGATCATGTAATTCAATTCTGGATCATTGGGATCTCTTCTGGGGATGTCTACAAAAAGATCAGGTTACAACTGAACTCTCGGGGGACTAATATCCTTGGAGGCAGTTTTACTAGAGCTGTTGGGGAGAGTTTAAATTAATTTGGCAGGGGTTGGGAACCAGAGTGATAGAGCAGAGAATGGAGCAGTAGCTATACAAGTAGATGTTGTGTGTCGTGAGCCTGTGAGGAAAGGCAGGCAGATGAATGGGCAAAATTGCAGTCAGTGCGATGGGTTGAAGTGTGGCCTTCAACTAAATCATAGGCTCAACAGTTCAACAGTTCAGAAAAATGAGGATAATGTAAGAGGGCTGTAGATGACAGGAAACATTATGAAAGTCTCCAGAATAAATAAAAACACAAAAAGTATTTAAAAAATGGTAAGTTTTTAACTTCCAGTAACATGGTGCCAAAACTAAAAAGGATGAATACAGGACTGCAGGTGTTATATCTGAATGCACGCAGTATACGGACTAAGGAAGATGATCTTGTAGTGCAGTTAGAGATTGGCAGGTATTATGTTCTGGGCATCACTGAATCGTTGCTGAAAGAGAATCATAGTTGGGAGCTTAATATCAAAGGATACACAATTTATCAAAAGGAAAGGCAGGTAGGCAAAAGGGTATCTCTCTGTTGGTAGAAAAACAATGAAATCAAATTCTTAGAAGTGACAAGGGATCAGGAAATGTAGAACCCTTGGGGATAGAGTAAGGAAACTGCAAGGGTAAAAGGACCCTGATGGGAGTTATATACAGACCTCCTAAATTACAATTGGATAGAGAACATTTAGGAGAATGGGCAAAGAAGGAAGATAGTGAGGGGAAGTGCATGGTTGTGCATTTTGGTAGGAAGAATAAGGGTGTACACTATTTTCTAAGTGGGGAGAAAACTCAGAAATCAAGAGGTGAAAAGAGGCTTGGAAGTCCGAATGCAGGATCCCCTAAAGCTTAACTTGCAGGTTGGGTCAGCGACAAGAAACCCAAATGTAAAATTAGCATTCATTTTGAGAGGAATGCAATATAAAAGCAAGGATGTCATGCTGAGGCTTAATAAGGGATTGGTCAGATCACACCTTGAGTATTGGGAACGGGTTTACTTATCTAAGAAAGGATGTACTGGAACTGGGCAGGGTCCAGAGGAGGATCATGAGAATGATCCCAGGAATGTCGGGGTTAACACATGAAGAATGTTATATGAGTTCTGGGTTTGTACTTGCTGGAGTTCAAAAGAATGAGGAGGAATCTAACTGAAACTGATTGAATATTGAAAGGCCCAAATAGAGCAGATATAGAGTGGATGATTCATATAGTGGGGGAGTCTAGGACCAGAAGACACAGTCTCAGAATAGAGGGACTTCCCTTTGGAACAGGGATGAGGAGGAATTTTTTCAGCCTGAGGTTGGTGAATCTGTGGAATTCAGGAAAGATGTTCTGACATTGGTGTCTGAGACAGGTATCACAGTGTCACACAGTGACTGCTGAAGGCTAGATCTGTGGCATTCAAGTCTGGTGACCCAGGCCTGTACCAGAAAAACGGGTATGATTTGCAGAGGGCTATTTCAAGGGCAAAGAGACAATTTTGAACTAAGCTGGAGGTGACATCGGATGCACGGCAACTCTGGCAGTGTCTGCAAGACATTACTTCCTACAAAGCAAAACCCAATAGCATGAATGGCAACGATGCTTCACTACCAGATGAACTCAATACCTTCTATGCCCATTTTGAAAGGGAGAACACAACCACTGCTGTGAATATCCCTGCTGCACCTAATGACCCTGTGACCTCTGTCTCAAAGGCCAAAGTTAGGCTGCCTTTAAGGAGAGTGAACCCTCGCAAGGCGGAAGGTCCTGATGGAGTACCAGGTAAGGCTCTGAAAACCTGTGCCAACCAACTAGCAGGAGTATTCAAGGACATTTTCAACCTCTCACTGCTACAGGCAGAAGTTCCCACTTGCTTCAAAAAGGCAACAATTATATTGGTGCCTAAGAAGAACAATATGGGCTGCCTTCGTGACTATCACCCGGTACCACTCACATCGACAGTGATGAAATGCTTTGAGAGGTTGGTCATGACTAGACTGAACTCCTGCTTCAGCAAGGACCTGGACCCATTGCAATTTGCCTATCGCCACGATAGGTTAATGGCAGATGTAATCTCTCCACACAGCTTTAGACAACCTGGACAACACAAACACCTATGTCAGGTTGCTGTTCATTGACTATAGCTCAGCGTTCAAAACCATCATTCCCACAATCCTGATTGAGAAGTTGTAGAACCTGGGCCTCAGTACCTCCCTCTGCAATTGGATCCTCAACTTCCTAACTGGAAGACCACAATCTGTGCAGATTGGTGATAACATCCTCACTGATGATCAACACTGGCTTACCTCAGGGCTGTGTGCTTAGCCCAACTGCTCTACTCCTTATATACATATGACAGTGTGGCTAGGCATAGCTCAAATACCATCTGTAAATTTGCTGATGATATAACTAACCATTGTTGGTAGAATCTCATGTGGTGATGAGATATGCAACTAGTGGAATGGTGTCACAACAACAACCTGGCACTCAACGTCAGTAAGATGAAAGAGCTGATTGTGGACTTCAGGGAAGTTAAGATGAAGGAACACATACCAATGCTCATAGAGGGATCAGAAGTGGAGAGAGTGAGCAGTTTCAAGTTCCTGAGTATCAAGATCTCTGAGGATCTAACCTGGTCCTAAAATATCGATGTCATTATGAAGAAGGCAAGATAGCGGCTATACTTCACTAGGAATTTGAAGAGATTTGGCATGTCAACAAATACACTCTAAGGGTCTCAGCCCGAAACGTCGACAGCGCTTCTCCCTATAGATGCTGCCTGGCCTGCTGTGTTCTACCAGCATTTTGTGTGTGTTGTTGTTCAAAAACTTCTGTAGTTGTACCATGGAGAGCATTCTGACAGGCTGCATCACTGTCTGGTATGGAGGGGCTACTGCACAGGACCAAAGGAAGCTGCAGAAAGTTGTAAATCTAGTCAGCTCTATCTTGGGTACTAGCCTACAAAGTACCCAGGGCATCTTCAGGGAGTGGTGTCTCAGAAAGGTAGTGACCATTATTAAGGACCTCCTGCACCCAGGCCATGCCCTTTTCTCACTGTAGGAGGTACAGAAGCCTGAAGGCACACACTCAGTGATTCAGGAACAGCTTCTTTCTCTCTGCCATCCAATTCCTAAATAGACATTGAATCTTTCAACACTACCTCACTGTTCTAAATATACAGTATTTCTGTTTTTGCATGTTTTTAATCTATTCGATATACATATACTGTAATTGATTTACTTATTCATTTATTATTCTTATTTTTATTTTATTTATTATTTTTTTCTCTTCTAGATTATGTATTGCATTGAACTGCTGCTGCTAAGTTAACAAATTTCACATCACATGCCGGTGATAATAAACTGATTCTGACCAGATGATGGAGGAATTTGCACAGTTATGTTTTTATTCTCCCTTTCAAAGTGTGCATAAACAACATTCTGCTCATCAGGGAGTGGAACATCACATATGATGTTAGGTTTCACCCTGTAGCTAGTGGCCTGCAAGCCCTACCATTGCTGACATGTATCTTTAAATGGAATTGCTTTCTCACTCTTAAGTTAAACTTCCGTAGGTCATACCCTGACTTCTTGTAGAGTTCTAGATCACCAGTCTTAAACTCTACAGATCTAGCAGACTGCGAGTCTCACATTTCATCCATGGTTTCTGGTTTGGGTATGTCTGGTATGTTCTCAAAAACACACTTACCCACACAGGTCTTGATGAAGTTGGTGACAGTTGTGGCATATTCATTCAGACTTGAAGTGAATCCTTGAGTATTGTGAAAGCAAATTCAACTAAGATTTCTATTGTAGGATTTTAGTTTAACTATAGCTTCTTTTGCCAAATCTATGCCAGTGTGTAATTCCATGCAAAATTTACGCTTGATTTTCTATCACTTTCCATTAGGAATCATTGCTGTAAACTGGATCCAACCTTCCAATCCCACAATTGCCACAGCAACAGAGAGCTGCTAAAAATGTTCATGAATGCCGTTTATATCAGATTCAGATTCAGATTCAGTTTATTGTCATTTAGAAACCACAAATGCAATGCAGTTAAAAAATGTGACAACGTTCCTCCAGAATGATATCACAAAAGCACACGACAAAACAGACTACACCAGAAAATCCACATAATGTTTGGCAATCCCCAATCCAGAGTCCGGAGAGGCTGCTGCATATTAATATCGCGCTACCGTCTTAGCGCATTCCCCGGAAAAGAGCTCCAAATCCACCAGACAAAACAAGACCAAAAACTAAAGCTACAAGACCTGCACAAAACCACATAGTTACAACAGTGCAAACAATAGCATAATTGATGAGAAAAAAAAGACCATGAGCACAATAAAAATAATCCAAAGATGTTAAAAGTTCAAAAGAAATCACCACAGTTTCCACAAGTCCCCAGGGTCCTGACAGACTCGCCATCCCACGCCGGCGGCAGAAGGGAATACCCCCACTATGGACTTCCACGGTGCCGCCTGACTCAGCCTCACAGACACAGCAGACAATGAAAGCTCCGTCGAACCCAGCCTCGCAGACGCAGCACACACCAACAGCGACCTGACCGCAGCGGACTCCGAGTCCGTCGAACCTCCGAACTGACCATCCCCTCCGGCACAGCTTCTCCGAGCACCATCCTCTGCCGAGCGTATTAAGACAGCCCCGCCA
The DNA here is from genome assembly GCF_048418815.1 of Hemitrygon akajei. Lineage (NCBI taxonomy): Eukaryota > Metazoa > Chordata > Chondrichthyes > Myliobatiformes > Dasyatidae > Hemitrygon > Hemitrygon akajei. The sequence continues at coordinate 19,564,811 of NC_133145.1, read as the reverse complement.
ACGGCCATCGGCAATGCGACCCCAAGGACTGGGGGCCTCACAGCAGCTGCAGCAATGAAGAAGGTCTTCCTGGAGATTTCCAGATGTTCCTCCGTGCTCCCATGTCCTTTCTCAATCGATTATGATTGCGCACGGCACCCCACTTCACAAATAACAGATAATCAGCTCCGGAGTGGCCGCTGCAAGTTGCGTCGCGCCACCATCTTGGATCATAATATCAGACAGCATATTCCTTTTTATTCACCTCCAATCTGCAGGAACACACTTCACCCAGTTTCCTAAAGTAGTATTTATTTGGATGGATAAAGAATTAGTGCCAAACCTGTCAAGTTGCCTCAGAGCATTCACACTTAGAGTTTCTCAAAGTATTCACTGTTAACAGAGTTACATTGATTGACCCAAAGTTGCTGTTGCTTAAACTGTTGGCGTTTACCTTCATTATTGAAGAAAAGTTATTTCAGAATGCCTACAGCCTAATTTCCTTTCACTGAAATCAGCCAACGTTCAATCAGCAAGACTTTTTGCCAGAGTCCAATTACCCTCATTTCAGTCTTCATAACCCACCATCGGGTTGAGTTAAAGCAATTTAGTTTTTCATCATGTTGACCAGCAATTAACAGCTTGTCATTGCAAAGAATGACTACAGCTATGAAATGATTTACAAGGATTGACGTCCTATAAATGAGCAGTTTCATGTGCTGGAATGCAGCTAAAGGCAATAGTGGGAAAATGAAACAAGTGAGTCTGAGCAAAAGGCAAAATGATTTCTGAATTAAAATTAGTTGGTAGCTAATGGCTGCTCAGAGAAAATGCACCGGTAAAATTTATCTCCTTCTATTCTGCCCTTGCTCAAGATTTTCCCCATTTTCTTAAGCTAGGCTGGCAGGTAAACTTCAGTCTGTGTAGTTGCGATTCCAAGGCAGGCTCATAATTCACCAATGTGTTACAGTACACAAGGAGCTGATGTAAAAAGACAGTTCTTCTCAACATTCTCACAAAAGGTAGATTCAAATATCAAATGAAATTCCTTCAACTTCTAACAAAGATCTTCTCAATACTAGCAACTAAATGAAATGTGCAAATGATATAAAATGGCCGACCGGATGACAAAAGTTAATTGCTTAACAATGCAATAAAATGTAATCACCAGCAGCTGTAAACTTACAAGTAAGCATTGAGATCCAACAATTAGAAATAAAGTAACAAACCACATCAGAAAGGGCATAACACCTTCCCTCAACTGTTTGTCGCCTTTCTCTCTATCGCTTACCTACAGGTTTGTCTTCATTTGTTCTGTATGCTTTCTGTATGATCTCTGCACTATTTCCAGGATCTTGAAGAGAAAGCTAATGTGGCCAATTCCTTTCCCCCAGCCAATGATGCTGGAGTCAACTTCAGTAAATGTTAACTGATAGGAGCAAAGAGAAAGCCCAAAGCCCAAAGTCTGGCACCAGAGCTGGTGAGAGCCCATGAGGTGAAGGGCAAAGAGCAGTGAGCCCAACAACCAAATGGAAAATGCAGCTGGTAGCATCTCCATACTTTCAGGAAGTTGTTGCTCACAGTGTCGTCACCTCATCCCCAAAGTATTAGAGAGATTGTACTGGCAAAGTTTGGAAAAGCACGTGAACGTCTGCTGCGAAAGAAGGGTGCACCTGTGCCCAATTTATGAAGCATGAAAAGATTTCAATAAAGAATTTTACTATCTCAGGCTATGTCAAACTGGTCAAATTCCTCTTCAGACAGTAACACATTTTTGATGTGCTGCAATGCAGTAAAGCAGCGATTGAATTATTTTCACTTGATTTCACAATGTTTTGGGCAGACAATCAACTTTATGCCTTGGTTAAGTTAAGCCAAAGCACAAGGGATGCTCTTCTGTAGATTCATAGAGTCACAGAGTGCTACAGCACAAAAACTGGCCCTTCGGCCCATCTTGTCCATGCTGAACTTTTATTCTGCCTAATCCCATTGACCCACACCTGGATCATAGCCCTTCATGCCTGCCTCTCCCATCCATGTACTTGTCCAAAATTCTCTTAAATGTTACAATAGAACCCACTTCCATCACTTCCGCTGGCAGCTTGTTCCACATTCACAACACTGTCTGAGAGAAGTTCCCCGTAAAAATTTCACTTTCACCCTTAACCTATGACCTCGAGTTCTAGTCTCATCCAATTCAGTGAAAGAAGCCTGCTTGCATTAACCCCAACTATACCCCTTATAATTTGTATACCACTATCACATAGTCCCTTTTATGCTTAGCTAAGAGCTTTTGCAGAGCCTCAGAAAAAATGGCCTCTGTCAATTCAGTATAGTACTAAAATTCACACAGGATTAAGCAGTCAAGTGTCCAAAGCGGAATATGCAGGTTCCAGTTCAGACAGTTCTCTATTGTCACATGAAGGTTATTTGGAGCAAGTCATTAGAGGGGACAGGTTAATGTGTTTGTAATGAACAACTGCAGAACAAATTAAAATTTGAATAATGACACACATTTCAGAACAATCCTGAACATAAGTTAATAAACAAACACACTGGTTTTACATGACTGAATTACTTAAACTATACTTTTTCTGCAATTACATTCAACGTTTTCACCAAAGCACCATTTTGCATGCTTCAGAACTTCTAAAATGCTAAACCTAGTTACCATTCTCCAATCGTCCACTATTGTTAGAGAATAAGAGAAGAATGTCAGAACAAATTGATTTATTTGATACAACTTTTGAAAAATGTTTTCTTCCATTTTGTTCTGTCACATCTCATCAGCTTTCTTTCCCTCGTTTCCACTGCAACCAGCATTGGAAATTTCAAAGGATTTCAACTCCAGAGATGGTTCATGTTAGGAAGGGAAAGCAGACAGTGAGAAATGAATAACTTCTGAAAATCTTGTGTGTAAATATTCATCCCATGCCACTGATGCATCATCTTTTCCCTGAAGCTAGCAAATTCACTTTGTAGCTGGGTTTTGCCCTGAAGAGGAAAAGTCGGCAGCTGATTTTACCCTCCTTTGCCTGCAGGAAATGCCTTGGGTGCACAGGCAAAGGAATACATCTCGTAATGGAGATTGATTTTTTTATATGCTTCTTTATATTTGACTGTGATCCTCAAGGGTACCCTTCATATGAGAAGCAATTTTGATGGCAATATTGTAGAGGGAACAAATTACGTAGAAGTTGAAGAATACCGATCATTCTGAAGTGACCTGTTCTCCCCAGGGATATTCATCAACATAACCTGTACTGAAGGAGATGACGCGCCTGGTTTTCCTATTTGATAACTTTAATATAAAACATTGTAATGCAGGGAAAGGAACAGCCATCTCACTGCAGAATTTTTCTAAATTGCAAATGTGGCTGGATTTCTTTGGGTGTGAATCCTTTAGGGATGGATCAAGGCCAAGAAAGTTCCTAAATAAGTGCAGGAGTTTCTTCTTTTTTTCAAATGTAGATGTTAGAGCATCATTTACACTTGTCCCACCTTACCCCCAACAAGAGCAATGATTTCTTTTCCTTCAAGGATAATGAAAATCAGCCCTCTTCTTGGACACTTGTAGAAGCTCAGTTTGAATAGCTGTCAAAGAGAGAGAGCCTGAATCACTATTTTGGGTCAACTACTGAAGGGAAGTCTTAAATGAAAAGAAGTCTCTCTTCTCACTGCTGCTATCAGAGAAGAGGTACAGGAGCCTTAGATCCCACACCATCAGGTTCAAGAACTGTTATTATCCATTAACCATCAGGGTTCTGAACCAGCATGGATAACTTCACGCACCTCAACATTGAAATGATTCCACTAACGTACTCACTTTCAAGGACTCTATAACCCACGCTCTCTCTACATATAATTTATTTATTTATTGTATTTGCTCAGTTTGACTTCTTTTTCACATTGATTGTCAGTCTTTGGGTGAGGACCTAACCTGGTCCCTGTCATGGTCCAGTCCGAAGTCCGCATTCCGGTTCACGTTCCGGTCCACAAACTTCAGACTCCGGGTCCTCCGACTGTCCCTTGTTTCATTTGGACTCAAGCATTTGCACCTGATGCTCATCTTGTTGGCTGGGAATATAAGTGGCTCAGAGATTGAGTGTAGTTGGGGGGTTGTCTTGTCAGTTTCTGTTTGGAGTAACTCACTGGTGGAAGGCTAGCTCATTCAGTGAGTTATGAATTTGGCTGTTCTGTAGCCTGCTGAGGTTACCAGCCACCTCGAGTCTTGGAGCCACCCCAGTCTGAGCTCCCTTCCTGTCCCTCGCCTCTGTCGGGTGAGCCAGGCCAATTGCTGTTATCCTGTGGATGGTTCTGTCCCTTCCTGTCCCTCCCTGTCCCTCGCCTCTGTCAGGTAAGCCGGGCTGTTTGCCATTACCCTGTGGTTGGTTCTGTCCCTTCCTGTTCCTTGCCTCTGGCGGGTTGTGTCCCGCATCCTGCCCAGGAGTCCCACCCAGGAGGCTAGCTCCAAGAACCCAAGACTCTAGCCTCGAGCTCCCAGAACCCAAGACTCCAGCCTCGAGCTCCCAGAACCCAAGACTCCAGCCTCGAGCTCCCAGAACCCAAGACTCCAGCCTCGAGCTCCCAGAACCCAAGACTCCAGCCTCGAGCTCCCAGAACCCAAGACTCCAGCCTCGAGCTCCCAGAACCCAAGACTCCAGCCTCGAGCTCCCAGAACCCAAGACTCCAGCCTCGAGCTCCCAGAACCCAAGACTCCAGCCTCGAGCTCCCAGAACCCAAGACTCCAGCCTCGAGCTCCCAGAACCCAAGACTCCAGCCTCGAGCTCCCAGAACCCAAGACTCCAGCCTCGAGCTCCCAGAACCCAAGACTCCAGCCTCGAGCTCCCAGAACCCAAGACTCCAGCCTCGAGCTCCCAGAACCCAAGACTCCAGCCTCGAGCTCCCAGAACCCAAGACTCCAGCCTCGAGCTCCCAGAACCCAAGACTCCAGCCTCGAGCTCCCAGAACCCAAGACTCCAGCCTCGAGCTCCCAGAACCCAAGACTCCAGCCTCGAGCTCCCAGAACCCAAGACTCCAGCCTCGAGCTCCCAGAACCCAAGACTCCAGCCTCGAGCTCCCAGAACCCAAGACTCCAGCCTCGAGCTCCCAGAACCCAAGAACTCCAGGAACCCAAGTCTCCAAGTCCTAGAACCCAGGCCTTGTCGTGTCTTCGCCTGGTTTGGGTGTCTGAGCCCAAGTCAAGGCCCAAGCTCTGGGTCTGTGTCCAGTCTCAAGCTAGGAGTCCACTCCAGGCTCCTTGTTCCCAGTCCCTCGTCCCGGTCCTGCTTCCCCAGCCCTGCCTGCGACATGCCCCGTCCTTTAGTTTTGTCCCGTCCGTTCCTAGTACTTCAGTGTCTGCATCCTGCATTTGGGTCCAGTCTCAACACCCCCGTATGACAGTCCCAGCATATTGATGCAGTTATAAAGAAGGCAAGATAGTGACTATACTTCATTAGGAGTTTAAAGAGATTTGGTATGTCAACAAATACATTCAAAAACTTCTATAGATGTACTGTGTAGAGCAATCTGACAGGCTGCATCACTGTCTGGTATGGGTGGAGGGGCTATTGCACAGGACTGAAAGAAGCTGCAGAAGTTGTAACTCTAGTCAGCTCCATCTTGGGTACTAACCTACAAAGTACCCAGGACATCTTCAAGAAGCGCTGTCTAAGAAAGGCAGCGTCCATTATTAAGGCCCTCCAGCATCCTGGGCATGCCCTTTTCTCACTGTTACCATCAGGAAGGAGGTACAGAAGCCTGAAGGCACACACTCAGCGATTCAGGAACAGCTTCTTCCCCTCTGCTGTCCGATTCCTAAATGGACATTGAACCCTTGAACACTACCTCACTTTTTCCAACATATTATTTCTGGTTTTTGCACGACTTTGATCTATTCAATATATGTAAACTGTCAATTGATTTGCTTATTTAATATTATTTTTTTCTTCTATGTTATGTATTACAGTACATTGAACTGCTGCTGCTAGTTAACAAATTTCACAACACATGCCGGTGACAAGAAAGCTGGTTCTGATTCTGATTTCTTAATGTTCCACTGTGAAAGCCTGCAAGAAAATGAATCAAAGAGTAGCATATCATGACGTATGTGTACTTTGAGAATAAAATTTATTTTTAAAAACTTACTTTGAACTTTTGAACTTTGAATGCAGAATAGTTAAAAATACACATGCATGGCTTATGTTCTGCAAAAATCTCTGCATTCCGTTCACACATATATGTGAGACGAAAAGTCCTCTATGCTGCCATGCCAGGTTAGAAGTAGCATTGCTTATTAATGAAGTTATCATGGAATAGCAGATGATTAATACAGGTTCTCACATCTCAAGGACCTTGGCAACAAAGGTTGGATAGCTTGAGATCATCATTCTTTCCAAGGGACTCGGAAAAATCTCCCTTCATCCTAGAATACGTCTCCTTTTCATAAACACTTCATGGCCACTTCATAACTGTATGCACATGGGAAATTATTCAGTTACATGTCCATAAATTCATAATCAATAAAGTGATGTGTGTCAGTATGTATCCTGCATTACACAAGCTCAATCCACGTCAGAACTTTTCATTGAACAACCATGGTAGGATGGAACACTGGTCCATGTAGTTGACTTGCTGCTTCACAGCACCACAGATCTGGGTTCAATCCTGACCTTGGTGCTGTCTGTGTATAGTTTGCACACTCTCCCTCTAACCACATGCCTTTCATTATGTTAGGATAGGATTTCCTCCCACATCCTCCCTAGCTGGTAGGTTACTTGGCCTCTGTGAATTGTTTCAAGTGTGTAAGTGAGTGGTTAAATCCTGAAAGAGTTGGGCATATGAGGAGAATAATAAACAAATCCAAATAATAATCTAAGTTTAGTGTAAAGGAGTAGGTGATGTTCAGTTGTCTGCAGGGCCTATTTCCATCTCTCTATGACTTTATAGGAAGAAAAAGATAATAAAGTTGTTTGCACCGTTAGGGGTAAACAGACAGTAAGAGGTGGAGAATTTCTTAAATGCATTTATTTTAATGCTAGGAGCATTGTAAGAAAGGTGGATGAGCTTAGAGCATGGATTGATACCTGGAAATATGATGTTGTAGCTATTAGTGAAACATGGTTGCAGGAGGGGTGTGATTTGCAACTAATTATTCCTGGATTTTGTTACTTCAGGTGTGATAGAATCGGAGGGGCAAGAGGGGGAGGTGTTGCATTGCTTGTCAGAGAAAATATTACAGCGGTGCTTTGGCAGGATAGATTAGAGGGCTCATCTAGGGAGGCTATTTGTGTGGAATTGAGGAATGGGAAAGGTGTAGTAACACTTATAGGGGTGTATTATAGATCACCTAATGGGGAGCAAGAATTGGAGGAGAAAATTTGTAAGGAGATAGCAGATATTTGGAGTAAGCACAAGTTTATGATTGTGAGAGATTTTAATTTTCCACACATCGACTGGGAAGCCCATTCTGTAAAAGGGCTGGATGGTATGGAGTTTGTAAAATGTGTGCAGGATAGTTTTTTGCAGCAATACATAGAGGTACCGACTAGAGAAGGGGCAGCGTTGGATCTCCTGTTAGGGAATGAGATAGGTCAGGTGATGGAGGTATGTGTTAGGGAGTATTTCGGGTCCAGTGATCACAATACCATTGGTTTCAATATAATTATGGAGAAGGATAGGTCTGGACCCAGGATTGATATTTTTGATTGGAAAAAGGCTAACTTTGAGGAGATGTGAAAGGATTTAGAAGGAGTGGATTGGGACAATTTATTTTATGGGAAGGATGTAATAGAGAAATGGAGGTCATTTAAAGGTGAAATTTTGAGGGTACAGAATCTTTATGTCCTGTTAGGTTGAAAGAAAGGAAAAGTTAAAAGTGTCATAAGGGGACAGGAGGCTGGACCCAAGTGCAGGACACAGGCACTGAAGTACTAGGGGCAGAACGGGAACAACTAAATGATAGACAAGATGTGGTGACCATGGTGTGCATGAAGGACATGACGTTCAAAGTGATTCTGGGGTTCTGGGAGATTCTTAGAGTTCAGGCAATGAGGCATCCTGGAGTTCAGTCAGGGTCTAGGAGTTCACTGGGCGAGCTGCATAACTCCTGGGCAGGGCCCGGACCTCCCAGGCAGGAACACGGGGGTCTGGGCAGGTCATGGGGCACCTGGGTAGGTAGCGGGGCACAACCCATCGACAACAAGAGATAGGTAGGGGCAGAGACTTATAGGCAGGCCGCATAACTCCTAGGCAGGGCCCGGACCTCCCAGATAGGAACACGGGGGTCTGAGCGGGTCGCAGGGCACCTGGGTAGGTTGCAGGGCATAACCCGTTAGCAGCGAGGGATGGAAAGGGGCAGAGTCCCCCGCCGGGCAACGGCAGTCCAGCCAGGCTTGCCCAATAGAGGCAAGGGATAGGAAGGGAACTAGGTCCAGTGTGACTGCCAGACTTACTCGAAGAACTCATCTTTAACGAGGGGACCTCCAAGCCAGGGCAACCAGAGGAACAGGATAGGCAGGACAACCCCCTAACTCCACTCAGTCCCAGGGCCCCCTATATACACCGCCAGCCGATGGGCATCAGGTGCGCCTCCTTGAGTCCAAACAAGCCACGATGATCCACAGGTGTGACTACTTGGGCTCAAGGGTGAAAGGAGGGACGGCTACAAGATCCAGAGTCCACGGACTGGATCAAGACCCGGAATGCGGGCTCCGGACCGGACCATAACAAAAAGTTTGAGAGAGCCATGGTTTTCAAGGGATATTGGAAACTTGGTTCAGAAAAAGAGAGAGATCTATAATAAATATAGGCAGCATGGAGTAAATAAGGTGCTCGAGGAATATAAAGAATGTAAAAAGAATCTTAAGAAAGAAATTAGAAAAGCTAAATGAAGATATGAGCAAACACGAGGAAATCTGCAGATGCTGGAGATTCAAACAACACACACAAAATGCTGGTAGAACACAGCAGGCTAGGCAGCATCTATAGGGAAAAGCGCTGTCGATGTTTCTGGTCGAGACCCTTCGTCCTGACCCTTCGAAGGGTCTCGGCCTGAAACGTCAACAGCGCTTCTCCATGAAGATATGAGATTGCTTTAGCAAGTAAGGTGAAAATAAATCCAAATGGTTTCTACAGTTATAGTAATAGCAAAAGGATGGTGAGGGATAAAACTGGTCCCTTAGAGAATCAGAGAGGACAGCTATGTGTGGAGCCAAAAGAGATGGGCGACATTTTGAACAATTTATTTTTTTTGGTATTCACTAAGGAGAAGGATATTGAATTGTGTAAGGTAAGGGAAACAAGTAGGGTAGTTATGGAAACTATGATGATTAAAGAAGAGGAAGTACTGGCACTTTTAAAGAATATAAAAGTGGATAAGTTTCCAGATCCTGATAGGATATTCCCTAGGAACTTGAGGAAAGTTAGTGTAGAAATAGCAGGGGCTCTGACAGAAATATTTCAAATGTCATTAGAGATGGGGATGGTGCCAGAGGACTGGCGTATTGCTCATGTGGTTCTATTGTTTAAAAAAGGGTTCTAAGAGTAAACCTAGCAATTATCAGCCTGTAAGTTTGACATCAGTGGTGGGTAAATTAATGGAAAGTATTCTTAGAGATGGTATATATAATTATCTGGATAGACAGGGTCTGATTAGGAACAGTCAACATGGAGTTGTGCGTGGAAGACCGTGTTTGACAAATCTTATTGAATTTTTTGAAGAGGTTACAAGGAAAGTTGACAAGGGTAAAGCAGTGGATGTTGTCTATATGGACTTCAGTAAAGCCTTTGACAAGGTTCCACATGGAAGGTTAGTTAGGAAGGTACAATCGTTAGGCATTAATATTGAAGTAGTAAAATGGATTCAACAGTAGCTGGATGGGAGATGCCAGAGAGTAGCGGTGGATAACTGTTTGTCAGGTTGGAGGCCGGTGACTAGTGGTGTGCCCCAGGGATCTGTACTGGGTCCAATGTTGTTTGTCATAAACATTAATGATCTGGATGATGGGGTGGTAAATTGGATTAGTAAGTATGCAGATGATACTAAGATAGGTGACGTTGTGGATAATGAAGTTGGTTTTCAAAGCTTGCAGAGAGATTTAGGCCAGTTAGAAGAATGGGCTGAAAGATGGCAGATGGAGTTTAGTGCTGATAAGTGTGAGGTGCTACATTTTGGTAGAACTAATCAAAATAGGACATACATGGTAAATGGTAGGGCATTGAGGAATGCAGTAGAACAGAGTGATCTAGGAATAATGGTGCATAGTTCCCTGAAGGTGGAATCTCATGTGTATAGGGTGGTGAAGAAAGCTTTTGGTATGCTGGCCTTTATAAATCAGAGCATTGAGTATAGGAGTTAGGAGGTAATGTTAAAATTGTACACGGCATTGGTGAGGCCAAATTTGGAGTATTGTGTACAGTTCTGGTCACCGAATTATAGGAAAGATGTCAACAAAATAGAGAGAGTACAGAGGAGATTTACTAGAATGTTACCTGGGTTTCAGCATCTAAGTTACAGAGAAAGGTTGAACAAGTTAGGTCTTTATTCTTTGGAGTGTAGAAGGTTGAGGGGGGACTTGATAGAGGTATTTAAAATTACGAGGGGGATAGATAGAGTTGATGTGGATAGGCTTTTTCCATTGAGAGTAGGGGAGATTCAAACAAAAGGACATGTTGAGAGTTAGGGGGAAAACGTTTAGGGGTAACACGAGGGGAAACTTCTTTACTCAGAGAGTGGTAGCTGTGTGGAACGAGCTTCCAGTAGAAGTGGTAGAGGGAGGTTCGATTTCATCATTTAAAGTAAAATTGGATAGGTATATGGACAGGAAAGGAATGGAGGGTTATGGGCTGAGTGCAGGTAGGTGGGACTAGGTGAGAGTAAGCGTTTGGCACAGACTAGAAGGGCCGAGATGGCCTGTTTCCATGCTGTAATTGTTATATGGTTATATAGAAACATAGAACCATAGAACCATAGAACACTACGGCACAGTACAGGCCCTTCAGCCCTCCATGTTGTGCCGACCCATATAATCCTTAAAAAAAAGTACTAAACCACACTACCCCATAACCCTCCATTTTTCTTTCATCCATGTGCCTGTCCAAGAGGCTCTTAAATACCTCTAATGTTTTAGCCTCCACCACCATCCCTGGCAAGTCATTCCAGGCACTCAAAACCCTCTGTGTAAAAAACTTACCCCCGATGTCTCCCCTAAACTTCCCTCCCTTAATTTTGTACATATGCCCTCTGGTGTTTGTAAAATTGTTATGCAAAATACCAATTTACTCTTTATTCTTTCCTTTAATTATAATGTTGACATCCATGTTAATTTTGATGCTATATTTAGAGGATTAAATATACCAATAGCAAATATTTGACTTCTTAAACATATGTATTGCCAGGATGGCTATGATTTTTGCACAGTGATGCGGAGAGCAAGTTTGTAAATCTTACAGGAGCAAAGGATGGCAAGGGTGGAACACTGCTGGGAGTGTGTGGGACTGGAGGCAGATAAAGAGTGCTGGGGTGGGGAATGGCACAGTTGCCGACATACCTAAAACACCAGGCAAACATTTGATTCCAAATATTGGTTTTTTGATCATTACAGAATGTCTCTTTGGTGCTTCTCACTCCCTCCCCTCTTCCTTCCCCTTTTCCCAACCATGATTCCCCTCTCCTTTCCCCCTTTCCACTCTCAGTCCACAATACAGACCACACCAGAATCAGGTTTATTATCACTCACGTATCTCATGAGGTTTGTTTTTTTTTACAAAACTGGAGGTGCAACGATTTGTATTTTTGCGGATTGCATGAAAATTGGCAGTATTGTAGATAGTCAGAAAGTCTGCCAAATCAAACAGTAGGATATTGATCAGATGGAAATGTAGATGACAAAATGATAAATTAAATTTAATCCAGAGAAGTGTGAAGTATTGCACTTTGGAATGTCAAATGTAAAAGGGATGTCTACAGTAAAGGCAGGACCATGAAGAGCGCTGATGTACAGAGGGATCTTACAGAGGAAGTCTGTTGCTGCCTGAATAAGAGTGGTGAAGAAGGCATACAGAATTCTTGCCATTATTAGCTGAAGCTCTGAATGTAAGAGTTGGCAAGTCATGTTGTAGCTGTATAAAAGCTGCACATACTACATTTTGGCTATTGTGTGCAGTTCTGGTTGCCGCCGTAACTGTCTAAATCTTCCCTATCTACAGTGCTGCTAGAATATCTACAGACCTACACATTGGCTTGGAGGAATTTTAGACCATTCCTCCTTGGAAAACTGCTTCAGCTCTGGGATGTTGTTGGGCTTCCTTGCATGAACTGCTTGCTTCAGGTCCTTCCACAACATTTCTATAGGATTAAGGCCATGACTTTAACTTGGCCATTCCAAAACATGAATTTTATTCTTTTTAAAACATTCTGTTGTTGATTTACTCTTGTCTTTCGGATCATTGTCTTGATGCATTATGCAACTTCTATTAAGCTTCAGGTGATGGACTGCTACCCTGACATTCTCCTGTAAAATATCTTGATACAAATTTGAATTCATTGTTCACTCAATGATTGCAAGCTGTCCAGGCCTTGAGGCAGCAAAACCGCCCCAAATCATGTTGCTCTTCAAAGGTTTCAAAGGTACATTTAATGTCAGAGAAATGTATAGAATATACATCCTGAAATGCTTTTTCTTTGCAACCATCCACAAAAAGAGATGAGTGTCCCAAAGAATGATTGACAGTTAAATGTTAGAACCACAAAGCCCCCCCCAGCTCCCCCTCCCATGTGTAAGCAGCAGCAAAGCAACGATCCCCTTTCCCCCACCAGCAAAAAAAACATGGGCGTCCTCAACCAAACACTCAAGAGTGCAGCAAAGCATCAATAAAGACACAGACTTGCAGTACCTCAAAGACTACTTATTTAACCTATAATTCGACATGCCACGAGCTCTCTCTCTCTCCCTAATAAGGGAAAAAGAGGCATCTCCATTTCAGAGCCAGAAGGGAGATATAACAAAATGATTTATGATGTTAAAAGACCATTGCGTCGCTTTTTCTGAGCTCCGTGCCCAAAGAACTTGAGGCTCTGGGCACACAGCCAGAGACCTTCCATCTCCCATGACACACCGATTCCCTGCAGAGTCACTGACCTTGAGACCACCCACTTCCGGAGCCACGAAATCCCAAAACTCCGAAGTGAGCTAATCTTCTAGGCTGCGTCCTTTGTATATCGAATAACAGCCAGTTGTGAGACCCTGAGAGCAATTCCCATTCCCGCTAAGAACCAAAGTCAGTTTGTAACTCCAGGTCAGGGTTTTCAAAAGAACCTTGAAAGGGAAAAATAGAGATATTAAAGATGGAAATAGAGCTGTTTCTGAAGATGCAAGCAAAGGAGTCGCCGTTAGGCTCCATTGTCTCCTAAGCTTCACCCCTTACCATCATGTTTCACAGTTAAGGCCAATTTATACTTCTGCATCGAATCTACGCCGTAGGTATGGCATAGCCGCGTACCCTACGCTGTAGCCTGACGTGCACCTCCCCAAAAATGTAACTACACATCGCAGCGACGCAGACCGCAATAACTGTGATTGGTCCACTTGACAGCATTGCATTTCCTCCGCATTTCCGGTTGCTTCTGAACGATGAACCAAATCGTCAAATCTACCTCCTGACATCCGAAAATATTTGCAATGCATTTCCTCGTCCATGTCTCTCAGTGGCCAGACAAGCACAGAAAATTCACTCTCCTTCTGCTTCAATCCATTCAATGGTCATACACACCATCTCCTCTGACGTCTTCTCTCCTTTCTGTGTTGCAGTAATTTCAATAAAAGTAACTCTCGTTCAACATTTATTAGCTCCAATTCCATCATGATGCGCTCAGTAGTTGCCATTTTTTGAAGTACACGAAGAAACTACACAGTGGCATAGAAACCCCATCACCAACTAGCGTTTTGGCGGTGAATTGCAGAGCGACACAAACACACCAACGCACAAGTATAAGTGCTCACAACGGCATAGGCCACTTCCATAGGCTACAGCGTAGAGCCTACACAGTAGTATAAATCAGCCTTTAGGATGAGGTTTTGGTGTTGGTGGGCAGTGCCCCTTTTCCTCCAAATATAGTAATGTGTATTTTTACCAAAAAATTCAACTTTTGTCTCCATCTGTCCACAGAACATTGTTTCAGAAGCTTTGTAGAAGATCTAGGTGGTCTTTTGCAAACTTGAGATGTTGCACAATTTTTTTTAGAGAGCAGTGGTTTCCTCCGTGGTGTCCTTCCATGAACACCATTCTTGATCAGTGTTTTTCTTATAGTTGACACATGAACAGAGATGTTAGCAAGTTCTAGAGATCTCTGCAGGTCTTTTGCTGTTACCCTTGGGTTCTTTTTCACTTCCTTTACATTGTGCTCTCGGTGTGATCTTTGTAGGATGCCCACTCCTAGGGAGAGTAGTAACAGAACTGAGTTTCCTCCATTTGTAGACAATTTCTCTTACCGTGAACTGATGATCACTCAGGCCTTTAGAAATGCTTTTGTAGACTTTTCCAGCTTCATGCATCTCTATAAATATTCCTCTTAAGTTCCCCTAAAGTTTGTTTTGATTAAGGCATGTTGCACATAAACAGGTCCTTCTTGAGAAGAGCAGGTTCTGTCAGTAACCTAATTTTATGTGCCTTTTTATAGGGCAGGCTCCTCTACAACCCACACCTCTGATCTCATCTCATTGATTGGAATACCTAACTCCAAATAGCTTCTGTAGAAGGCATTACCACAACAGTTCACATACTTTTTCCGACAAATACATGTAATATTGGAACATTGTTCTCAATAAATTAATGAGGAAGTATAATGTTTTTGTATTAATTACTTAATTGCCTTTTCTTTATCTAGTTTTAGCACTTTCATGAAGATCTGATCAGATTTTAGGTCATATTCATGCAGAAATAGAGAAAATTCTGCAAGTTTCACAAACTTTCTAGCACCACTGCATGTACCCATCCAAGTACATTTTAATTTTTTTAACACACTCAAACACTTCCTCTGACAGTTTATCCCATATGTTAGACAGTGTTTGGCAGAAAAAGATATCCCTCAGGTTCCTATTAAATCTCTCCCTTCTCACCTTAAACCCAACCTGCTCAATCTCTCTCCAGAAGTCCTAGCAACATGCTTATCAATTTCCTCTGCACTCTTTCCAGTTTAATGGACATATCCTATAAAAGGGTGGCTAAACTGAGCACAATATTCCAATCGTAACCTTGCCACTGTCTTGTAAAGAGCCCTGGTAACATTCTGGTAAATCTGTTTTGCTCACCTAATATAATTTTCATTAGACATGGTGGTAGCTCTTAGTATTATATGTATAATTCTGGAAAATCTTCCTCCCATTCAGACTCTGATCTTCATTAGTTATAGAACACATTATCCAATTATTATCTCAGTCATCCGTGTTTATGGACCTCTAAATCATTTTGGGTTTCCATGGTTACTAGCTTTTCACTATTTAAAAGCACAGATCTATCCTACTTTGACCCAACATGAATGACCTCTCACTTAACTAGAATAAAATATATTTGCCAGAGTTTTGCTCGCTCACTTAATCTACCAACGTCTCTTCATATTGTTACCCTCTCATCTATACAATTCAACAAATCACCAATCTGCATGCCAGTAACAGGACTTGATGTTTGGTCTACATTGAGTTCAGTGGCCCAACTCACTATTGGGCAAGCTATTCCCTCAACTGGTACCATCCTACACTGTTAGTGAACTAATCATTTTAAGCTACTGAGCATCATTTTTATCCTCATATAAATTTTTACAACACAATTATAAAAATAAGAAAGTTGCCACACCTTTCTACAGTCTTCATCCAAATGATATCCAATATGGCATTATAAAAAGAGATAAGTTTTCTTCTAGTCTCTTACTGTGAGTGTTTGAAAGAAATTTGAATACTTGAAATGAAAAAAATGTGGAATTAACTTGGGTAATGGAGAGATCTTTCAAAGAACAGGTTTGGAATTGATGGGCCAAATGGAAGTATGCTTTTATAGTTCTTGTTTATTTTTGGCTTTTGATGGAAAATAAAAGCAGAATAAGCAGTGATACATCTTCACTGCCCAGTGAAAATGTCAGACTGAGGATCATCTGTCTGCAATGATGCATGATACAAAATAGCATGAATGTTTTTTTTTTGCCAGCTGAATATGTAAGATTTGACAGCATGAATTCATCTAATCAGAACTGGGTGTGAATAGTAATAGTTTAGGTCAGCTTTTTTTCACCTGCAAACTGGAATGTGAGCAAAATGTGACATTTCACAATCTTTCTCAAACTACCTGAATTAGTTGATGAAAACCAAACAAAAATCTGCAGGCACTGGAAATCTTAAATAGAAACATAAAATGCAGAAAACACTCAGCAGGTCAAGTGGTGTTCATGGAAAGAGAAACAACATTGATGGTTTAAGTTGAAGATCCTTCATCGGAACAGGAGATGCCTGATCAGCTGAATGTTTCCAGCATTTTCTGTTTCTCATATCTGAATTGCTAAACATGAGTTTACAACACATTTGCAAGCTGATGGTAATCAATGACTGGCAGTGTGACTTCCTGCTCACACTCATTTATGGATGGGTTCTTGTTTGTAGAATCAGTTAGTAGAGGAATACATGAGTAGTGATGATGTGACAATTCTTCAAACCCATCATGGGAGCAATTAAATTCTACTAAATAATCAAAAATATTACAATAAAGCTAGTAATTGTAATGGTGATGAAGAAAATATGGGATTCCCAATTAAAGAAAACTCTAATTAACTTAACTCCCACAAGAAAGGGAACTATCACCCTGAAGAAGACTTTATGGGGTTATGCAATTAGTGAGTGAAACAACACAAGGGATGCTCACACCCAGCCTTATAGCTCTACCTGTTTTAGTGCTTCTATCCATAACACTATTGGGAAGATTATTTTGGTAGCCTTCTTTAGACTAAGTCTTGTCTTTACACCAAATTCACCCCTGCAATCTTACATAACATTGCCATTTTGCTAAATGACATTGAATACATCCTGTAGTATTGAGTATCCATAGGTACTCTGTCAGAACTATATTCATGCAACAATATCACAGCCAAGGAAATACTCTTTTTTTTTCACTCTTAAAAGCATTCAGCCAACCAAGGTTGCAATGTTAGACTATAGCTTGCTAAATGCACATCTAGACAATTTGCAACTAACTTATCAGAACAAAATTCAGCAATCTTAACTCAGCTTATGTTTTCCTTTTACAAGCTGGTGCCAGAGAAACCCAGTGATACATTGTGGACAGCTTACAAAACTTATAAATATTTTTCTTCTGAACTAATCCCAGATGAGCCAATGCCTTTTACACTCGCTTTGATTGTCAAAACATGGAGGCGCCTTCACAAACTCCCACAGCCTCCAATGACCCTGTGATTTCAGTCTCTGAGGCCAATGCGAGAACATCCTTCAAGAGGGTGAATCCATGGAAAGCACCTGGCTCAGACAGGGTACCTGGTTGAGTACTAAAGACCTGTGCTGATCAACTGGCTGGAGTGTT
Source organism: Hemitrygon akajei (assembly GCF_048418815.1). Taxonomy (NCBI): domain Eukaryota; kingdom Metazoa; phylum Chordata; class Chondrichthyes; order Myliobatiformes; family Dasyatidae; genus Hemitrygon; species Hemitrygon akajei. The sequence continues at coordinate 19,547,255 of NC_133145.1, read as the reverse complement.
CACTGATATCCTTAAGCTCTTGCTTCGGCAGTCTGGGGTATCCGCCTGTTCAAGTAGGCTTCAATTATACTGGTTGTGACACTACCAACTGTGCTATCTGGGCTATTAATCTAAGGGTCTAGGGTGGAGTGGGGGGGGGGGTGCAGAAGTAGGAAGAAATTACTTGTGGCAGACCTGCTCTGTTATGCAGGTGCCTAAGAACAACCTAGTAACCTGCCTCAATAACTACCATCCAGTAGCACTTATATCCTCAGGGATGAAATTGGTGATGAAACATATCAACTCCTGCCTGAGAAGTGACTTGGATCCTCTCCAATTTGCCTACCATCACAATAGGTCAACAGCAGATGCCATTTCATTGGCTCTTCACTTAACCCTGGAACAGCTGGACAATGAAGATGCATACATCAGGAAGCTTTTCATTGACTACAGCTCAGCATTCAACACTATCATCCCCTTAAAACTAATTGATAAGCTCCAAGACCTTGACCTCCCTACCTCCTTTTACAATTGGATTCTCGACTTCCTCATTTGCAGATCCCAGTCAGTTCAGATTGGCAACAGCTTCTCTTCTACAATTGAAAATCTGGCTGAGTGGTGCCACAACAACAACCTCTCAGTCAATGTCAGCAAGGCCAAGGAGCAGATCATTGTCTGCAGAAGGAGGAAACTGGACATCCATAAGCCAGTCCTCATCAGGGGATCAGAGGTGGAGAGGGTCGGCATCTCTAAATTCATTGGTGTTATTATTTCAGAGGATTTGTCCTGAGTTCAGCACGTAAGTGCCATTATGTAGAAAACACAGCAGTACCTCAACTTTGTGAAGATTATCTAAAACTTTGACAAACTTCTATAGATGTGTGATGAGGAGTATACTGACTGGCTGCATCATAGCCTGTTATGGAAACACCAATGTCCTTGAATGAAAATGCCTGAAAAAGTACTGGATGCAGCCCAGTTCATCATGGGTAAAGCCCTCCCCACCATTGAGCATATTTACATGATGCACTGTGACAGGCGAGCAGCACCCATCATCAAGGAGCCCCACCATCCAAGCTATGCTCTCTTCTCACTGCTGTCACCAGGAAGAAAGTACAGGAACCTTGGGACTCATACCAACGGGGTCAGGAACAGTTATTACCCCTCAACCATTTGGCTGTTGAACCAGAGCAGATAACTTCCCTCATGCCAACACTGAACTGTTCTCACAACATTTGGACTCACTTTTGAGAACTCTTCATCTCATGTTTTTGATACTTATTGTTTATTCATTTATTATTTTTTTTCTTTCTTTTTGTATTTGTACGGTTTATTGTTGTCTTTTGAATATTGGTGTTTGCCCGTCCTGTTGCGTGAGGTCTTTCATTGATTCAGTTTTGTTTCTTGTACTTACTGTGAATGCCCACAAGAAAATGAAACTCAGGGTTGTATACGGTGACATAGATGTACTTTGATAATAAATTTACTTTGAACTTTGAGCTAACTTGACAGGGGTTGAATAATGAAACAGTGTGGACATCTTCTCTTAACACTAAACTGATCAGTGAACACAAACAAGAGAAAATCTGCAGATGCTGGAAATCCGAGCAACACACACAAAATGCTGGAAGAACTCAGCAGGTCAGGCAGCATCTACAGAAAAGACTGGTCCTGTTGAAGGGACTCAGACTGAAATGCCAACTATACTCTTTTCCATAGATGCTGCCTAGCATTTTGTGTGTGTTGAGTGAACACAATCTATGGACTCACTTTCAAGGACTCTATAATTCATGTCCTCCGTATTATTTATTTATTTATTTGTTTGTTTACAGTTTTAATACTTGTTTCCTTCTGCATTTGCACAACTTGTCAGACTTTGTGTGTAGTTTTTCATTGATTCTTTTGTATTTTTTCTACAGTCAATACCTGAAAAAATAAGGTACTATTTGGTACTTTGATAATGAATTTACAGTACTTTGAGCTTTGAACTTTTGAACTCTTATGCATATTCAAGTCTGTCTCCAAAAACTTTGTGGAGATGAAAAACAGTCCAAGGTCCTGCTGCCATTGAACAGTGGGAGGCTGGCTACCGGAAAAAAACACTTCTCATACACTTCATGGGTGTGCTGTTCAAAGAGGAAATATAATTGATACTAATGTGTTGATTTAATGGCTCAATGAACTTAAAAAAGACATTGATTTTATTTGCTATATATGAATATACATTTTTATGAATAAAGTATATTTTTGAAAATAAAAATGAGTTTATATCTTATGCTGGGTGTTTATTTTTAAAATCCAGTTTTGGGAAAAGTAGCCATAAAACTATAAGACTGCAATTTAAAAAAAGTCTTGTTCACTTTTGTCCTTCAGGCAAAGAAATCTGCCATCTTACCAAGTCTGATGCATGTGACCCCATTTAACAAGAGGCAATTAGAGGTTCTGGAGGATTGGAGGGTTGCGTAAGTTGTTTCTTTATTCAAGAAGGGGAGTAAGGATAGCCCAGGAAATTATAGACCAGTGAGTCTTTCTTCAGTGGTTGATAAGTTGATGGTGGAGATCCTGAGAGGCAGGAATTATGAACATTTGGAGAGGCATAATAAAATTAGGAATAGTCAGCATGGCTTTGTCAAAGGCAGGTCGTGCCTTACGAGCCTGATTGAATTTTTTGAGTATGTGACTAAACACATTGGTGAAGGTAGAGCCATAGATGTAGTGTATATGGTTTTCAGCAAGGCATTTGATATAACCCATGCAAGGCTTATTGGGAAAGTAGGGAGGCATGGGATCCAAGGGGACATTGCTTTTTTGGATCCAGAACTGGCTTGCCTACAGAAGTGGTTGCAGACAGGTCATATTCTGCATGGAGGTCGGTGACCAATGGTGTGCCTCAAGGATCTGTTCTGGGACTCCTACTCTTTGTGATTTTTATAAATGACCTGGATGAGGAAGTGGAGAGATGGATTAGTAAATTTGCTGATGACACAAAGGTTAAGGATGTTGTGGATAGTGTGGAGAACTGTCAGATGTTACAGCGGGACATTGATAGGATGCAAAACTGGGCTGAGAAGTGGCAGATGGCGTTCAACCCAGAAAAGTGTGAGGTGGTTCATTTTGGTAGGTCAAATATGATGGGAGAATATAGTATTACTGGTAAGACTCTTGGTGGTGTGAAGGATCAGAGGGATCTTGGGGTCCGAGTCCATAGGACACTCAAAGCTGCTACGCAGGGTGACTCTGTGGTTAAGAAGGCATACGGTGCATTGGCCTTCATCAATCGTGGGATTGAGTTTAAGAGCTGAGAGGTCATGTTGTAAATATATAGGACCCTGGTCAGACTCCACTTGGAGTATTGTGCTCAGTTCTGGTTGCCTCACTACAGGAAGGACGTGGAAACCATAGAAAGGGTGCAGAGGAGACTTATAAGGATGTTGCCTGAATTGGGGTGTATGCCTTATGAGAATAGGTTGAGTGAACTTGGCCTTTTCTTCTTGGAGTGACAGAGGATGAGAGGTGACCTGATAGAGGTGTACAAGATAATGAGAGGCATTGATTGTGTGGATAGTCAGAGGCTTTTCCCCAGGGCTGAAGTGGTTAGCACGAGAGGGCATAATTTTAAGGTTCTTGGAAGTAGGTACAGAGGAGATGTCAGGGGTAAGTTTTTTACACAGAAAGCGGTGAGTGCATGGAATGGGCTGCCGGCGGAGGTGGTGAAGTCGGATACGATAGGGTCTTTTAAGAGACTCCTGGTTGGCTACATGGAGATTAGAAAAATAGAGAGCTATGGGTAAAGCCTAGGTAGTTCTAAGGTAGGGACACGTTCGGCACAGCTTTGTGGGCTGAAGGGCCTGTATTGTGCTGTAGGTTTTCTATGTGTCTGTGTTTCTATATCCACATGGCCAATGATATAAATAATTCATGGACTTATCAGTTTAAAGCTCAACAATTTCTCTTATGGGGCTCCCACTTTCTCCGAACCAAAGATGTACCATGAGCACTCACTTGGGCCCAGCTATGCCTGCCATTTTTTTTGGCTATGTCAAGCAGTCCATGTCCCAAGCCCACACAGGGAATGCTCTCCAGCTCCTTCTGCACTACATTTGTGTCTGCAATGGTGCTGCCTCCTGTGCTCATGCTAAGTTCATCAATTTCATCAACTTTGCCTCCAACTTCTATCTGATCTCTCTGTAAAAGGTAGTGACAAATGGGGATGTAGGAGAGAAACTGAAAATTTGGTTAAATGGTGCCACACCAACAACCTCACTTAACGTCAGGAAAACTGAAGAGCTGATTATTGATTACAGAAAGAAGAAACCAGAGGTCCGTGATCCAGTCCTCACTAGGGGAACGGAGGTGGAGAATGTCAGTAGCTTTACATTCCTTGGTGTTAACATATCAGAGGATCTATCCTGCACTGAACACATAAGTGTCATCACAAGGAGGGTACAACAGGGCTTCTACTTTCTTAGAAGTCTGCGTGGATTTGGCATGTCACCAAAGCAATTTGACAAACTTCTGTAGATGCACAGTGGAGAGTATTCTATCGGGCTGCATCACGGCCAGGTATGGAAACTCCATTAAGTACACTTAAATAGGGCACTGACACAATAAAGAGGCATCCGTCGTCAAAGACCTCTACCATCCAGGCTATATCCTCTTCTCACTACTACCATCAGGTAGAATGTACAGAAGCCTTACGAACCAACAGTTATTAACCTACAACCATCAGGCTCCTGAACCAGTGTGGATAACTTTAATCACTACTAGCCTAAACTGATTTTACAACCAGCAGGATCAATTTCAAAGCCTTTTTACAACTCTTGTTCTCAGTATTATTTCCATTGTTTGCGCAGTTTGGCTTTGTTTACATATTGGGTGTTGTCAGTCTTTGTTTATGTATAGGGTTTTGTGGAGTCCATTGGATTTCTTTATTTTCCTAGATTCCTGCAAAAATACATTTATCTCAAGGTAGTATATGGTAGCATAAGTGTACTTTGATTCTAAATTTACTTTGAACTTTGACTCTCACAGTTATCTTGAGTATACCTCTTCCCACTGCCCCTCACTTGTTTAAAAATACTATTCCCTCCTCTCAGTTCCTCTGTCCCTGCCAGTCTCTTCTCAGGATAAGGCTTTGTATTCTTGTTTTTGTTTTTCAAAGAACAATAGACAAAATTAACTTGCCTTAAAAACAGAGGGTGGAGTTAGGGAATGGGGGAGGAATAATTTATGACAGGAATTACAAAAACTTCTCCCAATAAGATCACCATGAGTGGAGAATGATATGTACAAAATCACACTTGTTGCTATAATGAATCCATGAATCTTGTTTGATACTGGTGTGAGACAATTTCTCTATTTTGGGAATAGCATTGTTACTACTTTTGCAAGAACATACAAACTCCACATGGAAAGCACCAGACGCCAGGTTTGAACTGTCTCATAAGGGCAGGTAACAAACAAACTTGTTTTTAAAGAGTGTCATGAAAAGGAAAAGAAAAGTAAGAGGTGAGAGTTCAGTGCTAATTCTGTGGTTTAGGACCTTGGCAGTTGAAGTACGGCTTCCAACAGTGAAGCGAATAAAATGAGGGAAATGCAAGCAGTGGTGGAAGGATGACATTTATGACCAACCATCTGCCTCCTGGATTTCCATTTGCTAGATAACATTGATGTTGGTAGGAAATTAAAAATCAAACAGAGGTCTGGGACTGAAGAATAGGGTATGCATGGAGTGAATTTAAATTGTGACATACAAGCTTAGAACTCAACGTGAGAAATCGTTTCCTTTTCATGCAGGTGATGGCATTTTATGAGGAACACAATACATAACTCCTGGACTTTTGGGAATTCTGCCAAATCACACAACCATCTCATGCTGCTGTCAGCTGTACATGGGAATGAGATTAAATTGCTTCCTCTGAGGACAGCTGCTTAGTTTCTGTTGATGATGTCCCTGATGACCATCATAGAATGATTGAAAAGTGTACAAATTCAAGAAAGTAAAATGAGCTATGATTTTGACAGACACTAGTTCCCTCTTACATGAGCTGAAGATCTTCAGATCCAGCTATGAGTCAGTGTAATCTGGACCATCCTTGGTAGCATGTCTTAGTCATCCTCCAAATTAAAATGTCTGTCAATATAGATATGGGGAAATTGCTACCACTTTTGGTGGAGAGCAGAGCTTAAAGACACACATGTAAAATCACCACTGACAAAATGGGAAAATGGCAGGAATTTTGTGGGGACTAAATGGTATGACTGAGCATTACTTTAACACTTAATTGTGCCCCCACAGGCAATGTGTGCAACATGCAAGATGGACAGAGACCTGCTAACATGTATAACGGAGTTACACAACACAGAAACAGGCTCTTTGGTTCAACTCAACTACGCCAAACAAATTCACCCCCTCCAGCCAGCTCATTTCATATACCCACTAAACTCTGTGTGGAAAACTTGCCCCTCTGATCCCATTTAAAACTTCTTCCCCTCAATTTAGATTTAGATTCTCTTAGCCTATTCATCCTATCTATACTTTTCGTGATTTTATAAACATCTATAAGGTAACCCTCCAGCTTCCAATTGCTTCAGGAAGAAGAGTCCCTGTCTATCCAGTCTGTCCTTGTAATTCAACCCTTTCAGTCTCCGGCAACATCTTTGTAAATATTTTGCACACCCTCTCTTTCTTAACCATATCTTTCCTAGCATAATGTCTAGAACTGAACAAACAGTCCAACTGTGGTCTCATAAATATCTTATACAGTTATATCTTATATTTATGTGGTCTCATAAATATCTTATACATGACGCCCCAACTCTTGTCCTCAATGCCTTGTTTGATGAAGTTAAATTACTATAATCCTTTTTGTCCACCATATCTACCTGTGTTGCCATTTTGTACTTGTACCCTTCTGTCTTTCTGTTCAACAAGACCTTCTACGGTCCAGCCATTCACGGTGTACGTACTACTCTGGTTTAACTACTTGAAACGTATTACTTCACATTTGTCTGATTTAAATTCCATCTGCCATTTCTTCACCCAGTTGACCTAGGCTCCGGTTTAACTTCAAGATAACTGTTATACTGTCCACTGCACCACCTTTCATGTCATCCACAAACCTACTAATTATGCTATCTACATTCACATTCAACACATTATGATTTAGAATTTAGAACTTAATTAAATCTTACATCCATCCCACAACACGAGGGAGTAAAAATCTTTGTGTTATGACTCCATTGTAATGTACAGACATGTGAATTTAGAAGTCTAATAGCTTGTGGAAAGACAAGCAGCACATGTGTTAAAAGTCTTGTGTAATTAAAATTGCTAGATTTTACTAATGTCACAAATGGTTTTAAGGTGCTTGGAAGTAGGTACAAGGGGGATGTCAGAGGTAAATTTTTCTCACAGGGTGTGTTGGGTGCATGGAATGCATTGCCAGCGACTGTGGTAGAGGTGGTTACGATAGGGTCTTTTAAGAGACTCTTAGATAGGTACATGGACCTTAGAAAGATAGAGGGCTTTGAGGTAGGGAAATTTCAGGTGGTTTCTAGAGTAGGTTACATGGTCAGCACAACATTGTGGGCCGAAGAGCCTGTAATGTGCTGTAGATTTCTATTTTCTATGGGGTATTATGTCAATCATGTCCATTTGTATGTTGTGGCCAAACAGAAATCATGTTTCTCTCAATCTTCAGTTCTCCCTGATGACTTATAGCATAGGATTTCCATGACATTGTGCATGTGATAAAACTCACATACTTTGGAAAGATCATAAGACATTGGAGCAGAATTAGGTCATTGAGTCCATCAAGTTTGCTCCACTACTCTATCATGACTGATGTATTATCACTCTCAACCTCATTCTCTTGTCTTCTCTCCATAACCATTGAAGCTCTTACAAATCAAGAAACTATCAGCCTTCACTTTATGATATGGCCTCCACAGCCATCTGTGGCAATGAATTCCACAGATTCACCACCCACTCAGCTAAAGAAATTCCTCCTCACTTCTGTTCTAACAGAGCATCCTTGTATATATCCTGTGCTCTCTGGTCCTAGACTCCTCCACTATTGGAAATATCCTCTCCACATCTTGTGTTCTAGACATTTCAATGTTCTGTGCTTCCAGGTGCTCCTGATCCATGATGTCAGGGTTCTCGGCACCATTGTGAAAGCTATTTTCCATTTTGTGTGGTTGTGGGACAGGGGTTTCTAGGACTGACTGGAAAGATGCATTTTTCAAGGCGACGAGCTTTAATTTTTCTTCTGTCTGTCTGAGTTTGCTGGGTGTAACATATAATCAATCCAGAGGTCTAACTCTGTTACCTGAACTAGATATTAATTCCTTGCATATTTTCCCATATCTTTCAAGCCTTTCCCATTTGAAGAAGATGCCTGATGGATGAAACTAAATATAAATCATTATGTTGCTTATTTCAAAGTGAATATGCTAAATGAGGGAGAGAGAAAGAGAGAGCATTCAAATGCATTGCCATTTTGACTAATGTTTCTTTCAGTCTTCTTCAGATTAATCCAATGACTATCGTGTTCACAGATACTTTTCAGTGCCCAAATAAAGAAACAACACCAGAATTTTTGAATGAACTATCAAATTAATTAAACCCTAATACTGGAAAACCACCACAAACTAAGGCCATATTATCATGGCCATACCCTGAATAAAGTCAAATGCTTTATTTGACTTAACCCTAACCCTAATGCTTCATAAAGAAGCAGGTTAACCATAAAGGAAATATAAGCTAACTGTGAAATGTGTATGAAATAAGTAAGGAAAATCTGCCTTTTGTGATGTAAGGTCTACTCAAGGAAAATCTCAGAAGCCTGATTAAAATAAACTAGATCGATTCAATACCAGTTTCATGCCAGAAGTATCAGGCTTAGCATTTGTTAATAAGCCAAAAATGATGATCAATATCCCCTGGAGAAATGGAGAGAAGGAATTCATTTCACAGCTTCAGTTCAGAAAATATTACTAGAGTTAAGCCAAGGGAAAGTCCTCAGTGACCTGAAAGTAAAATTGCATCTTGGCATGTAATCTTGGATGAAAGGAGCTCCTATTGTATTGTGTTTAATTCTCCTGTTGGCAGGTACAGATTGTTGCATTTGCCTTCAATGTTTTTCAATGTTTGCAGAATTTGAACACAAGACTAGTAAAAGAAAAGAACAAGTCTTGCCTTTATTAACATCTTATGTGACTTCACAATAACCCAAAGGACTTTTTGACAGGTGTTTTTTTTTAATGTATCGACACTGCAGGTTGTGAGGAGGGATGACATATAAGAAGGATCAGCAAATGAGGCAATTGTCCTTTTCTTGAACCACTGTGGGAGCCAAAACCATCAAGAGAGTGGAAGACCAAATTGGTGGGCAATTGGAGATGCAAATGGAAAGGGCATCAATGGGTGTGGGGTGGATTTCAATCCCCTAAGTTAACAGAACACAAGAGCACAGGAGCATAAGAATGAATCTTGCCCATCAAGCCTGCCTCAACATTTAATATTATCACAGATGATCTGTCCCAGGCTTTATCTCATCTCCTGTGTCAGATCCCCAAAGCCATTAATTCCTACATAAAAACTGATGTTAAAATATTCCAAATCTAAAATCAGAAGATTTTTATTCAGCAGGGAAGGAGGAAGTGGGTGTGAGAGGGAACAATTCTGGATTAATTTTATAAAATGAAGTTGGGGTTGTGGGCCCACTCCTCCTTCCCTTGTTCCTATCAGATTCCTTCTTCTCCAGTTCTTGACCTTTCCCTCCCACCTGGCTTCAACTATCACCTTCCAGCTAGCCTCCTTCCCCGTCTCCCCCAAATGTTTTATTCTAGCATCCCCCCTTCCTTATCAGTCCTGAAGAAGGGTCTCCACCCAAGACATCAACTATCTATTCATTATCAGAGATTGCTGCCTGATCTGCTGAGTTCCTCCAGCATTTTGCGTGTTGCTGGAGATGTCAATGATAGTGACTATAATTTAGTTATGTTTAGCTTAGCAAAGAGAAATAAAAATAATTCAGAAAAGTGGATTGGAAGTCCTTACTTGAAAGTAAATCAATGTCATAGTAGAAATCATTCAAGGTGGTGTTCAGTATAAATATGTTCCCACAAAAGTAAATGGTAGAACTATTAAATCTAAAGGCTTCTAGATGATAAGATGCACAGAGAGTAAGATGAGAACAAAAAAAGTTGTCCTATGTTTGGCACAGGGAACCCAACATGTCCAAAGTTCTGACAAAATCTCAGAAGGGCTTACCTAAACAGCAGTAGTGGGCAGCTTTTCAGATTTAGTACTCGAGGACTATTGAGAAAAGAACAGACTAATCAAAGATAATCAGCAAATATTTATTCATGGAAAGTTCTAACAATTGTATGTTTTGAGGCAGCATCAAGGGTTTCAATGACAGAAGTATCTTTGACGACATCTACATGGATCTTAATTTTGAAATGAGAGACCTGATCAAAACTTTGGAAAAACCCCTCACTGCAGGCTGGTGAAAATTAAAAGCCCATACATCTAAGGGAATATGGCCATCTGGTTCAGTGGCAGAGAATGAAGACCATGGTTAACAAGTACCTTTGCAAATGGAAGACTGTATCTAAGGCTTCAGTACTCACTCCTTTGCTGTTTGTAACTAATGTAATCGATGAAATTTAATCCAGAGAAGTTTGAGGATGATGCATTTAGAGACATGCAACATGCTAAGAAATCCACAATATAGGTGGCGATACTGAGAGATTTGGAAGAACAGAAGGACCCTGGACTTTGTGTATATGTAGCAGAATAGGTCAATGGAGAATTTATAAGAATCATTTAGAATTATCTTCTTTATTAATGAGGTCATTAAATACAAGAGCAGGATGGTCTAGCTTGAAACATGTACAATACTAATTAGACAACAGGTTGAGTGCTACATTGCAGAGCAATTTGATTGAAAAGAGGAGAAAATGACGAGACTTGTGAGAAATTTCCCTGATTTGGAAAGCTACGAGGGAGGACTGGATATGTTGGATTTATACTCTTTGGAACAGAAGAGGCTAAAGTTAGATTAAATTGAGCAGAAGAATATGAGGGCTTTGGCAGAGAAAATAGGAAAGGTTTACTCCTTTTGACAGGTTAGGGGTTAGGGGTTAGTGTCAGGGATATTGGGAGTTAGAGGTCAGTCCACTCCAGGTTCTGCATTTGAAGGCCAGCAACAACATGGATGAAGGACATCCGTGGACCAGTGTCAGGCCAGCTAGTCCTGTGGATGAAGATCAATGAGAACAAGAGTACATGCCCCAACCCCGGGTCAGTGAGTCTTCCATGAGATCAGAGGTCAGTAGGCAAGAGCCATGAGGGTGGGTGAGCCTCTAAGTATGTGAGTTCATGACCCCAGAGTTTGAGGTCTGGAATTCAGGGTTGTTACGTTTTGCAACTCCAAAAACTAATCTGAAGAAAAACACAAGAGAAAGGATGTGCTTTGTTTACTTGTTTTACACATGTATCTTGGCTACTGGGACCACTGGCATTTCCCATGGGCTTCACTCAACTTGGAAAGAATTCTATGCAATCTAGCTCACTAGTGACTTGATCATGAATGGTATAAGGGTTTTGTAAAACTTGACTGTGGCATTTTCATTTAACACTGTTTTACCCTCGACATGTTTGAGTTTTCCACTGCCATCCTTGGACACTCCTGTGGCATCATCCAGTACCTTACTTAATTTGCTTTCAGTTCACTTTTTTACAGTGGATGTGGCATGCAAATAGCAGATGATTCGTCCAACCAAGTTGTAGTTGTTCCAGCTACATGCCCTCCTGGTTTTATCACATGCAAGCCCAAAGCGGCTTGTCAGTTGTTTTGTTTGGCTGTTATGAATGTCATTTCCATTGGAACTATCTTTCTCCAGTGCAAGTTCTTAGTTGGACATCTGCAGGCTTCAGTTCAGTATCTTTGAAACGCAATTCAATCTCATTTTGCAGAATGACTGAAACAGCCAAGCCAGTGTCCAATTCCATTTTAATTAATTTGTCATTCACTTCTGGTGTAAGCCACATTGCTTGTCTCTTGTTAGTGTTCACATTGTAAATCTCAAGGGTAACAGTCCCGTGTCACTCTCATCACTATCAGGATTTTCTTCAACAGCATGCAGATTAGAGTTCTTTCCGAAACTGTAACTTGACTTTTTTTCCTCTCCCCTGTGCATTCCATTTATTTTTGTCTGTCCAACAGGCTCTTTGTATGTGTCCTACTTTGTTGTACTTTCTGCAAGTTTTGCCTTAAACCTGTATTGGTCTGGTGTATGTGAGCACCAGCCACAATGGTGACACAATTTGTTCAGCTAGGCAGGTTTCTGTTTTGGCATTGCAATTTTGTTCACAGTCACTTTCATTCCTAACTGCAACTCAATTACATCTTCGGTTGCCATTTCCATTCTTACAGCGATATCAACTGGTCTTGTAATTGTGAGTTAGCATTCAATTAAGCCATTTTTGAATGCTTTCTTGTAAGATTCCACAAGCTAAATGATTTCTTAGTACATCATTAAGCCCATCAATGAACTGACCAGGCTTGAACAATCTCTTCAATTTAGCCACGCAAGCTAAAATGGACTCTCATTCCTTCTGGTTCCACTTATGAAACTTAAATCATTCTGCAATTAACAATGGGTTTATTTTTAAATGTTCTTGCATTACATTCATAATATCAACAAAGCTCATTTCAGCTGGTTTGGTTGGAGTTGTCAAACTTCTCAGCAAACTGTATGTTTTTCCACCTATTGCACTCAGTAACACTGGCACTCGTTTCTTATCAGCTATTTCATTTGCTTTAAAATACTGCTCAATTTGTTCAGTATACATCATCCAGTTATCTGTTGTGCAATCAAACCCATCTATTTTTCTGACATGGCCAGCCATTTCTGCATTATTTATTATTACTATCATCCAGTACTCATTGTTTGTGCACCCATGAATTTTGTCTGTTTTCTGATTTGTTTTTACTCAAACATCTCTCTCTCCTTTCTGAAGAAAAGTATCCTGCACTTCAACAGGTAGGTAGTTGCCCTGAGCTGATATTAAAACTTACTCATCACCACTATTATGTTTTATAAGTCCAAAAACTAATTAAAAGAAAAGCACAGTAGCTGGGGTGAGCTTTATCTACTTTGTTTTACCTTAGTAAGGTGCTCACTTATGACGTGGTGCTGTAATGACATATGCTATTCGCATATAACCTGTAATCAATTATGTAAACTACAAACAATGATTATTAAACAATATATTTACAACATTTCTCAAATATAACTGAAATATTAAATACATTACAGGGGTCCCATCATTGGAGATGAAACAAAACTTGAAACCCAAAGATAATTGGAAGTCCGGAGGTTGGGTCCTGATGCCCTGAGTTTGTTATTCCACTGGGGAGGTCTATGGTTTTATGAAGCACTACAATGAACCAAATAAACTCACATACAGCAAGGAACAACAGACAGTAACAGCAACGTGATAATGAACCAATACAATTTCCTGGTGATAATGATTGATAAATATCAATTGCTGCCTGGTATGGTGGTAGAGTCAAGTACATTAGAGTAGGGATGGCCAACCTATGGTGCATACGCCAAAAGCGGCACACTGGAAGATTAGAAGTGGCGTTTGCACCCCAGTAATAATAATAAAAAAATAAGCCTACTCATGCAAAAAGTATTAACCAAAAACCGATTTATGGAAAAAAAATCTATAACAAGTAGCTTAGAGCTAGAAATGGGTTTTACTGAGAATAAATCTAAAACTTAGCAATTATTTTTAGCATTTTTATTATTTCCTGCTCATCTTTTGGCAAATATCTTTTTTCACATTAATCTGTTCTCAATTTTAAAAAAATGTTCAGTGAGTCAAACTAGAAAGAAGGACTTTTGTTCTGCAGTTGTTCTATAACTGTTCAATGCACGTTTGATACTTGTTTGATCCTGAGGTGCCAGGTGTCTGCACCAGCGGTGTGTCGCAGGTTTTTGCCAGTCAGTTTACTATTGACACTTGTGCGCTACAGAGTTGTGCTTTATCCATCCTTTGTGAACCTTTGCAGTTTTGTACTTTTTTTGAAAATTAAGCCTTGTTTTTACATTCAGTTACCCATCACAGTGCAATAGAAAATGAGCAAAAGAAAAGGAGAAAGTGATAGTAAGCATGAATTCAATGAACAGAGGGAAAATGAGTTCTTATTTATAACGGGTCCGTCAGGAAAACCGTTGTGCATTGTTTGTGAAAACCCTTTCTCACATAATAGAAGATGATCTTAATAGATACTGTAAAACACAACATCAGACTGAAATAGAAGGAAAACTGAAGCTAGTGCTTGGGTCTGAGTTACGGAAAGAATATGTGATTAAAAAAAAGGAAGAAATCAAAAGAAGACAAAATATATTTGTTAAAAGTTTCATTAAGGTAAGTAATGCTTATCTTGTTTTTATATTTAATCAATATATCATGTAAAAATGCAAAATATGCCAATATTAACATATTTTTACAAGAATTGAATGGGGGTACAAGAGTTTCATGGCACATCTGAACTCGTGCATGAAAAAATTGATGCATTGAATGCAAAAGGTTGGCCACCCCTGAATTAGAGGCTTTTAAGAGATGCTTAGATAGGAACATGAATATGAGGAAGATGGAGGGATATGGACATTGTGTCAGTAGGAGGAATTAGTTTTTTTTTTGATTTGCTGTTTAGCTGGTTCAACACAACATTGTGGGCTGAAGGGCATTTCCTGTGCTGTACTGTTCTATATTCTGTTACTGAAACGTTGGAGCTAACTCCCCCACTTTTCTTCCACAGAGGGGGCCTAACAATCATACAAGGTCACTATTCTGTAAAAATCAACTGCTGGAAAAGTGAGAGACCTTTCAAAAAGATAAAACTCAACATAAAAGAAAATAAAGTCTTCAAAAATTAGATTCATTGAACATTTCATTATAAATCAAGATCCAGATGTAAATGAAGCAGGTTTACAGATACCAAAGGAGTAATACAGGTGGTAATTCCTTAAAATAAGGAAAAGGAACAGGCCTGATGATGACCCAGACAGTTCACTACTTTCAGTGTGATGCACTCATTTCATTGTGGAGTCATAATCATGGTCTTTTGACATAGCGCTCGTTAGCTAATTAAAACAAGGTGCACTCAATCACGACATCATCACAACCACAAAACATGATGGGAAACTGGGCTTGCATTAGGATAAATCACTTCAGCAGGTGGCCAGTCTAAGTACCTGGTTCATGGAGCTTAAATGGGAAATGGGAAAATATTTCAGAACAGGTGCAAAGCAATTCTTTTGCAAGATTTACAGCTAATAACCAACTGCCAATGGGTCCACTTTTCAAGCATCAATATTCAAACACTAAAACATTAACACCTGCAAGAGACAAATCAAATCAAGTATCTTATAGCCAAGAACTCAAAGACTGCTCCATCTGCCACAAAAGACACAATTTCCTGGTAACCACCCATTTTAATTCTATTTCCCATTCCCATTCTAACATGATGGCCCCAGGCCCCTTTTACTGCCACAATGAGGCCACTCTCATGTTGGAGGAGCACACCTCATATGCAATCTGGGTAGCTTCCAACCTAATGACATGCACATCAAATTCTCTAACTTCTAGAATGTTTCCCTCTCCCTCTTCTCTCTTTTTATCCTTTCTCTTCTCACCTGCCTAGCACCTCCCTCTGATGACCCCTCCTTCCCTTTCAGCCATGATTCTCTCTCCCCTCTTATCCTATCAGACTCCTTCTTCAGCCCTTTGCCTCTTCCACTTATTATCTCATAGCTTCTCAATTCATTCGCCTTCCCCCCCCCCCCACCTACCTCCCCCTCACCTATCACTTGCCAGTTTGTCCTCCTTCATCTCACCACACCCTCTAATTCTGGTTTCTACTTCCTTTCCAGTCCTGATGCTACCTGATTTTATATTTGTTGCTGTAGAATTGATGTTTATTTTTCTAATCTGATCACAATTAATTAATATTCAAATCGATTTGTAACTTAGGTAACACTGCTGGTACTTTGAAATAAACAACCAAAGAAAGTTTTTGGATTTTGTCCTTGTTATGTGACCATTCCAAACATTTCTTGGTAAACGAGTTAACACCTCTGTTAAAAAGGAAGAGACCCTTGTCTCAAGTTGCCAAAGAAAAATATCTTTGCAAATGATGAGCCACTCCCTGTCAGTCAGCTGCCAAACAAAACCTGCTGCCCGTCCAATTGACATCTATGGAGCAAACCATCATCATAATTTTTTACAGCTGGGTTGTCAAAAATTTCACCATTTCAGTCAGCAGAACTTTCATTCAGGTAAGGAACTATGGATTTACACAGAATAACTGTTGAGATGGTATTTCCCATTACACTGCTGGCATTTAGGGCAGCAATGTAGGTTCTCTATCTCTGGCAGTGTTCAAGGATTCCTTCATCTTATTATTTCTTTATTGAGATACAACATGGAATAGGCCCTTCCAGCCCTTCGAACTGCACTGCCCAGAAAGCCCTGGTTTAACCCTAGCCTAATCACGGGACAATTTACAATAACCAATTAACCTACCAACCAGTATGTCTTTGGACTGTTGGAGGAAACCCACGTGGTCACAGGGAGAATGTACAAACTCCTTTCAGGCAACATCGGGAATTGCGGGAATTGAACCTGGGTTCAATTCCCGATTAAAGCATTGTGCTAACCACTATGCTCCCTCTCAGTTTTCAGTACTGTCAGTCACGCAAATCCTGGATGGAGACTCAGGTATACTGTCGCACTCAGATGTAGAAGGATTCTTCATTGGTGTTTCCTTAACAATTTAGTTTTACCAGTCATGGTGGTTAGCCCTGAGCTGAATTCCCAAACTTGGAGGACCGATGAACCACTCTCAGTCCTGCTTCTACCCTTTGACCTGTTTGTCATGGGTGACCCTGTACGCCCTTAACTCATGGTGGAGTTGTCGGGGCACCATCATGACAAACTTTTTGCACTGATCTTTTTGGTGATTGCATATCATATGGCGTGTCTTGGGCATCTGAATCCTGGCTGGATTCCAACTCGGGAGCCTTCGCTCCGAAGACCGGCACTGATGCCACTACGCCACCAGCCTACCAAGAGCCAAACCATAAGGCATTGACTCCAGCCAGCATAGCTCTCTGGATCATTGAGGCACATAAGCCTCCAAACCCTACAACAAGGTTGTGGTCCTCTTGGAGGAGAATATTTGGTAACTAAACAAGAGTGTCCCGCATTGTTAGATATTGTCTGCCTTTCAGAAGATATCTTGAGCTGACTACCATTCCAGCAATGATTCAGTATTTTGAAAAATATTTTCAATTGTCACCCCGCACCTCCATTACACCTATAAACTGTCTACCTTTTTCACTGTTATTACTCAACCATGAGTAATCACCACTTTTTCATCCATTGATGTTTACGTGGTGTACGGAATAGTTCCCTTATTCCCTAGCATAAATGGCACTGCATACAAAAGTAATTAATCAATTGGGAAACATTTGAGGACATCCTGAGAACACAATGCTTCTTCTAAAGCTTGAATGTTTTTAATTTGTTCCAAACGTCTTAGGGTCCATGAGACAATGACAGTCTTATCAATATACAATCCTACTGTGGATATACAAACCCAGACTTCTTAAATGATAAAAGATCTGCAAGATGAAATGATTTGCTCCAACTGTGAAACTGTCAGTCACTGGTTAGCAATCAGTGCACATAAGGAATAGTTGCTTGGCCAATGCAGTGATGGCCCTAGGAAACTATGCAGCAATTAGAGACAGTATTAGAATATAATTCCCTTAATTAACTTGCAGCTGCTGTTATCTTCAAGGCACAGATTGTAAATCACAAGCAGCAAGAACAGAAATCCATGGCTGTGGGGTTGGAATTGAAGCAGGGGTGTTAGAGTACAGTCACAAGATGCAAACTGTTTCAGAATGAATTAATGCCTTCATTATAATGGGATTAAATAAAGGAGAAGCAAGGAAAATAAAATATCTGATTGGGTAAATATTTTCTGAGACACGAGTGATTCTGCAGAGACTGGAAATATTGAGGAACACACACAGAAGTACAGAAAAACTCAGCAGGTCAGGCAGCAATAGGGAAATATCTCAGGCTGAGACCCTTCAACGGGACTGGAAAGAAGAGGGGGCAGAAGCACGATGAAGAAGGAGAAGTGGCAGGGAAAGGAGTACAAGCTGACAGGCGATAGGTGAAAAGAAAGGAGGAAGAAGGTGAGCAGGGATGAGATTATATGAGAACTTAGGAAATGTAGTTTATTTTAAGGTGGAATACAGGAAATTTGCTCTTTATTAACAGAAATAATCACCTAAACAAGAAGACAGTCTTAAACAATGACAAACAAATGGTACCCATAAGTTATGACAAATCTGCTGCCTGTCCAGAAATATGATTCTAGACCCATCAATGCTTTTTATTATTAACTAATCAGCTCAAAATTGCTGGCATGGACACCCTTATGAATGGGTAAATTGTTCCACTTTCTTTAACTCTACTTAGCTATTTACATGTATTGATTTTTAGTGTTAAATCTCCAAATAAACTATTGCTGTAACCATCAACTTTAATCCATTAAAAAATAAATATTTCTCAAAGTGAAATCTCTGACAATAATGACTTCAAGAAGAAATACTAAACAAAAAAAATGAAGGAATTATAGTCCCATGATACTGTCCACAGGGTGAATTTGGCAGATTAAGCTCTGGGATCATATAACAAACAATAATCATTCCAGTGACAGGGCTGCCTGAGGAAATGAACTGTCACTCACATCTGTCCATCAGGTCACAGTTATTAATACAGAGAGCTAATGCCATTCATAATTTAAAGCACTGCTTTCCGTTCATTTCAATTTGATTGATAATGGATGTTAGAGGTTACAGTGCAAAGGTGGAATGCACAAAAATTCTGATTTAGAATAACTTTGTACATATTTATCAAGGCTACATATTACTCTAACGTTATGATCACTTCCATTCATTCGTAATCAATCTACTAACCAGCTTATTTAGTAAATTCACCCACTGGTGATATTGAGCTGCAACAACCAAAATCCCAGCATCATTACTTGAATTAGCTGATTTCTGAAGGATTGCTGTGGTCTTACAATTGCATTTAACAAGTTCCAATTGCTAGCAGCTATCAAATATCCAGTCTCAGACGCCATTAAGTAGAAAATGCTGATAGCTGTCATCTCCTGTGTTATGGCTGTCGTTTGACAAACTTTGGTAGCTATTGGGTAGTTATAAACTGGTAAGCACTGGTGGGTCTCTCATGAACAATGTTAAATTCACAAATACCCTGGTGGTACACATCATTAGTTGTCTGAGGTGGTGGCTATTAAATATCAAGTCAGGAAAATGTGGTTGCTAAATTTCTGATAGATTTCAAAAGCCAATGCTAGTGACTTTCAAAACACCAGAGACTATCAAATGGCCAGTTTTGATATCTGCCATATTGTCACTGCCAGTAACTAGCAAATAACTAGTGCCATGGTTATGAAAAGGCCAGTGTTAATTGCTGTCAAATTGTCAGTATCAGTGGCTATCAAAAGGTCAGTGCTAGAAATTATTCATGGCTTTTGTTGGTGACTTTTCAATACCTAGCACTGGAATCAATCAGATGGCTTGTACTGTGGCTATTAAATGACCAATACTAATGTTTATCCATGGCCTATAACCATCTCTCCTCAATAGTCAATGCTGATCACCATCCAAAGGCTCATCTGTTAGGTATCTGATAATCAACTCTTGTGGCTATCCAATGGACACTAAGAACATAATAAATAATCAGAACAAAAAAATCCCTGAAGTCTGCTCTGCATTTATTAAGGTCATGGACAGTCTGATCTTGCGCACTCCCCTTAAGCCTTCTTTCCCCTAAAGTTTACCTATCTCAGCTTTGGTTTTAATCTATCAAATTTCCATGGATTCTGGAGTGATACCAGGGATTGGAAAACTGCAGGTGTGATGCCAAGGTCCAAGAATGAACAGAGACCTAAGGAAGGGTATGGCAGACCACCTATTTGAATATCTGGCACGATATTCAGAAAAGTGTAAGTCAATCAGGTAGTCAACATGTTTTTGTGAAAGGAAAACTTGCTGACAAGTTCTCTTCAGTTCTTTAAGGATGTGATAGACAGGGTGGATAACAAGAAACCAATAGATGCAGTATTTTTGGAGTTTCGGAAGGCATTTTTTAGGAGGTTACGTAAAAAATAATCCACAAGATTAGTGCTCATAAGTTATACGGCTGGACAGGAAAATGACTACTAACCAAAAAGAGAGTAGAGATAAATGATTTATTTCTTGGTTAGATATCAATAATTAGTTGGGTAACAGTGATCAATGCTAGAGCCTCAATTAGTCATAACCTATAATAATGACATAGATGAAGGAAATAAGGATAGTTTAGCTAAATTTACTGATGATACAAAATGATTGGTTGACAATTTTAAGAAGACCATGCCGAGCCTGAAAAAGGATGCAGATGGATTGTGTGTTTGGGCCAGAAATTGGCAGGTGCAGTGTGATATTGGAAAATCTGGGTTCATTCTCTTCAGAAGGAACATGGGAAAGCAACCAATTACTTATACAGTTTGGATAAAGGGACCAAGAATGTTACAGTACGAAGAGACCTGAGTCTTCAAGGATAAAAAACACAAGAGTTAGCGTGTAGATACTGCAATTAATAATGTGTATCTTTATTGCAAGGGATATGAAGTATAAATGTTGTGAAATTCTGAATACTGAAAACTGCATACAGTGTTGGTGTCCATATTTAAAGAAAGATGTGTTTGCATTTGATGTAGTATTGGCAAGGTTCATTAGGTTGATTCCATGGATGAAGGGATTGACAGGTGAAGCAAGGATAAGCGGATTGGTCTCACCTTCATTGGAGATGAGAAAAATGTGAGATGATCTTATTGAAACATAGAAGGGTTAGAAGAGGATTAAGATGGAAGATGCTGTCAGGATGTTTCTCTAATGGTGTTATCCAGAACTTGGAAGCATAGCTCAGATTAAGGGTTGCCAATTTTAGATGAAGGTAACAAGGAAGTTTTTCGCTCAAAGTTTTGTGTGAAATTCTCAATCCCAGGGATCTGTGGATGGAGAATTAGTGAAAATATTCATGGTGGAGATAGACAGAAGTTTAAACTGCAAGAGTCAAGGGATATGGAAGAATAATGGAAAATTGGTATTGAAAATTGATCAGACCTAATCGTACTGAATAGCAGAATAGGCTCAAGGTGGTAAGTGACAATGAAGGAAGAGAAGAACTTAGGCCTCTGTACCTCCCTCTGCAACTGGTTCCTTGACTTCCTCATTGGAAGAGCAAAGCTAGTAAGGATCGGAAATAATATCTCCTCCTCATTGACAATCAACACAAGCACACCTCAAGGGTGTGTGTTTAGCGTGCTGTTCTACTCTCACTGCACTCATGACTGTTTGCTAGGTACAAGCCAAATGGTATCTATTATAAACTTTGAAATGACATAACTGTTGTTGATAGTGACAAGGAGATGTATAGGACTGAGGTAGACCAACTGGCTGAGTGGCTTCACAAAAACAACCTTGCAAGCAATGTCAGTATGAACAAAGAATTGATTATTGACTCCTGGAAAATGAAGTCGGGAAACACACACCAGTCCTCATCAAGGGATCAGTAGTAGAAAGGGGAGCAGCTTCAACTTTCTCAATGTTAACATCTCAGAAGATCTACCTCGGGCCCAACATGAAGATGCAATGACAAAAAAGGCATACCAACAACTATGTTTCATTAGGAGTTTGAGCAGGTTTGGCATGTCCACCAAAGACTAACAAATTTCTACAGATGTGCCATGCAGAACATTCTGACTGGTTACATCACTGTCTGGTATGGAGGTACCAATGCACAGGGTCAGAAAAAGCTGCAGACTGTTGGAAACTCAGCTAGCTCCATTATGGGCACTCTCACCATTAAAGCTATGCCCTCTTCTCATCACTACCATCAAAACTGAGATATAGGAGCCTGAAGACATAGACCTAATGGTTTAGGAACTGCTTCTACACCTCCACCATCAGATTTCTGAACAGACCATGAACCCATGAACACTACCTCATCTTTTTGCTCTTTTTGTGCGCAACTTATTAGTTTATATTTCTTATTGTAATGTAGAGTAATTTTTATGTATTGCACTGTACTACTGTCACAAAACAATTTCAGTACACATGTCAGTGATGATATATCTGACTCTAATTTATCTCCACCCTCAAAGATGCAAAGACCCAGCATTCACAGCAATATTCAGCCAGGAGTGATCCTTCCAAGCTCCTAAACACAAGAAAATAGCAGGAGAAGGCCACTCATCATCTCAAGCTTTCCTTAGCATTCAATATGTTTATGGTTGCCCAGCACCAAATTTCATACCATCTTTCATTGTAGTCCCTGTAGTATTCAAGTCCACAATATTTCAAATATGTATCTATCAACTTTTTAAGCATTCCCAATTATCTACCCTCTACAATCCTCCTGGACAGACAAATCACCATATTCTATAAAAGGAAGCTCCTGTGTACCTCAGTCTTAAATGACTGCCCACTTATCTTGCAACCAAGCTGAAGGCAATGAGCACTGAGGTTTAAACACACTCCAGTGGGTGAGTCATATCTCGCACAAAGGAAAATGGTAGTGACTGTTCAATATGAGACAAAGACCTTCTGTTTGTCTTTACAATGATTCTACCTGACTTGGAGACTATTTCTAGTACATTTTGCTTTCATTTCAGATTTCCAGCATTTGTATTTTTAAAATCTCTCAAGTGAGGCTATTTTTTGTGATTACACAAGATACAATTACATTTGCAACACTAAGTGAAATAACCAGGACATAAACAATACTGGACTCCAAAAATGGCAGGCAATAGCTACCTGCAAGAAGAAACCAACTATCATTGTCATTAAATGGCATGGGGCTACCTTTGACCAACCAGTTAAATGCCATGGCTACAAGAGCAGTTTAAAGGCTAGGTATCCTTTGGAAAGTGATTCATCTGATATCACAAAGTCTTTCCACAATCTACCATGCCAAAAAACCGGGAGTCTAATGCAATAGTCTTCATCTCAAGATGGTGGAGTTCATAGGACCTGATGTTTCAATCCCTTTGATAAGCAGATCTTAACTCAGGTCATAGCATAAAGATCTTGAGGTGTGGCTTGGTGGGTGGCAGATACTTCCCAGAGGTCGTCAGGTGGACACCCCTTTTCTTAGATGTTTCATCACTTTAAGGCCAGAGGGCTCAACAGGGCGACCCATCATCCCAAGTGCATCCCCTTCACATCTGGCCACCCATGGGTCATTTTAGGGCCCAACTGCCATCATTCCTCTTCATCCATAACCAGCGGCTGCTTCGCTCGGCTGCCTCCGAGAGTTCTCTCATAGCTTGCCACTGGCCTTGGCCTCAGACTCTCAATCCCTTCAGCAGTCTGACCATGGAAATAGCCACAAATCCTCTGCAGCCAACCTCTGCTGGGAAAATCTGCACCTTCCAATAACACTGCTTAGCATCTGTGGCCAGCTCAGCAAATCTTACATGTTTCCACTCATACGCCTCACAAACTGCATCTTCCCAGGACACTGTGAGCTCTGAGATTACTACAGCCTTCAGACTCTTTACCACAAGACCAAATCTGGTCTGAGGGTGGTAGTGGCTATCACCGGGGGAAATATTAGCCCTTTGTCAAGGTTGACAGCCATGTTCCAGACATGAGCAGGCTCTAGTATGCCTGACACCAAGCGTGTCACTGAGGGTAGTGCTGTCTGTTCTTGCTGGACAAGGGGGATGATGGTTCTTCCAGGCAGATGCGGTTTAGAGTTGTCATTCAGCCTTTGCTTCTCCACAATAGATGCCAAACATCTGAGGACCAGGTTGTGCCTCTATGGGTAGCTTCTTTGAGTGAGGCTTACTTTGCGAGATAAAAGGATGTGCTTCAGGTTTGCTGGTCCTCCACAGAGTGAACAAGCCGGGTCTTCACCAAGCCACTGGTTCAGATTTTTGCGAGTTGGGAGAACATCATAAACAGCTCTTATAAGGAGGCTACTCTTTCTTCCTTCCTTTTCCCATAGTCTTTCCAACTAAATTTTCTTTTTCTCAGTGTTTTCCCACCTTGTCCACTGTCCTTGTTTTGCCTGAGACACTGCTCTTGCATACCTCATCTGCTCCTCCTGTCGCTGTACTTCCTCCACCACCATAGAAACATTGAGACATAGAAAACCTACAGCACAATGCAGACTCTTCGGCCCACAAAGCTGTGCCGAACATATCCTTACCTTAGATATTTCCTAGGGTTACCCATAGACCTCTATTTTTCTGAGCTCCATTTACCTCTCCAGGAGTCTCTTAAAAGACCCTATCATATCCACCTCTACCACCGTCGCCGGCAGCCCATTCCACGCACTCATCACTCTCTTTGTAAAAAACTTACCCCATCATCTCTTCTATACCTACTTCCAAGCACCTTAAAACTGTGCCCTCTCACGCTAGCCATTTCAGCCCTGGGAAAAAGCTTCTGACAATCCACATGATCAATGCACGATCAGTTCACCTTTGCTTTTGTATTATCACCTTTTGCCAAATGGGCTTATTTGAGCCTGTACCAAGGCCCCATCTTCCAGATTGCACCTGGCCCACCATGTCTGCAAACCTGTGCTGCTTCTGCCTGTTTTACTGACTCTGCTGGACACCACTTTCTCCCTGTTAAGGTTCTGGGTGCAGCATCCTGAACAACACGGTCACAGGATGCTGAGAGAGTCATCTCAAGCCTCACTTTGGCACACATGAACTCTTCAGTCAGCCCTGTGACAGGCAATTCCAGAGCTCCTTTGCCATACAGGTAGATGTTACTTAGCGATCTTGGTAGGCCTAGCCACTTATTAATAAAGGAACTAACTGTCTTCTTTAGCTTTACAACATAAGTGATGGGGACTTCATACAGAGTCAGTAGCCACAACACCCAAAGGAGCAATCCAAAATTAATGCACCAGAGCTTGAGGTTTCCTGGCAACAAGGTCTTATCAATGGCTTTCAGCCCTTTGATGGTTTCTTCTCTCAGCAATTTCACTTGAATTGTAACACTGAGTTTTACATCGTACCAACGCCTCAAGCTTTTAACTGGCATTTCTGTCACAGTAAGGATTAGTTTCCCATCCACATGGAACCTATAGTCAACCAACTTTCCCTTGACTACAAAAATGCTCCTAGACTTCTTTGTTTTACTCAGCATTCGGGCCCATTTGATGTTTAAGTGGATCTTCTCAAGCAACTGTTTGGTACATGGGATCGTAGTTGTCAGGATGGTTAAATCATCCATAAAATGCCCAGATTGGTGGTAAGTGTAGTCCTAACTTCAATTGTTCTCTTCCTACTACCATTTAGAAGCTCTAATGATTGCCATCGTAAAGGCCAGCAGAGAGGTGGTGCAACCTGCCAGTATGTCTATTTCCACAGGCTGCCCGGCTGTGTTGTACTCTGTGGTTATCAATGAGAGCTGGAGATCTTGAAAGTAGGCTGTGGCCAGGGCTATAACGTATTCTGATGCATGGAAGTATTCAAATGAAGACCACAGGAGTTTATGTGAGACCGACCCAAAGGCATTGGCTAGGTCCACGGAGCTCTCTTCTTTCCCTTTTAGCAGTTTGTATTTGATGCCAAATTATATTTGTGGGTTCCAAGCAGCCAGTGAAACCCGGCATCCCTGCCTTATGCACATGTGTGTCAATGAAACTCAAGACCATCCAAGACCTTGATTAGTACCCCATCCAACTTCCCTTGAAAGGTTATTGACCTGAAGATGTAACTGTTTTTTATCTCCCTGGATTTTGTCTATTTCCAGCAATTCTGAATTTATTTCACATTTACAACATCCATTGCTTTTTTTTTCATTTCAAGTTATCACACTGATTGGAGTAAAGGTCACGTCTCATAGATCAATAATAATGACTCACAGGTCATGGCAGCCACATGACCTCTCACCTGTGCTGTCAGAATATCTGCTGCTAAATATATGTCTGTTCTCAGGCTGAGAGATGGTAGCCACATAACAAAACATTACCAAGTAACTTTGATAAAACTAAGAAACAAAAGAAGTATTGATAAAGTAGGTGTTGACATTTTATGGCATTAGAAAGCTGCTACTGAAGTCACATCATTTTAATCTCAGTAGCAGATTAACTGGAAATAAATATTCTCTGGAAATCACAGACTGTAAATTTATAAAGGCAAGGAGACAGCTGAATTGTAATTCAACAGTCAGTTAATGAAATCTAGTGAAAATATATAGCCCAAACAGAGACAGCACTTTAATGTTAATGGCTGGCTGTACAGCAGAACAAGAAAAGGAACATTGAACATAACATTGAATGATAAGAGAGTCACTTATTGAATATCAGGATTAAGTGGGGTTGGCTAAATGTGGATTACATGCATTAGTCGATGACCTTAAAGAACTTCACCAGAGCTTTGGGTGTTTGATAAACTGATCTTCTTTGTTGAAATGATTGTTTTAGCATTCCATTGCAGGTTGATGGGATTAAATTCCCACTGGTGTTTTGAAGGATGACAACAGCATTCCTCAGGGAGAACTCCAGCTGTCACTACGGACTAGAATATAATGGATTTGCATTCTGTTATTCTGTGGTTTACATATAAACTGATCCAGGAGGAAAGGCAGAACATTTGTTAGCCTGAAATTACCTTTTAAACTGTATGTTTCAGGCCCTTAAATTACTTTTTCACAGGAATATACTTCACAAACTTAAATTACTTCTCAGCAAATGTTTCTTTCCCTTATGTAACCGTTCTGTGGATAAATGCAGTGCAACAAAATGGTTTTGAAATTAACCCTTACACCAACTCTTTGGTTCACAGAGAATCCCTATCACTAATTTGTATTTCTATTTGCATAGGCTTCTATGTAGAATATGATACTCCATAAGATTGTTTAATTCAAAATTAATGCATCAAATCTGATTAATAAAGTATGTCTAGTCATTTTGCAACACTGAGATGTACAGGATGTCCAAAGTTGATCACAAGACCATCCTATGTACCCATTGGATGTTTCTGATTAGACACTAAATTACCTTAAGGCAAATACAAGGAAAAGGACATCATGATCTCTCATATAAAGTAGCGAACCTTCCCAAATTTTCTTGGTATCTTCAAGGTTTTAGGATTAATCTCCAGCATATGAAGATTAATATTTAGAACACATAAGAAAATTACATAAAGGGAATTTTTTCCATTCTCTTTGAATACTCATTTGACACATTTAAAAACAATATAGTCAGAAAGAAAGGGACGGTTGACAGATAGTCAAAGGTCAGAGGCTGTTACAGATTTTCTTGGAGTGGGAACTGTGTTGATGGATATGTTTGGTGCATGATTGCTGAGATCATAGGGCAGGATGCCATATGATGAAACCTTCAGGAAGAGATCCAACCAGTGTTGGAAATCCAAAGCTTAGCTGAGTGCATCTCATTGAGTCCCTGGAGGATACATTGGGTCACATGTACTTGCTTCAAAATAAGATAAGATCTGAGTGTCATACCAGACATTAGAAATGCTAAATTGGACACATCCAGGCATTATATAAAGGAAAAGATAAAACAAAAAAAATAAGCAAATGTATTATTCAAAATTTAAAGCCCCATATCCAAAGTTTTGAATAAATGACAGGCAAAATTACCTCCAGTCTCTAAGATTTTTAATAATATATTAATATTTACTTAGCTAGTTGTTTTCTCAGCAGAAAACACAAAAAGTACACATACATGTGCAAACATTACTTTAAGACACTTAACCCAATAGCCATAGTAAAAGAAGACAGGCAGACTGTCAAAGCCATTTGCAGAATGGCTCATCACCAGGATTCACCAGTAAGCACCAAGACCTTGTTTAGCTGGTGCTGAAAGGTGTCCTTCTGATCAGATGTCGGAACTCACTCTGCCCACAAGACAACTTCAATGAAGATCTTACAGTCGTCCATTTTATTATGGATTATGTGTTTGCCAGTGAAGTCTGGAAAAGCATGCGAGGACTCTTGTTGAGTTTCATCAAAAGCAACTGAATAACAGTCTGATTTAAAGATCTCTGTAAATCTCTGGTCTAAAGGCTGTTCCCAGACACACACCAGTTCCCAACATCAAATGCTGCTGGAAGTTCAGCTTGGTGAAAGACACGTTTTGATCTGCCCCAAACTGTTGGTCTTTCAGGACAATGAGATTCCATAAGGGAATACTACTTTCTGGCATGTTCTCTGTAGATACGGTCTGCATTTTAAGGTCCTTCTACCACTGGATGTTGAAGTCTTGGGTTCTGTGTTACAGTTCTATAACAACTTGAAGGGTGTATTTTTCAAAGAGGCATCATGAAAGCTATGTACATAACAAACAAGCATTAAAAAAACAAAACGATGCATGGATTTCTAATATGCCCTTCAAGTTGTTATAGAACTGTTATGGTCTTTCCTTGATCATAATTGTTCTCAGCAGATTTTTCTACAGAAGTAGCTCGGCATTGCCTCCTTCTGGGCAAAGTCTTTACAAGACAGGTGACCCCAGCCATTTACAATATTCTTGAGAGGTTGTCCACCTGGCATCAGTGGTCACATAACCAGGACTTGTGATATGGACCAACTGCTCATTTGACCATCCACAACCAGCTCCCATGGCTTCACGTGGCCATGATCGGGGTGGGGGGGTGGGCTAAACAGATGCTACACCTTGCCCAAGGGTGACCTGCAAGCTAATAGAGGAAAAAACACCTTACTCCTCCTTTGGTAGAGATGTATCCCATATAAAATTAATAAAGCTTATTTTTGAAATAAAATCTATCCAGTATCAACAGTACTATATAACAATCGTTTTATTTGAATATATTTTATAAACCAGAAATACAGTGATTCCACCACAGATTAGTCTCCTGTGAAGTTTGAAAGATGGTAAGCAGTAAAGTTTGAACTGAAACAGATCTGGACCAGATTACTACCATCAAGCCCATGGAATCAAATTGGCCAATGATGGAAAGGTTTAATGTAGATCAGTTCAAATTTGTATTTCTTTGTAGAAAAAAAGTTAATAGGTTTTCCCAGTTGTTTCTACATAGCATAACTAAAACACCTGGCACATTGGCAATTTCAGCTGGGAAGGACAATTATAATTTCTCTGGCCTTTTGCTGAAATAGCACTCTGCAGTTCAGCAACACTGACGTGGAGTTCATGGGCTTGGTCCATTTATGTCTCCTTAGCCACTCTCAGAAAACTGCTTCCATCTGTATTAGGGCCCCATCTACAGAAATGAGTATTATGAGAATCAATTGCAGAATTCGGTATTGAAGCAGAGAATAGTACAAAGAAATGCTCAGCACCAGAGAAATAGAATAGTCCAGAACAGTGGTTGCCAAACTGTTTTGGGTTATGGCCCCCTTGGCTCCCAGGCCACATACCCAAGGCCCCCCCTCTCCCTTTTTGATCAAAAAAAATTTGATTTATGATGCACAGCAAAAGAAAATAGGAACTGCAATTTCAAAGAAGTGATAAATAATTGCAAAAATTATTCAAATCTATTTAAAGCCACAAATAAAATTACTTCTTTCTTTAATTACAATAAAAACAATTTCCATCAGCAATGTTAGAGCTTACCTTAATAACAACCATTCACTACTTTAAAGAGCAAACATGAGGAAATCTGCAGATGCTGGAAATTCAAACAACAACACACACAAAATACTGGTAGAACACAGCAGGCCAGGCAGCATCTATAGGGAGAAGCGCTGTCGACGTTTTGGGCCAAGACCCTTCGTCAGGACTAACCGAAAGGAAAGATAGTAAGATAGTAATTCACTACTTTATTGCTTTTTCACCTTTTAATGAGATGGATGGGTTTGGTGTAGTGATATCAGCTTCTCAATATCAGGCTGAATGTCACTGAGGAGTGTCAGGTCCCCACATTCAGTAAGTTGCAATTTATTTTGTTGCTTTGAAGTAAGTTGGGAAACTGCACTGAAACCCCTCTCTGTTAAATATGATATTAGAAAGACAATAAAGAACATCTTGACCTTTTTCCAAAGTGCAGGTTAGTGCTCAGTGATCTAGACCATAAGATATAGGAGCAGAATTAGGCCTTTTGTCCATCAAGTCAGCTCCACCATTCAATCATGGCTGATCCCTTTTCCTCCCTTTCTCAGAACCACTCCCCGGTCTTCTCCCATAACCTTTGATGCCTTGGCTAATCAAGAACCTATCAATCTCCACCTTAAAGACACCCAACAACCTGGCCTCCCAGCTGCCTGCAGTAACAAATTCCACAAATTCACCACACTCTGGCTAAAGAAATGTCTCTGCATCTCTGTTTTAAATGGACTTCCCTCTATGCTAAGGCTCTGCCCTCTTGACTAGACTCCCCTACCATGGGAATCATCCTTTCCACATCTACTCTGTCTAGGCCTTTCAACATTCAAAAGATTTCAAGGAGACAGCCTCCGACTCCGTCCTTCTAAATTCCAGCAAGTATAGACTCAGAGCCATCATATAGTGACCCTTTCATTCCAACTCAACCGGCAAGTTAACCTTTAGGATGTTCTGCACAAGGACCCTTTGCATCGCAGGTTTTTGGGATTTTCTTCCCGTTTAGAAAACAGTCTGCACATTTATTTCTTCTACCAAAGTGGATGACCATGCATCTTTCAACATTGTATTTACTTTGCCTCTATCTTACCCATTCTCCTAATCTGTCTAAGTTCTTCTGCAGCCTTCCTGTTCCCTCAACACTACCTGCCCCTCCACCAATCTTCATATCATCAGCAAACTTAGCAACAAAGCTATCTATTCCCTCATCTAAATCATTAATTTACAGCATAAAAAGTAGATTTCTTTCTGCAGACAAAAGTCTTGATGTAATTTTTTTTAACCTTGTCTTCAGTTCAAAGTTATTTTGGAGCAAGTTCAGTTCATCCTCCATCCTTCCTGTTAATTTCTCATTACATCTGTTCAGGAATGGATTTATTAACCTATCTGGAATTTGAATCCTCCTGCATGTCTTTATGCAGGTCACCCAGGTGGGCACAGTGTACTTGAAGTTCATAATCTGGCATGCTTTCTTTCTTTTCAAACTCAGAGTGACTTGAAATTTGGTAAAGATTGTGATGGCCAATATTGCACTTAAACAGGGTTAACTTGGACATAAGAATGGAAATGGCTAATGTGATTTTGATTACATTCACATGAAGATTTATTTAATTAAACTTTGCAAATAATTCTGGCAAATAAGTCATGTCATGCCTAATATTCTTGAGTTGATTGCTGAATGAAGCATTCAAGTCTTCAAAGAATTTTGGCAGTTTCAAAAAGCATATAAACATGTTTCAGACAGTTTCCTTTTAAGAGTCATCTGCTTTCTGTGTGCAACACCAAGCATTCAAACACATTGAAATAGATGCCATCTATAAGCCTCTAAGAGCCTAGAAACGTGAACCAATAGAATCCAAAGGTCAACTGAAGGGCTAATCAGGACTGAGGCAAACTAACGGGAGAAGGGGCGGGACTATATGAACACAAGCATTCACAGAGTTAAACACCAACAACCGTGCACCGAGGATGTCACCTTGACTGGTGATGTAACGTCTGCAAGCTAATTGCCAGGCTTGACAAACACGCAGTATCAAATGCGCTCAAACTGTTCATTCTCAATATAAAGCTCTCAAAGTAAGTTGAGAGCATAGGATTTGATTTTACCTACCACTGTGATAACAGTATTTAATGATATGTGTAGCTGATGACTTAGGAATTCCTGCAACAAGATGTTGACTGTGAATTACACAGTGAATGGTAAATATGTTAGGTACAGCTTTATTAAAGAAAGTAATATCCCCAATGTGGCATCCTGACATTGATAGTACCACATCTGTCGCACAAGCATGAATGTTGGTGAATGGAATGTCCTTTTCTTTAGAAAATTGTTCAACAACCCAAAATATTGACTTCCCCTTTGTATATGTTTCTAGTCCCCTTGCAAATCACAACTCTTGAACCATGTTTTCACCTTTTATGAAGTCAACATAACCAAGAAGTAAAGATTCATTGCCTGGCAAATTTGATGCATCCAACTGAAAAATAAATTCGGTTGTCCCAAGTATGTAGCACAATGTTTCTTCCACATTCTCAGACATTTTGTCTATTTGTCTTTAATTACTTGGTCTGGTGACCAACACAAAACCATACTCAGATCCTCCTTTACTGCTGGTAGAATCAGTTCTTCTCCAATTGTGTGGGGTTTTCCAGACATAGCAATGAGCAATGAAATGTTGAATGAAGCATGTAAAACATCACTGTTTTGTTGTTAAGTGCTGGCAAACCTTTTTTTTAGGTGTTTCTCTTTCTAAAAGTTCTTGTTTGTTTTATCAGGATGTATTCTCTTCAGGGAAAAATGGTTTAACTACACAATGCCTCATAGACCTGATTTTATTCTCACAAATCAATGAATCTGTTGTAAAAAAAAATCACTCCCTACTTGTACATAGTTCTTTCCTTTTGCTTGTTTTTTCTTTCCACACATTTCTGTAAGTGTATACCTCAGATAAATACTTTGTGGAGATTTGTGATATATATGATTATATGATGTATATGTACAATGTCTGAAATACATCTTATGGAAATGTTTGTTTGATGAACTTCAATAAAAAAATAAATTACAAAAAAAAGAATGTATTCTCTTCAAATGCTCAAGGAGCCTCATTTGAAAAAATCTTTTTCATACAATGGTCACATTGGCTGCTATTTGGAGAAGCACTGTCGACGTTTCGGGCCAAGACCCTTCATCAGGACTGTGCCTCTCCTTATAGATGCTGCCTGGCCTGCTGTGTCCACCAGCATTTTGTGTGTGTTGTTTGAATTTCCAGCATCTGCAGATTTCCTCGTGTTGGCTGCTATTTGTTGCTTGGTGCTGGTATAAATCCATATTTCAGATACTCCACACTATACCATCTACAATTCTTTATCATCTATACCATCTAGCGGAATTAGTTTTTACTCTTAATAATTTCTCCTTTGGCTCCTCCCACTTCCTCCAAACCAAGGGTGTAGCCACGGGCACCCGCATGGGTCCCAGTTATGCCTGCCTTTTTGTTGGCTTTGTGGAACAGTCCATGTTCCAAGTCTATACGGGTATCCGTCCCCCTCTTTTCCTTCGCTACATCGACGACTGCATTGGCGCTGCCTCCTGCACACATGCTGAGTTCATCAACTTCATTAACTTTGCCTCCAACTTTGCCTGCCCTCAAATTTACCTGGTCCATTTCCGACACCTCCCTCCCCTTTCTTGATCTTTCTGTCTCCATCTCTGGAGATGGCTTATCTACTGATAACTACTATAAGCCTACAGATTCTCACAGCTACCTGGACTATTCCTCTTCCCACCCTGTCTCTTGCAAAAATGCTATCCCCCTTCTCACAATTCCTCCGTCTCCACCGCATCTGCTCTCAGGATGAGGCTTTTCATTCTAGGACGAAGGAGACGTCTTCCTTTTTAAAACAAAGGGGCTTCCCTTCTTCCATCATCAACTCTGCTCTCAAACGCATCTCTCCTATTTCCCGCACATCTGCCCTCACCCCATCCGCCCACCACCCCACTCGGGTTAGGGTTCCCCTTGTCCTCACCTACCACCCCACCAGCCTCTGGGTCCAACGTATAATTCTCCGTAACTTCCGCCACCTCCAACGGGATCCCACCACCAAGCACATCTTTCCCTCCCCCCCCCCCTTCTGCTTTCCGCAGGGATCACTCCCTACGCGACTCCCTTGTCCACTCGTCCCCCCCATCCCTTCCCACCGATCTCCCTCCTGGCACTTATCCTTGTAAGCGGAACAAGTGCTACACCTGCCCTTACACTTCCTCCCTCACCACCATTCAGGGCCCCAGACAGTCCTTCCAGGTGAGGTGACACTTCACCTGTGAGTTGGCTGATGTGGTATACTGCGTCCGGTGCTCCCGGTGTGGCCTTTTATATATTGGTGAGACCCAATGCAGACTGGGAGACTGTTTCGCAGAACACCTACACTCGGTCCGCCAGAGAAAGCAGGATCTCCCAGTGGCCACACATTTTAATTCCACGTCCCATTCCCATTCTGATATGTCTATCCATGGCCTCCTCTACTGTCAAAATGAATCCAAACTCAGGTTGGAGGAACAACACCTTATATACCAGCTGGGTAGCCTCCAACCTGATGGCATGAACATTGACTTCTCTAACTTCCGTTAATGCCCCTCCTCCCCTTCTTACCCCATCCCTGACATATTTAGTTGTTTGTTTGTTTTTCTCTCTCTCTCTGCCCATCACTCTGCCTGTTCTCCATCTCCCTTTGGTGCTTCCCCCCCTCCTTCTTTCTCTCGAGGCCTCCCGTCCCATGATCCTTTCCCTTCTCCAGCTCTGTATCACTTTCGCCAATCACCTTTCCAGCTCTTAGCTTCATCCCACCCCTTCCGGTCTTCTCCTATCATTTCACATTTCCCCCTCCCCCACTACTTTCAAATCTCTTACTATCTTTCCTTTCAGTTAGTCCTGACGAAGGGTCTCGGCCCGAAACGTCGACAGTGCTTCTCCTTATAGATGCTGCCTGGCCTGCTGTGTTCCACCAGCACTTTGTGTGTGTTGTTACAATTCTTTATCGTTTAGTTTGCTTCTGCCATTTTCGATAAGGATTAACCACCATGTTGAATTGCCTATTGTTTAAATCCAACCTCAAATGCTGCGATTAATAAAGGGTAAAGTTATGATGTCATCATAGCTCAGGCAAAACCTGACTCACTGCCTGAAGGAACATAAAATGTGGCAGCGATATCTCAGTTGGGCCATGGGCTAGAGAAATGCAGTCAAGACCATTCAAAAGGGCAGATTCTGAATTTTATCCCATTGAGTGGCACACTGTAATTCACAGGAATTACATCACTTCGTGATTAGGATATAGAAATCATACTAGCTAATTATTGCAGTTCACTACTGTTGTACAATATGTGTGAGCCAAGTCTGGAAATAATATGATTTAATCAGTCCAGGTTTCTCATGATGTGCCAAATATAGAAGTCTCACATTGCTTTACAGCAACTATAACGTGCTTCAAGCAAAGTCCTAGAGAACAATGGGTGAGCAAGAGATGAGGTGATTGTGTGATCATTGTAATTAATTATGAGGTACTGTGGCACTGTGTAGGAAATGCTTATAATAAGAAATTAATTTCTTAAATTAGGCCTGTAATCCCTCAGCTTCTTCCCCCCACCCCGCCTCTGAGTGCTCCCTTACTCTTTTATCTTTATCGCCCCCTTAGAAACTCCCACTGCCACCATGAGTCAAGAACAATGGAAACTGGATAAAATAGATAATATATTAAAGAACATTCTTTCTTAGCAACTTTCTTCAACTTGGAACACCTCAAAGCACATCATAGCAAATAAAGTTTTTTTTCTTAAGAATGCCACAGTACTTGAGGAAACATTACAATAAATGTCTGTCCCACAAGATTTTAAGTTGTGTGATAATGACTAGATAAGGCATTTTCATGCTGATAGTGAGGAATCAGGATTGGGCAGAATATCAGGAGCAACACACATTGAACAAGTGCTGAGATATCTTTTGACTATTCTCGGTTAACATCTCATCTGAGAAAGCCCACTGGAATGGTATCTGGATCAACAACCTTACAATCTTCCAATGTCAGAGGCAACAGGTTCATCGCTGAGCCTCAGCTATTAGTCAGCCAGCATCATAAAAAACTGCTGGAGGAACTCAGAGGATCAGATAGCATCTGAGGAGGGATAAGAATGGTCAATAATTTGGGCAAGCACCAGGATTGAGAACATAGAGGATTGATAGCCAGTATAAAGAGGTGGAGGTGAGCTAGTATCCAGTAGGAGATAGGTAGACTGAGGTAGAGTGTGGGATGATGGGCAAAAGGTTCCAGGGAGGGGAGGGGAGAAGTGGAGTTGGGAGACAAAGACAGGAGTGATAAGTGGAAACAGAGAATGAATGAGAGAAGGGCAAAAATGGATAAAAGTTGCAGAGTGAAAGAGACAGGAGATAGAGTGTGATAAGTGGAGGCTGAAGAGGTGCAAGTGCTGGACTTTATCATTCTGAAAGCTGGTAAGTTAACCAGATACAAGAAGACCTTTTGAAAGGGGGTGTGGTAGATGGAGTAGTAGAGGGGCCAAAACTGGATGATGGGAGGGGGGGCAGAGAGTAGTGGAAATAGATGCTGGGCAGACCTAAGTGAGAGAAAGAGGGGGAAACACCAGAAGTAAGCATTATGTGAAGTTGCAAAGTTCAAAGTTCATACCATTGATCTGCGGACTATCGAAGAATACAAGGGGTTGTTCCTGTTGATACATTGGGAGTCAAAAAGGCCAAGGGTGGACATGTCACAGTGTGGGAATGCAACAAGGAGCACAAGGTGGCCAAGGCATTATTCCGACATGCCAAAACAAAAAAAAATCAAAGCAAAGTAAATTTATTTATTATGAACATAAGTATATGTCACCAGATACTACCCTGAGATTCATCCTCTTACGGGCAATCACAGTAGAAGGAAGAAATACAATAGAATTAATGAAAAACTACACACACACACAAAGACTGACAAACAAATGATGTGCAAAAGAAGGCAATCCATGCAAATACAAGGTCGAGAGATTCATTCATTCATTCATTAAACTAAGAATATGAGTTGTAAAGTCCTTGCCAGTGAGTCCATAGGTTGTGGTGTCAGAGCTTGCTGTATGCGGTCCATTGCCACCACTTGTTTCAACCAGCGGCTGGAGTGGACCCAAGTGCAGGACACAGGCATGGAGAGCTGTTTAGGATTCTTACAGGGACTTGAACATTGACTTGGACACCGAGCCTGGACTTGGACTGGACTTAAACACCGAGTCGGGACACAGAACTTGGACACAGAGCCTGGACTTGGACTGGACTTAAACACCGAGTCGGGATACAGAACTTGGACACAGAGCCTGGACTTGGAACTTGGACACAGAGCCGGGACTTGGAACTTGGACATGGTGATGACAATACCATACAAAGACAGACAATTCATTTCTTGGCTTGGAGGAGTGGCAAACGGCTGGCAGTCCTCAGCTGGATACGAGGCGACAAAACCCAACAACGACAGACAATTCATGTCTTGTCTCAAGTGACGTTCCCTGTTCTCAGCAGCCCGGAATGACCATTGCCATACTGCCCTGGAGGCTCAGGTTACGGTCTGCCCCCGAGTAGATATAAGCCGGAGTTTTTGTGCTGCCGGTTCGAATGAGCCTCAATCAAGGAGCCAGGTAAATCACGGAGAAAAGGAAATTAACAGAAACAGGGAGTCAACAGACTGGACCGTGACACCTCTATTGCCAAATTGAGTCTACGCTCAAGTTGGAGGAACCACACCTCATATTCCATCTGGATAGCCTCCAACCTGATGGCATGAATATTCATTCCTCTAAATTCCTGCAATTTCCACCCCCCACCCCATTCTCCTTTTTTCAATTCCCAATTCTGGATCTCTTCTTACCCCTCCTTTTTCCTCTCCTGCCCATCACCTCCCTCTGGTGTCTGTTCTCTTTCTCCCAATGGTCCACTGTGATCTTTAGATTAGATTCCTTCATCAGTCTTTTCCTATCACACTCCTCCTTCAGCCCTTTACCTTTTCCACCTATCACCTCCCAATTTCTCATTTCATCCCTCCTCCCCCACCCACACACCTTTCCCCTCACCTGGCTTCAACTATCATCTGCTAACTTGTGCCCTACCCCTCCCACCCACACCCCCACCTTCTTATTCTGGCTTCTTTTCCCTTTCTATCCAATCCTGATGTAAGGCCTTGACCCAAAACATTGACTGTTTATTCTCCTCCATAGATTTGGAACAAGAAGGCAGCAGGAGAGTACCTAAGGATTTCCAGCGGGAAGACATTTTGAGTTCTTGGGGGAAGAGAGAGCCAGACTGCACAGGCACGTGACATCAGCCAGTTGAGCGCAAACAGTTTAAAAAGAAGGCAGCCATATCCATTGGGCAGCAGAGTGAGAGGCAGCAGAGTGAAAGGGCTTTGGCTCCATGGGCTTCAGCTGTAACGGGAAGAGGTGAGGCAGTTGTTGATTGCAAAAGGAGGTAGTATGTGTGTGAGGCCAGTTTTCTGTGGTTGGTGTCGGATGTGGGAGGTCCTGGAGTCTCCCGGCATCCCGGACAGCCACATCTGCACCTGGTGCATCGAGATGCACCTCCTAAGGGACCGTGTTAGGGAACTGGAGTGGCAGCTCGATGACCTTTGTCTGGTCAGGGAGAGTGAGGAGGTGATAGAGAGGAGTTATAGGCAGGTGGTCACACCGGGGCCACGGGAGACAGACAGGTGGGTCACAGTCAGGAGAGGGAAGGGGAAGAGTCAGGTACTAGAGAGTACCTCTGTGGCTGTACCCCTTGACAATAAGTACTCCTGTTTGAGTACTGTTGGGGGGGAACAGCCTACCTGGGAGAAGCGACAGTGGCCGTGCCCTCTGGCACAGAGTCCGGCCCTGGGGCTCAGAAGGGTAGGGAAGAGGAAGGCAGTAGTGATAGGGGACTCTATAGTCAGGGGTTCTGACAGGTGATTCTGTGGATGCAGGAAAGAAACTCGGATGGTAGTTTGCCTCCCAGGTGCCAGGGTCTGGGATGTTTCAGATCGAGTCCAAGATATCCTGCAGTGGAAGGGAGAACAGCCAGAGGTCGTGGTTCATATTGGTACCAATGACATAGGTAGGAAAAGGAAAGAGGTCCTGAAAGAAGACTACAGGGAGTTAGGAAAGAAGTTAAAAAGCAGGACCTCAAAGGTAGGTAACCTCAGGATTACTGCCTGTGCCACATGACAGTGAGAATAGGAATAGAATTAGGTGGAGGATAAATATGTGGCTGAGGGATTGGAGCAGGGGGCAGGGATTCAGATTTCTGGATCATTGGGACCTCTTTTGGGGCGAGTGTGACCTGTACAAAAAAGGACGGGGTTGCACTTGAATCCCAGGGGGACCAATATTCTGGCGGTCAGGTTTGATAGAGCTGTTGGGGAGGGTTTAAACTAGTTTGGCAGGGGGATGGGAATCAGAATGTGAGTGCAGGGATTAAGGTAGAAGGACAAGGGCATGATGCTAAGAGTTCAGAGTTGATGAGGAAGGACAGGCAGGGGACAGAACATAATTGTAGCCAGTTAAAGGGGTTGAAATGTGTCTATTTCAATGCTAGGAGTATTAGGAACAAGGAGGATGAACTTAGAGCATGGATTAGTACGTGGAACTGTGATGTTGTGGCCGTTACTAAAACTTGGTTGGAGGAAGGGCAGAATTGGATGATGCAGCTCCCAGGGTTCAGGTGTTTTAAAAGGAATAGGATGGGAGGTAGAAAAGGTGGGGGAGTGGCATTGCTGGTCAGGGATAGTATCACAGCTAAAGAAAGAGAGGACGCTGCAGAAGGAGTGTCCACGGAGTCAGTCTGGGTGGAAGTCAGAAATAGGAAGGGATCGATCACTGTGCTGGGAGTGGTCTGTAGGCCCCCAAATAGCCCTCGGGACACCGAGGAGCAGATAAGCAGGCAGATTTTAGAAGGTGCAGGAAATACAGGGTAGTAGTTATGGGTGATTTCAACTTCCCTCATATTGACTGGCACCTCCTGAGTGCAAGGGGGATAGATGGGGCTGAATTTGTCAGGTGTGTTCAAGAAGGATTCCTGACACAGTATGTGGACCGGCCAACAAGAGGAGAGGCTACACTGGATCTAGTTCTGGGTAATGAACCTGGTCAGGTGACAGACCTCTTAGTGGGGGAGCATTTTGGTGAGAGTGACCACAACTCCCTTAGCTTCAGCATAGCTATGGAAAGGGATAAAATCAGATGAAATGGTAAAGTGCTTAACTGGGGAAGGGCTAACTTTGAAGGGATGAGGCAGGAACTAGCGAGAGTAAATTGGAAACAGATGTTCAAAGGGGAAAGCACAGAAGTCATGTGGAAGAAGTTTAGGGACCACTTGAGCTGGGTTCAGGATAGGTTTGTCTCACTGAGGCAAGGAAAAAATGGTAGGAAAAGGGAACCGTGGCTGATGAAACACGTGAGGCAACTCGTCAACAGGAAAAAGGAAGCACATGTTAGATATAAGAAGCAGGAAGTAGGAGGGGTTCATGAGAAATATAGGGTAGCCAGGAAGGAGCTAAAGAAAGGACTTAGGAGAGCTTTAAGGGGGCATGAGAAGGCCTTGGCATGTAGGATTAAGGAGAATCCCAAGGCGTTCTATGCGTATGTGAAGAATAGGAGGATGACGAGAACGAAGGTGGGACCGCTAAAGGATAAAGAGGGCAACATGTGCCTAGAGGCGGAGGAGGTTGGGGAGGTCCTAAATGAGTACTTTTCTTCAGTATTCACAAGTGATCTTGATCCTGATCTTAATCAGGATGAGGCCAAAGTAGAGCGGGCCTGTGTGCTGGACAATGTGGAGATTAGGTAAGAAGACGTGCTGGATCTTCCTAAAAACATTAAGATTGATAAATCCCCAGGGCCAGATATGATACACCCCAGGTTGCTGTGGGAACTGAGAGAAGAGATCACAGGAGCATTAGCCACGATCTTTGAATCCTCTTTGGCTGCAGGGGAAGTGTCGGAGGACTGGAGAATGGCAAATGTAGTTCCCTTGTTTAAAAAAGGTAATAGGGAGAAACCTGGGAACTATAGACCGGTGAGTCTTACATCAGTGGTATGCAAACTACTGGAAAGGATTCTTAAGGATAGGATCTATGAGCATTTGGAGAAGTACAGTCTACTCATGGATAGTCAACATGGCTTTGTGAAGGGAAGATCGTGCCTCACAAGCCTGATTGAGTTTTTTTGAAGAGGTAACAGAAGAAATTGATGAGGGTAGGGCAGTGGATGTGGTCTACATGGACTTTAGCAAAGCATTTGACAAGGTCCCTCATGAGAGACTCATCCAGAAAGTCATGAGGCATGGGATAAGTGGAACCTTGGCTGTTTGGATAAAAAATTGGCTTAAAGGAAGAAAGCAGAGGGTAGTTGTGGAAGGAAAGTATTCTGCCTGGAGGTCGGTGACTAGTGGAGTGCCGCAGGGATCTGTCCTGGGACCCCCGCTATTTGAGATTTTTATAGATGACCTGGCTGTAGAGGTGGAAGGACGGGTGAGTAAGTTTGCGGATGACATGAAGATTGGAAGAGTTGTGGATGGAGCTATAGGTGGTCAAAGGTTACAAGAGGATATAGACAGGCTGCAGAGTTGGGCAGAAAAATGGCAGATGGAGTTCAATCTGGACAAGTGTGAGGTGATGTACTTCGGAAGGACAAACCAGAAGACTGAGTACAGGATTAATGGTCAGTTACTTAAGGGTGTGGATGAACAAAGGGACCTTGGGGTTCAAATCCATACATCCCTCAAGGTCGCTGCACAGGTTGATAGGGTAGTTAAGAAGGCCTATGGGATGCTAGGCTTCATTAACAGGGGGATTGAGTTCAAGAGTAGAGAGGTCATGTTGCAACTCTACAAAT
This sequence comes from Hemitrygon akajei, assembly GCF_048418815.1. NCBI lineage: Eukaryota > Metazoa > Chordata > Chondrichthyes > Myliobatiformes > Dasyatidae > Hemitrygon > Hemitrygon akajei. Next base: position 19,505,616 of record NC_133145.1, on the reverse strand, counting down.
CTCTGGTGAGACTGCACTTAGAGTATTGTGTTCAGTTCTGGTCACCTCATTATAGGAAGGATGTGGAAGCTATGGAGAGGGTGCAGAGGAGATTTACCAGGATGTTGCCTGGATTGGAGAACAAGTCATATGAAGCAAGGTTAGCAGAGCTGGGACTTTTCTCTTTGGAGCGTAGAAGAATGAAAGGGGACTTGATAGAGGTCTACAAGATTATGAGAGGCATAGATAGGGTGGATAGTCAGTACCTGTTTCCCAGGGCACCAATAGCAAACACCAGAGGGCATATGTACAAAATTAAGGGAGGGAAGTTTAGAGGAGACATCAGGGGTAAGTTTTTTACACAGAGGGTTGTGAGTGCCTGGAATGACTTGCCAGGGATGGTGGTGGAGGCTAAAACATTAGGGGTATTTAAGAGCCTCTTGGACAGGCACATGGATGAAAGAAAAATGGAGGGTTATGGGGTAGTGTGAGTTTAGTATTTTTTTAAGGATTATATGGGTCAGCACAACATGGAGGGCTGAAGGGCCTGTACTGTGCTGTAGTGTTCTATGGTTCTATGATGCTGCCTGACCTGCTACATTTCTCTGGCATTTTGTGTGCTGCACATAGCAACATATACATAAGTAGGATTCACAAGAAAAATATAAGCACAAAGTATGCAGAATTTTTACAAGAAAGAACACAACTAGAATAAAAATAGGAACATCTTGATCTAAAGTGATCAGTTCCAATACTATTTTAATAATATTTGAGCAATCTTGGATGTATATAGGTTGATTAAGCATTCTTGTTTGTTTAAATAACTCATTACAGATTATATGTATAAATAACATGGACTGCATATGTCATCACTCTAACACATGATATGTGCGCACCTCACTTAAAGTAAACTCAAAGTTAAACCCGCATTTGGGACACTCGCATCTTTCTTTGAATTAGTTTAATGTTCTGAAGTTACAAAACGTAACAGAACTAATGTTTGTACAACTCTGCTAACTTTCATTTTAGAATGGTAAATGCTGGAGATACTCAGCATATCAGGAAATATACGTGGTGAGGAAAATAGAATTAAAATTTTGGATTTCATCCAACTGTTCTATTAACTTTCCTTCTCTCCCCAGGGATGAAAACTTACAATATTTTATGTTTTTTTACAATAGTTTTCCAGCATAGGCAACAGTTTACTTAACCTTCCTTGCAATACAGATGCTAACATCAATTTTCCTGGTTTCTCCACATAATTCATCCCTGGAGCCAAAGTTGCATATTAGCTGAGGAAAGGAAGCACGAGTAGGCCTCCTGGGCCCTCAGCACTACTTTATTGTATTGTAAGATATTAGCTTATCCAAAATTTCAAGTACATCCTCCTGTCTAACCCCCTGGAAGACTTACATCTATGTGTTATTTGCAGGGCTTGGATATTAGATATATTTCAATTTCCAATCCTGAGAATAATATATCTACTCTATACTCAAACTACACATCTGCTTTTTTAAAAAACCCAAACTGCTCTAAATCTGTTTAGCTTTGGAATTTTTGATTTTCTTCAACCCATATCAATTCACTGCAATTCACTGAAGTGAGCTTTCCTTCAGTTAAGTATTTTTATGCTTTTTAAAGAAAAAAGATTAAAGATTAGCTTTAGTTGTCACATGTACATTGAAGTGGACAGTGAAGCGTCATTTGTGTCAAATCGAATCAGTGAGGATTGAGCTAGGCAGCCCATTTGATTTTACCTTGTCTGATTTCATAATTCTTCTAAATCTAGCAATATCATGATCACATTCCTCTAACTATTTCCAATGTAATATGCTTCATTATCCAGCTCCATCTTCTAGGAGTAGACCTGGTATGTCTTTTTCCCTTGTTGGTCTGGAAATATAGCCTACAGAAATCACTCCCTTGTACATATAGCAAGAATGTTCCTGCATCCATCCATGCCCTCTCTCACAACTTTTTGTTTTTTCCACTACTGTTACTCAGTTTATAAATTAGTAACATTCACAATCATCTGCACTTCTTATAGTCAAAGACTAACTGCAGCCATAGAAGGCCATTCTACCTATAATAGTCTCATAGAGTTATTTAGCACAGAAACATCTTCTTCAGCCCAATAAAGCTGTCTATCTGAGTTAATCTCATTCAACTGCATTTGGATGATATCCCTCTAAACTTTGGTTTGGAGGGATATCAAGGATGTAAGATAGGAAGGGACCCTAATTCAGTCCCTATGCTCTTCCCCCTTCACTTTCTTCCATGGTCTTCTGTCATCTCCTATTGGATCCCCCTGTCTCCAGCCCTTTACCAAAAGCAAATTGTTGCTTTTGCAAAACTGTTTGTGTTTCACTTTCCTCGGAACACAGTTGGCTTTGCTGAGAGTGTCCAACACATTCTGTGTTTACTTCGGTCTTCCAGATCTTCAGTTTGTTTGATTATCTCTTCCCTGCTGCTGATCAACTGTCTCCAACTTTGCAGTTCCTTATGCATAGCCAAGAGTCCAACTCATGAGCATGCAACCAAACAGCTTCATCGTTCCATATGATATACACACAAGGCCAGGACCACACAAGCATTCCACTTCTGAAAACACACACAGATTATTGGAGGAACTCAGCAGGTCAAGCAGCTTGTAGGGAGGGAAAGAACAGTTAGTGTTCCAGGTCTTGGATAGAAACTTCGATTGTTCATTACCGCCCAAAGATGCTGCCTGAGCTGCTGAGATCTTCTAGCATTTCATGTGTGTTGCTCAAGATTTTCATCATCTGCAGAGTCTCTTGTGTCTCCACTTTTGTCAGCTCCTGATTCCTATGGTCTGTCCTTGAGGTTGTCATAGCCAGGGAAGTAATGGGGAGAAGCTTCCATTACCTATTAAATTCTCCCAATGGCGTGTGCTTCAAATAGCCTCTGACAACTAAGTCCAGTTCTTGCCTTCATGTGTGGCTAGCTACTAATCTTTATAAAACTGTCTCCATTGACAGAAGAAGTGGCAAAGGCAGGTTACTGGTGCTTTAAAACCAGTCACTTTGGGCAGATGAGGCTCGTCATTCATGGTCGGCAACTCATCTAGGAGAAGGAAAACTGATCTCAAACTTCTGCTGCCTTGCAGCTATACCCACTCATGGGGAAGGCTTCAAGAGTAAACCCCAAGAAAACTCCAGAGGTGGAGTCCCTAAGGCAGACCTACATTAAGTTCAATGCTGACTAGCAATTCCTGCAATGCCACTGGTGCAAAACTGTATCAATTTCTGCCAGTCCTTTGGATTCATCAGCTGTGTGGAGAGGGATAGCCTTTTGCATGGGCAGCAACTTGCCGTCCATACTGCACTGTCCTTGCTTGCATTCTGACTTACATATCACGTATAACACAATACCCATGGTCAACCCTTTTCAACAGAGGGCTTCAAAGTGTACCTTTGCTTTTTCTTCTACACTTGGATAGTGCCCGTAACAGAGCTGCTGTCTTACTATCTATAGGAAGATGTGGAGGCTTTGTAAAGGGTTCAGAAAAGGTTTACCGGGATGTTGCCTGAATTAGAGGATATGAGCCATGAGGGCATTTGACAAACTTGTTTTATTTTCTCTGGAGCATCAGATGCTGAAGGGAGACCTGACAGAACATTATAAAGTAATGAGTGGCATAGGTACATTTTTCCAGGGTAGAAACAGAAATATTAAGTACTAGAGGATACGTATTTCAGGTAAGAGAAGGAAAGTTTGAAGGAGATGTGTGTGGCAAGCAATTTTACACAGAGAGTTTAGTGGCTAAGAATGGGCTACCTAGAAGTAGTATAACAGTGGCTTTAAAGAGGCTGTGAGATAGACACAGGAAGGGTCTGTCCTGTGCTGTACTGTTCTATATTCCAGGCAGTTGCCTTCAGTTTGGACTGCACCATCTCACTGTGAGAAACAAAGGTTGCTGACTGACAGGCAACAGCTAAGACTTCGGCAGAGTGGTAATAGAGGAATTGACAATGATATCGTTCTGAGAGAGGACAATCAAGGCAAACTCCACAAAGCCACTAGTCATCTCCCATTTCAGTGCCTCATCATTACTATCGGCTTCCAGTAGGACTAGTACTGGAGTATAGATAAGGGCTTTTAAATACCAGTATCCTGAGCCATGATAGCCACTATAATGGACATATGTTTATGTACCTTCAGTCCATGCTAATGATGAAACTTAAGCCAGTGGCAATCTGGTACTGGATGGGATTGCAAGTCCTGGACTTGAGTTGCGCTCCAAGCTCCCATGGAGATTGGAACTGGACAACTCCTGCTTCCTGACATCTCACACAGATTTTGAAACACTGTAAATGACCAAGCACCAGAGTTTGTATGGCCGCAAAGTACAGGTTGTCCCAATTCTCAACTGGACTGAACTGAGGTGCAGATTCAGCCAGGCTTCCGCATCTGCCCGGCTTGCAAGATAAGCGGACTCAGTGACACACAGAAAATGCTGGAGGAATTCAAATGGCCAAGCAGCACCTATGGAAAGAAGTACCATCGACATTTCGGGCCCAAGACCCTTCAGTCCTGTTGAAAAGTCCTGCTGAAGGGTCTCAGCCTGAAACATCACCTGTACTTTTTTCCATAGATGCTGCCTGGCCTACTGAGTTCCTCCTGCATTTTGAGTGAGATGCTTGGATTTCCAGCATCTGCAGATTTTCCCTTGTTTCTAAAGCAGGCTCAGTGACTCACTACTTGTAGATCCCATATCTAAACAGTCTACGGTCCACAGAGTGGGCATGGGATAATAACAGTGGGTGGGACGTGTCTGAGGTTTTGGCTATAGCTGTTCAGCAGCATGAGCCTTGCCATATGGGAGTTCTGAAAGATGTAATACACAAAGATAGGGCCATAGTAAGGAAAGAAAGCAACACTTAGTGACACCAGTTCTGATAAAGTATCTTCAAGCTGAAACATTCAACGATTGTTCTCTTTCCACACCTGCTGAATATACAATAAAGAACAAGGCAGTGCAAGAATTGGCCCTTCAGCCCAAGATGCCTGTACCAGACTTGATGCTAAACTAAACTAATTCTCTTCTGCCTGTATATGAGCCATAATCCATCAATATTTTGAACAATGTCTGTGTTATTTCACAAATTTTGTACTTTTGATAGATTATTAAGTTCAAGTATTCAGAAGTCAATATTTGTCAATCAAAAAGTTGATCAACTCAGGTGTATGATCATTGACCGGAAATGTTAACTCCGTTTCTCTCTTCACCGATATTGCCTGAGCTAATGAGTGTTTCCTGTATTTTTTGCTTTTATTTCTGATATCCAGCATCTGAAGTTTGTTTTCATATTTTTAATTTGACAAAAATTTCATTTGATGCTATACCAGCTGTGGTTTGTAAATCAGAAAGGAGGTAAATGTTTACGAGGGAAGTAAGAAGATAGGTCAGGCATGAATAAGCTGAAATTTATGACTCTGAAAGACCACTGAAATGAAATGCTGTTGTGTGGTGTCAAATCCCACCACACTCCCTGCCTGACCAAATAATCATATCACAAACATAAGCAGGGGATCTGATAGAGAGACCTTCACTACAACAGGAAAGATTAGGACTCTCAATGAATTTTGTTATATTTTAATCCCAAGTTTAAATTATAGAAATATAAAATACTATGATATTAATTGTAACAGTTTGAATCCAGTGAGTGGGGAGTTGAGCACAAGGTGGTTATCTATGATATACTTTATGTACAGTAAATTTAGAAAGAGGGAGCAGGCTGAAATCTTTCTTTGAAAGCAGCAGAGTACCACAGGGCTGCAGAAGTCATTGCTGGGCTCAAATCAACATTTAAGATTCAATTAGACGGCTGGTTAAAAGAAAGGGGATGAGAATATTGGAAGAGGCCACATGGGATTGGGACTACTTAAGGATAAGAATTCCATTCTGTTTTCTTTGCACACTTTGGAGCCCCATAACAAATTCTACTGCCCCAAGCCTGGATAAATGACAGGGAATTAGTGGCTGGGAGTGCGTAATTTCATTTTATGTATTCTCAGTATGCAATAGGAGAACAAAAATTGAATTCTAAATCCCCGGGTGCACCAATCCAAACTAGTCCAACTCTCATAATTTCTGATATGTTCTCACATTGCTTCCTTGCAGAGCAGATGTGGAGCTATTATGCTTAATAGATGCCCTCGAACAAGATCATTAAAATAATATGGAGAGTTTGGTCACTCATGTAACTGATAACATGGCTTTGCTAGGTCCAAACTGACTTCCATTCTACCTGTATTACAACAAACTTCAAAAGCATTTTCCTGGTGCACAATGTTCTCAGCTGTGCTGGATCCATAAAGGGTGAGGATTTAAAGAAAATCCTTTTCTTGCTCTAACAGCTTGATATAGATCACTTCACTTCATTCTCTCATTGAAATATCTTACACCTCATGACAGGTATGATTACTCTCTGAGGTTCTCCTGCTGAGGTCACCATTGACAACTGAACTACTAAAGTTCAAAGTAAATATATTATCAAAGTACATATATGTCACCATATACAACCCTGAGATTCATTTTCTTGCAGGCATACTCAATGGATCTATAATAGAATAATAACCATAATAGACTTAATGAATGACCCCACCAACTTGAGCGTTCAACTGTGTGCAAAAGACAACTGTGCAAATGTAAAAAGTAAATAATAATTATAATAAATAAATAAGCAATAATGCAAAGAACGTCAGTTGAAGAGTCCATAGGCTGTGGAAACATTTTAACGTTGGGGCAAGTGATGTTAAGTGAAGTTATCCCTTTGGTCCATGATGGTTGAGAGGTGTTCTTGAACCTGGTGGTGTGAATCCTGAGGCTTCTCTACCTTCTTCCTGATGGCAGCAGTGAGGAGAGCATGACATGGGCGGTGGGAGTTCCTGATGCTGGATGCAGCTTTCCTGTGACAATGTTCTAAGTAGAAGCACTCAGTAGTGGGGAGGGATTTACCTGTGATGGACTGGGCCATATCCAATACTTCTTGTAGGATTTTCCATTTTAGGGCAGTGGTGTTTCCATATCAGTCTGTGATGTAACCAGTCAATATACTCTATACACCACACATTTATAGAAGTTTGTCAAAGTTTTAGATGTCATGCTGAATCTTAACAAACTTCAAAGGAAGTAGAGGCTTCCATGTTATTTGCATAAATGCACTAACTTCTTGGCACCAGCACAGGTCCTCCGGGAAAATGGTAACACTGAGGAATTTAAATTTGCTGACCTTCTCTACTTCTGATCCTCCGATGAGGACTGGCTCATGGATTTCTGTTTACCTCCTCCTGATGTCAATAATCAGTTCCTTGATCTTGCTGACATTGAGTAAGAGGATGTTGCTGTGGCACCACTCAGCCAGATCATCAATCTCCCTCCTATATGCTGACTCATCACCACCTTTGATTCAGCCTACAACAATGGTGTCATCAGCAAACTTGAATATGGCACTGGAGCTGTGCTTAGTCATACAGTCACAAGTGTAAAGGAAGAAGAGCAGGAGGCTAAACAAATAGCCTTGTGGTGCACCTGTGCTGCCGGAGACCGTGGAGGAGCTGTTGTTGCCAATCCAATCTAACGTCTACAAGTGAAAAAATCGAGGATCCAGTTCATAAGGAGGTACTGAGGCCAAGATCTTGAAGCTTATTGATTAGTTTTGAGGGGAAAATAGAATTGAATGCTGAGCTAAAGTTGATAAAGAACACCCTGATATAGGCATCATTGCTGTCCAGATGCTCCAGGATTGAGTGAAGAGCCAATGAACTTGCATCTGCTGTGGACCTGTTATGCTGGTAGGCAAATTAGAGTGGATCCAAGTCACTTCTCAGGCAAGAGTTGATATGCTTCATCACTAACCTCTCAAAGCAGTTCATCGCCGTGGATTTACTAAAATACAATCTGTGCATGGAACGGTAGGCATTCCTTATCTTAGTATAACAGTGGTCTAGTGTGTTGGAACTCTGGTGCTGCAGATGGTAATTGGACAGGGCTTTCTTCAAACAAGTCTGGTTCAAGTCTCCCACTGTGATTTGAAATGTGTCAGGATGGATTGTTTCTTGTTTGGAGATGGCATCATGCAGAATCTCCAGAATCTCCTTGGTTCTTCCACTAAAGTTAAGAGGTTGTGGGACATGGTGCTGAATCAGAAGCAGCTGATCCCCTACAGCAATTATCACCATCTGTTTCATACTTCTAAGAGTTGCAGTTGTAATTGAGTGTGTTAGTTGATTTACATGTCAAGGAACCCTCCAAGTTGGACTCAGAATCTCCAGTAAGTTATGAGGGCTTCGGGGCCTCTGGATGAACTCCAGGTCTGGGGAACATTTTGGGTCTCACAAGAAGAGAGATCCCAGAGGTAGTGAGTAGTAGCTGATGTGGATCCTGTGGAGAGGGAATCGGTAGCCTTACAAAGAAGACCAGAGCATATGGGAAACAAAAGGGAAGGATACCTCTGACCTACAGTGCACAGAAAGCTTTGTGTAACAGTTTATGAATTTTTACCTTTTGTCTCAATGCTGCATAAACCTAAACAGTAATATTAACTCTACAGTTATATAATAATAATTGTTTTAATATATATACAATCATATTCTAAAGAACCAAAAATCATGCAATAAAAATGAGTTGGACTTATCCTTATATTTTCAGGAATAATTAGAAGTACTTGAAATAAGTAATACATCAACTTCAAAGGACTCAAACATGCTAGAGTACAACCAGTGTCCAATTTTCTCACTGGAATTAAACACCCATGGCTCATGGCTGCAACATTTCCAATGGATTACAGAGTTCTTAATGAAGCAATCATCATACTTTATACAAAATAATGAACTCACAACTTTCCTGTTGAAACTTGTCCCCTGGCCGCTTGCCCTAAGTATGCATAGATTCCATGGCTTTGCATTACATTCTTGTTTCTAAAACTGGTTTGATTGAAATCCAGCCAATTCCTGGCTTTTTGCTTCTTCCTTTGAAGTCTGTGGAAGTGAAATGAACAAAAGAGTATGACATGGAGCCATTAGTATATAAGTGTTTTGCAGAAATTACCAATGATGAATTGCCAATGTTTATAATGTTAGTGAACTCTGTTGAGCTCTCCATGTGGTGTTGTTCACAATAGGAACACTAGGGAATTCTCTCATATTAAAGGTACTGTATAAATGGAAGTTGTTGTAGTGGCCAGATCCTTAAACTTTTAGGATCAGCTAAATAATAAAAGCCCTCAGGTAAGAACATTTTAATACCTGTGACAATAAACCAACCTTCCAACTAGTCTGCATCAACTATTTCAGTCAAAGGGAAGTTGTTGTGCCCAAAAGCCAATGGGAAAATGAGGAATAATTTGGACAGGGGTAGTAGAAGTCTACATTAGTGGATCAGCAGTAGAAAGGGTCAGCCCCTTTAGATTACTAGGTATTAGCATATCAGATGACCTGTCCTAGGCCAAACACTCTAACTAACTTTGAAAATTTCTAACTGTTGAAAGTACCCTAACTGTTGAATCATGGCAACTCCAATGTGCAATTTAAGAAGCAGCAGAAAAACGTAGACTCAGCCCAATACATACGGACACATCCCTCCCCACCATGGAAGTATCTACATGAGGAGCTGACTCAAGAACACAACATCTGCCATCAAAGATCCCCACAATTCTGGCCATGCCATCGTCTTCCAGCTACCATCATGCAAGAGGTACAGAAGCCTGAAGTCCCACACTATCAGGTTCAAGAACATGCGCCATCAACCTGCACCATAAAAACACTCTGTTGCTTTTACGCTGACCTTGACTTCCATCGTCAGCCATGGTTGCCTCATCCTCCCTTTAGAATACTTCACCTTTGAGAAGTATCTATCTGCACCTTCCTAATTACCCCCAGAAACTCCAGCCATTGCTGTTCTGCCATCATCCCTGATAGTGTCCCTTTACAATTAACATTGGCCTGCTCCTTTCTCATGCCTCTGTAATTCCCTTTACTCCACTGCAATGCTGATTATTTTCTCCCTCTCAAAGCGTATTATGATCATCACCTCCTGAGGGTTCCTTTAACTTAAGCTCCCAAATAAAATCTGATTCATTACACAACACCCAATCCAGAATTGCTTTTTCCCTAGTGAGCTCAACCGCATGCTACTCTAAAAAACAATCTCATAGGCATTCCACAAATTCCTTTTCTTGGGATCCAGCACCAACGTGAATTTCCCAACCTACCCACATATCGAAATTCCTCATGGCAATCATGACATTGCCCTTATTACATACCACATCCTGGCTACTTTTCAGAGGCCTGTATATACGTAACTCTCATCAGGGTCTTTTATTCTTGCAGTTGCTTAAATCTACCCACAAGGCTTCTACAACTTCCGATCTAATGTCACCTCTTCCTACGGATTTGATTTCATTTTTAATCAATAGAGCCACTCCACTCCATCTGCTCACCCTGCCTGTCCTTTTGATACAATGTGTATCCTTGGGTGTTAAGCTCCAACCATGATCATCTTTCAGCCATGACTCAGTACTGCCCGCAACATCATGCCCGCCAATCTCTGACTGAGGAACAAAATCATCTACCTTATTCTGTATTAAAATAAAGCTCCTTTAGTCACTGTTTTTGATTTTGCCATTATATTACACTTCAACTCATCTCCCTGACTCCAATTTTGCCCTATTATCCACCTGTCCCTCTTCACAGTCTCACTACTCAATGCATCAACTTGTACAGGACTGAAGGTGCTGCATTTAAATGCGCGTAGCATTCAGAATATGATGGTGAACTTGTAGTGCAATTAGAGACTGATCAGTATGACGTTGTGGCTGAAAGAAGGCCATAGCTGGGCTTAACATCAAAGGATATACCTTGTATTGAAAGGATAGGCAGGAAGGCATAGGCAGTGGTGTAGCTATGTTGATAAGGGATGGAATTACATCTTTAGGCAGAGGTGACATAGGGTCAGAAAATGGAGTTCAGAAACTGCAAGGGTAAAAAAGAAACATTGTGGGAACCATATATCGGAATCCAGATAGTAGCCAAGATGTGGGGCTGAGATTGCAAAGGGAGCTGGAAGAGGCATGTAATAAAGGTAATGACACAATTGCAATGGAAGCATTCAATATGCAAGGGAATTGGGAAAATCAGAGAGGGAATTTCTTGAAAGCCTACAAGATGACTTTTTAGAGCAGCTTGTGCTTAAGTCTACTAGGGGAAAGGCTATCTTAGATTGGATGTTATGTAATAACCCAGATCTTATTAGGGAGATTAATGTAAAGGAACACATAGGATACAGTGATCATAATATGATTTAATTCATACTGCAATTTGACAGGGAGAAGCATAAGTCACATGTATCAGTAACACAATAGAATAAAGGGAATTACAGAGACATGAGAGAGGAGCTCGCCCAGGTGGATTGGAGAGGATACTGGTGGGTGGCAGAAGATTCTGGGAATAGTTCACAAGGCACAGGATAGATATGTCTCACAGAGGAAGAAGTTTTCAAATGGTAGTGTTAGGCAACCGTGGCTTACAAAGGAAGATAACTGACATGCGGCTGTTGTGTTTTACTATTTATTGTTATGTTTATTATTTAGTGTTGCGTTTATGATGTTATGATTGCACTGCTCCTGGGAAACGCTGTCTCATTCTGCCCTGCAGAGCTGATGTACGGTTAGAATGACAATAAAGTTTTTGAATCTTGAATCTTTTTGAATCTTGAATAAGGACAGCATAAAAGCCAAGGAAAGGGCATATAAAGTAGCAAAAGTGAGTGGGAAGTTGGATGATTGGGAAGCTTTTAAAATCCAACAAATGGCAACTAAAAAAACTATAAGAAGGGAAAAGATGAAATATTAAGGCAAACAAGCCAATAATATAAAATAGGATACCAGAAGTTTTTTTCAGTTATATGAAGAGTGAGAGTTGATATTAGACCACTAGAAAATGATTCTGGTGAGGTAGTAACGGGGGACAAGAAATGGCAGATGAACTTAATAAGTACTTTGCATCAGTCTTAAAATGACTTTATTTCTTACATCCTTCAAATACATGAGGAGTAAAAATCTTTACGTTATGTTTCCATCTAAATGTGTAATGTACAATTTATAGTAAGTTATAATAAATAGTAGGTACAACAGGACAGTCAATATAACATAGAAATACAATTGCACCAACATGAATTAATCAGTCTGATGGCCTGGTGGAAGAAGCTGTCCAGGAGTTTGTTGGTCCTGGCTTTTATGCTGCGGTACCGTTTCCCAGATGGTAGCAGCTGGAACAGTTTGTGGTTGGGGTGCCTCGGGTCCCCATTGATCAATCCTTCAGGCCCTTTTTACACACCTGTCTTTGTAAATGTCCTGAACAGTGGGAAGTTCACATCTACAGATGCGCTGGACTGCCCACACCACTCTCTGCAGAATCCTGCGATTGAGGGAAGAACAGTTCCCATACCAGGCAGTGATGCAGCCAGTCAGGATGCTCTCAATTGTGCCCCTGTAGAAAGTTCTTAGGAGTTGGGGGCCCATATCAAACTTCTTCAACCGAGCGTAGTGAATCTGTGGAATGCTCTGCCACATACTATGATGGAGGCCAAGCTCGTGGGTATATTTAAAGCAGAAGTTGATAGTCTTGTGGTCTTAAACCAACTGCTCCATTCTCAGGCCACTACTCCAGCTCCCATCCCCCTGCCAAATTAACTTAAACCCTCCGCAACAGCTCTCAGAAACCTGTCCACAAGGATATTGGTCCCCCTCGGCTTCAGGTATAACCTATTCCTTTTCTACGGATCATACCTTCCCCAATTATCCAGACATCTGAAACCCTGCCCTAGTTTTATTTCAGGCATTTGCAGTAGAATAAATACAGTAGAATCAATGTAAAACTATACACAAAGACTGACAAGCAACAATGCACAAAAGAAAACAAATTGTTCAAAATATAATCAGTAAGTGAATAAATAATATTGAGAGTAATGGCTGCCTCATTAATGCATATCTATCACTACAATGGACTTTTTAAAATTCTCTTTGTGTTCTTTCCTGTGAAATATTGTATAATTTATCACTAGTTTATGCTTTTATTTTTAGTCTTGTGTTTCTGATGTCATATGCCTACTGCTGCAAATAAGTTTTTCATTACACTTTGCGCATACATGTATTTGTATATATGACAATAAGCAGGAATTTTGAAGCTTTGACTTTGACATTGGGTTGATGTAGAGTAAGAGGTGGGAATTTCACTCCTTTAATGCTTAGAAGAATGAGAGAAAGTCATGTTAAAACTTAAAGAGTTCTTATATAGGAGGTGAAGTGTAAAATCAGGGGTGATAGTATCAGAATAAAGGGAGGGTGGGATTTACAACTGAGATAAGAAGAAATTTGTTCAGTCGAGGCAGGACGGTGGAGGCTCCAGCACTGAATTCATTCAAAGCAGAGACTGATTGATTTCTGGACATGAAGAGAATTAGAGATATGGGGATAGTGCAGGGAAATGGTGTTGACATACAATAGATGATCAGTCAAGATCCTCTTGATGGCCTGCAACTAACTCACCTTTGTGAACTTCAGTTCTGAATGCTATTTGCTTTGCTTGTTCTTTTTTCATCTCTCAGCACATTGGGTGTTCAACGGTCTTCTTTTGTCTTAATGGCTTCTATTTGGTTTCTTTGTTTTGTGGCTGCCTGTAAGGAGGTGAAACTCAAGCCTGTATAAAGTATACATACTTCAATAATAAATGCACTTTGAACTTGAACTTGAATGACCAACCCCTGCTTCTGTTTCTTGGATCCTCATGGTCTCTTCAAACTGAGGCGACAGCCAGCTCAATTCAATCCATTGCTTAATCATTAATCTCAACATGACCAGTTCCTCACAATTTAGTTTAATCTTGCACTGTTTTGGTAAAGGTGACTCACAAAGCGACAGAAATTGATGTACTAAGACTCATTTGAGCTGGACTTGGGCCAATATGTTGGGCTCAAGATATAATCGTAACAAAAAATAGCAGAATCAGAATCAGGTTTATTATCACCACCATGTGACGTAACTTTGTTAACCTAGCAGCAGCAGTTCAATGCAATACATAATCTAGAAGAGAAAAAAATAAAAATAATAAAATAAAATAGTAATAATAAACAATAATATGTTGAATAGATTTTTTAAAAAGTACAAAAACAGAAATACTGTATATTAAAAAAGTGGGGTAGTGTCCAAAGATTCAATGTCCATTTAGGAATCGGATGGCAGTGGAGAAGAAGCTTTTCCTGAATCGCTGAGTGTGTGCTTTCAGGCTTCTGTACCTCCTACCTGATGGTAACAGTGAGAAAAGGGCATGCCCTGGGTGCTGGAGGGCCTTAATAATGGATGCTGCCTTTCTGAGACACCGCTCCCAGAAGATGTCCTGGATACTTTGTAGGTTAGTGCCCAAGATGGAGCTGACTAGATTTACAACCTTCTGTAGCTTCTTTCGGTCCTATGCAGTAGCCCCTCCATACTAGACAGTGATGCAGCCTGCCAGAATGCATTCCATAACACATTGTTAGAGGTTTTTGAGTGTATTTGTTGACATGACAAACCTCTTCAAACTCCTAAGAAGTATAGCGCTGTCTTGCCTTCCTTATAACTACATCAGTATGTTGGGACCACATTAGATCCTCAGAGATCTTGACACCCAGGAATTTGAAGCTGCTCACTCTCTCCACTTATAACCATATAACAATCACAGCACGGAAACAGGCCATTCCGGCCCTCCTAGTCCGTGCCGAACTCTTAATCTCACCTAGTCCCACCTACCCGCACTCAGCCCATAACCCTCCACTCCTTTCCTATCCATATACCTATCCAATTTTACCTTAAATGACACAACTGATCTGGTCTCTACTACTTCTACAGGAAGCTCATTCCACACAGCTATCACTCTCTGAGTAAAGAAATACCCCCTCGTGTTTCCCTTAAACTTTTGCCCCCTAACTCTCAAATCATGTCCTCTCGTTTGAATCTCCCCTACTCTCAATGGAAACAGCCTATTCACGTCAACTCTATCTATCCCTCTCAACATTTTAAATACCTCGATCAAATCCCCCCTCAACCTTCTACGCTCCAATGAATAGAGACCTAACTTGTTCAACCTTTCTCTGTAACTTAAGTGCTGAAACCCTGGTAACATCCTAGTAAATCGTCTCTGCACTCTCTCTAATTTATTGATATCTTTCCTATAATTCGGTGACCAGAACTGTACACAATATTCCAAATTTGGCCTTACCAATGCCTTGTACAATTTTAACATTACATCCCAACTTCTGTACTCAATGCTCTGATTTATAAAGGCCAGCGTTCCAAAAGCCTTCTTCACCACCCTATCTACATGAGACTCCACCTTCAGGGAACTATGCACTGTTATTCCTAGATCTCTCTGTTCCACTGCATTCCTCAATGCCCTACCATTTACCCTGTATGTTCTATTTGGATTATTCCTGCCAAAATGTAGAACCTCACACTTCTCAGCATTAAACTCCATCTGCCAACGTTCAGCCCATTCTTCTAACCGGCATAAATCTCCCTGCAAGCTTTGAAAACCCACCTCATTATCCACAACACCTCCTACCTTAGTATCATCAGCATACTTACTAATCCAATTTACCACCCCATCATCCAGATCATTTATGTATATTACAAACAACATTGGGCCCAAAACAGATCCCTGAGGCACCCCGCTAGTCACCGGCCTCCATCCCGATAAACAATTATCCACCACTACTCTCTGGCATCTCCCATCTAGCCACTGTTGAATCCATTTTATTACTCCAGCACTAATACCTAACGACTGAACCTTCTTAGCTAACCTTCCATGTGGAACTTTGTCAAAGGCCTTGCTGAAGTCCATATAGACTACATCCACTGCCTTACCCTCGTCAACATTCCTCGTAACTACTTCAAAAAATTCAATAAGGTTTGTCAAACATGACCTTCCACGCACAAATCCATGCTGGCTACTCCTAATCAGATCCTGTCTATCCAGATAATTATAAATACTATCTCTAAGAATACTTTCCATTAATTTACCCACCACTGATGTCAAACTGACAGGTCTATAATTGCCAGGCTTACTTCTAGAACCCTTTTTAAACAATGGAACCACATGAGCAATACGCCAATCCTCCGGCACAATCCCTGTTTCTAATGACATCTGAAAGATCTCCGTCAGAGCTCCTGCTATCTCTACACAAACTTCCCTCAAGGTCCTGGGGAATATCCGGTCAGGACCCGGAGATTTATCCACTTTTAAATTTCTTAAAAGCGCCAGTACTTCCACCTCTTTAATTGTCATAGGTTCCATAACTTCCTTACTTGTTTCCCACACCTTACACCATTCGATATCCTTCTCCTTAGTGAATACCGAAGAGAAGAAATCGTTCAAAATCTCTCCCATCTCCCTCGGCTCCACACATAGCTGACCACCCTGATTCTCTAAGGGACCAATTTTATCCCTCACTATCCTCTTGCTTTTAATATAACTGTAGAAGCCTTTCGGATTTACTTCCACCTTATTTGCCAAACCAAACTCGTAACTTCTTTTAGCTTTTCTAATCTCTTTCTTAAGTTTCCTTTTACATTCTTTATATTCCTCGAGCAATTCCTTTACTCCATGCTGCCTATATCTATTGTAGACATCCCTCTTTTTTCGAACCAAGTTTCTAATATCCCTTGAAAACCATGGCGCTTTCAAACCTTTAATCTTTCCTTTCAACCGAACAGGAACATAAAGATTCTGTACCCTCATAATTTCACCCTTAAATGACCTCCATTTCTCTATTACATCCTTCCCATAAAACAACTTGACCCATTCCACTCTCTCTAAATCCCTGCGCATCTCCTCAAAGTTAGCCTTTCTCCAATCAAAAATCACTTCTGATCCCTCTATGAGGATTGGTATGTGTTCCTTCGTCTTACCCTTCCTGAAGTCCACAATCAGCTCTTTTGTCTTACTGACGTTGAGTGCCAGGTTGTTGCTGCAGCACCACTCCACTAGTTGGCACATCTCACTCATTGGAGAACTACAACCCAGCTGTGTCCAGGGAATAATAGATAAAGACCTGTTCACAAGCTCTAGGAAAAACTTCGGTGAAAACATACATTAAATTGTCTCTGAGAATATAATTCAGCATCCTCTCCTGGTCAGGCCTACAGAGCTTTCACACAGAGTTGCTAGAACTCTGTTAGCTTACACAAGCATAGAACATCCAACAGTACAGAACAGGAACAGGCCCTCTGGCCCACAGTGTTGTGCCCCTAACTAAACGATTTCTTTCTACCTGCACATGGTCTATAACCCTCCGTCCACTGTACATTCATGCGCTTACCTCAGAAAGTCTTAAATGTCTCCCTCAGACCTGTCTCCAGTGTATTCCTGTGTAGAAAAAACTTGCTCTGCACATTTCCTTTGGATCTTCCTCTTCTCAGTTTAAAAGTATGCCCTCTAGTTTAGGCCATTTCAACCCTGGAAAAATATACTGGCTGTCTACTCTATCTATACCTCTCATGGTCTAATAAACCTCTACTCAGTCTCCACTGTTCTAGAGCCAACAGCACTAATTTGCCCAACCTCTACTTACAGCACATGCTCTCTGATTCAGACAGCACACTAGTAAACCTCTTCTGAAATCTCTGCAAGGACTCCACATCCTTGCTATAATGAGGTGACTAGAATTGAATGCAATCCTTCAGATGCAGCCTAACCAGTGTTTTACAAAGCTGCAACATAACATCCTGACTCAAACTCAGTGCCACGACTAACTGTGTACTTCCCTCCTTACGTCTGATCTCGCAAAGTGCAGCACCTCTTACTTGTCCAGTTAAGCTTCAGCTGCCATTTCTCTTCCCATATTTGTAACTGATCCATACCCCACCATATCCTTTGTCACTCTTCTACACAATCCACAATGCTACCATTCCATGTGTCCTTTGCAAACTAACAGTGATGCAGTATAAAATATGACTGCTCTTTTAAAGAGCCAGCGTCAGTACAACAGGCCAAATGGCCTCATTCTAGCATTTCCCTGATATTACAACTTATGGCATTTACTCGGTGGACCAAGGTAAGACAATCTGCATTTCCCTAACTACCAAATGTCGGCTGTCCCCCATATTTCCCTTCCTTCACAATGCAACGGATTGGGAATAAATAATGGCATTCTCCTGGCAACTGAGCCTCATTATAACACCAGTAAGACCTAATAAAGCACCTTAAACTTCAGATGACAGATTTTGATTACAGCTATAAATAAAGGGGATATAGATTTGAGTCTAAAGCTTTGAAAAGCTATTGCTCCTTTGGGGTCTTCATCATTGCGATTATATAAGCACAAATCCAGTCTTCGTAGGGATCATCCCATTGAATTTATATTGAGAAACATAAAATAGAGGCATTAATTTTAAGCATGTTAAAATAGTTTATAATGTAAGCATTACTGACCTGAAAAGGAAAGGAAGAGGTTTGATTGCATTGAAAAATGCATTTGAATCATTTTGTGTGAATAACCTGTGCCAAATTCACACCAAATTTGAGTCCTAACATATATATAGAGAATGACAGCAATAGACATCTTCAACTGCACAGTTTAACACAGTGGTGTAAAGGTCAGAGTGGAATTTTGGGAATTTGCAGTCCCAGCTGTACCCAAAAGCTATTGATTGAAACAAGTCTGCACCATTTAATCGACAGTGCTCATTTCCAGCAACTACTGCTAGAGGTCATCGACTCCTTTGGAAAGGCAGAGGAAGGACAAGAACAAATATCCCGATGTTCGTGCTATTTCAGACTTTTTTAGCCAAACAAAAAAGTGTAGAGAAATTGGATAACAAGAAAGCACTGCAGGTGTGTTGAAAATGTCATTTGGCAACAGTTAGTTAAAGAGGTTCACAGCAGAAGGATGACACCTTGGAGCTGAATTTTATGCCAAAGATAACAATATTGACCTTATCTGTAAGGTCAACATTAGTAAACAAATTGTCAAAATCCCATCTCTAAACAATGGCATTTCTGCGTTCAATAACTGCTACATGTTAAACAACCTGTCTAACAATAACCTCTATCAATGACAACTCCTGCAATCCGTACACACATCACCACTTGCAAATTTCACTGCCAGCTGTTCAATAACAGTTGATACATTAACTAGCACCCTACAGGGCACCTATCAACACAACTTCCTCTCTTGCTCTCCAAGGTAGTAACAGATTCTCAACATAAATACTACATACATGAAACGGCCTAGAACAAGGAGTGCTGATCATTACAGAAATGGCCACCAAGAGCCTGGCCTGGTGCTCAAAGCCCTCCTGCTCATTCAAACTTTGATATTCTATAAATGGTGTAACAGGATTGGTCTTTAATCCCAGGTTTAACAGATCTGTGTGTTTTATAAACTGTTCCTAACTTGCTGGAATTTATTTTTCATAAACAGCAATCCTCATGGTAGGTATGAAAACAAGATAGATAGGCAGTTATCTTTTCCTAATGCTTTTCTGCACAGAGGTTGTTGTAGCACAGAAGTCTTTGATGATAATAGAATGTTCAAATCTAACCCTCAATCACAGTTCCTTCCACCCCACCTTCTAACAACCCTCTTCCAACCCATCTAATAGTCTTTTACTAGCTGCCTAGTTTGACTACCACTATTCCCTATCTACAGAAACTCCCACTGCCCAGTTTTCACCAGCTGGACAATTCCATCATGCATGCTATTTACAACATAAATGCATTGTAATTCAAAATAAAAGAGAATAGATTTACTTCTATTTTCATACAGTGCATTTAATGATGAGGTCTATTTAATTCTGCTATCTCCCTCTCCTAATAACAAAAGGACGGATTTGAAGATCTCAGCTTTTTTTAAAAGTTAATCTCAATGAGTCAGTAAAAAAAATCAGTCTCTGCTAGAAATAAATCTGGTGATGTCACAGATAAAAAAGAATTAAGGAA
This sequence comes from Hemitrygon akajei, assembly GCF_048418815.1. Lineage (NCBI taxonomy): Eukaryota > Metazoa > Chordata > Chondrichthyes > Myliobatiformes > Dasyatidae > Hemitrygon > Hemitrygon akajei. The sequence goes on along the minus strand of NC_133145.1, from coordinate 19,485,642 downwards.
TTAAACCCCATCCCTAGTATCGATCAATCCCTATTATATCTATTGAATAGATCTCTCAAAGCTGAGTATTTTTATCCAATTCAGAACTGGACCTGACCAATACTCTTTTAGCACCTCTTTAAATCTTTAAAGGAAAGTTTATTATGTAGTACGCACATCAGAAAGGCAGAAAAGCATTGGGAAATGATAACTGCCTATTCATTCTGTTTTCATAACTGCCATGAGGATTGTTGTTTATGAAAAATAAATTAGAAACAGTTTATTCAACACACAGATTTGTTAAACCTGTGATTAAAGGCCAATCATGTCAAACACTTTACAGGATATCAGAGTCTGAATGAGCAAGTAAGCTTTGAGCACCAGGTCAGGCTTGGCATTAATAAGTGTAATGAACTAGAAGATTTCAAGCTATCTACAAAGCAGTAATGCACTCTGAAAGTGGAAATGATCAATTTATAAATTGCATCTACTGTCCTGCCTCAGGCTCCTCCTCGCTTTTCAATCAGCAGCTATATATTATATATCATTATAGGCTTGACTTGACCAATGACTTGTTTGCCTCTGGACCGATTCAATCTGTACACTGTATTTTTTTGAGGTTGGATATAAGTTAAAAAGGCCAGCACTGCACTGAGGGTCAGGGGTTAATGCAATGGATGAATGTAAATGGATAGTTCTGTCTGTCTTCTCAGATGGATGATATAGGACCCATGGGATTATACAAAGGGGAGCAAACAGCTGTCTGTGGGTTTTTAACCAATGTTACTCCAACACAAGTTAACCAGTAACTTGTTTCTTTGTCGATTTTAGAGCTCAATTCTGTTGGGGGTGCCCCCACTCTAAGCATTAGATCATAAGTTTGAATCTCTCTGGATAGATGGAGCACAAAATCAAAGCAGATAGTTGGAGTGCTGCGCTGTTGGAGGTGACGAGGCAGATGGAAGTGACCTCCACTCACTTCCCTCCACTGCTGCACTTACTATTTATAGTTCTGTGGTTCCAGGCAAACCCAAACCCTGGTCACCACAGCCACTCCACGTGGCCCAAGGTCCACCTCAGGGAATGACCCTCAGAACACTTTATCATTTGATTATTTGTTTTTGTGGCAGATGGCTGCTGTCAAAAGCCTCTGAATTCTTCTTAAATGACTCTGCTGATCAATAAGCTCTTGCATAAACACTTCAAATTGGCTTCACTGAAAGAATAAGGTAAATATTTTTTAAAGTAACAATAGTAAATGAAGATAAAATAAAAGTGAGATTGAATAGCTGAGCCTTCCTGAGACTTGATCCTCAGTGAAAACAGACACAGGAGATGGACTCACCCATTGGCAATTCCGACCCGAAGTAAGTATGTGACAGTCCTTTGTCTTTTTTGTTTAAATCTAAACCCAGTTTAATTATCTCAGGTGTGTGCAATGCACCTTTTCAAAGAAGCATAGAGGAATTCACCCCTCTGCTCTGGCCAGTATTTAACCTCAATTAACATCACTAAATTGACTTGTCATGAATTAGCATATGGCTGTTTGTGGGGCTTTGGAAATTGGTTATCACATTCCCTTCAAACAGTAGTGATTCCACTTCAAGAATACTGCACTTCAATAGCCTTAATGCATTTTTGAAATTATGAACGACTAGAAATCCAGGTATATCATTGTTTTGGAATAGATGCCTATTATTATATTTGAGAAGGTATGAAGCATTCTCCTGTGATAGATCACTTACTCTACATCTAATACAACATAATGCTACAACCCCTATAATCTACAGAACACAAGATAGAGCCTCTGGTTTATTCAATTACTTTATGCTAAATGCCTTTGCCTGGAAATGCATCCCAAGTGTTTTGCATTACCAGGTGAGAATGGATTTCTGTATAACCTCCTAAGTATACGCAATTTTGGGGGGGGATGGTGGTTAGCATTGAAAACTTATACTAAAGTTCACTAAATCTCTACACTGGTTGATTTCTTTCTGCCAAGGATAAAAATGCAATGTGAATTTCCAATCAACTGCATTAAATGGTTTGATAATCTTGCTTTCAATAAACCCATGTTCACAATGTGTATTGCCCCGGAAATCCACAAGTAAGTATTGAAATTTAAACAATTCTGCAATGGAACAGACAACACAAGTCCTGCCTGTTGTGATCCTGTTGGATAATAAACATATGTTGACTCAGTCCAGTAATTTCCATACAATACTGATTTCAGTTAAAAATTTCAGTACTCTTTTCTGACATTAACTTCCAATGAATTGTTGGCCAAATGACATTGAGATGTGATAGCTTTACATTGACAGCCAATGGTGTGGGAGATCAATACCACCTAATAAGTAGAGGCATGCATGGACTGCTCCAATTAGGCAAATAGAGCTGGAGGTGATCTATTAGCCATGACAGCCTGTCAGAAAGCAAGACACATGTGCTAAGGAGAGAGACTGACAAGAGTTCTTTCTGCCTGACTGAATCACTAATGTGAGCGGTCAAACAAAATGGACTCCCATTGACATTGCCTTCCAGAGGAAGCCATCACCAATTACTGTAGAATCTTTATTAGCTTACGCAGAAGGAAGTTTATGGCTTGTTTCACTAAAAAAAAGGCGAAATGTATTACTGGGCAGTAGAATGAAAGAAATAAAACATCTATTTTCCTTACTATAAGTACATATTTGAGAAAAGGAGAGTTCTTTCAAGGGAGGATAATATTCAGTGAGGTATAATTGACATTGAAGTTTCTGATGAGGTTCTGGGGCTATCACTTATGTTAAACTAAACTCCTCCCATTCAACTAGTTAAAAACATCCATCAAATTATGTGAAGATCAATCTTAACTTTACAATTGGCCAAAAAAAGCAGAGTGAGGGCACTCTGTACAGCCCATTAGCATCAATTGATTGTCTGCTCTGTGCTGTTCCATGCTAATGTTCTTTTCATGTTGCCAGGAAACCAAAAGGTCACCGTAGTTTAATAGTCCACATTTGGATAAATCTCATCCATATACAACTGATGGACCTGAACAGAATAAACTACAAGTGAGTATATTTTTATTGGGAAGTATATAAACATTATAAATGAAAAGTGGTACTTTTTGCAGGAAAATTATACTTCAAGTTGTGTGTGTTGTAACTGTGTCCATTTGAACACTTAGTCAAAAAGATTGATAAATACATGTCAATTCATTCTCAAGTAACCATAACTTCTACAATGATACTAGTTTTTCGTTCTCTTAATTCACATTTACAGCAACGATGACAAACTTCCAGGGATTCATGGGAAGTTTTGTATGATTAATATAGGCTTCACTGACACAGAGATACATGAAGAAGTACTGCTAAAGTACAACAAAGAAGACCATTCAGCCCAATTCCTCCATGCCAGTCCCTTTTACTCCACACAATCTGTCTCACTATTCACTTAATTTAACTGAATTTTTTTTTGATGCAGAGTAGAGAAACTGAAATACTCTGCCTTTCTTCAAATACTTCAGCTATTTGACACTGCTAGGGAAATAACTCGTAAACTTATGCAAAATATAATCATCTCTCATAATTCATTTTAAAATATAGTTTATGGATCAATAAGGGTACATGGATCATTGGATATTTAACATGCTCCTTTGCAATGATTTAAAGCATGATATTTATCTAAAGTAATTCCTCTAACTAAAGGGAAAAAGTTCAGCAAAGTGGACTTAGCTGAACCCTACTTACAGATGGAATGGACGAAGAGTCCAAAGTGTTTCTCACCCTAAACACTCCCAAAGTGCTTTATCACTCCAATATGCATATTTTTGTAGCAACAAATACAGCTTCACTGTGGCAGAAAACTATGGACCAGGTTACCTGCAAGACATTATTGTTATAAGTAAGAATGACAAGGAATGTCTCAAATATCTTAAGACAGAGTTAAAAAGATTAGAAGATGATGGGCTCAGAGCATGACACTATAAGCATCACCTACTGTGATCACACCATTCACGCACAAGATTTACACAAGTGTGCTGAAAAAATTCAAGCAGTGCTGCCTGCCCCAAGACCAAAGGATATGTTATAGTTGCAGCCCTTTTTAGGATTTGTCAATTACTATAACAGGTTCCTGCCAAATCTGGCTACTGGGCTACTCAGCTAAGATGAAAGATTATTAACAATTGTTAATTCACAAGCAGTTATAACACAGGTGATCGTCTCTAGTTGTATTTCAGTGAGCTGCTTCATCAGACTTATGCTAAACTTCAAACACTAATTCCACAACCTATGTTCAATAATTTATTAAATTAAGATATGGTCTGATATTCAAATCAATAAAAGGTAAGTGGGGAAAAAAGTACTTGTGCTGCTTAATTTAGTGAAACCATATATAGATCAAAGCGGTTACTCCAGATGTTATGTGAAGATGGAACTAAGTCATCCAGACTGAAGAAACAATACTTGGCTATTTTGTAGACAGGTATTATTTAGTGTGACTGAAAAACTGACAACATAAGCACAAAAAAGTTTTGAAATATTATCTATAAATCTACTTCACTGATAATCATTCATGCAATGATAGTGATTGGTAGAAAGCAAATGTGGTATTCAGAGGTGAACATTATTCCATCTTTTACTGTTAATCTTCTTTATAACATTGGGTTATCATAGGACAGTTTTTATTTCAGACAATTTCATTGTCATTCCTATAATGTGACATTTTGATTCCTTGTTCAGTTATGATCCAAAGTTGTGTCTTGTCAATTAAAGTGGAGTAATGGATCAGTGTTCTTGTTGCATTCCCTGTGAATGTCTGGGTAAGTGGACACAGTCCTGATAAGTTATTGGATGGGAGGTCGGCTTGGAATGCCGGTTCAAGTAGGTTCTCTGGTTGAGAATCCACCAAACAGAATCAATCCATGTCTCAGACACACTGTAGTTACTAGGAAACCTGAATATATTTAATTTAGGTAAAGGAGAAAAGAATTGAAGAAAAACCCTTTGGTGCAAACATAGCTTTGCATTTGGTGTACATGATCGAGGATCAACAATATATGGTACTGTTAATCCTAGATCATACTTCTGAAGGGTGTTTCATGTTCTTTTTTAACCTTGATAACTTGCTTGGGGTTGAGTGTTAACAAATGAGTGCTGGTCTAAAAGAAAAGTTCCAAATAATTGATTTTCCATTTTCTGTAAGACTTCTCCTATTTGATAAGATTTCTTCCATTTGACTACATCACTAGCTTAGAAGCTTAATGTGATTTCCAGCTCGTAGTCTTCCTATCAGGAAGCTAAATGTTGAGTGGAGAGTGTCCCAAGATGAATGCAAGGATTTACCCACTGAGATTTTAAGGTATAGAGCCCTGTGTTAGGGAAGGTACCTTTGCTAAAGTGTTTGAAGCTATTTTCCACTTTGATCTGATTTTCAGGTGGAATTATACAGAATGGAACAAGGCCTCTGGCCCAACTTGTCCATGCCAACTAAGATATCTCAAAGTCCAAAGTACATTTATTGTCAAAGTATGTATAAATTATACGAACTTGATTCATCTGTTTACAGGCAGCCACAAAGCAAGAAAGGGCAGAGGGCAGAGCATAGTCATGATGGCACTAAACAGCAACTCCCTTGCATGCATCTTCGGAAACAGCTCTATTTCTATCTTTGATAACTCTTTTTTCCCCTTTCAAGGTTCTTTTGAAGACTCTGACTTGGAGTTACACTCTGACCTGGGTTCTTTGCGGGAATGGGACCCGCTCTCAGGGCCTCATGACCGGCTGCTTGTTTGGTATCCCAAGGACACAGGCTGGAAGGCAAGCACACCTTCGGGGTGCCGGATTTTCATGACTAGAGATGGGCTGATTCAAGGCAAGTGCTGCCCCGAGGCATCCTGGGAAAACACGAACAATCAGAAGCAGTGGGCTAGCTGCCATGGGCTGTGTGTCCAGAGACCTAAGCTCTTCGGACACAGAGCTCGAAAAAAGCGACACAATACACTTTTAACACCATAAATCAGTGAATTATTTGTTCTATCTCCCCTCTTGTTGTGAAACAGGGTCATCTCTTTTTCCGTTATTAGGGGGAGAGAGAGAGCCTGTGGTATGTCGAATTACCAGGTGAATGAGTAGTCTTTGGGGTGCTGAAAGTCTGCGTCTTTATCGATGCTTTGCTGCACGCTTGAGTGCTCGGTGATGGGTGCTGATGCTTTTGTGCTGATAGGGTGGGGGGGGAATCGTTGCTTTGCTTGTGTGTGGGAGGGGTGAGCTGCGGGATTCTAAAGTTTCACTGTCATTCATTCTCTGGGGCACTCCTCTGTTTTCATGGATGTTTGCGAAGAAAAAGAATTCCAGGATGTATATTGTATACATTTCTTTGACATTACATGTTCCTGTTGAAACCCAAAAGAACTCAATTTATAAAAAAGACCAACACCCAATGCGCAGAGAGAAAGGGAAAAAACACAAATTGTGCAAACAATAAAAGCAAACAACAGCATTCAGAACCTGATTGAGTCCACAGACCCAGAGCCCAGGGCAGTCAGAGTAGGCCCAAAGTCTCATTCTCAGTTTATCACACAGAGGTGCAAATTGCCACAAACCGCATAGTACCCAGAGCGAGCGGAATTGGCATGATCATCACCTCCGGTCCAACACCCTGTCTTATCGGTCCATCTGGGCTGGTGTTCAAATAATCCAATCTCATCCTGTTTGTCTATATATGACCCATATTCTACTAAATCTTTTCTATCCATTAAACATCTGAATGTCTTTTAAACACTGCTGTGTAAATATAACTCAGAGAAAGACCAATTAAATATTTAAGTTATTCTTTCTTCCTGTTTAGACATTAATTGATCTGTTAGATGAGCCATCTAGATATTTATTCTCGTGATATGCCAAGATTTCAAAAATAAAGCAGTAATGAGATGGAAAGGTTTTAGATAAAGCGATGTTTACATACAGTCATCATTCTTTCTCTTAACATTCTGAAATATATAAACCAGAACTCAATGGTTTCTCTGACAATAACCTGACATCAGCATTGTCAGGATTTACGTCTGCTAATCTATGAAACATCCAACTGATAGATTTATATTAATCTCTGCTCTGTCCATTTAGATTATACTTCATAGTAATAGCTCAGAAAAATAATGATAAAGCTTAATTAAACATAACTACAGCTTAAAATCAGAGACTACGACACAGACACTGGCCTTTTGGCCCATCTAGTCTGTGCCAGATTGTTATTTTGTCAAGTGCCACCTACCTGGACCCAGATTGTAATCTCGTTACCCCTGTTATCCATCTTCCTCTCCGGTCAAGATGGTGCCAAGCTGCGGTATTTGTTGTCTTCTCAGTTTGTAGGGATGGTTTTGGGGACAGATCAGGGAGTTAGGGGTCAGATGAGGGATTCAGGACAGCGATGTGGGGGGGAGTTAGACGTCAGAATAGGGTTTAGGGACATGGATGTGGAGGGGTTAGAGGTCAGGCCTCTACTGCATGCTCGAAGTCAAGTGACGTGGACAAGTAGCGAAGGACATCCTGAGCCCAGGTCTCCACTCCATCACTCAGTGCTCAGAGGTCAGGTGACGAGGGACATCCATGGATGTCAGGTGCCCTAGGTCGGCATGTCCTGGGATCAGATGGCCTTGTCAGCAGGAGGCAAGTGGCCCAATGAATCAGAGCACCCGGAGTTTGAGCCTGGAGTTTGGGGTCAGAATATTTGGCGATACTTGTGGTCTGCCCCGAGGTTGTGTTGTTTGGTAACGCAAATGATGCAGTTCACTATATGTTTCAATATACATGTCATAAATAACCTGAATCTAAATCCAGATTTCCCATAAATGTCAACCCACATCCACCACTTGCACTCACAGCTTGCTCTGCACTCACGTTATTCTGTGAGTGAAGAAGTTTCCCTTCAATGTTTCACCTTTCATCTTAAATCTGTGACCTCTACTTGCAGGCACATCTAACTTCAAGGGGAAAAGCCTACATGTGTATACCCCCCTATCTATACCCTTCATAATTTTGTGTACCTCTGTGAGATCCCTATTCATTCTCCTATGCTCTAGGGAATAAAGTCCTAACCTATTCAACCTTTCCCTATAAGTCACGTCCTCCAGTCCTGGCAACATCCTTGTAAATTCTCTCGGTATACTCTTCCCAGCTTATTGATATCTTTCCTGTAGGCATTTGACCAGAACAGCAAATTCAGCCTCACCAATATAGAACCATAGAACATTACAGCACAAAAACAGGCCTTTGGCCCTTCTTGGCTGTGCCAAATCATTTTTCTGCCTAGTCCCACTGACCTGCACCTGGACCATATCCCTCCATACACCTCTCATCCATGTACCTGTCCAAGTTTTCCTTAAATGTTAAAAGTGAGCCCGCATTTACCACTTCATCTGGCAGCTCATTCTGTACTCCCACCACTCTCTATGTGAAGAAACCCCCCTAATGTTCCCTTTAAACTTTTCTCCCTTCACCCTTAACCCATGTCCTCTGGTTTTTTTCTCCACTAACCTCAGTGGAAAAAGCCTGCTTGCATTCACTCTTTCTATACCCATCATAATTTTATATACCTCTATCAAATCTCCCCTCATTCTTCTATGGTCTAGGGAATAAAGTCCTAACCTATTCAACCTTTCTCTGTAACTCAGTTTCTCAAGTCCCGGCAACATCCTTGTAAACCTTCTCTGCACTCTTGCAACCTTATTAATATCCTTCCTGTAATTCAGTGACCAAAACTGCACACAATACTCCAAATTCGGCCTTACCAATGCCTTATACAACCTCACCATAACATTCCAACTCTTATACTCAATATCTTATATCACTTTTACTTATCATGCTAAATTCTGTACTCAATCTCTGATTTATGCAGGTCATCCCTGTCTAGTGGTGATGCCACTTGCAAGGAATTTGCATCTGAATTCCTAGATCTCTTTGCTCCATTACACATCTCAGTGCCCTACCATTAATTCTGTAAATCCTTCCCTAGTTGGTTCTGTTGAAGTTCAACACCTCACACTTCTCTGCATTAAATTCCATCTGCCATTTTTCAGCCTATTTTTCCAAAAGCAAATTTTGATAGCCTTCCTCACTATAAAATACACTCTCAATCTTGGTGCCATCTACAAATTAGCTGATCTAGTTTACCACATCATCATCTAAGTCATTACTATAGATGATAAACAGCAACAGACCCAGCAGCAATTCTTGGGGCACTTCACTGGTCACCGGCCTCCATTCAGAGCAACAACCAGCTACTACCACACTTAGTCTTCCCCAGTTAGGCCAATGCTGAATCCTGAATACCAAGCAATTTAACCTTTTACACCAGCCTCCCTTGTGCGAATACATCCTACCTGGACTTGGTATGGCTTATGCTTATGATCTACTGCTAAAATACTGTAGGAAATATCCCGTACTACAATAAGGATGAACTCTTGATCTCGCAATCTATCACTTGCACTTTGCCTACTTGTGCTGCACGTTCTTTGTGACTCAACACTATATTCTGATCTGTTACTGCTTTTCTCTTTGTAGTACCTCAATCTGCTTACGTCTTCAAATGATCTGCATGGATGCCATGCAAAACAAAATTTTTCACTGGATCACAGTACATGGGACAGTAGAACATAGAACATAGAAATCTACAGCACATTATAGTCTACAATCTTCAGCCCACAATATTGTGCCGACAAAGTAATCTACTCTAGAAACTGTCTAGAATTACCCTACTGCATAGCCCTCTATTTTCTAAGCTCAATGTACCTATCTAAGAGACTCTTAAAAGACCCTATTGTATCCTCCTCCACCACCATCACCGGCATTGCATTCCATTCACCCACCACTCTCTGTGTGAAAGACATCCCCCTTGTACCTACTTCTAAGCGTCTTAAAACTATGCCCCCTCATGTTAGTCATGTTAGCCATTTCAGCCCTGGGAAAACGCATCTGGCTATCCACACGATCAATACCTCTCGTCATCTTGTAGTAAACCATTTACCAGTAGGGAATCCGACACTAGTCTAGCACCAGAGACTTACCCAGATCCAAGCTCCTGGCCCCGGACCCATATCCAGCAATAGACCCATTGGATGTGGAAATGTCACTATGTAATGTCAGAACAGTGATTGGTCACGACTGCAGCAGCAAAGAGCCAGAGTAAAGCAGCAGAATGACAGTTCAAAGTTCAAAGAAAACTTTATTATCAAAGTACAATACATATATGTCACCACATGCAAACCTGAGGTTCAATTTCCTGCGGGCATATTCAGTAAATCAATAGAATAGTAACTACAAAAAAATCAATAAATAGCAATAAATAACATGAGATAATAAGGTAAAGAGTCCTTAAAATGAAATCATTGGTTGTGGGAAACATCTTAATGATGGGGCAAGTGAGTGTAGTTGTCCCCTTTATTCAAGATCCTGATGGTTGAGGGTTGAGGGGTAGTAACTGCTCTTGAACCTGGTGATGTGGTTTCTGAGGCTCTTGTACCTTCTACCTGATGGCAGCTGTGAGAAGAGAGCTTGGCTTGGCTGGTGGGGATCTCTGATGATGGATGCTACTTTCAAACAACAGAATTTCATGTAGATGTGCTCAATGTTTGGGAGTACTTTACCTGTGATGTTCTGGGCTGAATCCTTTGACGTCTCCATATCAGGTTGTTTCGCAGCCAGACAAGACACTCTCCACTACACATCTTCAGAAGTTTGTCAAAGTTTTAGATGTCATGCCAGACCTCTGCAGACTCCTAACATAGTAGAGGCATTGCCATGCTTTCTTCATAATTACATTTATGTGCAGGGTCCAGGACAGATCCTCTGAAATAGTGAAACCCAGAGGCAGTAATGAGAAGGTAGAGGAGTGGCAGTGAGTAAAACAGAAAGACACTGAGAGTGAGTGAGAACAATGATATTTATGTGTTACGTACCCGTGACATGTGACAGTGGTACCCTTGTCACGTGACTGGGGTTAAAGTTATACTGGACATGAGGTAATGGTCTTGTGATGGTGGAGTGACGTCATTTTCCCGCCAGTAGAGGTCATGTGACAGGTTTTTTTTACAGGGTATAAAAGGAAGACCCACCCTGTCAGGTGGGGCAGTTCGTGGCGGGATTTGCCAAGCTGACTTCATGTCCCTGCGTGATTTAATGTAATGACGCAGTTTAGTTGAAAAATGAAGTTTTATATAATGCCTAAAGTTTAAAAGTTCATTGCCAACGGTTTCTTTGCTGTGGAGAGTGAAGATAAAAGTTTGGAAGATAAAAATCGAGGAGAACCGATTTTCGACAGTGGAAAGTTCGACCTTATTTGATCCTCATTCGGAAGGATTTCGTTGACTATTCTTGTTGTTAATCCCTGGGTTTGACCAGAAAGGATTGAGAATAGTGTGGAAAGAAGGTCAGTTCCTTTAAGCCGTTATATTTTATAAAATTCTTAGTGGGAAAGTTCGACGCCAGGGAATCGAAGGACAACGACGTGGAAGAGAATTTAAATCGCTTTAAGAAGTCTCTCCTTTTAAAAGGACTGTGAGCTTTTGAACTTTCGGCATACCGCTTTAAAGAACTGTTTTTTTTTCAATACCGCTTTAAGAACTGTTTGAACATGCAACGCTATTAAGAACTGTGAATCTGCCGTACAGTAGCTGAGTTCCGGTTACGTTTGAGTTTGTTTACTTTAGAGGGGGTTTGTTTTCAGTGTTTAATAAACGTGTTATTTGTTATAAAAACCCTTGCCTAACTCATCTATATTTATTGTTGCCTGAATACGTAACATATGTTTTAAACATGACTAATATTACTGTTCATATATGGAGGATTTCTCATCAGTAGATGAAGAGCTTTGGTTTGTAAACCTCACCATCCCAGCAAGTAATTTCAGACTTCTAATTATGAAACAAGTGCACCACTGCTTTACATCTGAGGTCAAGGGAAAGTGGAGTCTTTGTTAGATACTTCAGGTAATGCAATAGTGTAGCACTCCTTCAGTACTTGCTCATAGAGAAAAGTTCAAGCTTCCAATTATGAAGTAAGTGCACCACCAGTGACCCACGGCTGACTGGAGTGTTTAAGGATATTTATGGCCTCTCCACAGATCTTCGTTAACATTCCAGTACAGTATATCTGGCAGAATCCTGTTCATTAAAGAATCTCTAAGACAGGAATAGAGAGGTAGGTGGTTCTGTGATACGTGAATAACATATTCACTCAAAGCTGTTTATGAGCTCACGTTTATTAATTTGGTACCGTCACAATCAGAACTTGTATTGAACTTTGCATGTGCTCTGACACAGAAAGACAATTGTACTAGTGCATCCCATGGAGTTAGTAATCGAGATTTAACCAGAAACTTTCATGAAGGAAAAGTGCACAGCCCTGGAATGACGCTCCAATGAAGAATAATTGTTCCCCACAGCTGCAGTGGGCAAGGCATTTTTGCTGAATAAGTTTTTGTGTAGATCTCAGCTCACCTGGTGCATGGTGAGTGTAACTGATAAATGCAGAAGTAATTTATCATCAATGACTTTGTTTGAAGCCAATCAGAAGACATGCATTATATCATGATGTGATCTGGCCTTCACTAGCAAGTGCTGGAACTGGAGCAACAATCTGCTGGGAGATCTCTTTGGGTTGAGCAGCATCTGTGGGAGGAAGGGAATTGTCAGTGTTCTGGTTCAAAGCACTGCTCTACGACTAATTGCTGAGTTCCTCCAACAGGTTGGTTGTTGAAAAAGAGAACGCCATATCAAGGAGTCTGAGAGTTGGGGGTACCACGTAGATGCCACAGCCAAGAAAGCACATGAGTGCCTTTACTTCCTCAGGAGGCTAAAGAAATTTGGCATGTCCCCTTTGACACTCAACTATTTTTATTGGTGTACCATGAAAAGGGTCCAATCCAGGTGAATCATGCCATGGTTCAGTAACTGCTCTACCCGGGAAACTCCCAGGAAACTGTGGAGAGTTATGAACATAAGAAGATTGAGAGGAGATTTGATAGAGGTATACAAAATTAAGAGAGGTATAGATAGGGTAAATGTAAGCAGGTTTTTTCCATTGAGATTGGGTGAGACTACAACCAGATGTCATTGGTTAAAGATGAAAGTGAAAAGTTTAAGGGGAATATGAGGGGCAACTTTACGCAGAGGGTCGTGAGTGTATGGAACGAGCTGCCAGCACAAATGGGGCCTGTGAGCTCAATTTCAATGTTTAAGAGAAGTTTAGATAGGTTCATGGATGTTAGGGTTATGAGGGTTATGGTTCTGGTGCAGGATGATGGGAGTAGGCAGTTTAAATGGTTCACCATTGATTAGATGGGCCGAAGGTTCTGTTTCTGTGTCATCCTTTTCTAGGACTCTTTAACTCATCATATCATAAAAATGAGTCTCATCTCTCTGTCTGCACTTCCTGCAGCCTCAATAAATCATGCAACATATGCAAAGAACCCCCCCCCCCCAATATCCCAGACTCTCTCTTCTTCCCCTCTCAGGCAGAAAATACAAAAGCTTGAAAACACATACCACCAGGATCAAGAATAGCTTCTATCCTGCTGTTATAATATTATTGAATGATCCCCTTCTATAATAGGAAGGACTTTTGTTCTCATAATCTACCTGGTTATGGCCTTGAACTTTATTGTCTCCTTGCAGTGCATTTTCTCTGTAATTGTAACACTTTATTCTGCATTCTGCTATTGTTTTCCACTATACTACCTTCATATACTGATATGATGAAGATATCTATATGGATGGCATGTAAAACAAAGTTTCTCACTACACATCCATCATCATCATCATCAGGTGCCGTGCCCAGTTTGGGCTTTGACTGCCATGGCCCACACACTCCTGTTTCAGGTCAAGTGGATCAATTCATTGATATTCATTTCCAGTTCTCTGGCTGCTGTCCCCATCATCATTTGTCTTTGCATTCCTCTTACTTTCTTCCCTTCAATCTTTCCCATAATTACTATGCATTCTAACTCTTCTTTCCTTATCACGTGTCCAATGAAGTCACGTTGCCTTTTCATGATCTCATATATTATTTCTCTTTTTGTACTTGCTCTGTTCATGACATCCTCGTTAGATATTCATTTCGTCCATGATATTCTTTGCATCCTCCTTAAAAACCACATCTCTGCTGCTTCAATTCGTTTCCTCATGTTACTAGATATTGTCCAACATTCTGAGCCATATAACATAACTGGATAAACGTAACATTTCAGTACACTGAGGTGGGTTGTCATGCCTAGTTTAGTGTTGGTCAGTATACTCTTCATTCTCGTAAAGGTGTCTTTTGCCATCCCTATTCTTCTTTTGATGTCCATGTCACACCTGCCATCTGATGTCACCCAGCTTCCTAAGTAGCAAAAGTTCTGTACTTGTTTTATGTCTTCCCCGTTTATTCTCAGCCTGCAGATAGGATTCTTCTTCTTTTTGGATATCACCATACATTCTGTCTTTTTGCAATTGATAGATAGACCCATCTTTGCACTTTCTTCAACAACTATATCAATTAAGTTTTGTAGTTCTTCCTCCGTACTTGCAATTAACACAGTGTTATCTGCATCTCTGAAATTATTGACGTTTTCATCGCCAATTTTGATTCCCAAGATGTCTCTTATTTTTTGTAATATTGTTTCACTGTACACATTAAACAAATCAGGGGAGAAAACACACTCTTGTCTAATGCCTCTCTTAATTTTTGTAAACTGACTCACTTCTCCATCTATTCTTACAGTAGCAGTTTGTTCCCAGTACAGATTTCTGATTAGGCAGAGGTCTTTCGAATCCAGATCTACACATCCATACATGTAAAAGTAAGAAAGCAATTTACCAACTTGGAATTGTTTGGTTTATTATTGTCACATATACCTACCTATTGAAAGCAAACAGAACATTCAGATGTAGCTCAAGTACGGAGAGAGAGAGAGACATCGACACGGGTCAACACTTCACTGACTTTAATGTGAACTTTGCAGAATTTTAAGGGAAAGGGTAACAATAAACATTAGGCCAACAAGGCCATTAACTAAAACTCTCAAACTGAAAGTAAAATGCCAACACCATGGCTGAAAGTAATATTGAAATACAAAATGAATACTGCTCCTTTCCAACGTCAGTTGAAACGGTGTTACTCTCTCTCAGACAAGGACGAAAGTAAGCAGGGAGTGTAACGTTGCTGTGCTTTGCTCATGTCTTGACAAGACTGCAACAAGAAGAAGGGAGTTAAATACTGCCATAATGAAACAATAATTGCCTTTAACATACATACTCACAACCACATTGTCGAACCTGTTGTGCAGCCTGACCGCGGAGGTGTGTAGACCCTGCAGCAGAGTCCCTGGTTGCGGCAGTATCGAAATACAGTGAAAATCTATTGTTTGTGTGCAGTCAGAGAGATCATGCCATTTGCATGTTCATTAAGGTAATAAAAAGAAAAACATAATGCATAATATAGTGTTGCAGTTATGAAGAAAGTGAAATGTAGGCAAACAAATGAAGTACATGGGAAGTTGGGAAATTAAGATTTCAGATTTCAGATTCAGATTTATTTATCACATTTATATTGAAACATACAGCGGGTTTTCCTGTTAACAACCAACACCCCCAGGGATGTGTTTCCTGTTAAAAACCAGCACCCGCAAGTATCACAACATATTCTAGCACCAACATAGCATCTCACCGTGCTTGGCAGAGCAACACACAATACAAAACAGAACCTACCAAACAACAAAGTACAAACAGCAAAACAAGCTCTATTCCTCACTCCCATGCACAAACACAATCGTCTAACCCCAGGACAGGCTGCCTTCTTCAGCCTCCAACCTTCAGTGGACTTGTAGATTTGTAGTCATTGAGCCTTTGTCTTCCCCAATGGACTCACAGAGATTCACAGACTCAGAGCACTGAACATCGGGCTTCAACCTCTGATCAAACTTTGGGCTTTGATCTGGACATCCGATAGACCTTTGGGATTCAATCTGGATTTCTGATCAATCTTCAGGCTTTGACCTTCTGTATCAAACTGGCACCAGCTGATGACAACAAATGAGGAAACTGGGTGAGGACCCTAAACTCCAGGCCTTGAACTCTAGCCTCTCCGGTGTTGGGACGCTGAACACTAGGCCTTGAACTTCAGTTTCACGATTTGTATATCTAGGGGATCACCACCCCTTGTTTCTGCTGGCCTGACATCTGATCACATCCACATTACTGATCTTCCAGTGTGGAGCAGAGGCTTAGGCTCTGGCCTGTCCTCTAATTCCCCAAAATCCTGCCGGTAAACCCTAACCTGATCCCTAACTCCCCTATCTGTCCCCAAAACCACCCTTACAAACCTAATTCTGAGCTGCAACCACCACTCTGTGCCACCTTGACTGGAAAAGAGGAGAATTATTTTTTTTAAAAAGAATATCATGACAGATTAAACAGTGTATAATTTCACATGATGCATGCTATTAGTAGATTTAAGGAAGAAAATCATGAGTCACATTGAGAGGGCACTCAATCCATTATATTTAAGTTGGATTTTTGAAAGGGTTATCCAATTTGTCCTCTGCCACTGCTATTTCTGCACAGTTCTCTAAATGTTTATCCTCTTAAGTACAGAATCAAATCCTCTTTAAAGATTTCCATTGAACCAGATGCTACTGCTCTTTCATAAGTACTTTGTAGATTGAAACACATCACTGAGTGAAAACTCTTCACTTTATTCCCCACATCTTGCTGGCATTTTTTTCCTGAGTATTTTATAAACTGTCAATTGGAAAAAAAAGTAGCTTGCACTATCAATTTACAAAACTTCGCATAATTCTGAACTAACTTTGTGTCCTTTTTATAGTGGGGAAGAGGTGGAAGAAGCGGTCTATCATCCTGGGGATTGAGTATCATGAAGTCTACCAAAAAGTAACACTTTATATCTTGAGGTTCAAGTAATGCACAACCTCTCCAATATATATTAGTAGCTAGGTTTCAAAACACTATAGCAATAGATTATCCTGACATAGGTAGCCTCCATCCAGTATCTGATCACATCAATAGAGTGAGTATTAAACAGAGTCTTCCTTGGGATTTTAACCCTCTGTAGTAGAGAAATTAGAAGAACTAAAACTTAGTGTTTGGTGTTGACACCCAGCTGGGATTCATGCAAAAAAAATCAAGTATCACTCAGAACCAAGTAGGTATGTCAATCCCAGCAGGTTCTCTTCCATTTTCATGCACTTTGTGAGTTATGGCCTTTGTGGCTAAAGGGAACGGGGGTATGGAGAGAAAGCAGGTACAGAGTTCTGAGTTGGATGATCAGCCATGATCATACTGAATGGCGGTGCAGGCTCGAAGGGCCAAATGGCCTACTCCTGCACCTATTTCCTATGTTTCTATGTTTCTACCTACCTGCACCATACAATGCAGATTTTGTTAAGAAAGGGAGTCAACCTGCAAAGGAATGATCCACATCAATTCTGATCACCCCATTATAAGAAGGATGTGGAGGCTATGTATAAGGCAGAGAAGAGATTTACCAACCTGTTGCCTGGATTAGAGCGTGAAATCTATAAGGAGAAATTGTACAAACTAGAACTGTTTTCTCTGGAGTGGTGGAGGCTGAGACGAGACCAGATAGAATATTATAAAACTATGAGGGGCATAGATAGACAACCAATATCTTTTTGCCACAGTTGGAATGTCTAATATTAGAAGACCTGCACTTATAGTGAGAGGGGGAAAGTTCAGAGGAAATCTGTGGGCAGGTTTTTGTTTAAATAAGGAGTGGTGGGTGTCTGGAATGCATTGCCAAGGTGGTGGTGGGGGCAGATACAGAGAAGAATTTTAGAAGGCTCTTGATTAGGCGTAAAGATATGCAAAGGATGGAGAGATATGGATCATGTGCAATCAGAAGGATAAGGTGTCATTAGCTTCATTAGCTTGGCAAAACATTGTGGTCCAAAAGGCCATTTCCTGTGCTGTGTTGTACATTGACATGGCCGCTGCATAGCGACAGCACTCACTATAGTTGCCATGGAGCTGACAGACTGCAGGAGATGAGGAGACAATCCCCATAATTGTTAGAGTATAGGTCCTGTTCTATGTGAATTACACTGGAGATGGTGAAAATGCCGTGAGGTTTGAGAGGGCCATGACTCATGCAAGTAACCTGACTAGAAGTGACTCCAGTAACCTGGCAAGGAGCAACAATCCTCACACGCTGAAGTAATGCTGAAAGAAAATACAATGTACACTGCAGATGCTGTGGTCAAACAAGCTGGAGGAACTCAGCAGGTGGGCCCGACATGCTGAAAGAAATGCTATACCCTCATAAGAAACAGCTGAGATCGCTCTTTACACTACAGAGAGGAGACTCCAACATTTTTTTATTTGAGTTCTTTAAATGAGGAAACACAGAGGTATTGCCAAAAGTCAATAGAATAACTGGAATAGAGATTCATTAATGATTAGTAGATTTTATGCTTCATTGAGCTCTCCCAGCAGGCTGTTGATGTTAAGGATATAATAAGGACAAGGTCATATGGTTTTCACCGGTGAATGTTGTAGCCACCTGATTTGAATCTCTTCCCTAATAGGGAGTTTTGTATATCCCATGACAAAGTTCCCAGCTCCACACCTTGCTCCTGTTGCTCTTCTTCTCCGCATAACCATCAGGATTATGGTACAAGAAGGGTCTCGGCCTAAAATGTTGACTGATTTTTGCTTTTCCATGGATGTTGCCTGACCTGCTGAGTTCCTCCAGCACTTTGTGTGTATTGCTTCTGGTCTCCTTGCTGCTTTTCCTCCACCAAGTTTGTGCAGCAGGCAACAAACAGCAATAATGCCTCTACATCTACTTGGAATACTTACCCCTGAACTGATGTGCACAGAGCGATTTCAACTTGAGGAGATCAATGATATTCTGGTACTTGTTTGTCTCTTATTATATCTGTGCTTAACTGGTGTGGTGGGAAAGCACAGTGTAGAGTAGTCCTTGTTGCTCAGAATTCATCTCTCCGCTCTTCAATCGTGGGCAGATCTTTCATGCAATTCTCAGTCATCAGCACTTAGAGGAAGTCCAAAAGTCAAAGTCAAAGTCAAATTGATTATCAAAGTAAGAAGATGAAACCTTCCCTGCTCACACATAGTCTGTGTTTACAAAGGAAAATTCTCATGGACTCATGAATGCAGTCAAGTTTGCCTGTACTCATGGGAAGCCAGTTTTGCTGCTATATCCCAGTGTCCTGAATGCCACCTGCTCCTCACTGAGATCGAACCAGTTGAAATGACCTCTTAGACTCCCTAATCTGCTGGGCAATAGAGTGTGAGATACAGCAGTAATTTGTAGCATCCACTTGGAAATACCTTGTGGTAAGAAAGTTGAGCATCAATGTAACTTTATCCTCCATGAATAGAGTAGGCCAGGCACAACGTGCGGCCAATGTAATCAATGATTGATGAGCGTGAACTAGGTCCTCAACCCTGCTATATATCTCCAATAATGCCATCACTGCAGCAGACATTGAAAGAATGTCCCAGTAGCTAAATGATGGACTAAACTTTGTTGGTTTTAGCACACTGTGTATAGTTTGTAGGTGTTTGCACATTTTTCAAAGTATTTGCAGTCTACTCAATCAGGTTTCACTTGATTTATATAACAGAGAAAGCAACAACACTAGCTAGCATGATTCCTCTAAATTCTACTGATTCTTTTCTTCAACAGTTGCAGTGTCAAGTTTTCTCCTCCAGCTCGTGTCTGTGGGCACTGCATGAATGTGAATGTAATTACAGGTAAGTGGACAGCTGTGAGTCTGACACACCAAACCGAAGCTTGTGTAGTCAACTGTTGATGAAGCACAATTTAATCCAGCTTCAAAGAGTGGTGCAGTGGGTAGTTCTGCTGCTTGTCAGCTTCAGGGATCCGCACAGTTTGAGCATTCTCTCCCCGAGTGCATGGAGAGCTCGAATTACCTCCCACATCGCAAAGACATGACTGTAGGTCTTCGGGCTACTGTAAATTGATCCCGATTTTAGTGAGTGGCAGGAGAAGGTGATGGGTTTGTGAGAGAGAAGAGGGCAGATGATGAGTCTATGAGAGAGAAATGCAGTTCGTGGTTTGTGAGAGAGAAGAGAGTAGTTCATGAGTTTGCAAGATAAATGGGAGAAAGGGATTGATGGGTGATAGATGAAAGCTGGCTGCCTCAGTGAATGCTGCTTCCTGTATTGTTAGGAAATATAAGATTTGGGAATAATGAGAAAATAATCCCCTGCATGACCTTCACCAGATAGTTGAAATTAGGTCTCATAGCACCCATCTTATAAATCTCTGTGAAGGTAATCTCCAAGTATTGGCTCACTTCCCAGTACCACTTCAAAAAGAAGCTCACTCTCAGGAACTCCCATAAACAAACACTCATAGGGAGTGTGTGCTGGAAATCTGTCTTGATAGCATCCATCTATTACTCCAAAAGACTACCTTTGTCAAATTTTATGGAAATGAAAGCGGCTTCCTAACATTGGACCTTGTTATTAGCATCCTTCAGTTCATGCTCAAACACAAATACATCACTGTCAGCAGGAAGTGGGTGTTACAGAATACTCCCCCCAATGATTCCCTCCTTTAGTTATTTCTTATCCCCACTCAAAATTTTTCTATTCCTGACTTTCTGACTCGAGATAATTTCTCATGTCAACATTATTATCAAATTACCCCAAAACCATTCTGCATATCTTTCCAAACTATCAAGGACCCTGGGATATTCAATTCCCCATCTTGATCAATGCACCAGATGGAGTTTCAGATCATACTTATATATTTCTACTTGAACCATTAAGGCATCAGTTTGTGAACTCATATGAAAAACATTGAATTCTGTGTAAATGTAATTCAACAGAAAACTGATCGAGTTGAACATTAATTTGCTGCAGATTTGCTTGTAGATTTTGAAAGACATTTGAATAAGTATTTAATAGTAAACAAAGTTGCAGGGGCTATGGAGAAAAAGACAAGGGATATGATTGGCTGGATTGATTCATGTCACGTTGAGTCAAATACCATTTTCTTGTGCTATGACAATTCTGTGATCCTATTATCAATCTCTTCTTCCTGAGGCTGTGGAACCAAGATGTATCCCACTATTGATGCGTCAGTCTTGTGTTTTTATCTCATTGACATTTAAACAGAGTTACATGACTCTCAAGATGAAATTCTGATCCAACAGACTGGGATTAGCAGAGCTCATGTATTAAATCCTGAGCTTGCAGTAAATCAAGAGGTATTAAATTAAGTCAGAAGCCATAAGTATTTAAATGTAGAAACCATTCTTATCCAATGGAAAAGAATCCCTTCAGATGAGATTATATTATAGTCAGAGAGACATTAAGCAGATTTAAATAATAATCCAACAGTAAATAAATGTGTCATCCTGTCACTGTTTCTTTTTTAAAATGACATGTCATAACTTGTGGAAGTGCACAAGGGGTTTACTGTACAACTTTCCACATGCTATATGACTTCATGTGGAGAATCCGGGCATGCATGTGTGAGGTATCTACCTTTCCATCATCAGAGAACTACTGGCATTGCAAACCAAGGTTTCCAAGATGCATTTCTGGAAAAATAAGACTCTCCATCAAAGGCGTTGTCAAAAAATTATCAGCATAGTCTACTCTATATGGTCATCCTTTGTTGAAAATACACTCAGTGGTCACTTTTGTACCTAATAAAATGGCCACTGAGTGTATGTATGTATATTCATGTTTTCTACTATTGTAGCCCAGCCACTTCAAGGTTTGACATGTTGTACATGCAGAGATGCTCTTCAGCACACTACCTTTCTAACTTGTATTATTCGAGTTATAGTTGTCTTCCTGTCAGCTTAAGCAAGTCTGACCAACCTCCTCTGACCTCTGTCATTAGCAAGGTGTTTATACCCACAGAACTGCTGCTCCTGATGAAGGGTCTCGGCCTGCAACATCGACTGTTTACTCTTTTCCATTGATGCTGCCTGACCTGCTGAGTTCCTCCGGCATTTTGTGTGTGTTGCTTTGGATTTTCAGAATCTGTAGATTTTCTTTGTTTGTGCCGCTTACTAGATTTTTTTGTTGTTTTTCACATCATTCTCTGTAAACTCTAGAAACTGTTGTGTGTGAAAATTCCAGGGAATCAGCAGTTTCTGAGACACTCAAACCACCCCATTTACCATCAACAATCATTCTGTAGTCAAAGTCACGTAGATCACATTTCTTCCCCATTCTGATGATTGGTTTGAACAAGAACTGAACCTCTTGACTATGTCTGCATGCTTTTATGCATTGAATCGATGCAACAGGATTGGCTGATTAGATATTTGCATCAACAAGCAGGTGTACAGGTACCTAATAAAGTGGCCACTGAGAGTAAATTTGAAAATGTGTTAGCTGAATTATGACAGAACTAATTTAGCCTGAGTATGGATGAAGTTGTAAATTCTATCTTCATTATTCATACATAGCTGCCCTAACATTGTGACAAGAGATTATTAACCAACACAGATGCCATCACCAAAACCACTTTGTTGGTATTCACAGTGCTCCTCAGATAGGAGTTCCTGTACTCTTTTAATCCTCTCCACAGGATAGTATATGGCCATACGCCAAAGGACGTAATGTGATAACAATTAAGGCCAAAAGAATGTACATCTGAAGTTGCACCAGAAATATCTGCAAGGGGACATGAAGGCTTTATAAATCAACAACAAACTTTTTAAAGACAAAACAAAGCTGATCTCCTTTCTCATCCAACAGCATTAAGAAATTGTTACTCTAATTGTAGCAAAACAAAATACCAAAAGAAACATCCTGTGACCATAGTGAACTCCAGTACCATGTTAACCAGTAAGAAATAGGACCTGCAATTCTAATGCTAGAGTTACAAATGTAAGATAAATTACAGCATCAATCAATAGAAAACTGCAGTATTCATCATCATTTGCAGATGAATATATGCCCAAATTTATCAATTGATTTTCTCACAGTGATATTTCAAGTACAGCTGTGTTTAATACTTTTAGACATTCATTATGAATCAGGAGCGAAGGAAGCCATCTCAATGCCATATTTTGAGCAATAATTTGTTCCTCCATGAGTGGCAACTCCTCTTAGATTACAGAATAACAAAGAGAATGGCCAGAGTGTAGAATCGCTTACTAGAATGGTGGGGTGAAAAGAAAGAGGAGAAGAGAGTATAAGAATGGCTATCAATAGGAAGCCACTCCCACAAGGGTTCCTTTGGTCTACATCTACCTCAGTGAAGACAAATAAAACAGGCATCTGTGGTTCCGAGAGGGTCTTGTAGATACATTACACTGGGTTGAGCCATGACTTCATTGCAGATCAATTGGAGGAGTGCTTTGCTGCTGGTTGTTAGGCCACGTGGTCATGATCTTCCTGTCCTCACACTCCTCCCAGACTGCAGCAAGAGGTATCACCAGCCTAAACCAGTATTGCATGAGGGAATTCACTTGTTCTTTTCCGTTCCAAGGGAGATGAATGCATAGCATTCTTCATTTGCAAGAGAGAGGCAGTCTGCACAAGAGACTTTGCCACGAGTCCAATGGTGCAGATATGCTGAGTGTGTGATGGTACTTGGCTTACTGACTGCAAAGTTCTAAACTCAAGCAAAGGCTTTAAACCCTATCCAATATCAATGGCCATGAGAACTCTCACTACAGGGAGATTCTAATGTAACTACCCAATCTTCAAAGACTACTGTACTTCCCTGTTAATTCTCCTCGGCGGGTTTAGCTGCCGATACCCACTATGTAAGTAGTGGGTCCCTTCTTTCTACCGATGAGAAAATACATCCTACTAACAAAGTAGTCTAAAACATAGTTCATTTATTTTCAGTGGTACACGTTTAAATTCAAACATCACCCTTAAAACACATTTAAAACTCACAGAGGATTTCTACCTTAAACATATCCAAAACACAAACCATTTCCTAAACATTCCTTAAACATAAAACACAAAGCATTTTTAATCTCAAATAATTTCCAAAATACAGCTACAATTCCTATAAAGTAAAAAGACATACCGTCAAGTTGCAGATGAACAAGTCGTCCATCGCAGAAACTGAAGCTGGAGGAATTGATTCTAGTTCGCCCCTTGTTTCTTTCACAGCTTCTCAATGTATCTTGCCCCATTCCTCATATGCCTGAACTGCTTTCTACACTTACACTCCTTTACTCCCACCTGGGTGACGTCACATGCACGTATTTCCTCAGATGTCTTTTTAACACAAAGTTCAAAATACAATTTTTTTATTATCAAAGTACATATATGTCACTATATACAGCCCTGAGATTAATTTTCATGTGGGCTTACTCAGCAAATCTATAGAATAGTATCTACAACAGTATCAATGAGAGATCAACCAGAATGCAGCAGACAACAAACTGTGCATATGCATAATAAATAAATAATGATAAATAATAAGGACATGAGAAAATGAGATAAAGAGTCCTTGAAAGTGAGATCATTAGTTGTGGGAGCATTTCAATGATGGTCAAGTGAAGTTGGGTGTAGTTATCCGCTTTTATTCAAGAGTCTGATGGTTGAGGGTAGTAACTGTTTTGAACTTGGTGGTGTAAGTGCTGACTTTCTTGTACCTTCTACCTGATGGCATCTTTGAGAAGAGAGCATGATCTGGGCAGCAGGGATCTATGATGATGGATGCTGCTTTCCTATGACAGTGTTTAATGTAGATGTGTTCAATGGTTGGGGCCAATGATGCACTGAGCTGAATTCACTACCTTTTGTAGGATTTTCCATTCAAAAGCATTGGTGTTTCCATACCAGGCTGTGATGCAGCCAGTCAATATATTCTCCATTACACATTCAAAGGAGCTTGTCAAAGTTTTAGATGTCATGCCAAGTTTCCACAAACTGCTAAGGAAGTAGAGGCGCTGCTGTGTTTTCTTTTCAATTGCACTTTATGTGCTGGGTCTAGGACAGGTGCTCTGAAATAATAGCACACAGGAATTCAAAGCTGCTAACCCTCTCAGCTTCAGATCCTCCGATGAGTACTGGCTAATGGATCTCTGCTTTCCCTCTCCCGAAGTCTATAATCAGTACCTTTGTCTTGCTGACACTGAATGAGGGGTTGTATTATGACACCACTCAGCCAGATTTTCAATTACCCTCTTATATGCTGACTCACCACCACCTTTGATTTGGCCCATGACTTTGGAGTTATCAGCAAACTTGAATATTGCATTGGAGTTGTGCTTAGCCACCCAGTCATAGGTATAAAGCGAGTAGAACAGGGGGCTAAGCACACAGCCCTGTGGTTCACCTGTGTTGATGGAAATCATGAAGGAGATGTTGTTTCAATCCAAACTGACTGGGGTGTACAAGTGAGGAAATCTTGATCCAATTGCACTTCAGTCTAATAGCATTTTTTGGATTCAGTTAGACCTCAGTTAGATATATTCAAGCTAACTACCTTGAGCAGATAAAATCCTTCCAATTTTAAACACATTAGTTATTGATATGCTAAATGATATTATCCATCTGTTCTTCAAGCTTCCTTGAACTAAGCAACTTAGGAGTCAGCTTATCTGTTTGAAACAACCCAAATTAAACAACCTGTCATTTTATACTCTACCCTTAAGCAATAATAAAGCAATAATAAAGCAGTGACTAGCACCAGCTTTCTCACAGAAATAGTGCTTTCAAATTATGGAACTTGTTTAAAAAGTTGATAATACTTTGTTTTTAACTTCAAGCTGATTACTGCTTGCAGTTTACATTTTTAAGATTACTTTCTTTTGCGACCAGAGATTAAGCAAACTGTTCACTGGAAGCTTACTTATAACTGTTTTAATTGGCAACCACTATTTAGAAAGCACGCTTAGCAAAAATCCAGCAAGTGAGTATCCACCACAAGTGCATGTACATACAGTAATTTTAGAGGAAGTCACAGGTCTTCAGTAACCTCACAACCTCACTATTTTGAGGACTCCACCCTTACCACCCAGTGAGTAGTGTTGTCACCAATTAACTGGACTCTGAAAACTTGCATTCATTCCTCAATTATATTTTATTTACTTGAGCACAAGGCAAATAGCCTGACCTCTATCACTGAACTGTTCTAATGGTTGAACAAAGAAATTATATTTTTATATTATAATTGACTATTTGGATACAGATATTGATCAATTGATAACCTTATGGATGTTCAAATTCCTTATTTGCATAATCAATCACCTATCATACTGTGATAATATCCAATAGAATCTGCACATTAATGGCTAATAATACTTCAGAATTATTAAAATAACTGTCCAACAGTAAATATCACTTGAGAACCCTTTCTTTGTATCTTTATCTTGTCTTGGTATTCCAAATGGCTCCTGTCCCATGCTGTGCATAAGGAAGACACACTTATCAAAGACCTTTCTCACCTGGGTTATATGTGTACAATCTGTAAATAATCCTTCCTTGCATATTATCTTAACCATTGCCTTGCTACAACCTCATTGTAGCAGATGAGCTCACAGCAGGAGAAGGAGAAACAGGCACAAAGAAAGTCCCTATGATAGAGGGTGTCCATAACTGACTATGAAACCAATGAATATAATCATAAGGCCTAATACTGCAATGGAGAATGATAGAAACATGGAAATCTAATACAAGTGACTTATTTCAATCCAAGATAAAATTTTGTTAGCCAAAGATTAAAAAGCAGATTATAAGGTAGGTACTTGGGGTTAGATCACAAATTAACCAAATCTCATTATTGGAGGAACAGACTCAAACAACACCTATTCCCCGAATTCCTTATTCCATATGCTTTGTACTTGTTCACCTTCCTGGCAACAAAGCAAAGTAAGCAGGACTTTGAAATGAACTTTCAAAATTAAAGGTAACTTTTTATGTCAAACCTTGACAATTATCATACATAGATTAATTGATCATCCCTGGGTATTTCAATAGTGCATATCATTCAAATACCATTGTTAGTCCCAGTGGCACTGTGAAGTTCTACCTCAGTGGCTGGGTGACTGGGTGAAGTAATCTGAGGGTGGCCTTGCAAGGTGACCATGAGCAATCTTGCACCTCTTTGACAGAAATAGTAGCACCAGGAAGGGAAAAGGCACCAACAGATGTCAGGGTAAGGAACAGGAGTTAACTGTGGGAGGACAGCAGATTCATGTTCCATAGTATTAGGTGATGCATTTGGGTGGAACAGCTAATCACTCCTGAAAAGCTGGCAACGTGTAATGAAGATACGGATCTTGCAGCAGAATAAGCGACTGAAGATGCGGAGTAACGTATAAACAGTAGCCTTGACATTGTTGTTAAGTGACTGATGAGATAAGTCTGTTTCTGTGCTTCGCCTGCATGATGCTATGTAATTTTTTCTTTCAGTTTTCAGTTGGAGTCCTACATTAACAGCTGTAACCCAGCAAACCATTACTGAGTGAAAATGTCAGTTACCTGCGCAACTGTTTTATCATATATTCATTACCACTGAATGGCACGAGCTCATTAACATGCACATAAGGACAGAATAATAGAGAAAGGAACAGAAAGATATGCTGATGAAATGAGATGGAGGCAATGGTAAGAGGTGTGTCTACTGGACATGGCGTGTTTCAGTGCAACTGACTGTAATTTATTACGTTTTCCTCATGGACTGAGCCCCAGCATTTGAAATAAGCATTCATTGACCTTGACCACTTGTGAGAGATCATTGACCATTTCAGAGTGCCTTGCCTCTGGTAGTCATTCCCAGCGATGTCACCCTGGTCTGCTGTGCACAATGTGCCTGTTGCCCCTGCAGTGACCCCACATCTGCTTCAAATGCTCACATCCGCCCCTTACGAGTTCCACTTCATTTATCTACTCCCTCCCCACTTGTGCACCTGTGCTTCCTACCTTTCACAATTACATATAATGTGGAACCTAGGACGAGACAGGGCAGGCCCTTTGGCCACACAACACTGTGCCAAACTAATTAAACCAAAGCTCCAAGTTAATCTAATCCCTCTTCTCCGCACATTGGCCATACCCCTCCCTTCTCTGCACATGCCAACCTAAGACCCTCTTTAATGTTCCTGTGCTACCTACCTCTTTTACCACACTCAGCAGTGCATTCCAGGACAGCATTCCATCTCATTTGTACGTTCCCCTCTCACCCTAAGTGCATGTCTTCTGGTGTTATAGAATCATAGAAATCTATAGCACATTACAGGCCACAATGTTCTGCCAACCATGTAACATACTCTAGAAATGACCTAGAAACCTTGCCACATAGCCCTCTAATTTTCAAAGCTCCATGCACCTATCTGTGAGTCTCTTTAAAGACCCTATTATATCCGCCTCTACTACTGCATTCCACACACCCACCAGCCTCAGTGTAAAAAAACTTACCTCTGACATCCCCCTTGTACCTATTTCCAAGCAACTTAAAACTATGGCCCCTCGTGTTAGCCATTTCAGCCCTGGGAAAAAGCCTCTGGCTATCCACACAATCAATACCTCTCATTATCTTATACACCTCTATTAGGTCACCTCTCATCCTCCGTCACTCCAAGGAGAAAAGGCCAAGTTCACTCAACCTATTCTCATAAGGCATGCTCCCCAATCCAGGTAACATCCTTGTAAATCTCCTCTGCACCCTTTCTATGGCTTCCACATCCTTCCTGTAGTGAGGTGACCAGAACTGAGCACAGTATTCCAAGTGCGGTCTAACTAAGGTCTTATATTACTTTAACATTACCTCATGGCTCTTGAACTCAAAAGTCTTAGATATTTCAATCCTGGGAGAAAGATGCTCGATCTATTCCACACATAATGTTATAAACATCCATCAAATATCCTTTCAGTCTCCAATTCTGTAGAGAGATTCGCCCACTGCCTGCCCCCCACCAGCTTGTCCAACCTCTCTTTATAGCATGTGTCCTCCAAACAAGGTAGCATCTTGGTAAATATTATATGCACCCTCTTCAAATCCTCTATATCCTAGAGGTCCCAGAACACCAGTAATCACAGACCTCCATTCAAAATAAAACACATTAACCACTCCCCTCCATCTTCTATGCACAAGCTAATTCTGTATCCAATCAGCCTAGTCAGCATGAATCTCATGTATCCTAATTTCTTGGATCAGCCAACCATATGGGACCTTGGTGAATACCTTACTAAAATCCACGTACACAATACTCACTGCTCTTCATTCATCGATCATCTTGATCACCTCCTTGAAAAACTCAATCAGACTAATCAGGCATGAGCTCCCCTGTACAAAACAAATCAGAATTGAATGAAATTCTGATGGCCTTTGTGTTCCTGTTCATAATTAGACCTTGCTTTTCAAAATGCTCATAAACCCTATCACTAAGAGTCCTTTCCATTTGTTTCTTACCAGTGATAGGAAACTCATTGGTCTATAATTTCCAGGATTATTCCTGCTTTTCTTTTTGATCAAAGGATCATTATCTACCCACCAGTCCTCCAGCATCACACCTGTGGCTAGTGAGAGTACAATGTTTTTAGTGTATAAAATACCAATACAAAAGAAATTCTAACAAGTTGGCTTAAATATGAATGATTTAGCTCTACAAAGATGCTGCCTGTCATTTCGATTTTCAGCTCTATGACTTGTCCTTCTAGGAAGTACAATTCTTCATTACAAGAGAGTACGTTTACCATTCCTGAAATCTGACTAACCCTCACTGAAGTGTTGATAAACTTCACAGTGCAATTAAACATGACTGGACATGATTACTGCAGTATGTTAGAGAGCGAGCAGTATTAAATTTACTAGACGTACAAAAAAGCTGGATGAACTCAGCAAGTCAGGCAGCATCCGTTGAAAGAAGCAGTCAACGTTTTGGGTCGAGATCCTTCATCAGGACTACTAGTATTACTTACTAGTACTAGTAAGGGTCTCGACCTGAAACGTTGACTGCTTCTTTCAACAGATGCTGCCCGACCTGCTGAGTTCATCCAGCTTTTTTGTATGTCTTGATCTGACCACAGCATCTGCAGTGTACTTTGTGTCTGTATGAACTTTACTATCTTTCTGCTTCTGGTTAATCATACATTGGATTCCCTGCACCCATTTTTGAAACAGTATCCAAGTTATCTCTCACAAAATATTGTGCTAATTCTCATAACTTTGTTACATATAGAAGGATACAGAAAACTCATTTAAAAGATTAGTGTTGAAACTAAGAGGTTAGATCTATCGGGTAATACAAAGCAGCCTGGTATGATGTTTCCTAACAATGAAGTGACTAGATAAAAGGATTAAAGTTATGAACTTGCTTGAAAGAATGGGGATCTAAAATGGAGTTCATAAAATTCAGATAGATACTGTCATAAAAAGAATAAAGAATTTACGAATAACTTCTTTACATAAAGAGATCATTAAAATCTAGCATGGAATGGTTGAGACAACTAGTATCTAAGGGAAAGTTCTGAGGGAACAAGTAATAGAAGGATAGGGTTAATGGACAGTGTGGTGCAGCAGGTAGATCTGCTGTTGCTCAGCTCCAGTGACCTGAATTTGATCCTGACTTCAGATGCTGTGTGGTGGAGTTTGACTGGTCTCCATACTTTCCTAAGTCCACCAAAAATAAGACATATTGGTGGGTTAATAGGCTATCATAAATACTGCTAGGGTAAGTGAGTGGCAGGAGAATCTCAGGCAGGATGGGGTTAGTTGATAGGCACCAGCAGGAGAATAGTTTATAGGGAAGCACTGGGAAAAATACCATGGGTACTCTGAGAGCCAGCATAGACGTGAAGGCAAATGGCCTTCAAGTGAAGAAAGGTGGTGAAGAAGGCGAATGCAATGTTGGCATTCATTTCTAGAGGAATAGAGTATAGGAGCAGGGGTGTGATGTTGAGGCTCTATAAGGCCCTGGTAAGACCACACTTGGAGTACTGTGTGCAGTTTTGGACTCCTTATTTAAGAAAGGATGTGCTGACATTGGAGAGGGTTCAGAGAAGATTCATTAGAATGATTCCGGGAATGAGAGGGTTAACATAGGAGGAATGTTTGACCGCCCTTGGACCGTACTCCTTGGAGTTTAGAAGAATGAGGGGGGAACCTCACAGACACATTTCGAATGTTAAAAGGCATGGACAGAGTGGATGTGGCAAAGTTGTTTCCCATGGTGGGGGAGTCTAGTATGAGAGGGCATAACTTAAGGATTGAAGGACGTCCATTTAGAACAGAGATGCGAAGAAATTTTTTTAACCAGAGGGTGGTGAATCTGTGGAATTTGTTGCCACGGGCGGCAGTGGAGGCTAAGTCATTGGGTGTATTTAAGGCAGAGATTGATAGGTATCTGAGTAGCCAGGGCATCAAAGGTTATGGTGAGAAGGCAGGGGATTGGGACTAAATGGGAGAATGGATCAGCTCATGATAAAATAGCAGAGCAGACTTGATGGGCTGAATGGCCGACTTCTGCTCCTTTATCTTATGGTCTTATGGCTTCCTTCTATAAGAGATCAGTCATTTGGAACTGAAGTACATTGAAATTTATTCACTCTGCCCCAAGTGTAGTGGAGGCCAGATCATTAGATGTAGTTAAAGTGAAGACAGATGAATTATTTGAAAAGGTATGAGGAACTGGCACCAAAAATGAGTTGAGGCCATCATAGGTCAGCTATAGTCATATAGCCTGGGCAGGCTTCAGGCTCCTGCTACGCTCTCCCTCCTCCTACTTCCTTGTGTTCTATATGAAAATGTGAGTATGAGATGATCAGAGGACAAATCTTATACAATCCAATCTGGGGAGGATTCTTATTAAGATAATATATTGATATATATAAGATATTATGTATTAATATTGAAGTAGTAACATGGATTCAACAGTGGCTGGATGGGAGATGCCAGAGAGTAGTGGTGGATAACTGTTTGTCAGGTTGGAGGCCAGTGACTAGTGGTGTGCCTCGGGGATCTGTACTGGATCCAATGTTGTTTGTCACATACATTAATGATCTGGATGATGCGGTGGTAAATTGGATTAGTAAGTATGCAGATGATACTAAGGTAGGTGGCGTTGTGGATAATGAAGTAGGTTTTCAAAGTTTGCAGAGAGATTTAGGCCAGTTAGAAGAGTGGGCTGAACGATGGCAGATGGAGTTTAATGCTGATAAGTGTGAGGTGCTACATTTTGGTAGGAATAATCCAAGTAGGACATACATAGTAAATGGTAGGGCTGTGAAGAATGCAGTAGAACAGAGTTATCTAGGAATAATGGTGCATAATTCCCTGAAGGTGGGATCTCATGTGGATAGGGTGGTGAAGAAAGCTTTTGGTATGTTGGCCTTTATAAATCAGAGCATTGAGTATAGGAGTTGGGATGTAATGTTAAAATTGTACAAGGCATTGGTAAGGCCAAATTTGGAGTATTGTGTACAGTTCTTGTCACTGAATTATAGGAAAGATGTCAACAACATAGAGAGAGTACAGAGAATATTTACTAGAATGTTACCTTGGTTTCAGCACCTAAGTTACACCTAAGAACAAGTTAGGTCTTTATTCTTTGGAGCGTAGAAGGTTGAGGGGGGACTTGATAGTGGTATTTAAAATTATGAGGGGGATAGATAGAGTTGATGTGGATAGGCTTTTTCCATTGAGAGTAGGGGAGATTCAAACAAGAGGACATGAGTTGAGAGTTAGGGGGCAAAAGTTTAAGGGTAACACAAGGGGGAATTTCTTTACTCAGAGACTGGTAGCTGTGTCGAACGAGCTTCCAGTAGAAGTGGTAGAGGCAGGTTCGATTTTGTCATTTAAAGTAAAATTGGATAGGTATATGGACAGGAAAGGAATGGACGGTTATGGGCTGAGTGCGGGTCAGTGGGATTAGGTGAGAGTAAGCGTTCGGCATGGACTAGAAGGGCCAAGATGGCCTGTTTCCGTGCTGTAATTGTTATATGGTTATATAATTGGCCTGTTTTATTGTTGTTAACTGTGAATTCAATAGGTTTCAATAGGTATATTTAATGTCAGAGCCATGTATACAATATACATCCTGAAATTCTTTTTCTTCGGAAACATCCACAAAAACAGAGTAGTGCCCCAAAGAATGAAAGACAGTTAAATGTTAGAACCCCAAAGCCCCCCAGCTCCCCCTCCCACACACAAGCAGCAGCAAAGCAATGACCCATCTCCCCCACCAGCAAAAAAACCATCAGCTCCTCCACCAAGCACTCAGCGTGCAGCAAAGCATCAATCAAGACACAGACTTGCAGTACCCCAAAGACTACTCGTACACCCAGTAATTCGATATAACACGGGCTCTCTCTCCTTAATAAGGGAAAAAGAGGTGTTCCCATTTCACAGTGTGAGGGGAGACATAACAAAAACAACTCGCTGATTTATGATGTTAAAGGTCTGTTGTGTTGCTTTTTCCGAGCTCTGTGCCCATAGAACTCGAGTCTCTGGGCTCACAGCCATTAGCCAATTCGCTGCTTTCGATCTTCAGTGAACTCCCAAGACACATCAGGTGGCAGCACCGACCTCAAGTTCACCCTCCTCCAGAGCCACGGAAATCTAGTACCCTGAAGGTGTGCTAGTCTTCCAGGCCATGTCCTTGACATATCGAAAAGCAGCTGGTCGTGAGGCTCTGAGAACAGGTACCATTTCCGCAAGGAACCAAAGTCAGTGTTTAACTCCAGGTTAAGGTCTTCAAAAGAACCCTGAAAAGGAAAAAAAGAGAATAGAGCTATCATTTTAACATAAATTCTCTGCAGTCTTCAGGCAAGTTTCAGCAAAAGCCCTGTCATCAACAACCCAGGCTCTGCAACCCACAATTAATTTATTCTATTACCTAATGCAAATGTCAGAAATCTGCACAACTAGCACTTTAACACATTGTATGTTGGTCTAACACGTCTACTAACAGACCAAAGTATTTAAATCAATCTAATAGAATTGCCTGTAAAAATTTGCACAAGACATTATATAAATGAAGAATATCCACTTAGATTTCCTGTCATCTTCACCCATCAGATACCTATTTACTTTTTATGTGAAAATTATCTTCACTTTTTAAGACCAGGAACCTCACACAAACACCACCAATACTTGTTGGACAATAATTCTACAGGTAAGTACCTGCTGTGGTATAATTAAAGATGTGAAGCAAAATGGAAGTAAATATTCATCATCTTTCTAATATGGTTTCATTATGGGCTCTTTGAAGATGCCATACATGCATAAAGCAGTATCAGTTATATAATGCAAGATCAAAAAGATATTAGATACATGGCAGTAACTTGAAGGTTTTTATGAAGGACATAAAGCATTACTAAATTATTCTAGCCAATGAATTACCAAGAGAAATGAGTGCCTGATCCATATTCTCACAGAGCACTCTCTCAGTAATATGAACACAAAAAAACAGAGCTGTTATAAATTGACAAGTTGTGATGGAAAACCATTAACCAAAATAAAATTATTTTGTTTAGTTATTAGAATTATTATTGACCCTGAGATGCTCATTATCGTCCATCATGACAGGAACCCCAATTGAGAAAATGACCAGAGTGCCCTGTGGAAGAAGCTTATTGCTGTAGGAGATTGAAGCACAGGGAAGACCACAGATGTTTATTGATTATATATCAATTATATTGCACAGGCATGTGACTAAGAATCGCGGACCCTTATGTTGTGCAACCAAATTAGTGCTGCTTTTAACCCTCTCACAAGTGCATAAATTCAGATGGGAATTTGAAATTCCTGATAGATAAATGAAGCTCAGACAAAGTCATCTAGTGCCGTGACAGATGTAGGGGCACGGGATCACAGTTCATTGATCGATCCATGTTTGCATGCAACAAATTAAGAGACTGATTAGAAAAGAAAAAACTTGCACTTTTATTGCAGTTCCGCAATATAAAAACATTCTACAAACAGTGAAGCTCATTTTCAATCATTCTTGCCAAATTTGTTATAGTGATGATGATTGAAAAATGGATCATGGTCAGGGCAGTGAAGAAAACATACCTCTCTGCTTCAAAATGGTGATGTGAGATCATTTGGGTCCATCTGAGACATCAGAAAGGCATCTAAATGACAATATCACCTAGAGCAGAACATATTCTTCAACAACATACTGTAATGCCTAGCCAGGTGTTGTGCTCAAGGCTTTGATGTTAGTTTTAAACCCTCAGAAGCCTGCTCCTATGAATGAGATTGCCATGCCCAATTCATACGTTTGTTACAACAGAGAATGCTGACATTTGAGCAACATATTCAGTAGGTTTGACCCAAGTGAGAGGTTTTTGAATGTCCAATGCTGCTGGAAAACTTCATTCAATGAGCTTTACTTAGAGGTGTTGAAGGTAGAATTTCACACCCCAGTAGAATGCGCTAAATATATATTAGTATTGTGGCAGCGTATTGCTATTCTATTTCCAAAATCTGAGTCCAAAGACTGAAATTTTATCCCTGATTTCCAGTCACCAGAGGACACTTAAAATTGACCCCCTTAGCTGCATATTTATTCATGTAACGTTCTATAGATATTCTGGTCAATCCATAAGCATCTGTGGATCTGTCTAGTATCTAATCACTGTACTGTGCAAAAGTCTTAAGCAAATATGTTAGCTAGGATGCCCAAGACATTTGCATAGTAGTGTAGTAATTTTATGTATTGCACTGTACTGCTACCACAAAAAAAAACAGTTTTCATGTCATAAGTAAGTGATGATAAACCTGATTCTGAGATGGGTGTCTATTGTAGACTGAGAGTAGGAAGGGGACAGGGAGAGGGGAATCATGGTTGGGAAAAGAAGGGAGAGGGGAAGGAGTGGGAAGCACCAGAGAGACATTCTGTATTTATCAATACACCATTTCTTTGGATCAAATGTCCTAGCTGGTGTCTCAGGGCTGGGCGTGTCTGTACCCATGCCATTCCCCACCCTGGCACTTCTCTTCTGCTACCTGTCCCACATCCCTCCCATGGAATTCCACCATCACCATTCCCAACATCCTTTGCTCCCAACCAATTTACAAACTCGCTCTCCACTGCACTTTAACAAATACAGTACTGTGCAAGCGTCTTAGGCACCCTAGCTATATGTGCCTCAGACTTTTGCACAGTACTGTACGGGGGGTGATTGATATGTTTGTGGCCTAAGGTAGAAGGAGTCAATTTTAGAAAACCTAGCACATTTATTTTTCAACATAGTCCCCGCCTACATTTTCACACTTAGTCCAGCGGTCGTGGAGCATACGGATCATGGACCTCCAGAAAGTGTCCACAGACGGGTGATTGATAAGTTTGTGGCCTAAGGTAGAAGGAGATGAGTTATACAGCTCTCGTTACATGCACATGCAGTTCAACTCTTTGAGTGATTGTGCAGAAAGTTTGAAGTTAATAACTCATCTCCTTCTACCTTAGGCAATGAACTTATCAATCACCCCGATGTTTCTGGAGGTTCAAGATTCGTATGTTCCACGACCGCTGGACTAAGTGTGTAAATGTAGGAGGGGACTATGTTGAAAACTAAATGTGCTAGACTTTCTAAAATTGACGCCTTCTACCTTAGGCCACGAACTTATCAATCACCCCTTGTATATTACCATCTGAGTGATAGATTGTGGTTTTTGTACCATAGTCAATCTTCCTGAAGAAATGTTTTTTTATTTCAAGGCCTGAAATGTATCATTAACAGTTTTGTGTTCCAGACACTGAGTAAACCCACAGACTAAGTTATAAATAGACATTAATTAACTCACTCCATTTCATACATCTTCTTATAAGAAACAAGGAAAATTATAACCTGCTTTCTGGGATTTATTTTTGACAATTTCTATCAATTTTAATTTTAATTAAAATTTCAATTTTAAACAGCAAAAATAGATCCCACTGGCTCAAAACCCTGGCACTTTCATGTTTAAAAACTGGTTAACCAACAGAAAAATTTCCCTTATTTCCCAATTGATGATTCACTAACAAAGAAGCTGATACCTCATTTACTCTTCCTTGGAATGTAAAACTCCAGAAAAAGTATTTTACTATATTTCATTACAATATAGAAAATGTCTATTTCAGACAGTCAAATCTATGCTGCTCACAACGTAACTCCACTTCTCCACTAATTTTCTCTGTAACCTATCCTCCCCGCATGTCCATCAATTTCACCCAGATTCTAAATCTCACCCATGAAATAGGAGCATAATCACAGTGACCAATTAACATAATAACCTGCACATCTTTTAGATTTGGGATTAAACTGGAGCTCTTAGATGAAATCCGCATGGTTACAGATAGAACGTGCAAACTCCACACAGAGAGCATTGAACCTGAGTTGCTGGAACTTTGAAACAGCAGAACTACTTACTGTGCCTCAGGACCAGAAGAGAGAAAGCACCATGCACCCTGAAAGAGTTTGGGAGGAGTTACCTTTTGTCATTTCACAAGGTCAGAATGCTCAGAAGCAGACCTTCTGGCCCACCATTGTAATTATCTAGACTAAATCGGTTGAAATAAGTGGAAACTGATATTCCATAAACTGCTTTAACTAGTTTTAATGCTCCTTTACAACTTTATACACACAAACTACTCTTTAACTATTTATTAGTTTTTAGAAACAGTGAATATATATTTCCTTTTTGAACACAATAGGTAAATGTTCCACATTCATAAAACTTTCGTTGGATCACCAGGCAGCACAGCTCCAGGTCTCATCAAAGCCTTGCTCAAAGCATGGACAAAAGAGCCGAAGTTCAGATAGTAACACTGTTCTTGATAACAAGGCAGCATTTACAAAAGGATATATGGAGCAGACCACTTATGCTTCACTCGACCCTCCTTCCATCTTTCCTCATCTAAATCTATCAGTTCACATTTAATTCCCTTCTATCAAGCCTGAACTTAAAATAGAGTACATCATCTCAACTACTCCATGCAGTAGTCTAGTTACGATCTTCCCCACAAGTGAACACATTCTACTTTTACCCAGTTTGTCAAAGTCTTTCATAATTTTAAAGAGCTCTCTCCCTCAGACTGTATGCCCTAGAAAAAAGGAAACGCACTCTTTTTAACCCTTCCCTAATAACTATACCCTCACATTTCTAGTATAATCTCTGTAAATTTTCTCTGCACTCATTCCAGTACCTCCATAGCTTTACTTTAATACGGGTTGCAGGTTACTTGTTTTAATTAGAGTAAAGCAAAAGCAATCATTATTGAGTAATCTTCCAGGTCATCTATTACCTTAGAAGGATTAAAAATTTGATACAGATGAATCTCTCTCTTTGATAGTAATTATTGCTGTCAAATATTATGTTTAGTCTGAATTTGGTAAACTTCTATCAACAAAAAGTATTAAAAATGAAGAAAAGAAATGGAAGTCATGGATTAGCCTTAGCCTCAATGAATGGCTGAATATGTTCCAATAGCTAAAAACACTCCTTCTGTTCCTATATTTTTGTGCTTCGTTACTGAGCCAACAGGCCTCCTTTCCCCTTGTACAAATCTGTAATATCAACCAATTAACACCTAAAGTGTTCCCTTCCCACCAACCAGAGATCCAAGCAGTCCATCCAACTAAAGCAGCAACTCATTTTTACTCTCTCCTATTTAGTATATTGCAGCTGGTGATCATGATGTGATCTCCTCTAACTAGAGAGCTCAACACAGGTTAGGATGGCAGGGGAATGCTGACATCTATTATGAAGAGTGAAATAATAGAACAACTTTTCAAAAAAAATAAAAAGACTAAGCGTGGATTTATGAAACAAAGTCATGTTTGCCAATTCCCTTTAAGTTTGTTCAGGGTATGACTAATAGAATGAATAATGGGGAAGGAGTGGATGGAATATATTTGATTTCCTGAATGAATAAGGGGGAGTCACTGAATTAAGTGTATTTGACTTCCAGTGCACTATTGACATGATTCTACATTGGAGATAGGCTAAGGCAATTAGACCACGTGGAGCTGAGGGCAGTATATTGATACAAATATATATTGAGAATTAGTTATTGAACAGAAGGTGAAGAATTGGAATAAACAAACCCTTCTCAGATTAGCAGGCTGTTACTAGAAAGGTGCTTTGGCACCAGCAATTCATGGTCCATACCAATGACTTAACTGTGGGGACTAGGTGTCATGTTTCAAAGATTTGCTGATAATGTAAAATGGGTGGCATTGTGTATAGGGAGGAGGACATAAGGATGCTTCAAGGGGTTACTGAGAAAACTGAGCATGTGGGCAAGGATATTGCAGATGTAAAAATATGTGAGGTCTTCTGCACATAACAGAAGACCTCACCTTGCTAAATAGTGAGAGATTGGGTCATGCTAATGGTCATAGCGACCAGGGTATGCTTGTACACAAGTCATTGAATGCCAATGAGCACTGCAGTAAGCAATCAGGAGGATAAATTGTATCTTAGTCTTCTACAAAAAAAGAATTTAATTACAGGAATAAGGAATTACTACTATAAAGTGCCTTAATAAGACTGCATCTGGAATATTTTGTATAATTTCAGTCTCCAAATGAAAGAAATGATGCAACTACCATAGAGGGAGTGAAGCAAAGGTTCACTGGACTGCTTCAGTGACTATGGTTTTCCCTACAAGGAAAATTTAAATAGATAAGTCCTTTATTCTAGAGCTTAGATGGGAAAAGACCTAATTGAAGCTAAAAATAATTTTTAACAGGTTTGACAGGAGAGTTGCAGCAAAGACATTTGTCCTGACAGAGGAGTCCAGGAGTAAGAGTCGCTATTTGAGAATAACGGGTAGACCTTTTAAGACTGAAATAAGGTGATACGTCTTCACTCAGAGCTGTGGAAACTCAAATACTATGTTCTTTAAAAGGATTATATATTTCCTAGCATTAAGGAAATCAAGAGATCTGACGATAATGCTAGAAAATGTCACAGAGATAGAAGATCAGACAAAATCTTGTTGAATGGCAGAGCAGAGAATGGTTTTTATTTCTTCTGTGTATATTGTGTATAAGTCTGTTGGATCATTCCAAGTTTCCAGCAACCTGGCACTTTATTAGTCCAGCCCTCTCTCACTCTGCCATCTCAGTCCTTGATCTCTTATTCTGTTCCTGGACAGTTCTGAAGCAAGGTTAACCAGCTAAGTTACTATCTCAGTTTTTCTCTCTCCACAGGTGCTACTAGTTCTGCCGACTACTTCCAGCAGTTTCTATTAGTTTAGATTTTCAACAACTGTTGTGTTCTACACTCACAGTTCCAGCATTACGTTTTCATCCTCTTTCCTACTGTCATTCAGATTCCAGTAGTTACATTCCTCTGATTTAACAAGCTTCCATCATTCTATCTTAGAGGACATCCACAGCACTTGTGTCTCCTGACAATCCTGGCTTCTACCTTCTCCCAGTCATTCCTTTTGACTTCACCACCCTTCCTTCCTCCCTCTTCAACTTAAAATACATTTACTTCCTCACTTTTCTCATTCGGTTGCTCTGGTTTCCACTCACAGTCCAAGGACATATTGGTTGGTAGGTTCATTAGCCACTGTAAGTTGTCCCATGATGAGGCTGGGATTAAATCTGGGTAGTGCCGGTCGAAGGGCTAGAAGGGCCGGTTCTGCACTGCATCTCAATAAATATATAAATCTGTTTCTCCATACATAGGTGTTGTCTGACCTGATTGGTTCCAACATTTTCCATCTTTTATTTATAGCTTTCAGTTTCAGTAAGTGCATTATGGTGACTGGGGGAGTGATGGGTTTATGAAAGTCATTTTTACAGACACCCTCTTCACCTGCATTTATAAAAATGACTTGACAACAGATGGCCAAACTTAACACGCCATTAATTAAACACTTCTGCAATTATGTGCTTTGTTATGATGCATTTTAATATGACACCATTATTTAAATATCTGCAGTTTGAAAAAGTAAGCCATATTTTCCAAATGATATTATTTTATTTTGATGCCAAGTGCGTTCATACCAAAATTCCCTTCACCGCTAATTTGAAACAAATGATAGCCCTTGGAACTCTGAATTTTCAAAACAGACACATATCTACGGAGTCCAAACATTCTCCCACTCCATATGTACTTGGGCAGCTGGAGCTAAGGGGTCATACAAATGCTAAGGTTTTCAGGTGAGTCCTTGTAAATCTGTCAATTCTTTGATAAAATGTTGGAATACAATAAGAGCAAAAGTTCAAAAGTTCAAAGTTCATGTATATTTTATTATTACAGTGCATAAATGTCACCACAAACAATCCTGAGATTCATTTTCCTGTGGGCAGACTCAGCAAATCTATAGAATAATAACTATAGCAGGAACAATGAAAGATCAAATAGAGCATTGAAGACAACAATCTGTGCAAATGTAAATATAAATAAAGAGCAATGAACAAGGAGAACATGGAATAACAAGATTTAAGTAGATGGGCAAGTGAGTGTAGTTACCCCTTTTGTTCACGAGCATGATGGTTGAAGGGTAGTAGCAGTTCTTGAACTAGTGGTTCAAGAATCTTGGGAATTAGCTGATTTCATGAAGGTTTTGAAGATACAGTCAGTTCAAGTGGGGATTGGCAAGGGAAATTT
This sequence comes from Hemitrygon akajei, assembly GCF_048418815.1. Taxonomy (NCBI): domain Eukaryota; kingdom Metazoa; phylum Chordata; class Chondrichthyes; order Myliobatiformes; family Dasyatidae; genus Hemitrygon; species Hemitrygon akajei. The sequence goes on along the minus strand of NC_133145.1, from coordinate 19,444,126 downwards.
CAACAAAACTGTTCTGGTAGATCAGTCTTTGTCTAGAAAAATGTCAAAAGATATGGAATTCAAAAATGGAATTGGTTTATTATCATCACGTACTGAACTACAGTGAAAAACATCTTACATACTACTCATACAGATGAGAACATTACACAGTGCATTGAGATAGAACAAGCTAAAACGTAACAATCCATATTAAGTGTATTAGCTACAGAGAAAGTGCAGTAAAGGTAAATAGTGTAGTGCAAGATCATATAAGGAAGATTGTGATGTCAAGAGTTTATCTTATCACACTAAGGAAACATTCACTCATCTAATAACCATAAGACCCTATGACATACAGGAAGAATTGGGCTACTTGGCCCATTGAGACTGCTCTGCCGTTATGGCTAATCCTTTATTTCCCATCCTCAGCCCCACTCTTGGCCGTCTCCTGTAACCTTTGATGTCATGGTCAATCATGAAGCTATCAATCTCCACCTTAAATACGCCCAATGACCTGGCCTCCACAGCCGCCTGTGGTAACAAATTTCACAAATTCACTACCCTCTGGCTAAAGAAATTTCTCCACATCTCTGTTTTAAATAGAGCCCCCTCTATCCTGTGGTTGTGCCCTTTGTCCTAGACGCTCCCACCATGGGAAACATACTTTCCACATTTACTCTGTCTAGGCTTTTCAACAATTGAAAAGTTTCAATGAGAACCCCCTCATCCTTCTAAATTCCAGTGAGTACAAACCCAGAGCCACCAATCATTCCTCATATGATAACCCTTTCATTCAGAATCATCATTGTGAACCTCCTCTGAACCTATTCCAATGCCAACAGATCTTTTCTTAGATTTGGAGCCCAAAGCTGCTCACAATACTCAAGGTGAGGTCTCACTAGTGCCTGATAAAGCCTCAGCATCACATCCTTGCTCTTGTTTTCTAGATCTCTTGAAAAAAATGATAACTTTGCATTTTTCTTAATCATCACCAGCTATACCTATAAGTTAACCTTTAGGGTGTTCCACGCAAGGACTCCCAAGTCCCTTTGCATCCCAGATTTTTGGATTTTCTCCTGTTTAGAAAATAGCCTGCACATTTACTTTTTCTACCAATGCACATGACAATACGTTTTCCAACATTGTATTTTATCTGCCACGTTCTTGCCCATTTTCTTAATCTGTCTAAATCCTTCTGCAGCTTTCCTCAACACTACATGCCCCTCCACGAATCTTCATATTGTTGAAAAACTTGGCAACAAAGCCATCTATTCCATCATCTAAATCATTGATATACAGCATAAAAAGAAACGATCCAAACACCAGCCCCTGCAGAACACCACTAGTCACTGGCAGCCTAATAGAAAAGGAATCTTTTATTCCCACTCATTGCCTTCTACCAATCAGCCAATGCTCTAATCATGTTAGCAACTTTCTTGTAATACCATGGGTTATTAACTTGGTAAGCATCCTCTGAAAGTCCAAATATACAACATCCACTACATCCCCTTTATCTATCTGACTTGTAATCTCCCCAAAGAATTTAAATAGGTTCGTCAGGCAAGATTTTCCCTTAAGGAAACCATGCTGACTTTGTCCTATCTTGACCTGTGTCACCAAGTACTCTATAACCTCATCCTTAACAATTAAATCCAATATCTTCCCAACCACGGAAGTCAGGCTAACTGCTCTATAATTTCCTTTCTGCTTACAGCAGTGTAGAAGCTGTCTTGATGGTACCATCTGTCCAATGGAAACAGAGAGAAGAGAGAATGCCTGGAGTGAGTGGAGTCTTTGGTTATGTTCGCTCATTTACCGAGGTTGCAAGCAGTATAGATAGAGCCCATAGAGGGGAGGTTGGTTTCCATGATATGCTGAACTGTGTCCACAACTCTCTGCAGTTTCTTGTGATCATGTGCAGTGCAGTTGTGGGCCAAGCCATTGAGTCATCGTTGAGATTGATTCTCCAAACTGGACACTCACTCAGTGATGCTCAGCATGAGAAGAACAGCGAACTGAACAGAGAGATATCATCAATTTCAATTCATTAATGGAAATGAAGTACTCCACAAAGAGAAAAAGATGTACAACCAACGAAGGCTGAGACAAAGCTTAGAGTCTGAGTAAACTTCCTGAGGGATTAGAAGAGAGAAGTAGATATTACCAGATGGAAAAGATAATAGTCCCATGTGCATCTGACACAGAAACAGAATAGAAATGCAGACAATTGGGCTTAAGGAACTGAGCAAAATCTAAGAGTGATAAAAATATCACCAAGCTGATGCAGATGTTTTGACAGGTACCACTATTATGCAGATAAGAGTTTAGAAATCTGAAAGACAAAACCAGAAGGAGTAATTTTGATAAGAAGTTTAAACTTCACTCAGGATTTAGGAAGATATGGAAGGAAGAATAAAGGATTCCTTGATTCCTTAATAATATAGGCAAATGGTGGTCTACGTATTCCAAACATAATGCAATGTAATCTAGAGTCACATCACTAGCAAAGACCTAGTGAATTATTTTGAACTTGACTTGGTCAGGGGCTATGCTGTAATTATGGAGAAACAAGTCTCAGTAAGACTCATGTCTGAAGCCGCAAGCATGGACTTGCTGAGCCAAATGGTCTCCCTCTGAGCCAATTCCCTGATAGCTGACTTTTTCAGACCTTTGATGTAAAGTTTAAATAATTTTGCATGAAACATTTCAGTCAAGAAGTAGGAGAAGTTGATAACCAACACTCAACTGTTAAAAGAACAGAGAGAAATGGTACAGTGGATTGCAACAATAAAAAACTAATAAAGTAACCTTCTGTTCACTGCTTCCTCAGCAAATGCTTCTAGAAATGTTCACTCTGCTTATTTTATACTTGAATGAAATTAATGAATACATGATCATTTGACAAGCACTGTCTATTGGCAGTGTCTCACACAATGTGCAAATGCTGCATCACTATTCTGCACAATATCTGTCTCAACGATCAATACTCAATCAATGGACTGATTGTGTTGGACACCTCTCTCTATACTGCAAAATAAACAACTAGCAGTGACACATAAAGAGGTTCCGATTGTATTAAAGTCACAAAAGCAGAACTTAATTTAACTATTTAATATATACTGTATATACTTACTGTAATTCAAGTATTTATATGTATATTAAATAGTTAAATAAGTTCATTTTCTCCCTCTTATTATGTATTGCACTGCAGTGCTGCCGCAAAGTTAACAAATTTCACGACGTTTGCTGGTGATATTAAACCTGATTCTGACTGTAATCAGAAAGTAAATATAATCCTGAAACAAATTTGCATCTTAAAGTCTAATTAAGAAATAGAGCTCTCAGGAATTTAAAGTCTGGCAGTGTGATAGCGAATGACATTTCATTTCACAGGAACAATGTAAATGCTGAATTTGATTCTAAACTAAAGAAAATCAAGACCTGTAAGGTTCATATTTACCAAATGTCAGAAAGATAACTGCAATAACTGCAAATTACTAGCCCCTGATCATCTAATGATAGTGAGGGGGCAATCTGAACATTTAAGCAAAATTATTAGCTGATACTCCATTGTTTCATTAAAAGGCATAAGTGATGGATAAAGTCAGGTATGAGAGCAAAGACAGGATCTTTTCAACTGAGAATCACCAAGGACCTCACGTGGTCTGTACATACCGGCTGTGTGGAGAAAAGAGCACAACAGCACCTCTTTCACCTCAGACGGCTGAAGACGTTTGGCATGAGTCCCCAAATCCTAAGGACTTTCTACAGGGGCACAATTGAGAGCATCCTGACTGGCTGCATCACTGCCTGGTATGGGAAATGTAATTCCCTCAATCGCAGAATTCTGCAGAGAGTGGTGCAGATAGCCCACTTTAACACCATAATTAGCGAGTTGTTTCATTTTTGTTTCCCCTTTCACTGTGTGACACCTCTCTGCCCCTTTATTAGGGAGAGGATGACATGTCGAATTATCGGGAGAATGATTTCCTTTTGTTGTACTGTAGATCGTGCTCTCTCGGAGACTTTGCCATTGCTAGGATGGTGGGTAGTGGTTGCTGATCCTTTTTGCTGAAGGAAGTGGGGGAAGAGGTGGGGGAGGGTTGAGCTTTGCTGCTGCTTGTGCGTAGGCAGGGAGAGAAGGGGATTTGCGTCCTAGTGTTTTCACTGTCACTCATTATTTGGGGTACTCATCTGTTTTCATGGATGTCTGCAAGGAGCAAGTATCTCAGGTTGTATATTGTGTACATTCTCCAATATTAAATGTAACTATTGAACAAAAGATCTGCTGAGTTTGTCCACAGGACAATGAATCTCAGAGCTGTACTTTGATAATACAATTTACTTTGAACCTTGAAGATGCTAGCGAGCACCCAACCCCCAGATCAGTCTTAAGAAGGGGACAGGATTGATGCATCCAAACAACAGAACAGAAGAGTGAAAACTCAGATTGAAAGGAATCTGTGAAAGATGATGGAAAAATACCTTGCCTATTATATGAAGAACTTTATTGCAAGGGGTAAGGGAAGATTTGATGCAACATTAGAGGGCAATACCTGGATTTCTGTATACGGTTTTACTCTTTCTGTTGGAAGTAATGCAGAGAAGATTTACCAGGTTGATTTCTGGGGTGAAGGATTTGGCATATGAAGAGATGTTGAGCAGGATTACATATATACAGTAGAGTTTAGAAGGATACCAAGAGATCTTATTAAAGCTTATGACCTTCTGAGGGGGAATGACAGGGTGAGTGCTAAAAGCAAGTGGAGTTAGCTAGAATTAGGGAAGCATAATTTCAGAATAAGGGATCACCTGTTGAAGATGAGGAAGAATTTCTTCAGTCAGAGTATTGTGAGTCTTTGAAATTCTGCAGGGGTAGAGTTATGAAATTTACAGTACCAAGGACAAAGTGATAGATAATAAACAACAAGAGAGTCATGGAATATGGGAGAGAGCAGGAAAGTGACATTGAGACCTGGATTGTCTCACATAGTGCCTTATTGAATAGTGGAACTTCTGGAACCAATTGGCCTGCTCCTGTTTTCAGTTTTTATATGGCAGATTATGTAATAAAATGAGCAACTGGGAGAGGATATGCAATATGTTCAATTATTGCCTGAACCGTTGAGAGTGGAAAGTTGTGCATGGATTGCATTTGAAAATGTAGAAGCTAACTGAAGTTATTAATAAAGATGACACCTGAAGATAGTATGTCATCATGAATGTGACTGGCCAGCATCAGCAACTTACACCATAACTGGAAAAACACCAACAGCACAAGTGTAAAGGAGACACAAGGACTGTCGATGCTGGAAGAATGAGCCTCTTGAGGAAATCAGCAGGTCAGACAGCACCTGAGGAGGGAAAAGGGTGGTTGCTATTTCAGGTTGAGATCCTTCTTCTGGGCTTCTCCAGCAGACTTGGCAGTAACCTTATCACCAACACAAGACATCAACTCATCAAGGACAGGGAGAACCAGCTTCAAGCCAATAAAATAGAGAAAACATTACCACCTAAAACTCCATTCACATAAGATATTATGTACAAAGCATGACAATTAACTTAATTTTAAAAGCAGGTTGTTTGTTAGAAGTTTTAACAAAACTGCCAATTAAAAAAACACTTTATATTATTGCAAGAATAAATAAATACTTCTATTTCTAAGGCCATCCATAACATGGTGCTTATGATACCCATTCACTAGTATCAGTGGATAATGCTCACTGCATTGCTCAGTAGTATGTAGCCATAATATACATTAATTTGAGTCTTAAAGTGTACTTAAGTAACAAGAAGATGCAACAGCTTCTACACCAGATGTCCAAAATACTTTATGCACTGACTGTTTATAAATCAGCAAAGGAAGTTTAATGTTAAAAAAAAACTTCTTTAGCTTCCCAAATCAACCACCACCAATTCACCATATCATGCATTTTCAGAATAATTTGAGCAAAATTTACGACCTTAAGATTTATCCATTCACATCTTTTTAAACATTAAATGCATTTAAATGTTATCTAAATTAACTCAGCCAGAAACCACAAATTAAAGGCAAATTCATCTTAATGTTAACAGGGCATTTGCTGCCTGCAGCACTGAACCTTGATAGTGATGCGCTGGCTGACAACGTGGATGTGACATTTGAACAGCTACAACACACTTCAGTATTTCGAATATAGATCATTGACCCTTTGGCTCAATAAGCTTCACTACCTTTGAATGGGCAATGAGTATGACAGATGCGAAAGCATTCATAGACAGTATTGATTTCAAGTGCTGTCTATCTGTATCTTTCACCCAATTCTCCATTTCTTTTCTCCATATATTTTGCATCATACTAATCAGTCTTTTTTGCCCCTCAGATCACAATATTGCCACTTATATCTCCCTACTGCACCTGTTATTTGAGCAAACAGCATAATACGTGCAGTGTAGACATAAGAGAGAATGGAGTTTAATTGCTCACAGGCAGTTCAAGTAATGGGCCACCATCTTCAATATTGCAAGGGCTAATGTTTAAAGTCCCAGAGCTTCATTTCATTCAGCCTGGTCTACCAGATTGTGATAATGGTGTTGAATTCCAGACAAGCTGTTTGACAGTGTTTTTTCCTCATGGGACACTGGCCAACTTTACCATATTTAACTTAGACCATTGTTTTATAAATATACAATGGATAATAAAAGGAACTTATGACGAGGTAATTTCTAGCTTTTTAATTTTTCTTTATCTACCAGATGTTAGTTGACCTCCAGTTCTATGCATTTCTTTTTCTTTTATTTATGGCTCTCCATGATGTTCAGTTCAAAGCTCTCTCTTGGTACTGAAATGTCAATTTTCTGCTTTTGCATTCCTGGTATACAAGGTCAATCCATGTTGTGAGTCATTGGCATTCCACCATGACATGGGAAATGTTGCACAATCACAATCTGGAGAAGCAAAACTTTCTCCCTATAAATCATTCCAGCTGTATCTTCTTTATACCCATTCACATCTATCACAGACCTTCCCTTTTCTTCACTCTGGGTTAAACCCCACACCACCCACTTCACTTCTGTTACTTCTCCATTTCCAAGATTTTGTACTTCTACATACATTCGTGCATCTGAAACTCAAGCTTTTTCTCATTGCACTGATTTTCCCTCTTCGGCTAAATTATTTTGTTATATAGAACCCATAAATACACCAAATTATTTTGTTGCCATTAAAGAAAGATTCCATCTCTGTCTGTATAGACAGATTCTTCATTGCTGTTTCTGTAACAATTGTTTTTTGACTAGTCATTGAACCCTGAACCTGGAGGGCCAGTAGACCACTCTTAGTCTGACCTCTATCTTTGACGTGTTTGACATGGCTGATCCTATCAAAAGCCAAAACACAAGGCCCTCACTCCAGCCAACAAAGCTCTGGGTCATTAAAGCATGCAAGCCTCGAAACCCTACAAGGTTGTGGTCCTCTTGAGGTCTCCCTTATGTAGGTGGTGACAATTCCTTGTTTGCATTCTCAAGAACAAGGGTTGGCCTGTGGTCTTTATTTGCTTCACACTCTCACATCTTCTCCTGTCACAAGGCAAGCAGTAGGTGTTGTGTTGAAATGGAATGCTAGAACAGTCTGGTGCATCACAACCTGGTACTCCAGCTGCAGTGCTGCCGACAAAAAAGCCTTGCAGAGGGTGGTTAGGGGAGCAGAGAAGGTTACTAGGGTCTCCCTACCTTCTGTCCAAGACCTCTTTCAGAGTCGATGCCTCCAGAAGACACGGTACATCATTAAAGACCCCTCACACCCTCTCCATAAACTGTTTGTTCTTCTGTCATCAGGCAAACGTTACAGGAGCATCAAAACAAAAACTACAAGTCTACTAAACAGCTTCCTCCCACAGGCAGTCAGACTGCTAAATAGCTGCTCTACCTGACTCTGCTTTGGACACTTTTAACTTGCACTGGACACTTATAACTTGATTTCAACTGACATGTGTCTGTTGTGTTTTACTATTTATTGTTGTGTTTATTATTTAGTGTTGTGTTTGTTATGTTATGATTGCACTTGCCCCTGGGAAACGCTGCTGCCCTGCAGAGCTGATGTACAGTTAGAATGACAATAAAGTTATTGAATGTTGAATCTTGAATAGGGCAAGCAATGCATAGATCAGACATGTGCCTGAATGAATGTCTCTGATCAGAGGGTCAGAGATCTCAAAGTAACTGCCAACACATAAACGCTTTGCCGCAGATTTTTAATTGAATATTTCAACATTTGTAAAGCTATGAACAGCAACCAATTGGAGAGATCAGAAGCCTGAGAAAATGGAATTGACTCAGGTTCACTAACCGTGTATTAAAGGCAGTGACTTGCAGCAGTTTTTTTGGAGCATTGAGCAGAGGCCAATTGGCATTTGGGATTGATTAGTAAAAACAAATTAAAATAGGCAGGGCAAGCAAAGTGGCCGTCGTTGCACCAGCCATCATTGGAGTGGTCAGAGTTAGAGTAGAAATTTTAAGGCTTCACTCAGAGAAGGCAAAAACAAAAAGCTATAGATAATTTTTCTCCTTCTTTACATTTGCTCGGTTAGAATAGTAGAGATTCCAGATACGATACTGGGACACTCCTCTTGTCAGATGAGAAAAAGCCTCCAGGGTCCCTGATGACTATACCTGCAGGATGTGCATCCAACTGTAGCTTCTAACACTCCGTGCTAAGGAGCTGGAGCTGGAACTGGATGAACTCCGGATCATTCGGAAGGCTGAGAGCATGACAGATTGAGTATATAGAGAGATAGTTACACCCAAGGAGCAGGACGCAGGAAACTGGGTGACTTAGAAGGCAAAAAAGTGTTAAAGAGTCAGTGTAGATTACCCCTGTGGCCACCCTCCTCAACAACCCTGTGGTTTGTGTATACCTTTGGTATATCACTTTGGATACAAAAATACAACTGCAGATGCTGTGGATCAAAAAAATACGTACACAACGCTGGAAGAACTCAGCAGGTCAGGCAGCATCCGTGAGAAAAGAGTAGCCAACATTTCGGGCCAAGTGAAGGGTCTTGGCCTGAAACATTGGCTACTCTTTTCTCACAGATGCTGCCTGACCTGCTGAGTTCTTCCAGCATTGTGTACGTCACTTTGGATACTGTTGGGGGAATGACCTAGCAGAGCAAAGTCACAGCAGTTGGGTCTCTGGCACTGAGTCTGGTTCTGTGATTCAGAAGGGAGAAGGTGAGAAGAGGAGAGCTGTGGTGATAGGGAATTCAACAGTTAGAAGAACAGAAAGCAGACTCTCTGAGCTAGAAGAAGACTCCCAGATGGTATGGTGCCTTCCAGCTACCAGGGTCAGTGAAATCTTGGATCCAGTCCTTAGCATTCTTAAGAGACAGGGTGAGCAGCCAGAGATCGTGGTCCAAGTAGGTGCCAATGGCATCGGTAGGACAAGTGACAAGGTTCTGAAAAGGACTTTAGGGAGTTAGGTTCTAAGTTAACTGGTAGAACCTCCATGGCTGTGCTACCCATGCCATGTGCTTGTGAGGCCAGAACTGGGAAGATTATACAGTTTAATATGTGGCTAAGGACTTGGTGTGGGAAGAAGAGCATAAGATTTTTGGATCATTGTGCTCTCTTCCAGGGAAGGTAAGACCTGCACAGAGGGATGGTTTGCACCTGAACTGGAGGGGAACTAATATCCTAGCAGGAAGGTTTACTAATACTGCATGGTGGGGTTTAAACTAGAGTTACAGGGAGATGTGAACCACAGTATCAGAACAGTTAGTGGAGAGGTTGTGGAGACAGATATTGTTAAGACCTCAGGCAAAGTCAGGAATCAAAAGGTTGAACATGGTGCAACTGGTATCCAGAGCTGAGTAAATTTCAATGCAAGAAATATCGTAGAAAAGGCGGATGAGCTCAACACCTGGAATTATGATATTGTAGTTATTAGTCAGACTTGTTTGCAGAAGGGGCAGGACTGGCAGCTTAATATTTAGTTCTTTTAGAGGTGACAGAGCGGGAGGGATTAAAGGAGAAGGGGTGGCATTAAAAGTCAGGGAAAATGTGCACCATCAGGACAGACTGGAGAACTCATCTAGTGAGATGTTATGGGAGTAACTGAGAAATAAGAAAGGTATGACCACATTAATGGGGCTATACTACAGACCAACCAATCACTCTGAGGGATTTAGAGTAACAAATTTGCAGAGAGATTGCAGACTGCTGCAAGAAACCTAAGGTTGTTATAGTAGGTGATTATAACTTACCATATATTGACAGAGACTCCCATACTGTAAAAGAACTAGATGGGATAGAGCTTGTCAAATATGTTCAGGAACGTTTCCTCAATCAGTACACAGAAGTTCCAACGAAGGGTGCGTGATGCTGGGTCTGCTATTAGTGTTACATGGGGACATTGGGAGCGGACCCAATTTCAGGACACAGATGAAGAGGTAGTATAAACAGAACAGTGTTTATTGATAGTTACTAGGAAGGCCAGGGAGTGAGGATTAAATGTCAACATGGACGTAAACATTGGATAACAAACCGGTGAAGCCTGGCCTAGGACTTGGAACCTGGACTTGAACTTGCCTTGGACTCAACTTGGACTAAGAACCTGGACTCGAACTTGACTTGGACTAGGAACCTGGACTCGGACTCGACTTGGACTCAGAACTTGGGGCTCGACTTGGACTCAGAACTCGGACCACAAGCTTGGATTTGGACCATGAAAAGACAGAATACCCAACTCAGGGTAGTGGCAAATGGCCAGACCTACACAGCTGGAAGGACTTGGACAATGAAGAGACAGAGAGACAGAATACCCAACTCAGAGTAGCCAAAACAGCTGGACCTACTCAGTTAGAAGGACTTAGACAACGAATAGACGGAATACCCAACTCAGGGTAGCGGCAAACGGCCAGACCTACCCAGCTGGAAGGACTTGGACAATGAGGAGACAGAATACCCAACTGGGAGTAGCAGTGAACAGCAAGACCTTCTCAGCTGGAAGGACTTGGACAATGAGGAATCAGAATACCCAACTGGGAGTAGCAGTGAACGGCCAGACCTACCCAGCTGGAAGGACTTGGACAATGAGGAGACAGAATACCCAACTGGGAGTAGCAGTGAATGGCCAGACCTACCCAGCTGGAAGGACTTGGACAATGAGGAGACGGAATACCCAACTGGGAGTAGCAGTGAACGGCCAGACCTACCCAGCTGGAAGGACTTGGACAATGAGGAGACAAAACCACACAACAACAGTCCATATGTATCTTTGCTTGGAGTGGCAGCAAATGGCCAGCAAGTCTCAGCCGGCCACGAAAACGACAGAATGCGTACCTTACTCGGAGCAGCAGGAAAACAGCCAGCAACTCAGATGGACACGAAAACGACAGAATGCGTACCTTACTCGGAGCAGCAGAAAAACAGCCAGCAACTCAGATGGACACGAAAATGACTGAATTCACTAAGCAGCCACAGGCACCGAAGCAACTAGAGTCTACAGTTCTCGGCAGTCCCGGGATGAGCATAGCCACAGTGGCTACAGTGAGATGACTGACTTACGGTGACGAACTTCTGATGACAGTCCAGCAATAACTGCTGTAACCCGGAGCCCTTGATGTTGCTGGTATGACATGAAGATATGGTGTCTTAATTAAGGCATCCAACGGAACACAGGGAAAAGGAAATAACTGGAACGAGGAATCCACCGACTGGACCGTGACAATTAGGTAATGAGACAGGGAAGGTGACAGAAGCTTGTGTCGGGGTACACTTTGCATCTAATGACCACAAAGCCATCAGTGTCAAAGTAAATATGCAAAAGTTAGGTCTGTTCTGTGAGTTGAGATTCTAAACTGGAGAAAGGCCAATTTATGATGGTACCGGAAATTATCTGGCAAGTGTGGATTGGGACAGGCTGTTTTCTGGCAAAGGTTTACTTGGTAAGCGGGAGGCCTTCAAAAGCAAAATTTTGAGAGTACAAAGCCTGTATGTACCTGTCAGAATAAAAGGTAAAGATAACAAGTGTAGAGAAACTTGGTTTTCTAAAGATATTCTGGCCTTGGTTAAGCGAAAAAAGGAGATGCATAGCAGATATAGGCAGTTAGGAACAAATGAGGTGCTTATGGAGAATAAGAAATGCAATAGAACTCTTCAGAAAGAAATCAGGAGGGTTGAAAGAAGGCATAAGGTTGCTCTAGCAGACAACATCGAGGAGAATCCTAAGGGATTCTACAGATATGTTAAGAGCAAAAGGATTGCAAGGGACAAATTTGACCCTCTGGAAGATCAGAATGATAGTCCATGTGTGGAGCTAAAACAGATGGGGGAGATCTTCAATAAAATTTTTGCACCTGTATTTATTCAGGAGATGGACTCTGAGACTATAGAAGTGAGGCAAAGTGGCATCAACATCATTGACCCTGTACAGATGACAGAGGGAGAAGTGTTTGCTCTCCTGAGGCAAATCAGGGTGCATAAATCCTCAGGGCCTGACACAGTTTTCCTTCAGACCCTGCGGAAAGCAAGTGCAGAAATTGTCAGGGCCTTAGCAGCGATATTTAAAACATCCTTCACGAAAGGAGAGATACCAGATTAGAAGACAGCCAAATGATTGATCCATTATTTAAGAAAGGCTCTAAACATAATCCAGGAAATTATAGGTCAGTGAGTCAGACATCAGTTGTAGGAAAGTTATTGGAAAGTATTCTAGGGGACCAGATATGTAAGTATTTGGATAGACATGGACTGATTAAGGATAGTCAGCATGGCTTTGTGCGTGGTAGGTCATGTCTAAGCAATCTTATAGCATTTTTTGAGGAAATTATCCAGAAACTGGATGAAGGATGGTGGATGTTGTTTACAAGGACTTTAGTAAGACAGCGAAAGGTCCCGATTGGTAGGTTGGTCAAGAAGGTTCGGTTGCTCGGCATTCAAGATGGGGTAGTAAATTGGATTAGATTTTGGCTCTGTAGGACAAGTCAGAGAGTGGTAGTAGATGGTTGCCTCTCTGACTGAAAGTCTGTGATTAGTGGTGTGCCACAGGTATCAGTGTTGGGTCCATTCTCGTTTGTCATGTATGTCTATCTACGAACTGAATGATAATGTGATTAACTAGATCAACAAATTTCCAAATGACCCCATGACTGGGGATGCAGTAAACAATGAGGAATACTATCATGGCTTGAAGAGGGATCTGCAACATTTGGAAAAATGGAGTGAAAAATAGCAGAAGGAATTTAATGCGAGGTCTTGCTCTTCGGTAACACCAACCAGGGTAGGGCTTATATAGTGAATGGTAGGGCACTGTGGAGTGTGGTAGAACAAAAGGATCTGGGAATACAGGTCCACAATTCATTGTAAGTAGCATCACAGGTAGATAAGGTCGCAAAGAAAGCTTTTGGCACATGGGCCTTCATAAATCAATGTTTTGAGTACAGGAGATGGGATGTTATGTTGACATTGTATAAGACAATAGTGAGGCCTAATGTGGAGTATTGTGTGCAATTTTGGTCACCTATCTACAGGAAAGATATAAATAAGTTTCGAAGAATACAGAGAAAACTTACAAGGATGTTGCCAGCTGTGGAGGACCTGAGATAAGGAAAAAATGAATCGGATAGGACTTCATTCCTTAGAAGGTAGAAGACTGAAAGGAGATTTGATAGAGTTATACAAAATTATGAGGGGTATAAATAGGGTAAATGCAAGCAGGTTTTTTCCACTGAAGTTGGATGGGACTACAATCAGAGGTCATGTGCTAAGGGTGAAAGGTGAAAAGTTTAAGGGGAATATGAGGATAAACTTCTTCACTCAGAGGGCCGTCAGGATGTGGAATGAGCTGCCATCATGAGTGGTGTATGTGAGCTCAATTTCAATGTTTAAGGCTAGTTTGGATAGATACATAGTAAGTAGGGTACGGAGATCTATGATCCCCATGCAGTTCGATGGGAGTAGACATTTTAAATGCTTTGGCATGGACTAGATGGGCTGAAGGCTTGTTTCTGTGTTGCACTTCTCTATGATTCTATGAGTCTACAGAGAAATAGCAAGAGTGTGAGATTAATTAAATGGGTTTCAAAAGAGTCAGCACAGAAGAATGGGTCAAGATTCATCTTGAAGTTTGCTGACACAAATTTGTTTAATTTGCTAAATCAAATAGGGGTAGAAATCTATAATGTTCATTGAAATGAGATCCATTTTTCCATACTTCAGATCAAATGGAGGCACAAGAGACTTCAGATATTGGCTTCTGCAGAACAGAATCTACCATTGGTAGGGGTGGGGTGCTCAGTGGGTCAAACAGCCTCTGTGAAGGCAAAGGAGTCATTGAGACCCTGAGTTGGGATGATGTTTGCTTTTTGCTTTGGATCAAGTAGTTTTCAGTCCAAATTCACTATTTACAGCCTTCAGCTGATTGTTATCAACTAAGAAAATTAAAACTACAGCACAGCACGGAACTCTGTGTTGTTGCTTTAATTAGTCTAGCAGCTCAGGATTTGTTACATATTACACCGTGATATGCTCATTTAAAGTATAGAGTATGTTTCAGGTGACATTTACAATTCACTCTCACAGTTCAATGTTATTTAAATTTTTCAATGCATTTCAGTGTTAAGGAACAGTTCAACTCTCAAAGTTAACTTATAAGAGTTAAAGTGACCTATTTATCATAAGGTATGTTTCTAGGTCACAAGCAATGCACAGCAGAATATCAAGGTAATGTGTATGGTTGTTCCTGTCACCTATTCCATTTTCAATCCTAACAAATGAGCAACAAGAGACTGAAAGATTGAAGACAAAGTTCAATCTTTTAAAGGGCTGCAACAGTGAAGAGCATAATAAGTTTATTCTTTCCTGCCTTTTGTACTTCTTGTATACTTATTGATAATATTCTAGAATTAATATAAAGGAAAGCACAGAAGACCAGAATGTCGGTATAACCAGAAACTCGGAAAGATATCACAATGTTATTGTTTCTTGCTAGGGGAATTAAGTTCAGGGCAGTGGTGAGACCACATTTGGAGTACCATGCATAGTATTGGCCTCCTTATTTGAGGTTTAGAAGCAGTTCAGAGAATATTTACTAGACTAATACCTGGAATGGGTAAGTTGCTTTATGATGAAAAGTTGGACAAGGTAGAATTTGCTAGAATTTAGAGGAGTGAGAAGTGACTCTGTTGAAACATAAATTAGTGCAAAAGATGAATCATAAAATAGTTTTCACGGGTTCATGGAGCATTCAGTAATTTGATGGGAGAGGGGAAGAAGCTGTCCTTGGAATATTTAGTGTGGGTCTTCAGGCTCCTTTACCTGCTCTCTACTGGTAGTTATGCAAAAAGGACATGCCCCAAATGAAGATCTTTAATGATGGATGTCACCTTCTTGAGACGTCGTCATTAGAGACAAAACATTTATTCTGAGAGGGTTATAAATCTTCAAAATTCTCTTGAAATAGCAGTGGTAAGAGAGACTTTGAATATTTTTAGGGCTAAGGTAGATAAACGCTTGATGATCAATGGAAGGAAAAATTACTCCCAGTAAATGGAAACATATAGATGAAATTACAGCTAGGTCAGTCATGATTTTATTGGATGTTGGAGCAAGCTTGAGGTGCCGAGATTCCATCTCCTGCTACTAATTGATAAAGAGTGTTATAATATAAGAACATGTTATCCAATTTTAAAGAAATTAAAGAAGATAGTTAGCTACAAGGTTGTGAACATGCAATACATTATAGAAATGATATTACATATTTCAGCATCTCAGTGTTAAATTTCTTATTTGTACTGGGGAGAGTGCCTTTTTATTGTTGGTGAGATCGCTCTGCTACAGAGAGGAGAGACTGCCTTTTTATCGCTCTGCTATGGAGAGGGCATACTGCCTTTTTATCGCTGGTGAGATCGCTCTACTACGGAGAGGGGGAATGCTGTTCAGAATTTCTTCATTTTGTGTGTGGACTTGGACTGTCGACTTTTTTTCAGCTATATGGTTTTTCTGTGTTCTGTGTTTTCACCTCACCTTGTGTGGGGCAGGTGGATTTGGGGTTGATGATCATGCTGCTGTTCTTTTCTTTCTTGGTTTCATGGCTATCTGGAGAAGAAGAATTTCAGAGTTGTATACTTTGATCATAAATGAACCTTGAACCTTTGAAAATGGAATCTATTTTGATTTTACAGACTGTGTATTTATTTAAGAAATTAAAGACAGTGGTGGAAACTAAAGAACAACTTTTCTTCAAATCTTTTCTTCCTAGCCTTCAACAATATTAATGAAAATATCCATGAGAACCAGTTTGACCCATCCGCTGCCTCTAACTTATCAGCAGCTCTAGAGGGAACAGAAATTCCTTCCAAAGAAATATTTGAAACCCTAAAGCCACCTTCCTTTGTTCCTCAAAAGCCACAGTCTCTGGGTTGCTCCTTAGTATGAATTTGAAACTGGACAATCAGGTGGACCAGGCTTGAGATGCCAAGATTCCTTCGTCCACTACTAATCATAGATGATAAAGAGTGTTATCACAGGTTGTGGATTCCACTTTCTAGGACTCTACAACATATTCTCAATATTACTTATTTACTCATTTATTTCTTATTATTGTAGTTGCACTGTTTGACTTCTTTTGCTCATTGGGTGATTGTATTTCTTTGTTCTATTGTGAATACTTCCAAGAAAGTGAATCTCAAGGTAGTATATGGTGACATATATGTTCTTTGATAATAAATTTACTTTGAACTTTGACTTTTAACTTTGAAATAACATGCTCTATAGGGCACAATTGAGAGCATCCTGACTGGCTGCATCACTGTGTAGTATTGGAACAGTACTTCCCTCAATAGCAGGACTCTGCAGAGAGTGGTGCAGACAGCCCAGAACATCTGTAGATGTGAACTTCCCACTATTCAGGACATTTACAAAGACAGGTGTGTAAAAAGGGCCCAAAGGATCATTGGGGATTCAAGTCACCCCAACCACAAACTGTTCCAGCTGTTACCATCTGGGAAACAGTACCATGGCCTAAAAGCCAGGACCAACAGGCTCCAGGACACCTTCTTCCACCAGGCCATCAGACTGCTTAACTCATGCTGACACAACTATATTTCTATGTTATATTGACTATCCTGTTGTATATACTATTTATTATAAATTGCACATTGTACATTGCACATTTAAATGGAGACGTAATGTAAAGATTTTTACTCCTCATCTATATGAAGGATGTAAGCAATAAAGTCAATTCAACTCAACAATAGCTGGTGACAAGGTTGTGAATCTAACCATTTTATTTTGCAATGACATTGCATATTTTAGTATCTCACTAAGATAATTTCTTTATTTTGTACTGCAGAGTAAAATCTTTGTGACTATTTACTAATATTGATCAACATGTTACTTTATTTATAACATTCTATCAACTTATGAATTAGTAGCAGGATAAAGACTCACAGGTCCAGGATTTACTCTGGGCCAAATCTCTATGCCATCATTAAAACCATGATTCTGCATCTCCCTATCGTCATTCATCTTTGCTCCTCCCTCTGCTCATTTGCTCTGTAATATTCATCATAAGCAATGCACAAAAAGCTCAACAGGTCGTACAGCTTCGATGGTGAGAAATGGACAGGTGGGAAGGAAGGATGTGTGAAAACTGTAGGAATTTACCAGGACACTGCCTGGATTAGAGAGCATATATTATGAGGAAAGTTTGTGTAAGCTATGGCCTTTCTCTTTGAAGCCAAGGGGGATGAGGGGCAACTTGATCAAGGTATATAAGATTATAAGAGGCATAGATAGAGTGGACAGGCAGAAGCTTTTTTCCAAGGGCAACAGTGAACAATACAAATGACATCCATTTAAGGTGAGTGGAAGAAAGTGTAAGAGAGATGTCAGAGGTAGTTTTGTTTTTAAGCACAAAGACGTAGATGCCTGCAACGTACTGTCAGGGATAGTGGTAGAGATAGATACGACGGGTACATTTAAGGGAATCATAGATAGGCACATGGATGTAAAACAAATAGAGCATTGTGGGTACATGTAGGATGGAAGTGTTAGATTGTTTGTGGAGTAGATTTATATAGGTCAGCACAACATATTGGGCTGAAGAACTCATTTTGTACTATTATATATTCTACACTCTATGCTCTATATAGGACATAACCTGCCCTACACAAGGCTATTTTAACTGTCCCTAATAAGCTTATGCTTTTCCAAATGTGAATAAATCCTAAAATTAAGGGACAACGGAACAGCACTGGCTCCTCTCTAGTTCGCAGGAACCACACCAATGATCAGAGAGGATACAAAGATCTCTGTCAAAACCCCAGAAATTTTCTCCCTTGCCACTCCCAATAACCAGGGATAGATCCCAGCGGGCACTGGAGACTTATTCACCTCCTCCCTTGTGATGACGTGATGCCCTAGAATACTAGCATCCCAACACTGATCTTCTTGATGTCTTTCTCCTTGGTGAATAGTGGTGCAAAGTACACACTTAGTGCCGTGCCCACTTCCTACATAAATTCCCTTCTTTATCCCTGAGTAGCCCCACTGTTTCACTAGCTATCCTTTTGTTTCAACGTGTGCATATAAATCTTCGGGATTTTCCTTAATCCTCCTCATGGTGGATATTTCATGGTTCCTATTTGACCTCCTGACTCCCCAATGGAATTTTTTCCTGCTTCCTTTATATTCTTTAAACACCCAGTTTCAGCTTCCTAAACCTCAAATATGCTTCCTTTATCTTTTTATTTAGATTGATGACTCTCTTTTCGCCCAAAGTTCCTGAGGCTTGCCACGCTTTTCTTTCTTCCTCAATTGAATTCTGACCGGCTGTTTTTTAAATGACTCACATATGTCAGACGTGAATTTACCCAATAACAGCTGCTGCCAATCCAATCTCCCCAGCTCCTGCCTAATATTGTGATAGTCTGCCTTTCCCTAATTTAGCACTTTCCCCTGAGATCCAGACATCTCCTTATTCAGAAATATGTTAAAACTTAGAGTTGTGATCAACATGCCACCAAACAGAAGCTCACTGGCCTAATTAAACCTGGCAGAGATCCAGAATAAGCAGCAAGCTACCATTCATTGATTGATAATGTATATTCAAAACCGAAAGGAGAAGGCCTTCAGTTTACAGGGAATCAAGGTTTAAGTCACTTCAGACAAGAAATTAGGGCCAAAGCCAAGGATCAGATCAATAATGATGATATTGAAGAGAAAAGCTGGATCAAGAACCCACTTGGCCAAGTTCTGCTCCTATTTATGTCTCAAACCAAACATTTCAAAACAGCTCCATTTCCATCTTTGCTTCTAGTATTCCTTGTGCGGTTATAGGGAGTACGTACAAACTCTGTGCAGACAGCGGCAGGAACTGAACCTGGGTCACTAGCGCTGTAAAACTGCTAACCGTAGCACTACCATGTCACCCCAATAGTTCAAATGAAGGGTCTTCAATATGAAACAATATTAGTTTCTGTCTCTTCAGTTGCTGCCTTGTCTGAGGACTGTTTCCAGAATATTGCTTTTATTCTCAATTTTGGGCATCTGCAGTTTTTTTTTAACTTTTCTGGCCTTGCCCTCTGCCCTGGTGAATAGAAAAGCCTACATAAAGTGTTGGATATAGCCCAGTCTGTCATGAGTGAAGTTCTCCCCATCTTTGGCTAAGGGGGTCCATCAGCCAGTCCTCATTAGGGTATAGGAGGTGAATAAGGTCAGTAACTTTAAATTACTTTGCCTTGTCATAACAGAGGGTCTGGCCTGGGACCAGCACGTAATTGCCATTTCAAAGAAGGCACAGCAGCGCCTGTAGTTCCCTAGAAATCTACAGAGATCTGACATGTCATCTAAAACTTTGATAAACTTCTATAAATGCACAGTGAATAATTCTGACAGGTTGCATCATGGCCTGTTATTGAAACACCAATGCCCAAGAATGAAAAAGCCTTCAAAAATTGGTGAATACAGTCCAGTCCATCACAGGAAAAGCCACCCATTGAGCACATCTACAAGGAGCACTGGCACAAGAAAGCAGCGTCCATCATCAAGGACCCCAACATCCAGGCCATGCTTCCTTCTCACTGCTGCCTTTGGGAAGGAGGTACAGGAGCCTTAGGTCCCACACCACCAGGCTGAGAAACAGTTATTAACCTTCAAGCATCAGGCTCCTGAGACAGCATGGACAACTTCACTCACCTGAACACAACCTATGGAATAATTTTCAATGACTCCACAACTCATGTTCTCAGTATTATTTATTTATTCATTGTATTTGCATCATTTGTCTTTTGCACATTGGTTGTCAGTCTTTGTGTGTAGTTTGTGTGTATGTAGTTTGATTCTATTGTATTTCTTTATTCTGCTGTGAATGCCTGCAAGAAAATGAATCTATGAAAATACAGGGTGACATATATGTACTTTGAACTTTGAACAAATGAATAAGTGGCTCTCATGTCACATACCATCGTGACTTGGAAATCCATCTCTACGTCTCTAACGTTGCTGGGTCAAAATTCTTAATAGCACTGTGAAAGTCTAAAACCACCACTTGTGATGACTATTACAACAGGCAATGAGACTTCCTGAGGGATCTGAGCTCTCAGGTTTGGCTAGTTTCAAATACATTATGCATGAAGGGGAAATTCCATCAGCACAACACTGAGTGAAGATTATTCGATGCAGGTCTATCAAAGGTCAACCATCAGTAGCAAGCTACCAAACAATCTCTCTGAACACTTACTTCACAACACTTGAAAGATTAGTTCTGCAGTATATTTCACCAGTAATTGATACAGTCTAGGTTTAAATCAAGTTCGAACCAGAACCACTGTTATTGAAAATAATTTTCAATGAAATCTGAAGACTAGTGTTGCATTTATCAATTGAATAGTAGCATATGCCGCTATCCTGCATACACACCCTCTGGTGGAAGTATCAGGAAGTATTCAACAATGGTCTATTCATCTAGTCAATCTGTTACTTTAAAGTTGAAATTTTTTTTTAAAATGTTGACATTTTTAGAGTTTGCCTGACAACCAATCTGTATCTTGGAGATATCAAGCGAGTGGTCTCTTTTGTGGATTGCCTCTGGTGCTTCTCCTTTTCAGTCAGCACATTAATGGCCTGACTTTGATCAACTAATGATAATTTGTTTGTGCAAACACAAGGAAATCTGCAGATGCTGGAAATTCAAACAACACACACAAAATGCTGGTGGCTTGCTGTGTTCCACCAGCATTTTGTGTGTATAATTTGTTTGTGTCCTTTTGCCTATCCTTCAAGAGGGTAATTTACAATCAATTTAACCTGAGACAGAAGTCACAATGTTGCCAAAAGAAGCACTTCAAAGCTGTTTGGATAATGCTTACGTTGTTGTAGATGATATACATGCTGACGGTGTAACACCTGGAGGTTCAAAAGTGTGAGAGAATGTGGGGTATATGAATGTGAGGAAAGATTAGTGATAATTTGAGATTGTTGCTGGGTGAAGGATAAGGGTGTAGTGCATGGAGCAGTTTGTAAATCCAGTGTAGCTGATATTGAGAAGGAAGGGAGGATGACATAGACCACCTCGAATGGTTATTAAACCTTTTGAACTATTTGAGCTTCCCTCCTGCCATTCCCCAAGTGCTATATCCTAGTCAAGGATCGAGGTGGCTCAGTGGATTTCTACTTCCAGAGGTTTCCATTCATCCCTCCACCTCAGGCCACATAGAAGATCAGGAGTCTCATTTTCACCTGCGTTCCATCGCTTCTGCTAAATATCTTCATAAAAATGGTGAATTACATCTACTAGAGTTCAGATACATTGTACAAAGGGCTTCAAATAGCACTAGTCTGCTTCAACAGGAGTGTGTCAGTCATAAATAAACACCACTCAAATATGAACAAAGGGAGTATATTGAGAGATCAGCATTGAGAACCCATCACAATCTGAAGGAATCAGGAACATGAAGTTTAAGATTCTGCACAGAATCAACCACATGCCTCAATTTTGGATCACATTTTATGCAAATTATTTCCCAAAATGTATAAGGTATGGACCACTCCGGTGCCACGAATCAGGTACATTAGCAGAAATGTACTGTACTGCCTTATGGCATGCTACTCAAAACTGCAACTCTACAAGGCATAGGCCCACTAGGCAATAGGTTCATGGGCCAAGTGGCCTGGTTCTGCTCCTATATCTTATGATCTTATAGTCATGACAGAAAATCTTTAGTTGTTGTTCTCTATCTTGGCAAGTTTCCTTAACTTTATCCTTTACATTTAAACGTAAAATAGCTTCCAAAGAAAATCAATTACTGCTTGGAATGATTAACTATACTTTTATACATTTCCTACACCGCAGCATTGAGTACACCTCAAAGATATTGTACTGGGCATAAATATTTTAGGAATACTCTAACTTTTACAAGGAGCTATATAATAGCACAAATCTTTCTGTGGAAGGCTTTGGGATTCTTCTCCAAAGTAAATAAATCTGTTATATAAGAATATATTGCTTTTCTCAAGCCAATTAAAAAAAAACTTCTGGGAAATACTTCAACGTTGGCTCACTGACACTTTCCCAAGTGAATATGGAACTGGCCTGGCCATTTCAGCAATCTCATATCCTATGCAAAGTGCAAGAAATCCTCACTATCTCTCGCTTTGGTTCATTTACAATCACACCATGATAGATTTAGTTTAACAATCCCACACAGGATATTATAGCTAATGTCCACCGACCTACCAATGCCCTTTCTATCAATGAAAAGGAGCTGACATACATACCAATATAGTACACCATTAAACCATTGAAAGCCCCAGACATTTCCAGCAATGTAAGCAACTGACAGTGACCACGGCTTAGCCAAATGCACTTTGCTCAACAGATGGAGATTACCAGTCAATCCCTTAACATCAGAAAAAGTAATCAGCAGGCAAACCTTAATTCCTTCCATGACATTTTAAGGGGATCTCCACGACTTTCCACTTGCTGTAATGTGTATCTTCATTATACACCTTGTATGCATTTAAAATAATTTTATCAATACTTTTATGACAGGTCCTTCTATTTCCCAGAGGAACTTGACTCTCACGCAAACTCACTTAAAGTTCAAACTTTTCAATATCATATTTCTTTTACCCAAAACTGAAGAGAATTGATTTGCCATTATAGACAAGCAGTCACCAGCTATACAGTGACAATCTTAGCACATAATCCCCTTCTGCTAATTCCCTTATGAGTAGTAACTTCAATGTCAAAGGAAGCAAGCAGCTTTCGTCATAAACCACTCAATTCTAACTTCTTTGTAATTCACTACCATGTTTTCATGTGGTCATCACAGGATAGAATTAGTTTCAGGATTAAAATCCATCTTGAAAAGTACTCAGCTCGTCTGAAGTCAAGAAGTAATTTCAAGAAGCAGAGACTGTTGGGCCTTCTCCGGACTAAAAATCCCAAAACACCCATCAAATCAATATTGAAGATGAACAGATTTCAATTCAGGTCAAATGCTTATTGAGTAAAACTGAAAGTGAAGTGACCGTTTCCTCTGTTTTATTAAACAGTCAATCAGCAATCAACCATGATTAGTGAAACACATGAACAGCCCTACATGTTTCATTTACCTGGCTCTAATAGTGATCAATAAATAAAATGAGACTTGTACTGTGAGCTACACAAAGAGGAGATGGTTCACAATACTCATCTGTCACCTGCTTAATTTTTGGGATCAGAGGTATGTGCCTTTGCAAGTAGCTAAAGAAATTAGACCTGCACTCTTTGGAGTTTATAAAAATGAGAAGTTTTTTTATGAAACATCAAGATCTCTTCACCAGCAGGATAATCTTGACCAAAGGGACATAGTTACAGAATTAGGGGTTATCAAGTAAAATTACCTGGCGGAACTTATTGTGACTGATCTCTGGAATTCTCCACCCCTGAATGTTGTGTGACGGGTAAGAGTGTATATCTATAGTTGTAATAAAAGAACAAGTGACATTGGTTCAGTTTAATATCAGAGAATACAATATATGACCTGAAATCCTCACTCTTTGCACACATCCACAAAACAAAAAAAAAACAAATAATGAATGATAGAACGTGTTAGAACCCCAAAGCCCTCCTCACCAATGCACAGGAAGCAGCAAAGGCATCAACCCTCCCCCCCCCCCCACTTTCTCCAGCTAGAGCATCAACACCCACCACCACCCACCATGCAAGCAATAGCAAACACCCCCAGAGAGACCATGATCTAGAGTCCATCAAAAACTACTGCCCATTGCTACATTTAACTACCTCAGACAGGCTCTCTCAAGGGAGAGAGAGATATCGCTTCCACAACAATGAAAGGGCAGATCAACAGCTTGCTGTTTCAATGTTGCAATCGGCTGCATCGCTGATCCAAGTTCTCTGACTTGAAGATTAACAGACTCTCACTTACCATCAAGAAAGGGAGAGAGAGAAAGAGATCATTCAAGTACCAGGGCCTTCCAACAGCAGTCTAACCAACAGCCTGTTATCCCAATATTTCTATCTCCCGAGACAATTCTATCTGCAACATCGGAGAGGAGCCGGGTCATCCACAGGGCCACACCCTGAAAGCACACTTCTTCCAGGCTGTAGCTGGAGATACCAAAACTCCAGGCCACAAGGTGAGTCCAAAAACAAGAACCATAGTTTGAGCTACAGGTGCAGATCACAGAATCCAACACATTGAAAAGAAAGACATGAAAATAGAACAAGAAACTGGTTTTTGCACGACTGGAAGAAGTCCCCTAGATCTGCAAAAACCTCTGGCACCATCTTTAGCTCCTCCCATCCCCTAATAAAATTATTAGGGGCATAAATAAGAACTACGTTCCAGGGTCAAGAGAATCTAGAACAAACTCTAAGAACTACAGGGCACAGGTTATAATGTGAAAGGAAAGAAATTTAAAGGAAATCTGGGTGCAGGTTTTTCATACAGAGAATGGTGAATGTCTGGAATGAGCTGCGAGAGACAGTGGTGATAGATACAATTACAAATTTTAAAAGACATTTGAAAGATGTAGAGAGATACAGACCTAATATGGGAAAATGGAATGAGTGTAAATAAGGTTCAAGATTAGCAAGGATGAGGTGTGCAGTACATTGCTATAATTCTATGTATTTATAACATAAAGGTTGTTAATTACAAGCAATTTATAATTAATGTAGTTTGAGAATTTGCAAACAAATCTGAAAATAAATTGACCATAAAGCAAGCAACTGTCTTTGAAACTATTTTGCTTTTAGAGAAGGAAAACTGTTTCCCTTGCCATACCTGATAAATACACCCACCATCCCACAAAATCACACAGCAATATGATTGACCTTTAACTCTGAAGTGATATTGCAATCTATTCTGTTATATTAAACCATAACCGAGATAGCAGAACTACAGGAATTAAAGGCTATACACTTAGGGCAACCAGAGACTAGTTACTGACTTTCTCAGCAAAGCCTACATCTCATAAAGTAACATCCAAATACCAGAAACAGATTCTAGTTCGTGTAACCTTATCCTTCTATCCATCTCAAATAAATTATAGGAAAGTTAGAGGGAACTTGATTGAAGCATATTTGAACCGGAGGTCTCTTGATAGGATCAACATCTTAAGGGAAAATCTATATTTAAGACACTATTGAGGTGACTTTTTTGTCTCTTAGTATAAAAAAGGATCTAGTGCTTTCCCAGCGTGTATGACGAATAAACTCTTCTCAGGCTTCCACCCAGGTACAGGGATCTATTTTAACCAATGCTTTGATGAAAAACTCTGCTATCTTCATCAGGGATGATGCCAGGGAATGTCCAATTTGGTGGTATTTATACCCCCATTGTCAATCCCTCATGATTGGTTAGTCCTCATCCAGTCAGGTTTCCGCTCTCCCACCTTGCTTACCATCAAATTCCAGTTCTTACCTAGAGCGAGACCCTCATCTTTATTAATATTCTTTTCCTTTAGTTTTATTTCAATAGCTTCCTTCAACAGGCAGACCCAAAAGCCATTGGTGCAGCACAGTAGTTTTGTGCCATTGATGTCAATCCTATGATCATTGTGAATGCAATGTCCTACAGCTGCTGATTTCTCCAGGTAGCACAAAAGGATACCCCTCCTGTTCTCCTTGATGTGGATTTCCACCGTGCGTCCCATCTGGCCAATGTACACTGCTCCACATTCACAAGGAATCCTTTAAACACCAGCCACACAAGCTGTGAGTTGAGCTTCTTTATGGCTTTGTAAATCCAGGATTTCTTCAGGATCCTGACAATCCTTCCAGAACCCATGGAGATATAGGGAAAACAGCCGGTGGCCATAGGTTCCTCCTCATTGTTAGGTTTCCTGGTTTTTCTGTCAGCCCTTTTAAGGGCCTGATTAACAAGTCTTTGAAACTCTTCCACATAGGGCAGTGGAAGTAAAGTATTTTCATATTGTAAGTCAGAACAGATAGGTTTGTGATATGTAAAGGAGGGATTATAAAGTTCCCAGAGGTGGACAGGAAGGCAGAGTTGAGGTTACAATCAGTTTGGCCACAATTCTGTTGAATGGCAAAGCAGGGTTGAGTGACTCAGTCTTCTATTACTGCTCTTAATCTGTACATTTGCAGTCCATAATCAGCCCTCAACAGTTTCATCTGGTGTAAATTTTCATATTCTCTGAACACAAAGTTATCAAATAAGGGGGAAAAAAATCCAAAAGGCACAGATGTTAATATCCCTTAAGCCAATAGGTTGTGAGTACTTGCTCGAGACTGCCTTGATATTAGGAGTGGTATTGGGTTAACATGCAGGGGTTTCGAAGTGGGCACTCTCTTCCTTGATGTTTTATTGTTTAGCCCACTACATCTGAAAACGGTACAATGGTGACTTCTGACATCCCAGTTTCACCCCCCCCCCCCCTCATTGTGTCCTCCTACTCCATTGATGCTATCTTGCAGCCCAGGAGAGCTCTTTACACTTGATCCAAAGTCAGTGACTGCTTCTTTCTGCCATCTCTGATGGCTTGCTATAGAGCCTGACCATGGATCCCCAGCGTCTGCAGCATTTTGATGGTGGATGTAGCTATAAATCCCTTACAACCCACTTTTCACAGGGCAACTTCTGTTTTTCCAGCCTGGTCTCTGAGGTTCAGCTGCTAGATCTGCATGGTATAGTCTGTTGCACACATATGCTTCAGCTACTACATCCTCCCACGGGACTGTGAGTTCCACGATGTAGACAATCTGTAATGAATTGCACCAGAGCACCAAGTCTGGCCTGTGGTTGGTGGTAGCAATTTCCAGTTATGGACAACATTCTTCTGTCCTGTTTCAGGCTTAGGAAGGAGATTAGTTGATCTTTTCTCTCCCTCTTGAACAAATGCTGCTGGGGTCAGTGTTAGTTATTCGAAGGGGCAAGGAGTCGGTTGCTAATCTCTTGGTTTCAATTGCCATTGCCAGACTCTTCATGACCTGGTTGTGTTGCCACGTGTATCTGCCTTGTGTGAATACTGGTTTTGCAGCTTGCCAAGATATGCTTGAGGAATCAGGCACAGGGAACAAGTTAGGTCCTCACCAAACCACTGGTGGAGGATTTTTTTGTGAGGGAAGCACATCATATGTAGCCTGATGAGAACACTAAATCTGTTTACTTCCATCTCCCATAAATCCTCCCAGCTGATTTTCCTCCTCTCAATGCTTTCCCACCACATCCATTACCTCTGTTTATTCAGGGAGACGGCCTTCGCACTTCTGTCCGACTTTTCTTGGCGCCAGTTACAAAAACTGTTTTTAATAGTAAAGTAGCATCAAAGCTAGAAAATAAATTTATCATTTATCATTTGGATCTGAAGATCATCCCTAAGAGAGAAACTGTTGAAACTTTAAACATGTTAATAATGAGAGACATTTAAGCAACAAGAATAAAAAAAACACTTCTGGTTCACATCTTTATGGAAAAAAACTTTAGTGGATAAGTTCCAAACATCCTTCTTCACTGCAGTTTTGTGAGTGTTATTCTCTGACTTTGAAAATACCATGAGCATTGATTTGCAAAACAAATATTATTATGACCTTGTTTGATGGATTACGTTGCTAAATAGATAGAGTGGAAACTTCCTCAATCTCTTTCTAGGGTTGAAGACACAGGATTTCTTCTATCCATGTCATTATAGTGTAAAGTATCTTGGTATTTCAAGATGTGTAATGCCTAGTTCCAATGTGTAGAACTTCATCCCTTATTTCTCAATATGAATGATTGCCATGATTCCCTCTCAGCAAAGTCATGGTTTGGGTTCTATGTAGTCCAGTTAACATAGTTCTATTGTCAAACAAGAGAAAATCTGCAGATGCTGGAAATCCAAGAAACACACACAAAATGCTGGAGGAGCTCAGCAGGCCAGGCAGTATCTATGGAAAAAAGTACAGTCGATGTTTCAGGCCAAAACCCTTCAGCAGGGCTGGAGAATAAAAGCTGAGGAGTAGATTTAAAAGGTGGGGGGAGGGGAGAGAGAAACACGAGGTGATAGGTGAAACCTGGAGGGGGAGGATTGAGGTAAAGAGCTGGGAAGTTGATTGGTGAAAAAGACAGAAAGCGATGAAAGAAAGGGGGCAGGAGCAGCAGAGGGAGGTGATGGGTGGGCAAGGAGATAAGATGAGAGAGGGAAAAGGGGATGAGAAATGGTAGGGGGAAGAGGGGGCATAACCAGAAGTTTGAAAAATCAATGTTCATGCTATCAGTTATCAGGTTGGAGGCTACGCAAATGGAATATAAATGAAAGAGATAGTTCTCTTACATTTCCCGCGTCTGCTGTTATCCCATCCTCCTGTCAGCCGAGCGAGGATAGGGTTCCTCTTGTTCTCACCTAATACCCCACCAGCCTCTGCATCCAGCACACAATTCTCCGAAATTTCTGCCACCTCCAATGGGACCCCACCACCAGGCACATCTTTCCCTCCCTCCCACTTTCTGCCTTACGCAGGGATCACTCCCTTGTCCATTCATCCCTCCCCGCTGGTTTCCCTCCTGGCACTTATCCTTGCAAGCAGAACAAGTGCTATACCTGCCCCTACACCTCCTCCCTCACTACCATTCAGGGTCCTGAACAGTCCTTCCAGTTGAGGCGACACTTCACCTGTGAATCTGTAGGGGTGATATAATATATTCGGTACTCCCAGTGTGGCCTCCTGTATATCGGTGAGACCAGACATAGATTGGGAGACCGCTTCACCGAGCACCTACCAGCCAGAAAAAGTAGGATCTCCCAGTAGCCACCCATTTTAATTCCACTTCCCATTCCCATTCTGATATGTCCATCCAAGGCCTCCTCCACTGTCATGATGAGGCCACGCTTAGGTTAGAGGAAAAACACCTTATATTCTGTTTGGGTAGCCTTCAACCTGATGACATGAACAGTGATTTCTTATACTTCCAGTAAGGCCTCCCACCACACCCCACCTTCACCATTTCCCATCCCCTTTTCCCTCTCTCACCATATCTCCTTGCCCACCCATCACCTCCCTCTGGTGTTCCTCCCCCTTTTCTTTCTTCCATGGCCTTCTGTCTCTTTCACCAATCATCTTCCCAGCTCTTTACTTCATCTCTCCCCCTCCAGCTTTCATCTATCACCTTGTGTTTCTCTCTTTCCTCCCCCCCACCTTTTAACTATACTCCTCAACTTTTTTTCACCAGTCCTGCCAAAGGGTTTCGGCCTGAAACTTTGAGTGTACTCTTTTCCATAGATGCTGCCTGGCCTACTGAGTTCCTCCAGCATTTTGTGTGTGTATTGCTGTAGCTCTATTGTCTATATGTTTGGTCAAAGCAGAGAAGAATGCCTCATAGCTTTCTCAGTTTCCAAAGCAAAACATTTATTTGGACTTCCACTGTGGGCTGGTATCCTGCTTGCTTCACAGGTTCTTGAGGTTATGCAGCTGTCTTTGTAATTTCAACACTGATTACATTTGCGAGTTACATTTGCAGGTAGTTTGCAGATTGGTATTTGCTTGTACTAATGAAATTAAAACTTTTATTCTAGCTCAGTGCTCTCTATCAGGCATTTCTCTCTGTCTGAAATCTAAGTTGTGAGCTGCTTTTGAGTGACGGGTAGTACATCATGCAGAAGTGTAGAAGAGAAACTCAGATATATTTGTTCTGTACAATTTCACTCCTTTTTGAAAATCTGGTTGAGTGATGGTACAACAACAACTATTCAACGTTAGCAAAAAGAAAGAGCTAATTATTGACTACAGGATGAAGAATACACAAGTCCATGAGCCAATCTCTATGGGATTGCAGGTGGTGTAGCTTTAAATTCCTTGGCGTTATCTTTTCAGTGGATCCGTCCTGGGACCAGCACAAAGAAAGCACAACTGCATCTCTACTTTCTTTGAGATTTGTGTAGATTTGGTCACCAAAAACTGACAAATTTCTATAGATGCACAGTGAAGAGAATAGAACCATAGAACCATAGAACACTACAGCACAGTACAGGCCCTTCAGCCCTCCATGTTGTGCTGACCCGTATAATCCTTTAAAAAAGTACTAAACCCACACTACCCCATAACCCTCCATTTTTCTTTCATCCATGTGCTTGTCCAAGAGGCTCTTAAATACCCCTAATGTTTTAGCCTCCACCACCATCCCTGGCAAGTCATTCCAGGCACTCACAACCCTCTGTGTAAAAAACTTACCCCTGATGTCTCCCCTCAACTTCCCTCCCTTAATTTTGTACATATGCCCTCTGGTGTTTGCTATTGGTGCCCTGGGAAACAGGTACTGACATTCCACCCTATCTATGCCTCTCATAATCTTGTAGACCTCTATCAAGTCCCCTCTCATTCTTCTACACTCCAAAGAGAAAAGCCCCAGCTCTGCTAACCTTGCTTCATATGTCTTGTTCTCCAAACCAGGCAACATCCTGGTAAATCTCCTCTGCACCCTCTCCATAGCTTCCACATCCTTCCTATAATGAGGTGACCAGAATTGAACACAATACTCTAAGTGCGGTCTCACCAGAGATTTGTAGAGTTGCAACATGACCTCTCTACTCTTGAACTCAATCCCCCTGTTAATGAAGCCTAGCATCCCATACGCCTTCTTAACTACCCTATCAACCTGAGCAGCGACCTTGAGGGATGTATGGATTTGAACCCCAAGGTCCCTTTGTTCATCCACACTCTTAAGTAACTGACCACTAATCCTGTACTCAGTCTTCTGGTTTGTCCTTCCAAAATGCATCACCTCACACTTGTCCGGATTGAACACCATCTGCCATTTTTCTGCCCAACTCTACAGCCTGTTTATATGCTCTTGTAACCTTCGACCACCTATAGCTCCATCCACAACTCCTCCAATCTTCGTGTCATCTGAAAACTTACTTACCCATCCTTCCACCTCTACATCCAGGTCATTTATAAAAATCACAAATAGCAGGGGTCCCAGGACAGATCCCTGCGGCACTCCACTAGTCACCGACCTCCAGGCAGAATATTTTCCTTCCACAACTACCCTCTGCTTTCTTCTTTTAAGCCAATTTTTATCCAAACAGCATCAAGGTTCCACTTATCCCATGCCTCATGACTTTCTGGATGAGTCTCTCATGAGGGACCTTGTCAAATGCTTTGCTAAAGTCCATGTAGACCACATCCACTGCCCTACCCTCATCAATTTCTTTTGTTACCTCTTCAAAAAACTCAATCAGGCTCGTGAGGCATGATCTTCCCCTCACAAAGCCATGTTGACTATCCATGAGTAGACTGTACTTCTCCAAATGCTCATAGATCCTATCCTTAAGAATCTTTTCCAGTAGTTTGCATACCACTGACGTAAGACTCACTGGTCTATAGTTCCCAGGTTTCTCCCTATTACCTTTTTTAAACAAGGGAACTACATTTGCCATTCTCCAGTCCTCCGGCACTTCCCCTGCAGCCAAAGAGGATTCAAAGATCATGGCTAATGCTCCTGCGATCTCTTCTTTCAATTCCCATAACAACCTGGGGTGTATCATATCTGGCCTTGGGGATTTATCAATCTTAATGTTTTTAAGAAGATCCAGCACTTCTTCTTCCTTAATCTCCACACTGTCCAGCACACAGGCCTGCTCTAATTCGACCTCATCCTGATCAAGATCCTTTTCACTTGTGAGTACTGAAGTAAAGTATTCATTTAGGACCTCCCCAACCTCCTCCGCCTCCAGGCACATGTTGTCCTCTTTATCCTTTAGCAGTCCCATCTTCGTTCTCGTCATCCTCCTATTCTTCACATATGCATAGAACGCCTTGGGGTTCTCCTTAATCCTACATGCCAAGGCCTTCTCATGCCCCCTTCAAGCTCTCCTAAGTCCTTTCTTTAGCTCCTTCCTGGCTACCCTATATTTCTCATAAGCCCCTCCTACTTCCTGCTTCTTATATCTAATATATGCTTCCTTTTTTCTCTTGACGAGTTGCCTCACGTGTTTCGTCAGCCATGGTTCCCTTTTCCTACCATATTTTCCTTGCCTCAGTGGGACAAACCTATCCTGAACCCAGCTCAAGTGGTCCCTAAACTTCTCCCACATTACTTCTGTGCTTTCCCTTCATTACTTCTGTGCAGAATGTTAACTGATTGCATTATAATTGGTATGGAAACACCAATGTCCAGGAAGCAATAAGACAACAGTAAGTGGTGGATACAGCCCGGTCCTTTACAGCCAAAGCCTTCCCCACTGAGCAAATTTACACAAGGCTTTGCCGCAAGGAGCAGCATCTACCATCAAGGACCCCACCATCCAGACCATGTTCTTCTCTCACCAATGTCACTGGCAGGAGTTACAGAATCCTTAGGTCCCACACAATCAGGTTTCAGAACAGCTATTACCCTACAACCATTAGGCTCCTGAACCAGCATGGATAACTTCTCTCATCGTAACTCTGAGCTGATTGTACAACTCTGCCAAGGACTCTTTATAACTCGTGTTCTCAGTGCTATTATTTTTGTTTGCACTATTTGCTTTCTTTTGCATTTTAGTTGTTTGTCTTTATTTCCTGTATGCATACTTCTTCATGAATTCTGTTGGATTTCTTTATTTTCTTGCAAGAAAATGAATCTCAAGGTAGTATATGTCAATGTACATATACTTTGATAATAATTTTACTTTGAACTTTGTAGCCCTTTGCACAATGGCAGAAACAGAATTTACCCAGTGCAGTCTGTTTACACAGCCATAACATAATCTTTCTAAACTGCAATTGCTGCCCTCATATTTCAGTGGATGAGGTCGCTCCACAAAAAACAAGATATTGAATTCTCTGAAGCATTTTTCACATTTTTATTAATTTAATTTCACTTGGAGAGAACATAACTGATACATTATAAATATTTCATTTAATCAGCTACAGCTGTAGTTATTATGGCTCATTAGCCACAAGATAATTGTTCCCTGAGCTTTTGCCTACAATATAAAATAATCACTTTTCTAATATACTATTTAATGCAAATTAACATTCCCATCTAATATATGAATAATAAACATCATCAGTCTTAAGTACAGAACTTCAACCCATATGATTGACCCAAGGGAAGTTACTAACCTGGTAAAGGAACAAAAACAATCTGTCTAGGATTACAGCTTGGATTGTATTCTATACCAGCAGCAGGTTGTGGCCTAAATGATGAAAGGAGCAAACACTGGGTGCAGTTTCTGTAAAATGAATAACACTTAATCACTGGATGAGCAATTGAATTCTCAAAGCATGAACGTGCTGGATAATGGGATTAGTGTGGATGGGTACTTGATGGTCAGTGGGAAAATGGTTAGCTGAAAGATCTGAATCTGTGCATTTAACTTTAGGTCACAGCAATCGAGGTCAATGAAGTTTCTGCAAGTCCCAAAACCAAACACAGAATAGATAGCACAGCTTTGCAAATAAACAATACCGTCTGAAGAGCACAGATTGGTCCATAGACT
This sequence comes from Hemitrygon akajei, assembly GCF_048418815.1. Lineage (NCBI taxonomy): Eukaryota > Metazoa > Chordata > Chondrichthyes > Myliobatiformes > Dasyatidae > Hemitrygon > Hemitrygon akajei. Next base: position 19,410,238 of record NC_133145.1, on the reverse strand, counting down.
AAGAGATATGGTTTGCAAAGTGAAGACCATGAGGCGTTCTCAAATGTTAATGTAAAAGAAATGGGGTTATGTTCTTTGAGTCTGCATCAAATCGGGCAACATGGCTAAGTTGTTTGTCATTGCAATAATTGAAATTGTATTGAATCTCCTCCTGTTACCTTTGATCTTAAGGGTATAAAAGTGAGATGCACTTTTGAGCTTGTGAGACTCTACCAAGAGTGTCTCCGGAAGAATGCCTGCTTGCTGTGAAGAATAAAGACCTTTATATCACAAACTTCAGTGTTTCTTTGGTGACTTTAATCACCATCACATATGGATCAGAATCAGAAGCAGAGTGGCCATTTCAATAAGAGAGAAACTGTACCCATTTCCAATTACATCAAGTGAACCATGCACATCAATCTATCTATATTCATTAGAAACCTTCCCTAACCTTGATCTTCTTACCAGGGAGTATATTATATACAGGCTTCTCATTAGTAGTGCTATTGTCTCACCTTTGGGGAAATCCTCAAACGTACAAGTGATGTAAAACTGTCTTGTTGACATTACCCCTTCAACCTCATGAACCATTTCAGAACGAAAAGCACATAACCATTATGTTTCAGGATTAAGTACAGAAACTCTCCAAAATGCAGCCATCAGAATAGCTTCCAAGAGATCAAGGAGGATGGTAATGAGCTTTCATTCATAGATTACTTTTCAGGAGCTCAGGATTTTGGTCTAAATAAGTATGAGAGACATAGAGTAGATATTGGTGACCTTTTCAACATGACAGAAGTATCAGGAACTAGGACGCACAGATTAAAAGGTAAGTAGGAAGCTCTTTTTTTGTCACGGTCCGATCTGTTGACTCCTCACTTCTGTTAATTCCTTTTTCCCTGTGTTCCACCAAGCTCCTTGATTGAGGCACCTGATTGTCATCTGAACTGGCAGCATAAAAACTCCGGCTTACATCTACTCAGGGTGGGACCATCACCTGAGCCAGTGCAGCAATGCACGTTCTGGCAATGCCGAGAATAGTGGACTCTTTGTTGCTTCGGTGCCTGGGGTTGCTTTGGGAATTCTGTCGTTTTCGTGGGCAGCTGAGTTTTGCCAGCCGTTTGCCGCTACTCCAAGTCAAGATACGAATTGTCTATCATTGTTGGGTTTTGTCGTCTCATGTCCAGCTGAGTATTGCAGGCCATTTGCCGCTACACCAAGTCCAAGTCCAGGCTCCACGTTCAAGCCTAAGTCCAGGCACCATGTCCAGGTTCAAGTCCAGGCTCCATGTTCAAGCCTAAGTCCAGGCACCATGTCCAGGTTCAAGTCCAGGCTCCACGTTCAAGCCTAAGTCCAGGCACCATGTCCAGGTTCAAGTCCAGGCTCCATGTTCAAGTCCGAGTCCAAGTCCAAGCTCTGTGTCCAAGTCTAAGTCCAAGTCCAGACTCTGTGTCCGAGTCTAAGTCCGAGTCTAGGCTCCATGTCCAAGTTCAAGTCCCGGATCAGTGTCCAAGTTCGAGTCCCAGCTCCGTGTCTGAGTCCAAGTCCAAGTCTGGGTTCTGTGCCTGAGTCCAAGTCCAGGCTCTGTGTCCGAGTCCACGTTCAGGCTCCGTGTCCGAGTCCAAGTCCAGGCTCCGTGTCTGAGTCCAAGTCCAGGCTCCGTGTCTGAGTCCAAGTCCAGACTCCGTGTCCGAGTCCAAGTCCAGGCTCCGTGTCCGAGTCCAAGTCCGGGCTCCGTGTCCAAGTCCAAGTCTGGGCCCCGTGTCTGAGTCCAAGTTCAGGCTCTGTGTCCGAGTCCAAGTCCAGGCCCCATGTCCAAGTCCAAGTCCGGGTCTAGGCTCCGTATCTGAGTCCAAGTCTGGGCTCCATGTCCGAGTCCAAGTCCGGGCCCCGTGTCTGAGTCCAAGTCTAGGCTCCGTGTCTGAGTCCAAGTCCGGGCCCCGTGTCTGAGTCCAAGTCCGGGTCTAGGCTCCGTGTCTGAGTCCAAGTCCGGGTCTAGGCTCCGTGTCTGAGTCCAAGTCCAGGCCCCGTGTCTGAGTCCAAGTCCAGGTCTAGGCTCCGTGTCTGAGTCCAAGCCCGGGCTCCATGTCCAAGTCCAAGTCCGGGCCCCATGTCCGAGTCCAAGTCCGGGTCTAGGCTCCGTGTCCGAGTCCAAGTCCAGGCTCCGTGTCCGAGTTCAAGTCTAGGCTCCATGTCCGAGTCCAGGTCTAGGCTCCGTGTTCGAGTCCAAGTCCGGGCCCCATGTCTGAGTCCAAGTCTGGGCCCCGTGTCTGAGTCCAAGTCCAGGCTCCATGTCCGAGTCCAACTCCAGGCTCCGTGTCCGAGTCCAAGTCCGGGCCCCATGTCTGAGTCCAAGTCCGGGTCTAGGCTCCGTGTCTGAGTCCAAGTCCGGGCCCCGTGACCGAGTCCAAGTCCGGATCTAGGCTCCGTGTCCGAGTCCAAGTCCGGGCCCCATGTCTGAGTCCAAGTCTGGGCCCCGTGTCCAAGTCCAAGTCCAGGCCCCGTGTCTGAGTCCAAGTCCAGGCTCCATGTCCGAGTCCAACTCCAGGCTCCGTGTCCGAGTCCAAGTCCGGGCCCCGTGTCTGAGTCCAAGTCTGGGCCCCGTGTCCAAGTCCAAGTCCGGGTCTAGGCTCCGTGTCTGAGTCCAAGTCCGGGCCCCGTGACCGAGTCCAAGTCCGGGTCTAGGCTCCGTGTCCGAGTCCAAGTCCAGGCTCCATGTCTGAGTCCAAGTCTGGGCCCCGTGTCTGAGTCCAAGTCTGGGCCCCGTGTCTGAGTCCAAGTCCGGGCTCCGTGTCCGAGTCCAAGTCCAGGCTCCGTGTCCGAGTCCAAGTCTGGGCTCCGTGTCCGAGTCCAAGTCCGGGCTCCATGTCCGAGTCCAAGTCCGGGTCTAGGCTCCGTGTCTGAGTCCAAGTCTGGGCTCCGTATCTGAGTCCAAGTCTGGGCTCCGTGTCTGAGTCCAAGTCTGGGCTCCGTGTCCGAGTCCAAGTCCGGGCTCCGTGTCCGAGTCCAAGTCTGGGCTGTGTCTGAGTCCAAGTCTGGGCTCCGTGTCTGAGTCCAAGACCGGGTCTGGGCTCCGTGTCTGAGTCCAAGTCTGGGCTCCGTGTCCGAGTCCAAGTCTGGGCTCCATGTCTGAGTCCAAGTCCGGGTCTAGGCTCCGTGTCTGAGTCCAAGCCCGGGCTCTGTGTCCAAGTCCAAGTCCAGGTTCCATGACCAAGGTCTGGGTTCAAGTTCCTCTGGTTTGTTGTCCAGCATTCACGTTCATATAAGCATCTAATCCTCGCTCTTCAGCCTTCTTTGCAAATATTAATAAACACACTTCTGTTAATGTTACCTACATGCAGTTGGGTCTACTCCCAGTCGCCCAGTGCAACATTTTCGGCCAGAGGATGGTGGAGATATAGAACACAATGCCTGAATGGTTGCTGGAAGCCAGTACCCTCACAACATTTAAATAGACTGATGCTCATTCGAATAGCCAAGGCTGTTAAAGGTGATCAGTAAATGTAGATAATTGATGGTCAGGATGGACATTGTTTCTGTGCTGAATGATTATGACTTACTAAATCAATTCACAGCAAATGAAAGACTTTCCAAAATGTAGTTACTGATGCACTGCAGAATAAGGTACAGGCAATTGGATCTTACAAATAGAATATCATAAACAGCATGATTCAATATAAGTGAACATAAAGTAAAAACAAGTCTTCTGAAATTGCTGTCTGAATGCAATCATCCGACCACTAGGGGCAATTGATAACAATACAATCACATCTTTTAAACAAAATTTATGTCTAAGGATTACCACTTCTTTTCCATCTTAATGTGGCATATTCCTGCTTTGAATTTTCATATAGCCTACAACATCTATTGAATTGGAATCCCATTTATTATCATCAATGTATGACATGAAATTTGCAATAATGTGCAAAGACATATATAGTGAAAATAATGGGCAATGTTTATGGACCTATCAGAAATCAGTGTGGGGAAGAGCTGTTCCTAAATCATTGAGCATGGGTCATCAGTTTTTTGTACTTCTATCCTTTTGGTAGTGAAGGGAAGAGGATGTGTTCCAAGTGGTGAGGGTCCTTGGTGATGGATTCCATGTTCTTGAGGCACTGCCTCTTGAGGATATCCTCAACAGTGGAAGGATTGCTGAGTCTATAACCCCTGAAGCCCCATATGATCCTGTGCATTGGGACTTCCATACCAAGCAGTAATGCAATCAGTCAGAATGTTCTTCACTGTACTTCTTCAAAGGTTCAAAGGTTCATTTACTATTAAAGTATGTATGTAGTATACAACTCTGAGATTCGTCTTCTCCAGATAGCAACAAACCAAAGAAAAACCATGGAAGTTAAGTTCAGAGAGAAACAGCAAACCCATTGACATGATCATCAACCCCCACACAAAAGACAACAAAAACATTGCCCACCCCCCCCCCCCATGTCACCCTTCTCTCAGCACAAAACTAACAAAAATGCAACAAAACATTGACCCCCCTCCAAATCCTTCCCCCCGGCACAAAAAAACAACAAGAAAGGACAGCGAAAACACGGAATATAAAAACCATAGGACTGAAAAAAAGTCCATAGTCCAGAGTCTGTAGTCCAAAATCCATATACAGTAACCCCAGTAACACTCACCAGCATTATCGAAAGAGAGGGACTTCAGGCACAGCAATGGACCACACAGGCCTCCGTTTCGGCAGTAAAGCAATCCCATCAGCAATCAAAAGTCATCGGTGCTCGCTTTCTGCATTCGTCTCAATGTTTTAATTTTCCTCTTCGCTTTAATCACCAAATAATGGAAGTGACATGAATAAGAGAAGTGAATAACTCTGTAGAAATTTGTAGGGGTCTTTGGTGACATACAAATTCTCCTCAAGCTCCTAATTAAATAAAGCTGCTAGTGTGTCTTTTTAATGGTTCCTGGCATCATTGTTCTCTAAAGACTCGAGTTGATGGGATCACAGAGGAAAGGCTACTGTATTGGAAAAGATCAGACTATTAACTTCTGACGATGTTTTTGAGCATTTTGTCTACTTTAATTTACTGGTAAACATAAAGTATCCAGGGATGTAAAGTTCAGCTCTTTGATCAGGGCCAAGGTGCAAAACATATTACTAACAACACACAACACAAAGCACAATTGGTTACAGTTGCAGAAAAACATACAGTCACAAAGAAAAGAAAATGTAGCCCAAATCTCACAGATGCCACAGCTCTCTACCACACTATCTCCAGCGACTCCTCCCTTGGGTGACCGCAACAGGCGATCCCGTGACAAAGACCTAGTCCTTGTCAGAACCAAGGCATTCCCTTGCCATTGGATCTCCAACAGGGTCTTGTGATCACAATAAAAATATCCAAGACAATCACACACAATGCATATTGTCTCAACAGAACAATGATATGCATCAAGAACAGGAAACAATACAACAACGGTATGCAATAAGTCCAGCTCCATTGCTGTCAAGCAACTCACTGATGGGATAGTTCTGCATTACTTGGTGTTCTTGATATCCAGCAGTGACTTGTGATTGTACAAATGAAGTAAAAGCCAAACAAATGATATCTTTGATTTGACCTAGAGTGGCCGCTGCATTTGAGTGCACTGTCATCTTACCAGCAACTAAGGTAGTGTTTTGGGTTGTGCCAGCTGGTTCAAGAACCAGATGACTTAATGGAGGCAGCTGTTCGTAAAATCGATGGCATGGGGTTTCAGACATCTATACTTCCTCCACAATACTAGTTTCAAGAAAATGGCAAGGCCCAGATGGTGGGGACCTCTGATGATAGATGCTGCCTTCTTAAGGCTGGGCCTTATGTAGATTCTTCCAGTGCTGTGGAGAGATGTACCAGTCATGTACTGGGCCAAGTCCACTGCTCTCTACAGCTTCCTGCATATTCAAACTGGTGTACCAGACACATGCTGCAAACATTCAGGGTACTTTCTGTAGAAGTTTGTTAGAGTGTTCAGTGATAAGTCAAACATCCTTAACCTTGTAAGAGAGTAAAGATGCAGGTGTGCCTTCCTTGTGATTGCATCTATGAGCTGGGCTCTGGGCAGGTTACCTGATACATTCATCCCAGGAATTTAAAGCTGCTGATCCTTTCCATTGCCAATCCACCTTCATACCATGTGTGCTTTCAAATTCATCCTGTGATACTTTACTAGATGAACTGTGGAAGGAATTTAAAGTACTACTATGTTCATTTTGACCTGTATGTGCCACAACACCAATTAAATGAGTATCGGAAACTCAATCATTTGAAATCCTATACAATTTTAATGAATCATACTACCACAGAGAAAGAAGGATCAAGATCTCACAGAAGGTCACAACTCATTTTCTTATTACCATCTTGGATAATCCTCTTTCAACTACTGTCACTAGTTAACATAACGGCATTATGCTTATAGAACTCATTTTTGTATGCAATGTCATTTTCAGGACATTGTTCAACCACTAGTGGGCATTGATGACCAGGTAATGGCAACATCTCTTAAAGAAACCTTGCAGTTCTTAAAAGTTTATCACAGATGAATAAAACAAATGGCCACATCATCTGTTTTTGTGGAACATTTGTGAAGAAATAGATACTGGACGGGAATGTGCTCTGCTCTACTCAAAACTATATCACACGAGGGGGTCAAGTGAAACCTTATGTAGGTGGGTTGCTCCTCAGAAATCACTGTGGCTCCTTTCAAAATTGTTCCATTGTGTACGCCAGGCTTTAAATTTGTATCTCAGATGCACAAAACTTAGTAATGGCAAGGGATCTTTGCACAAGCTTAAATTTAATCATTTAACAAATATTTTAACTGAACATTTACTAATCCTGACACTTATTCCAGACAGGGAGAACTTGATGGAAGTGCAATAAATTCAGAAAAACATTTCACTCATATACAAACTACAAATTCCTCCACATTAAAACTTAATGTACCCATGAGGTAAATGTAACAAATGTATTAATTCGTAAGCCGGGGCTTTTGGCTACTTTCATGATCAACATGCAATGAATGTAATGGACTGATTCATTGTTGTCAATTTCCCAGTGGATAGCTTATGTCCTAAACTCCATTACATAGATAGAACCCTGAGGCTTTCTCACTAGTTCTCCTGACTGAATGAGATATTGTTGAAAGCAGAGCCCTGAAGAACAGTTAGAGCAAAGGAGTTGCTACAAATTAATAAAGCAGACATCTGTATAAGGTGTTTTAAAAGTTCAGCACAAAAGCTTCAGAAAGCTCCTCTGAAATTGTTTCACAACATTAAATCCCAAATAGATAGATACATCAGTAAAACAATGAAATATTAATCACTTTTATTTATTTCTTTCTGCATATTTTTCATTTTCTCCAGCTTTATTATTTTCCCATTTCCTCAGGAAGAGCAATTGTCTGTAATTGTATAATACCCTTGCATTAAATATTTATTCTTAAAGGCAAAACAAAGTTCTGTGGTAAAGAGCCTTAAGTGGGTTTCTTGCATTTTTGATGTGAATTCTTGAAAGATCAATTCACCTTTGTCAAGAGTTACACTTAATTTATAACAAAAGAAAAAAAAGCAGCTAGTCTAAGTTATTGTTTATGCTGAATACGTCTTCACTCCTTTCCATCCTTTCCCTTTCCCTGACTCTATACCTTTCCCTTTTACACTTATCCAAATTTCCCTTAAGAACATCATGCTTTTTGCTTCAATTAACATGTGCGAGAAAGCTCTAAATTGTAACAGGAGACTTTTATCATTGCATATTCCATATATTGAGTTCTTCCCATCCTAAAGATGACACAATATTCTTTCCATTAACTTGTATAGAAATTCTGAGATTACACTGTTATGAGTGTATTTGAATCAATAAAAGTTAACGGTAGGAATGTCTTTGTGACCAGCATCTCATTTCACTTGTAAGTGCGTTTTCTAGATATAAAGGCAAGTGCATTCCAGCTACTTTTACGAGGGGTGATTGATAAGTTCGTGGCCTACGGCAGAAGGAGTCAAATTTAGAAAACCTAGCACATTTATTTTTCAACATAGTCCCCTCCTACATTTACACACTTAGTCCAGCGGTCATGGAGCATACAGATCTTGGACCTCTGGGAGGTGTCCACAGCAGGGGTGATTAATAAGTTTTTGGCCTAAGGTAGAAGGAGATGAGTTATACAGCTCTCATTACATGCACATTCAGTTCAACTTTTTGAGTGATTATGCAGAAAGTTTGAAGTTAATAACTCATCAATTAATAACGCATCGGGGTGATTGATAAGTTCATGGCCTAAGGTAGAAGGAGATGAGTTATTAACTTCAAACTTACTGCATAATCACTCGAAGAGTTGAACTGCATGTGCATGTAACGAGAAGTGAAGTGTATCAAATATTGAAAGACATAGATTGCATAGATGTGGTGAGAATGATTTCTATAGTGGAGGAATCTAAGACCAGAGGGCACAGCCTCACAATAAAAGGATGGCCTTTTGAAGAGATGAAGAGGAATTTCTTTAGCCAGAGAAAGGTGGTGAATCTGTGAAATTCATTGCTACAGATGGCTGTGGAAGCCAAGTCATTGGGTATATTTAAACCAAAGATGATTAGTCTTGGGACTTCTGTGATTACTACTTCTTTGAAAACATGATTAATCATTTGTTGGTCGTGTTAGCAACTGATACCGTGTACCTGTGTGGGCCACAGGCACTCATACCAAGTACATCATGCATCATCACCAGAACTCTGAAATCTGGAATATTTTAATGTTGGCCAAAATTGCTCCCTTAAACATTTGCTGCTACAAAGATGCATATCGAGATAATATGCATGAAATCAAGACCTCACTATGCTTAGAGATTTCCGGAAGTTCTCGGACCAGCCTCATGGAAAACTTGTAAATATGCAGACCCTTGTAGGATAGCACAAGGCAGCAGCTTGGACAGAAAAAAATGGAAAGAAACCACCAGCTGGAATGAATATCCACTTTCTGTACTAACATTAAAGTTTCCTGATATAATGCATTGAAGGTTCTGAGTTGAATTGATATTGAATTTGAATCAGGTATGACCCACTTCAGGCAGAAATGTACTTTAGAACTTCTACAGAAAGTGACTTTGTCAATGTATTATAATGCTACATATATCAGAGAAATATTACAAAGGTGGATAGGTACCATCAAGATCAATCAACTTGTTAACCTTAAACTTGACATAGATAATACTCAACAGTGTGGAAGAGTGGAAATGGAGATGGTTTGTTTTTTTAGAAGTCCACCTGGGAACGAGAGGAGGAAACATGATCAGGCAGAGCACATCAGCTACTTCAAAAGGAGTAGGACAAGAGGCAAAAGAAGTTGAGTGATGAGCTTTACTGCTGTGGTACAGGACACCTCTTTTTCTCTGGACTTTATCTATCAGGACCTCAACTGCTCTACCCAAGTTGTGTTGAATTCTTTCTGTCCAGCCCCAAACCATCTGAAATTGTGCTCTTCTGTGCCAGTCTGTGCAATGCACACCTTCAGCAGAAGTAGCAATGCTAAAGTGCCAAAAAGGGCCGAAGGATCATTGAGGACCTGAATCACTCCAATCACAAACTGTTCCAGCTGCTACCATCCAGGAAGTGGTACCACAGCATAAAAGCCAAGACCAACAGGCTCCAAGACAGCTTCTTCCACCAGGCCATCAGACTGATTAATTCACACTGATACAATTGTATTTCTATGTTATATTGACTGTCCTGTTGTACATACTATTTATTACAAATTACTATAAATTGCACATTGCACATTTAGACAGAGACATAATGTAAAGATTTTTATTCCTCATGTGTATGAAGGATATAAGTAATAAAGTAAATTCAATTCAACATGTTGTAGGATACCGCAAGATACATAATATTAATTATATAAATTGCAGCAATAGTTGAACTACTCATAAAATCCACAGCTTATCAGGTCCTGAGTCTGCAAAATTCTGGTCATTATTGTCAGAAAAATTCTTAAGGCTAATCAACAATTAGGACTAAACTATGGTAATATGCTAAATCTACACTTCCAACTAGCTTTGCCTCTGTACACATTTAGCACCTTTTGCTTGAGAAAATGCCCTTTGCCTCTTAAATAATGCTGCTGCCATAATAATTACATTTTACTAATTCTTAGAAATATTTAAATTTAATTGAACCATGTTCTAATATTTGAATCTGTTTTGCTGCCTCTCAGTGAAACTGTTTTCTTCACAAATCAGATGTCTGTGGACCTGAACATCTCTGGAGGATTTTATCACACAGTGCAATAAGAGTATCATGGTTACAACTGCAGACTGAATACTAATCCAGGAAAGAGCAAACTACAGCTAATTCACCATCTGTAATTGTGCTGGACAAAAAAAAATTAATAACCACCAACTGAGTACCAGGGGAAGGTGGGCCATCTGGAGCCCTTTGTCTGGCATAAGCTTTCTGTCTTATGTTCACAATTCAAAACTTCATTATCTCATCTGAAGTAAATGTATTCAACAATGGGACATCTCTTGTGCTTAAAAACGAAAATTTTAAAATGCGGATGTTGAAAATATAAAATAAAAATAGTAACTCTGGAAACACTCAGCAGGTCAGGCAGCATCTATGGAAATAAAGTTACTGATGTGAAGCATGAACTCTTCTTTATCTTTCCAGATGCTTCCTGACCTACTAAGTGTTCCCAGTATTTTCTTACATAAATCTGTTTTTCTTGGTTCAAACTGGCATTGGTATTCCAACAGAACCAGTATTTCTTTTGTTCTTCTGAGAACCTAATCAAATTGAAAACTAATAGTAACAGAAGATTAAAATCAAACCATCTAACAATATTTAAAACTCTCACTAAGAATCTTTCACTTTGTTTTCTCCAACATAAGAAATTTTGAATCTGTTCAAACCTGCAAATTTTATACAGATTTTCATAAATAGAGGAGCAATCTGGTACAGTAACAGACCTAATTATCAGATAAAAATGGCTCAAAATGTTCAGTCTGGCTTCTAGGCAGTCAACTCCCTAAGAAGTGCCAACCATGCATCTCCATCCTCACCCATCTGTTGCCACCCTTGGGTCTTTCTTCCAGTATATCCTCTTTTCCACAGGTTAAGATCCACTTGCTCTTGAGGTGATGCAGTTTAGTTCTACCTACCTTAACTGCTTTATAAGGTGCCTCTCCCAGACAAGCATCGTCATTACTTTTCACAATGAACCTCTGATTTTTTTTCGTAAAGTGTATTTTGAAAATGGGATTGAAATTCATCTGCCAAACATAGTTGGGTATGCATTACATGCCATATTCAATTGATCTCATATGCCAGGTATTCTATTGTATTTCAATGAAAATACTGTATAATATCCTTTTCCTTGTTGATCTTCCTCTTTATCCTTACTGAGCTCTCTCCCATTCTCTTGTTGTCATGTTTCTTGAATGTCTCTTCCATTTATGCTTCCCTCTCAAATCTCTACCCCAGACTTTTACAATCCTTAAGCTCCCTAATTTTCTTGTTATTTTAGGCTAGCTTTACATAGGACAGTTGTCATTACCTCCATATGAACAACAAATCTACTCACTCTCAAGACAACTATCCTGGCCCAGTACACCATCTGCGACCCAAGCTTGTTAATGTTTGTCCCATCCAGCTCAACTGATGGAGAATTACCCACTCCCACTGCTCATTGCAACTCCCTTCTGTAACCGCACCATTGCATCCATAAGCTGATTAGATAAACATCAAAGCCTTAGCTGAAAGCCTAAAAGAAGGGTGATACTCCTTCCTGATGATAATGTTCTGTGTTTGGCACACCCAGACTAAGTGCCGGAGGGAGGGGCGCGGTGGGGGGGGGGGTTATTCTTAATAACAAAAAACAATCTAGGATGAATCCTTCTCCCATGACATTTCCTCATCTCAAAGCACTTCACCATATTTCTGCCTTTGCAACTTCCATTCAGATTCAGCACAGAATGCTGATAATACTCAGCTAATTAAGCAGCACCTTTTGAGAGAAAAACATAATTATATTTCATAGCTCTATTGGAAAGGTCATTAACCAGACCATTAAATGTCATAACCTAATTGAGTACCTCTTATCCAAAATTCCAGAATGCAAAAACCTCCAAAATCCGAAATATTTTGAACACTGACGTGATGTCAAAAATGGGAAATTCCTCAAGTCACTAGAAAGGATCCCAGGTGATGCACAGATCTCATGCACATAGATAGTTCTGAGAAGTGACCGCACATATGAAATGAACAGAAGTTAATGAAAAATAGAAAAATCACTGCATAAAGCAAAAAATGAAGATCTCAATTGTGTATCAAAAGAATGGATTCATCAGTGCCAGAATGAACATAAGTTGCTTAACAGCATGCTGATCATGAAACAAGCAAAGATCTATCACAACAAACTAAAATTTGAAGGTAATTGTGAATATTCAGCAGGCTGGTTGCAGAAGTTTAAGAAAAGCCACAGCATTAAATTTTTAAAGATTTGTGGTGATAAAGCATTTACTAATCATGAAGCAGCAGAGAAATTCATTGATGAGTTTGCAAAGGTCATCGCTGATGAAAATCAAACATACTGAATGGGAACATCAGTGCATATGTGTGATGAACAAGTGTTAATACAAAGACAGCTTACTGGTGGAACTTAAGTTCAGGTGGGAATCATGAATACGCCAAAAAGCCATAAACGGTCTACATGGTTGGCCAAAGTAGTGATAGCTTACCTTTCTGATGATTCAATGTACACATTATTGTTTCATGAACAAAATTATTAAAAATATTACATAAAACTACCCCCTCCTGTCATAGTTGCTGTGGAATGGACAGCTGTTTGAAATCGATAGCGGACCTGACACCAATCACAGTGCTGGAACCCAGTAAAAGAGACTGTCAGGAGCAATCATTCAACTCCAACAGTCTGTAGAGGGCCCAGCTCCATCACATCAGACTGTGCTCCAACTGCAAACTGTTCACTCTGTGAGCTCCTCACCAGCTGTACATAAGGTGAATATTTAATGTTAAATGGATTTCATGTTTAGAATTAGGTCCCATCCCCAAGGTATCTCATTATATAAATGCAAATATTCCAAAATCTGGAAAAATCCAAAATCTGAAACACTTCTGGCCCCAAGCATTTCAGATAAGGGATGTTCAACCTGTAATAAAATTGATAAGTACCCATGAGAAAAAATCTCCCTGGGTCAATGTAAAATTCCCCAGGAATTCACAGTAAATTTACTTCGAAACAATCTACAGTGCCTACTAAAATTTAGGGTTGGGTCGAGGGACTGGATAAGACTCCTGACTCATAACCAGCAAGTGCAGGTGAGCACCATTATAACAATTGCCACAGGATCAAAGCTTTTTTGAGGTCCCATGTGGCAGGTTGGTCAAAATTAAAAGCACATATCATTCAGTGGAGACTGGAAAATGGGATCCAAAATTGTCTGTGTTAAGAAATAGATAATATCAACTGACGGGTTTTTGCTTTGCAACCAGTAGATTGTTTCCATAAGGCTCGGTACTCCTTATTTTTGTTGTATACCTTAAAGGCCAAAATGCAAAAAAATCAGGGGAACGATAAAGAAATTTGTAGATCAGACAAGGATTTGTCAAAGGGGAATATTTTAGTTTGCAGAGGACATCAATACCATAGTCACTTGGGTAGTAAAATAGAAAATGGAATTCCATCTGTAAAAGTATGATGTTAAGCACTGGGGAAAGTGCCAAAGACCAGGGAAAACTAGGTAAATGATAGGCATAGAAGAACAAAGGAGCAATGGATTGGGATCTTTAAAGGATTAATGAGATGTTATGCTTTATTGGCTGAAGTGTAGAATATAAGAACAGAGAGGTTATGTATACAACACTGGTTAAGACACAGCTTGAAACCCACATCCACTTTTGGTCACCAAGTTACAAAGAAAGTGTGATTGCACAACATATATGAGACTGTTACTTGAACTTAAAATTTTGAGGCAGAAGGGAACTCTGGAGATATAGGGTTTGTACTTTTTTGGAATAAAGACGGCTAGTTGATTTAATCAATGTGTATTTTCTGCAGGGCCCCTAAGCAGGAAATAGAAAGGATGCACTTCCCTTAGGGTCAAGAATCCTGGAAAGTGGCTTTAAAGAAATTGGTAAAAGCTTTAAGAGGAAAGAGGTTCTTGAAACTTCTGTCTGAAAAAGTGGAAGGTGAGCAAACCCTTTTCTCACTGAAAGGGTACTTTAATAAACAGCAGAAGAGTTGCGGTCTGTAGGCCAGGTGGTAGTAGGTAGTGGTATGCTGTGCTGCTGTTTCAACCAGCACAGACAGGATAAGCCAAGTGTCACTTTCTTTATCATAAATTTTCAGCAATTTTAAAGCCAGGAGTCTAGTGAGGAATTCCAATGGGACTCTCAAGAGATGGCTCTGCAGTCCACCACTTTGAATCCAATCATATATTTTCACCAAGGAACTTCACAGAGAAGTGCTGTGATAAAGTTATAGAATCATATATCACAGCAACAGGCCACTCAGCCCACTATATTCCTATTTGTCCCATTTACCCATATTTGGTCCTTAATTTTGTATGTCTTAGCAATTCAAGTGCTTACTTAGCTACTTGTTTAAGAGTCCCTACTTTCACCACTTCATCAAGCACGGCATTCTAGATTCGAAACACTCTCCACCTCAGATTCACTTTACCTTTCACCTTCTTGTTTTAATGCCCCACAAAGAAAAATATTCTTATGATCTACCCTATCTATTCCCTTCATAAACTTCCATACCTTTCAGGGCACCAATCAGTATTTTCCTCTTCATGGAAAACAAATCCAGACTTTCCTATATCTCCTTATAACAGAAAGGCTCCACACCAGGTGATATACTGGTGCATCACCTTGCACCCTCTCCAGCATCTTCCCAGAACTGCACACAGTATTCCACCTTTGGCCTAACCAATGTTGTATAAAATTGCAACATGATGTCTCCTGGGTGCTGGGGTACATATGATGTAATGAGGTGGCTGCAGGATATTCTCAAGGGGGAGGGGGAAAGCCAGGGGTCATGGTGCATATTGTTATTAATGACATAGGCAGAAAAGGGAAAGAGGTTCTACGCAGAGAGTAATTAGAGTCAGGAAAGAGGCTGAAGAGAAGGACCTCTAAGGTTGTAATATCAGGATTACTCCCGGTGTCACGGGCTAGTGCAGGTAGGAATGGGGTGATAGCATAGATGAATTAGTGGATGCGGACAGGGTTTTGACCTCTTCTAACATTGGAACCTTTTCTGGGGAAGGGGAGACCTGTAGAAGAGGTGTGGGTTGCAACTGAAATGGAGAGGAACCAATATTCTGGCCAGGAGGTTGGCTGATGCTGCTCGGGAGAATTTAAACTCGTTTTGCAGGTGGGTGGGAAATGAAGCCCAGATTATTAATGGAAGGATTGAACTGGAAGGTAGATGTGAGGAAAATATTGAAAGGCAAAATTAAAATAACAGGTATGATGGGTTGAATAGTTTGAAGTGTTTATATTTTAATGCTAGGAGTATTATGAGTAAGGATGATGAACTTAGAGCATGGATCAGTACATGGAACTACATTTCTGAAATCTGGTTGAGAAAGGGGCAGGAATGGGTGATTAAAGTACCAGGTTTTCAGAGTTTTAGAAAAGATGGAGGAGAAGGTAAAAGAAGGAGTGGAGTTGCACTACTAATCTGTGACAATATCACAGCCATATTCAGAGGTGACATAATGGAGGAGTCAGACACTGAGTCCATTTGGGTGGAACTCAGGAATGAGAAGGATACCATCACACTGACAGGATGGTACCACAGACCCCCTAACAGCCACTGGGACATTGAGGAACAGATCAAGGAAATGTGTAAAGGAATTAAGGAAATGTCTAAAGGTAATAGGGTTGTCGTCATGGGGGATTTCTACTTCCCTAATATAAACTGGTACCTTCTTAGTGCTGGAGCTGAGTTTGTTCAGTGTACCCAGGAAAAGTTCTTAAATTAGTATGAGGACAGTCCAACGAGAGGAAGGGCTGTACTGGACTTGGTGTTTGGTAATGAGTTCGGCCAGGTGACTGAACTTTGAGTGGATGAACAGTTATGGAACAGTGACCACAACTCCATATCTTTCAGGATAGCTATAGATAAGGAAAGGTATGGTCCTTGTGGGAGAGTTTTAAATGGGAGTAGGGCAAATCATGTAGGCAGTAGGCATAAACTAGGAAGCATTAATTGGGAACACCTTTTCTCTAGCAAGTCCATATCAGATATGTGGACAGTGTTTAAAGATCAATTGCACAGAGTACAGGACAGGTATGTTCTTGTTAGAAGGAATATCAGGGATGGAAAGGTAAGAAAACCCTGTATGTCCAGAAAGGTGATGAATTTAGTCAAGAAGAAAAAGGATATGTTTGTAAAGCTTCAGAAGTCAGGATCAAATGAAGCACGAGGAATATAAAGAAGCCAGAAATGAACTAAAGAAGGGAATTAGGAAAGCCAGGAGGGGCCCTGAAAAGGCCATGGCAAGTAGGATTAAGGTGAATCCCAAGGCATTCTATACCGACATCAGGAGTAAAAGGATAACTAGGGAGAGGTTGGAACCACTCAAAGATAAAGGGGGGAACAATTGCATGGATGCAGAGAATGTGAGTGAGGTACTTAATGAGTACTTCAGTATTTACCAAGGAAATGGATATGGAGTACCAGGAGATCAGTGCTGAGTGTATAATTACCTTAGGGAGTGTAGAGGTCAAGGAGGAGGATGTGTTGGGCCTCCTGATGACTTGAGTTCCCAGGGCCTGATAGGATTTACTCCAGGTTATTGAAGGAGGTAAGTTTGCTGAGTCCTTGGCCAATATCCTTGTGTCCTCTCTAACATCAGACAAGGTCCTGGAGAACTGGCAAGAGGCTAATGTCGTACCTCTATTTAAGAAGGGAACAATGGAAAATCCTGGGAACTATAGATCGGTGAATCTCATGTCAGTTGTAGGAAAATTGCACAGAAAATTCAACACGCCCTGAACTTTAACGTAGCCTTGAAGAAGTATTTAATTAATAGAGGACTAATTATTATGCCAATAGACAGGAACTAGGGGGTTTAAATTGGAAACAGATGTTCTCAGGGAAATGTACAAATGTGGAGCTTGTTTAGGGAGCATTTACATAGGGTTCTGGAGAGGTTTGTCACATTGAGGTAGGGAAAGGTAATAGGGTAAAAGAAACGTGGTGGATAAGAATTCAGGAAACAAGGATTAGACAGAGCTCTGGAGAGTTATCAAGTAACTAGGAGGGAACCTAAGAAGGGGCAAAGGAGAGCCAGAAGGGGACATGAGAATAGTTGGCGAGTAGGGTTAAGAAAAATCCCAAGGCATTCTACATGTACATGAAGAACAAGAAGATGACTACAGTGAGGGTAAGACCAAAAATAGATAAAAGAGAAAATGTTGCTGGAGCCAGAGGAGGTAAGGGAGTTCCTTAATAAACTCTTTGCTTCAGTATTCACCAGTGATAGGGACTTTGATGAATGTGAGGTCAGCAAAGCTTTCAAGGTTAACAAAGAGAATGTGTTGGAACCTCTGAAGAACATTAAGACATACAAGTCTCCAGGGCTGGACAAGATATATCCCTGGTTACTATGAGAAAAGCAGGAAGAAATTGCTGTGCCATTGGCGATGATCTTTGTATTCTTGCTGATCACAGATATAGTATAAGAGGATTGGAGGATGGCAAGTGTTTTTCCTTTGTTCAAAAAATGTAGTAGAAATAATCCTGTCAAGTATAGACCAGTGAGTCTTACATCAGTGGTGGGCAAACTAATAGAGAGGATACTTAGAGACAGGATTTATGAGTATTTGCAGAAGCATAGTCTGATTAGGATTAAACCCACAGCTCCAATCTGCTAACTAAATTTGCTGATGACACTACACTGATTGGCCTAATCTCAAATAATAATGAGGCAGCCTACAGAGAAGAAGTCATCACCCTGACACAGTGGTGTCAAGGAAACAATCTCTCCCTCAATGTCGAAAAACAAAGGTGCTGGTTGTGGACTACAGGAGGAATGGAAATAGGTTAGTCTTTATTAACATCAATGGATCTGGGATTGAGAGGGTGAACAGCTTTAAATTCCTCAGCATAAACATCACCGAGGATCTCACATAGTCTGTACACACCAGCTGTGTGGTGAAAAAGGCACAATAGTGAAATAAGTTTGGTGTGGCCCCCAAATCTTAAGAACTTTCTATAGGGGCACAACTGAGAGCATCCTGACTGGCGGCATCATTACCAGGTATACGAACTGTACGTCCTTCAATCGCAGGACTCTGCAGACAGCCCAGCACATCTGTAGATGTGAACTTCCCACTATTCAGGACACTTACAAAGGCAGGAGTGTAAAACAGGCCCGAAGGATCATTAAAGACCAGAATCACCCCAACCACAAACTGCTTCAGTTGCTACCATCCGGGAACCGGCACCACAGCATAAAACCCAGGACCAACAAGCTCCAGGACAGTTTCTTCCACCAGGCCATCAGACTGCTTAATTCATGTTGACACAACTGTACTTCAATGTTATGCCAACTATCCTGTTGCACATACTATTTATTATAAATTACTATAATTACTATTACATTTCCCATTTAGAGAGATGTAACATAAAGATTTTTACTCCTCATGTATATGAAAGGTGTAAGTACATTGCCTCCCAGGTGTCAGGGTCAGGGATGTCTCAGATCACATCTACAACATTTTGGAGAAGGAGGGGGGAGCTTCCTGATGTCTTGGTACATATCGGTACCAATGACAAAGGAAGGAAAAGCAATGAGGTCCTGAAAAGAGAATTTAGAGAGCCAGGTAGAAAGCTGAGAAGCAGGATCTCCCGGGTAGTAATTTCTGGATTGCTGCTTGTGCCACACGTCAGTGCGGATTCACGTCAGTGACAGATAAGTGTGTGGCTGAGATGCTGGTGCAGGGGACAGGGCTTCAGGTTCTTGGATCATTGGGATCTCTTCTGGGGAGGGGAGGAATGACCTGTTCAAAAGTGATGGGTTGCACCTGAACCCGAGGGGGACCAATATTCTCGCGGGCAGGTTTCTTAGAGCTGTTGGAGAGGCTTTAAACTAATTTGACAGGGGGGTGGAAACTGGAGTGAAGAGACTCAGGATAGGACAGATCGTAAAAACGTAAAGATAGCAGGCAGTCAGACTGTCAGGAAGGGCAGACAGGTGATGGGACTTAGTTGCAGCCAAAAGGGTGAGTATCAAAACATTAGGGATGCAGAATCAGAAAGGATAGCAAAACAGTACTCAAGGTGTTGTATCTAAATGCACAGAGTATAAGAAATAAGGTGGATGATCTTGTTGCACTATTACAGATTGTCAAGTATGATGTTGTAGCCATCACTGAGTCGTGGCTGAAGGATGGTTGTAGTTGGGAGGTGAATGTCCAAGGTTGCACATTATATCGGAGGGATAGGAAGAGAAGGTGGTGTGGCTCTACTGGTAAAGAATGGCATCATATCAGTAGAAAGATGTGACATAGGATTGTAAGGTGTTGAATCCTTGTGGGTTGAGTTAAGAAACTGCAAGGATAAAAGGACATTGATGTCAGGCCTCCCAACAGTGGCCGGGAGGTGGACCAGAGATTACAACAGGAAATAGAAAAAGTGAGTCAAAAGGGCAATGTTATAGTAGTCATAGGAGATTTTAACATGCAGGTTGGCTGGGAAAATCAGATTGGTAATGAATCTCAAGAGATGGCTTTTTAGAACAGTTTGTCATTGAGCCTACCAGGGGATCAGCTGTACTGGATTGGGTGTTATGTAATGAACCAGAGGCGATCAGGGAGCTTAAGGTAAAAGAACCCTTAGGAACCAGTGATCACAATATGATTGAGTTCAACTTGAAATTTGATAGGGAGAAAGTAAAGTCCGATGTAACAGTATTTTAGTGAGTAAGGGAAATTACAGTGGTATGAGAGAGGAGTTGGCCAAAGTAAATTGGAAGGAGCTGCTGGCGGGAATGTCAGCAGAGCAGCAATGATGCGCATTTCTGGGAAAAATGAGGGCGGTGCAGGACATACGTATTCCAAAAATGAAGAAATACTCAAATGGTAAAATAGTACAACCGTGGCTGACAAGAGAAGTCAAAACTAAACATAGGACATACAACAAAGCAAAAATTAGTGGGAAGGTAGAGGATTGTGAAGTTTTTAAAAACCTACAGACAGCAACTAAAAAAATCATTAGAGGGAAAAGATGAAATATGAAAGCAAGCTAGCAAATAATCTCAAAGTGGACAGTAAAAGTAAAATAAAAGAGAAATGAGAGTAGATATAGGACTGCTGGAAAATGAGGCAGGAGAAATAATAATGGGGCACAAGGAGATGGCTGATGAACTAAATGAGTATCTTGCATCAGTTTTCACTGTGGAAGACACTAGCAGTATGCCTGATGTTGTAGTGGGAAGGAAGAGACAGGGGTGCAATTACTATTACAAGAGAGAAGGTGCTCAAAAAACTGAAAGACCTAAAGGAACATAAGACACCCGGACCAGATGTACTTCACCCTAGGGTTCTGAAAGAGGTAGCATGAGAAATTGTGGTGTTATGTGGCCCTAGGGTTCATTTTTTTGTGGACTGTCACTTTAAAACACCAGGCGAATGATACTGACTTTCGGACACTTGAATTTCTGCTGACTGCAGAGTTGCTTGGTTACCATGGTGGAGAGAGGTGGAGTTATTTGTTGGATAATCGATGTTATGGTTTCTCTGCAGCTTGTTTACTTTCAACAAGGACAGTCACAGACACACAGGCACACACAGTTAGAGTCAAGATGGATTCGGTCAATGGAAGACACCAGTGAGTCGGTCGTTGGTTTAAAACTTTCAGTAGCCCAAAAAGGGTGAGTTGAGATCGATCCAGAGTATTGATAAATGACTCTCACCAGTTTCTGCAACTAGAAAAAGTTTGCAGAGAAGAGAGGAGAGGAGAGGGAAGGTTGGAAACAGAAGAAACCTAGTGACAAAGAGATCACTATTTGGACTCTCTCTAAGTAGGCCGTGAGGGTGAGTTTGTTTCCATTTGAATACGAAGGTGTGATTGTCACATAGTTAATCCACAGGAATAGGTTCTCTGGTGAGGGGAAACCTTTGTAAGTACCACATGTGTGTTTACCCTTTTGTCTGGATGTGGTAGTTCACTGAAGAAAGGCACCCCTGTGGCAAAACACTGTTGGAGTTATTTCGTATGTCGTGGAACTGGATAAATCACGTTATGTGTGATTGGGGTAACCTTGTGGAATCTACCGGTGTGTCAACCCTTGCCTGGGTGGTGGTTCCCTTGAAGATGGTCCCCTTTGTGATAAGCTACTGTTGGTGATAATCCATAGATGGATTCTGTTTGAGTATCCTGTGGCCACCACTTTGAGATATCCCGTAGCTGAATTCAGGTGTGGTATCATTGTGTTGAAAGGATATTCATTGAAGATTACTGTTGATGATACTTCGTGTGTCTGGGAAAGCACCAGGTCCAGATGGGTATACAGTAGAATTTTTAAAATGTTTTTCCGCTACTCTTTCTCCTTGGTTATGCAGGGTTTTTGAAGAAGCAATTAGATTGGGCAATTTGCCACAATCTTTTTATAGAGCTTCCATTTCTTTAATATTGAAGAAAGATAAAGACCCTACTGACTGTGCATCCTATAGACCAATATCTTTATTGAATGTAGATTCCAAGATCTTTTCCAAGTTACTGGCATCCAGGCTGGAGAAGGTATTACCCCAAATTATTTCGGAAGATCAAACCGGTTTTATTAAAAATCGCTATTCTTTTTTCAATGTTAGGAGATTATTGAATATTGTTTATACTCCTTCACATAGCACTTCAGAATGTGTCATTTCATTAGATGCGGAGAAAGCATGTGATAGAGTTGAATGGCCATACTTATTTAATGTGCTTGAGAAGTTTAATTTTAGTCCGACATTCATTTCCTGGATTAAACTGATATATCATACTCCAGTAGCCTCGGTGCTTACTAACAATCAAAGATCTCCCTTTTTTCGTTTATTTCGGGGTACTAGACAAGGTTGTCCTCTTAGTCCATTATTATTTGATATTGCTTTAGAACCCTTGGCAATTGCTATCAGAGAATCACAGAACATTTTTGGCATTAATCGTGGGACAGATATTCATAAGTTATCATTATATGCAGATGGTTTATTATTAGTTATTTCTGATCCTGAGAAATCCATTCCTGCAGTTTTATCATTGTTGGCTCAATTTAGTGATTTTTCCGGGTATAAATTAAATCTTAATAAGAGTGAATTGTTTCCTTTAAATAGACAGGTTCCAATTTATGGAAATTTACCTTTTAAATTAGTTAATTTTATTTAGGGATTAAAATCACAAAAAACTATAAAGACTTATTTAAGGTTAATTTTTTACCCTTAATCGATCAGATTAAATGTTTGTTTACTAAGTGGTCACCACTATCTTTATCTCTGATAGGTTGGATTAATGCTATTAAGATGGTTATTTTACCCAAGTTTTTATATATAGTTCAAGCTGTACCAATTTTTATTCCGAAATCTTTTTTTGCTAATGTTGATTCAAAAATTTCCTCATATATATGGCAGAATAAAAATCCTAGGTTAGGTAAAATTTATTTACAGAAGGCAAGGAAGGAAGGTGGATTGGCATTGCCTAATTTTAGATTTTATTATTGGGCAGTTAATATCCGATATTTGATATGTTGGTTAAAGGATTGGGATATATCTTTTAACCCTCATTGGGTGAACCTGGAAATTAAATCTGTACAAGGATTTGCATTGGGTTCTATTTTAGGGACTTCTCTTCCCTTTGCTCTTTCTAAATTGCCAAAACGAATTGATAACCCGATAGTTAAACATACTTTACGTATATGGTTTCAATTTCGGAAATTTTTTGGGTTGACTCAGTTTGTTTTAAATATTCCTATTGTATCCAATTGCTTTTTTTATCCTTCTATTATAGACCAAGCTTATTCAGCTTGGAAGACTAAAGGATTACTACGATTTTCCGATTTATTTTTGGATAATTGTTTTATGTCTTTTGAGCAATTATCTAATAAATATAATTTGCCTAGATTTCATTTTTTTAGATATTTACAGATTAGGAATTTCTTAAATACTGTACTTCCTACTTTTCCAAATTTTGTGTCTTCAGGTATTTTGGAGAATTTGTTTGAACTAAATCCTTTTCAGAAAGGGCTAATATCAAAACTTTACAATATAATTATGAAGATACATTCAGAGCCCTTTTATAAGACTAAAAATGATTGGGAAAGAGAACTTAACCTTACTATCCCTATTGAGAATTGGGATAAAATTCTTCAATTAGTTAATACATCATCTATATGTGCTAAACATTCATTAATACAGTTTTAAGTTGTGCACAGGGCTCATATGTCCAAGGATAAATTGGCTCATTTTTATTCCTATATAAATCCTATTTGTGACAGATGTCATTCTGAGATAGCATCTTCAACTCATATGTTCTGGTCGTGTCTGCTTTTGAAAAAATATTGGAAAGACATTTTTGATATTATTTCTGCGGTATTGAACATTGATTTACAACCACATCCTATTACTGCAATTTTTGGTTTACCAATGATGGACTCACTCCATTTATCCTCTTCCGCTTGTCAAATGATTGCATTTCTTATATTAATGGCTAGAAGATCTATTTTGTTGAATTGGAAAGAAATTAATCCTCCTACCATATTTCATTGGTTTTCTCAAACTATGTTATGTCTAAATTTAGAAAAAATTAGAAGTGTTGTATTTGATACTTCTATTAAATTTGAAAAGATATGGAGACCATTTATTCAATATTTTCATATGATGTAATATGACCCTGTTCCAAGCCTATTTGTTTTTCCAGTTTCAATTTTATATATGTTGAGAGGATCGGAGTTGACGACACTGATGATTTTGTATTTTTGTGAGATATTATAAACAGCCCTTTTTTCCCCATTTTTTTCTTTTTCTCTTTTTTCTTTTTTTTCTTTATTAGTTATTAGATTATTAGATTAGTTTTCTTTTGTATATTTTTTTCTTTTTCTTTTTTTTTAATATATACTATGATATACCTAGGTTTGCCTTGTTTATTTGTATATTGTATCGTTCATGATTTGGGAATACTCATTTATACTGTAATCATTGCTGATGTATTCTTTCATGTTTAGTCAAAATGTGTATGATTGTAATCCCATTATCTTTGTATTAATTTTATTTTGTTGATATTAATAACAATAATAAAAAGATTGAGAAAGAAAGAAAAAAGATACTTCGTGTGTGGAATGGAACAACTTCGGAGATAAAACCTACTGCTGTTATTATTTGTCTCTTAATGTGAACAAAACAAAAGAGATGGTTGTTGACTTCAGGAGGGCACAGAGTGACCACTCCACGCTGAACATCGACGGCTCCTCGGTAGAGATCGTAAAGAGCACCAAATTTCTTGGTGTTCACCTGACGGAGAATCTCACCTCGTCCCTCAACACCAGCTCCATAGCAAAGAAAGCCCAGCAGCGTCTCTACTTTTTGCAAAGGCTGAGGAAAGTCCATCTCCCACCCCCCCCCCCCCCATCCTCATCACATTCTACAGGGGTTATATTGAGAGCATCCTGAGCAGCTGCATCGCTGCCTAGTTCGAAAATTGCACCATCTCGGATCGCAAGACCCTGCAGCGGATAGTGAGGCCAGCTGAGAAGATCATCGGGGTCTCTCTTCCTGCCATCACGGACATTTACACTACACGCTGCATCCGCAAAGGAAACAGCATTATGAAGGACCCCATGCACCCCTCATACAATCTCTTCTCCCTCCTGCCATCTGGGAAAAGGCTCTGAAGCATTCGGACTCTCACGACCAAATTATGTAACAGTTTCTTCCCCCAGCTATCAGACTCCTCAATACCCGAAGCCTGGACTGACACCTTGCCCTACTGTCCTGTTTATTATTATTATTATTATTATTATTATTATTTATTGTAATGCCTGCACTGTTTTGTGCACTTTATGCTGTCCAGTGTAGGTCTGTAGTCTAGTGTAGTTCTCTCTGTGTTGTGTTTTTTTATTACGTAGTTCGGTCTAGTTTTTTGTATTGTGTCATGTAACACTATGGTCCTGAAAAACATTGTCTCATTTTTACTATGCACTGTACCAGCAGTTATGGTCAAAATAACAATAAAAATTGACTTGACTTGACTTGATTTTGTTTTGCTGTCGTGGAATCTGTGGAATATCGACGTAACTGCCTTCTCACAATGCTCGCCTTTGGATTACAAATATCTTGCAAAAATTAACCTGTGCAGTTGAACTGAACTTTTCTTACATACCATCGTACGACTGTATCACTTACCACCTAAGCTTGAAGAAGTTTGGGGATCTATATATTTACACCTATATATGCATAACACCTTGATTTACCTGGTTTAAGTTACTGTATGACGTAGTTACTAATAAAGTAGTGTTCTGTTAACAGCAAAACCAGACTCCAGGTGTGTTGTATTGCTGCTCATTCTTTTACAGGGTTGCATGTACATAACAGTGGTAACATTAGAAATGATCTTTCAGAAATTATTGCACTCTGGCATAGCACCAGAGGATTGGAAAATTGCAAATGTCACTCCACTCTTTAAGAAAGGAGGAAGGCAACAGAAAGGAAATTATAGACCAGTTAGCCTGATGTCAGTGGTTGGGAAGATGTTGATGATGGAGTACTTGGTGACACAGGACAAGATAGTACAAAGTCAACATGGTTTCCTTCAGGGAAAATCTTGCCTGATGAACCTGTTGGAATTCTTTGAGGAGATTACAAGTAGAATAGATAAAGGGAATACAGCGGATGTTGTATATTTGGACTTTCAGAAGGCCTTTGACAAGGTGTCACACATGAGGCTGCTTACCAAGTTAAGATCCCTTGGTATTACAGGAGAGTTACTAACATGGTTAGAGCATTGGCTGATTGGTAGGAGGCAGCAAGTGGGAATAAAAGGATCCTTTTCTGGTTGGCTGCCAATGACTAGTAGAGTTCCACAGGGGTCGCTGTTGGGACCACTTCTTTTTCTGCTGTATATAAATGATTTAGATGATGGAATAGATGGCTTTGTGGACAAGTTTGCAGATGATACGAAGATTGGTGGAGGGGCAGGTAGTGTTGAGGAAACAGGTAGGATGCAGAAGGACTTAGACAGGTTAGGAGAATGGACAAGAAAATGGCAAATGAAATACAGTGTTGGAAAATGCATGGTCATGCACTTTGGTAGTAGAAATAAATGTGCAGACTATTTTCTTAATGTTAGCATTAATTTCAAGAGGTCTAGAATACAAGAGCAAGGATGTGATGCTGCCACTTTATAAGACACCGGTGAGGCCTCACTCTGAGTATTGTGAACAATTTTGGGCTCCTCATCTTAGAAAAGATGTGTTAGCATTGGAGAGGGTCCAGAGGAGGTTCACAAGGATGATTCCAGGAATGAAAGGGTTATCATATGAAGAACATTTGATGGCTCTGGGTCTGTACTTTCTGGAATTCAGAAGGATGAGGGGGGATCTCATTGAAACCTTTTGAATGTTGAAAGGCCGAGAAAGAGTAGATATGGAAAGGATGTTTCCCATGGTGGGAGAGTCTAGGACAAGAGGGCACAGCCTCAGGATAGAGGGGCACACTTTCAAAATAGAGATGTGGAGAAATCTCTTAAGCCAAAGGGTAGTGAATTTGTGGAATTCATTGCCACATGCAGCTTGGAGGCCAGGTTGTTGGGTATATTTACGTCAAAGATCGATAGGTTCTTGATTGGACATAGCATCAAAGGTCACAGAGAGAAGGCCAGGAACTGGGGTTGAAGAGGGAAAAAAAAGGATCAGCCATGATTGAATAGCAGAGCAGACTCAATAGGCCACATGGCCTAATTCTGCTCCTATCTCTTATGATCTTACCGTCTAAGTAATAAAGTCAATTCAATTCAATTCAATCAACATATCTTTGTGAGGGGAAGGTCATGCCCTTTGACTTCTTCAAAGACTCAGCAAGTCAGCTAACATATATGGAAAGGAATAAAGAGTAGATGTTTCAGGCCAAGGCCTATCTATCATGTCCTGTTGAGGAGTCTTGGCCCAAAACATCGACTCTATTGCCTACCATAGATACTGCCTGATCTACTGAGTTCCTTTAACATTTTGTGTCTGTTCCTCTGGATTTCCAGCATCTGCAGAATCTTTCATGTTTTTGACTTTTTCTAGGAAATGACAAAACAAATTACTGAAAGCAGAGCAGTGGAAATGATGTTTATGGATTTTAGTAAGGCATCTGACAAGGTTCTTCATGGTAGGCTCATGCAGAAAGTCAGGAGGCACGGGATCCAGGGCAACTCGGCAGCATGGATTCAGAACTGGCTTGCCAACAGAAGGCAAAGGGTGATATTACATAAAGCATATTCTGTCTTGAGGTCAGTGATCAAAGCTGGTCTGAGAACCCAACCCTTTGCCATTTTCATAAATGACTTAGATGAGGAAAAGGAAGGTAGGTTAGTTAGTTTATAAATGGCACAAAGTTCAGTAGTGTTGTGCACAGTGTAGAAAGTTGTCATAGGTTTCAGTGGGATGCAAATAGGACACAGAGCTGGGCTGAGAAGTGGCAGATGGAGCTCATTCTAGAAAAATGTGAAGGGATATACTTTGGCCAGTTGAACTTGAAAGCAGAATACAGGGTTAAAGGCAGGATTCTTGGCAGTGTGGTGGAACAAAGAGATCTTGCGGTCCACATCCATAGATCTCTGAGTTACTGCACAAGTTGATAGGGTTGTTATGAAGATGGATAGTGTGTTGGCCCTCATTAGTCAAGGAATTGAGTTCAAGAGCCGTGAGTTAGGTTCAAAGGTACATTTAATGTCAGAGAAATGTATATAATATACATCATGAAATACTTTTTCTTCGCAACCATCCATGAAAACAGAGTGCCCTCAAATAAATGACAGCTAAGTATTAGAACCTCAAAGCATCCCCCTAGCTCCCCCTCCCATGCGTAAGCAGCAACACAGCATCAATTCCCCCTACCCACCATCAAAAAAAAGTATCGCCACCTCCCACCAAGCACTCAAGCCTGCAGCAAAGCATCTGCAAAGACACAGACTTGCAGCACCCCAAAGACAACTCATTCACCCAGTAATTGACATACCACAGGCTCTCTCTCTCTCTCTCTCTCTCCTTAATAATGGAGAAAGAGGTGTCTCCATTTCACAGCGAGAGGACTTCCAAAAGTTCACTAATGGGTTGCAGCTGCTCTGCTCTGGACCAACAAAACACGCAGAGAGAAGTAATCACTGTCCAGTTCTTTACAAGCTTAGCACTACTTTTCATATGGTCTAAATCCTCGGTGTGTTGTTTCAGGAAGGCTGATAATATGGCCGAGGCCACCTGCCACCCTGGCTATTCTCTTTTCTGGGATGCCTGGATGACCAGTCATGAGAACAGCTTCTTCACCACTGCTATCTGAGTTCTGAACCAATCACCTCTCTCACATTCCCTTCCCAGAGGTGCTGCCACACCCTCAGACTCTTAATTCTACCTCTCTCAGATATCCTGCTTTAGCTCTTCAGCATTTCTTTTTGCAATACTTCTCTTCCACTTCTATACTTTGCACCATTCTGTTGTTTTGTGCTTGCTGCATTTATTGATGCATTCATTGTTACCACGTATACTGTCTACTCTGCAGACTTCACGCAGGCTTGGAATTTCATTGCACCCTGGTGTATGTGACACTATACTCATCTGAATCTGAAACAAGTTAAATAGAGAAAGCATTAGCTTTATTTGTCACATATACATTGAAACATCAACACACACAAAATGCTGGTGGAATGCAGCAGGTCAGGCAGCATCTACAGGGAGAAGTGTTGTCGACGTTTCAGGCTGAGACCCTTCATCAGGACTGACGTGAAATGCATCATCTGTATCAAATCAGCAAGGACTGTAGGGGCAGTCAAAAAATGCTCCCCACATGTCTGGCACCAACATTGCATGCACACAACTACTAAGACTGTTGTAATGCGAACAAAGTCACTAGAGAGACACAACTGGTAGATACAAAGCCACCTTTTATTCAACAGAATAAGACACTCTCTGAAGGAAGAGTCCTGTTCGATCCAATATTACATGACATTTTATATGCTAAAGATCAAAAGATAATTCTATATTTACAATGTATCTACAATGCTTCCTTTGAATTACATACTGTATTGGCAGAATTTTGAACTGGCTTGTGCATATACTCAGCACTGATCTCCTGGTCCTCCATATCCATTTCCTTGGTAAATACTAAAGCCAAGTACTCACTAAATATCTTACTCACGTTCTCTGCATTCAAGCAAATGTTACCCCCTTTATCCTTGGGTTATCCCTTTTCTTTTGATGTATGTAGAGAATGCCTTGGGACTTACCTTAATTCTACTTCCCACAGATTTTTCATGGCCCCTCCTGGCTTTTCTAATTCCCTTCTTTATTTCTTTTCTGGCTTCGTGTGCTTTGTTTGATCTTGACTTCTAAAGCTTTACATACTTCTCCTGTTTCTTCATGACTAAATCCATCACCTCTCTGGACATCCAAGATTCTCTTATCTTTCCATCCCTGTCCTTCCTTCTAACAGGAACATACCTTTCCTATACTCTGTGAAATTGATCTTTAAACACCCTCCACATGTCTGATGTGGACCTCCCAGAGAATAGGTCTTCCTAATTAACTCTTTGTTTCTGCCTAATGCCCTAGTAAACTGTCCTCCTCTAATTTAAAGCTCTTCTACAAGGACCGTACCTATCCTTATCGATAGCTATCCTGAAAGATAAGGAGTTGAGATCACTGTTCCCTGAGTGGTCAGTCACATGGTCAGGCTCATTAACCAACACCAGCCCCAGTACGGTCCCACCTCTCATTGGACCAACCATGTACTGATATAAGAAATTTTACTGGATACTTTTATTAATTCAGCCCCGTGTCAGCCCCATATAACCCCAGTTTATATTAAGGAAGTAGAAATCTTTGTGACAACAACCCTATTATTTTTACATGTTTCCTTAATCTGATTACGTATCTCTTCCTCAATGTCCCAGTGGCTATTGAGGGGTCTATAGTACACTCCCATCAGTGTGATTGTACCCTTCCTGTTCCTGAATTCCACCCAAATGGACTCAGTGCCTGTGACCCCTCCATTATACTTCCTCTGAGTGCAGCTGTGATATTGTCTCTGAGTAGCAGTGCAACTCCACCCCCTCTTCTACTCATTCTCTATTTTTTCTAAAACTTTGAAAACCTGGGACATTAATCACCCTCTCTCCACCAGGTTTCAGTAATGGTTACAACATTGTAGTTTCATGTACTGATCCATGCTCTAACTTCATCTCATTTACCCATAGTACTTCTAGCATTAATTATATACACTTCAAACTATCCGCCCCTCTTACCTGTTATTTTGATTTTGCCTTTCAATATTTTCCCTGACATCTACCTTTCAATCCGATTCTTTCCCTACTGACCTGGTGTCCAGTTCCAAGTCCCCTGCAAAATTAGTTTAATCTCTCCCAAGTAGTATCAGCCAGGATATTAGTTCCTCTCCAGTCCCATGTTATTTGTCTTTTGCACTCTTTATTTTGTGATTTATGGTAATTTTAGGTCTCCAAACAAAAATAAATCATGAGTCAGTGATAATAAAACTGATTCTGATTCAGATTCCCTGTAGATGCATTCACAGGAAAACTATAAATCAAACACAATTTTTAAAAGAAGAAAAAATTAGAAAATAATGTGAAGTCTGTACAGTGCAAAGCAATCACTGCATTATTAAACATTAGTAATTAGGGGTGTGCTGGTCAGTTCAAGAACTGAATGGTTGAAGGGAAATAGCTGTTCTTGAACCTGGTAGTGTGGGGCTTCTGTATCTCCTCCCTCATGGTAGCTGTGAGAAGATAAAGTAGCTCGGATGGTGGGGATCGTTGATGATGAATGTTACCTTTTTGAGGCAGTGTTTCCTGTAGATACTACTAATGTTTCTGTGTCAGTTTGACAGATAAAGCCATAACTAAACACATCACTTAGTTCACTGGAAAATGTGGTATACTACCATGTGACACTTTAAAAAGGGTGTCAAAGCGTCAAATGGAGTAAAATCCAGTAGTCCATGGAATATGTCAGTCCACCAGCACCAAATTCCCAAGAGTGGTAGATTTACTATGCATGTAAGAGTTTTACTATGCATATAAATGCAAATAAAATGCAATAAACAACCTTGTACATTCCCTCAGTGCATGCATTCTGTGTGCCACTGTTTTTGTGTGACTATCCCAGTAGGGCTAGAATGGGTGGTGGTAGGTTGGTAACTTGACTGAGGACACTGGCGATGTTCTTTTAGGTGCAGTATATTGTATATCTCTGATTCAAGTACGCCTGTCTTTGACCACATCAATTCTGTACTGTAACTTTCTGAGAAAGGACACTGTCGTTAATGAACTTATCTTGGCATGAATTGGAAGGAGTTTGAAGAGATAATGTTGGTCATATCTTTCTAGTACTCTGAGGTTCTTGTTATTAGTCCTTGTCTTGGAGCACAGAACATGGCAGTGATCTCACTGCTGCCTGATAGTCCATGAGTTTTGTACCAGTTTAAGGTGGTGATCTTCAAAGTCATCGGAAGAATTGATGAGTTCTGGAACAATGAAAATGTTACTGAATGTCATCAGCAATTTCTGAATTTGTCCAGCAGTTGCAGCAGTAAATACACAATCAGATGTATGCGATCAGGAATACTGTTGTCCTGGTTGCTAAGGCATATTCTGGACTTAGCAAAGTATTAACTTCAGCAACCAATCTTCAGACCTGAATGTGGACTGTAGGTTAAATTTAATATGCAGTTCTGGACAATAGGCTCCTGGATCTGTGAAATGCAGTTAATTGAAAAACCAGACAATGCTGAGTTTTGAGCATCCTGAGTGTGGGTGAGAAGAAAGAGGTGTGAAAATTATACAGTGGCATGCAAAAGTTTAGGCACCCCTGGTCAAAATTTCTGTTACTGTGAATGGTTAAGTGAGTAGAAGATGAACTGATCTCCAGAAGTCATAAAGTTAAAGATGAAACATTCTTTTCAACATTTTAAGCAAGATTAGCGTATTATTTTTGTTTTGTACAATTTTACAGTGAAAAAAGGAAAGGAGCACCATACAAAAGTTTGGGCACCCCAAGAGATTTGAGCTCTCAGATAACTTTTACCAAAGTCTCAGACCTTAATTAGCTTGTTAGGGCTATGGCTTGTTCACAGTCATTGTTAGGAAAGGCCAGGTGATGCAAATTTCAAAGCTTAATACATACCTTTACTCCTCAAACCTTGTCCCAACAATCAGCAGCCATGGGCTCCTCTAAGCAGCTGCCTAGCACTCTGAAAATTAAAATAAATGATGCCCACAAAGCAGGAGAAGGCTATAAGAATATAGCAAAGCATTTTCAGGCAGCTGTTTCCTCAGTTCATAATGTAGTTAACCCTTACATACTGTTCGGGTCAAATTTCACCCGTTTTTGTCATTTGACAGCAGTAAAAACACCCTAAATGCCATTTTTTAGCTGAGATTTGATGACTTTTCCTAAAGTGACCCAAAATGCGCAAAAATGAAAATATTTTAAAATTTTATACTTTTATACATGTGCCATAAATTTTTGTACATTGAGGCTGTTCCGGGTCAAATTTGACCCATATCCATTGAAATGGATTTTAGATCTCTGAAGCAACCATGAGGAAATCTGCAGATGCTGGAAATTCAAGCAACACATGCAAAATGCTGGTGGAACACAGCAGGCTAGGCAGCATCTATAGGGAGAAGCACTGTCGACGTTTCGGGCCAAGACCCTTCATCAGGACAGGACCCTTCGTCAACCCTTCACTTCCCGTTTCTACCTCCTACCACACCCTGCACTTCCCACTTCTACCTCCTACCCAGCCTCATAGTTCCCACACCCCACCTTCCCGTTTCTACCTCCTACCATCCTGACGAAGGGTCTCGGCCCAAAATGTCGGCAGTGCTTCTCCCTATAGATGCTGCCTGGCCTGCTGCATTCCACCAGCATTTTGTGTGTGTTGCTTTAGATCTCTGAAATATTAATTAAGGAATAATGTACATTGAGGCTGTTCTGGGTCAAATTTGACCCATATCTATTGAAATGGATACTGTGAAGGTATAGAAAATGAACAGGTTGCCTGGGTTAAGAAATGGCAGTTAACAGGAACGGTGGAGGTCAAGTTGAGGTCCGGAAGACCAAGAAAACCTTCTGACAGAACTGCTCGTAGGATTGCTAGAAAGGCAAATCAAAACCCCCGTTTGACTGCAAAAGACCTTCAGGAAGATTTAGCAGACTCTGGAATGGTGGTGCACTGTTCTACTGTGCAGCGACACCTGCACAAATATGACCTTCATGAAAGAGTCATCAGAAGAAAACCTTTCCTGCGTCCTCACCACAAAATTCAGCATTTGAGGTTTGCAAATGAACATCTAAACAAGCCTGATGCATTTTGGAAACAAGTCCCGTGGACTGATAAAGTTAAAATAGAACTTTTTGGTCGCAATGAGCAAAGGTATGTTTGGAGAAAAAAGGGTGCAGAATTTCATGAAAAGAACGCCTCTCCAACTGTTAAACATGGGGGTGGATCGAAAGGAACAAGGGAAATTCCTGGGAACTATAGACCGGTGAGTCTCACATCAATTGCTAGTGAAAATTGCTAGTGAAAATTTTTAGGAATAGAATATATGAGCATTTGGAAACCAATGACCTAATTAGGGAGAACAGGTCATGCCTTACCAACTTGATTGAGTATTTTGACAAGGTGATGAGAGAGATTAGTGAGGGTAGGACACTGGATATTGTCTGCATGGATTTTATAAAGGTGTTTGACAAAATCCCTCATGGACGGCTATTTCAGAAAATTAAAATGCATGGGATCCACAGCAAATTGGCTGGATTCCAAACTGGCTTGCTTATAGAAGAGTGAGTGTAGTGGTTGAAGGGACTTATTTGAGCTGTAAGTCTGTAATTAGTGAAGTTCCACTGGGATCTGTAATGGGACTTCTGCTGTTTGTAAATGTATATAGGTGG
Source organism: Hemitrygon akajei (assembly GCF_048418815.1). Taxonomy (NCBI): domain Eukaryota; kingdom Metazoa; phylum Chordata; class Chondrichthyes; order Myliobatiformes; family Dasyatidae; genus Hemitrygon; species Hemitrygon akajei. The sequence goes on along the minus strand of NC_133145.1, from coordinate 19,376,083 downwards.
CCTGGATGAAAATGTAGAAGGTTGGGTTTGTAAGTTTGCTCTGTGGATGATACCAAGATTGGTGGAGTTGTAGACAGTGTAGAAGACTGGCAAAAAATACAACACAATATAGATCGGTTGCAGATATGGCTGAGAAGAGGCAGACAGAGCTTAACACAGATAAATGTGAGGTGTTGCACCTCAGTAGGGCAAATGCAAGGACACAGTACACTGTTAAGGGGCAAGATCCTTAACAGCGTTGTTCAGCAGAGTGATCTTGGGATCCAAGTTCACAGCTCCTTGAAAGTGGCAACACAGGTTGATAAGGTTGTTAGGAATACTTATAGAATGCTTTGTTATATCAGTCGAGGCACTGAGTTCAAAAGTCAGGAGATTATATTGCAACTTTTTCAGAATTCTGGTTAGGCCACATCTGGCGTATTGCATTCAGTTCTAGTCACTCTGCTGGATGGAGAGGGTGCAGAAAAGGTTTACCAGGATGCTTGCTGGTTTATGGGCATGTGCGATCAAGAGGCTGGAGATCTGATAGAGGTTTACAAGATTATGAGAGGCATAGATAGAGTGGACAGACAGTATCTGTTTCCCAGGGTTGAAATGTCTAATACCAGAGGGCATGCATTGAAGGTGAGAGGGGTTAGGTTTGAGGGAATGTGAGGGGTAAATGTTTTACTCAGAGAGTTGTGGGTGCCTAGAATGTGTTGCCTGGTATGGTGGTAGAGGTAAATACATCAGACTTTTAAGAGAGATTTGGATAGGCATATGGAGGTAAGGAAGATGGAGGGATATAGACATGGTGTAGGTAGGAATGATTAGTGTTTAGGTTTTGTTGATTTGCTTTTAGATGGTTCAGCACAATATTGTGGGCTGAATGGCCTGTTCTTATGTTGTCCTCTTCGACATTCTATGTTCTATGTAATGTTAATGGATTCGTGGACTGATAGAAGATTTGATGGCAAAGGGGAAGAACCTGTTCTCAAGTGGGTAAGTTGTTCATTGTACCTTTTCCAGTAAGATAGTGGCGTGCTTTGTCATAGTGGCCTCTCCGGTCCAACAACTTGTGCTAATCTTATTTTGTGGCTGTATGTGCTCTCATAACCTTATGTGCTGTTTGCTGTGTGTGACTGTGTGTATTGTGTTTTGCATCTGGGCTCCTAAGGAATGCTGTTCACTTTAGCTGTACACATGTGTGTGATTGAATGACCTTGACCTTGAACCTGCACTTGTGAATATGTACCTGCACATTAAACCCAACTTTGGCAAAAGTCTCTGTACATGTGACAGTCATAAACCAATCCCAAGACCCCAGTGAAGTTGAAGATAGAGTGAAACCAGGTGAATTAGATGCTGAACCAGTCAGCTTTACTGAACAATAAGAGAGCAGATTATCGAACTTTCACTCCAAAATGTGTGCAGTCAATGACAAACTTGTACCATGGTTAAGTCTCCTCACTTGGTTTATCTATCACTAGCTAAAAGAGAATGAGACTAAACAATTTTTCTGTATGTACAGAGTATCAGAGACCTTTCTTGTGCAGAATTGCACTGTTCATTTCAAATTTTTGCAATTATCTCTAGCTGCTAGACTCTAGCAGCATCTTTGACAGAGCCAGCACAAGGGAGTGAAACACTACATGACTATACCAGACATTGAAGTCTTTGCTTTATCCTGGGAATGTTGGCAAATGTCACTTCTGTGTCCTATTGCATTTTTTAGTATTTTTGTGGCATCTCACACCCATGAGATGTCACAAAAATACTAAAGAAAGCACCTGTGAGATGTCACAAAATTAGTCCTCACTAAAGTTGGAGTAATGGAATTCCCCCTTAAAGATCCTTGGAGGATACTGTGTCCCAGACATTGCCTTCTCGCTACCCCTCCTCCATTTTATCATAGTTTGCACTATAAGGCTGACTGTGCCTTTGTTTCATCATAAGATTTCAAATATTCTAAAGAAGTACCTCATCATCAGGCAGGTCATTCTCTAAAGACAATAGAAAGTTTGTGGACTGTCAGTGAGATGCTGAATCTCTGCAGCAGCCACAAGAAATAACCCATCCACCAACCATGCAACTATCTAGAGGGGAAAAATGAGAACCACTCATTTTAACTCAACATAAAATGCTAGAAATACTCAACAGATCAGGCCGCATCTCCAACAAGAGAAACAGAGATAACGTTTCAAGTTGATGACCCTTCATCAGAATTGATCAACATTTTGGTAAGTGTGATCAGAGCTGCAAAGGTTGCTGCTTTGTTTTACTTAATTTAAATTAACATTAATTGTTGTTGATATTTACATATGTTTTCATTTTTCTACTTCCAAGATTATAAATTAATTGCTATTTACTAATGAAACACAAATGATATGATTATACAGCAGAGGGACTGGACATGAATGTTTAATTAAATTCCTTGGCTCTGAAAGTGGAACGCAGCTTCCATCTGGTTCACACCCAGCCCCCAAGCTCGCACAGTCTGTGAAAGTGCACCAATTTTTCAAATGACTGGCAAACATGAGGACTCCTGCAGATCTATGTGTAATACCCCTTCCCTAACAGGAACAAAGGGGAGTTCCTATCCACACCCCAAAATATCTTTCCCAAGAACCCTACCTCAATTGCCTTTGAACTTCTGTCTGAATTAAGACATTTTTAGGTTCCTCATGGTTACATCTTCTATCCTGGCCAGAATAGAGTATCAAATCATTCCTTTGTCAGTTCCTGTTGTAAATAAATTGATTTTATCCATGCAATTTGATTGGTTAGATTTCCAAGGTCATTGTCATCTTTCTTTATGAAGGGAAAAAGAATCATCTTGCTGCTCTGTTTAATAGTTCTTGCTGCGTCAGGACCCAGTGACCAACTATGACAATTGTTTGCATTATATATGTTACTGCTTTCTTCCAAGCAGTGCTCCAAATGACACATGAATTATACAAATTAATTCACCTACAGGCATATGGGCATGGTAGTGCAATGATTAAGGCACTGAACCCAGAAGCCTGAAAGAATAATCCAAGAATACAAATCCCACTAGAGTAATATAGGTGTCTAAATTCAATTTAAAAACCAGGTCTAGAGACAAAGACCAGTGAAATCAGTCAGATTTAAATAAAACCCAGATGACTTATTAATATCCATTAGGGAAGGAAACTTGTCACCTTTAGCCAGCTTGAATTATCAGTCCCCCCCATTCCAATACTCCACCTGAATTCACTTGTGAAAACAAGCCCATGCACCCAACAAATCTGGTCAAGTCCACAGCTCAAGAGCAAATTGCTTTTTGTTCCCAGATGAATCAGAACATTCATTAAATACAAGTTAATGGACCACACAGTACCATCAGAAATATCATTTGTTTTGCTTTTGATATGAATCAATGCTCCCTCTGAAGCTTAGACTTGTTAACCATCACAAATTCCCTCATAAACTGGAAAAAAAGCAAGATGAAATGTATTGACTTCGGTCTGTTGGCAGTAATAAAAGCTAGCTGAATCATAATACATAGCAACAGCCGGATAAGAGGTTTAAAATATCAAACAAAATGGCAAACTGCTTATAAAAGATCTGACACCCTAAAAATAGATCTTTCAGTCCATCAGCAGAAAGTTCTAAAGTTTTTACCATTCTGATAAACATAGCTTGCAAAGTACACGCTAACGCAATGGCCCAACAGTTACTCTCAGACAGTTTGGGGAAACTCCATTAACTCCCTTTTGAAGTAAAGACATTACTGGTGTTCAGTACTGCCATCTCCTGTTTTGTTTAAAGTGCACAATAGGCAGGGTTCTGGCTAGAACTCTTCTATTCCAATTGGCTCAAAATACTTACACAGAGAAACACAATGAACCCATTTAGTGAAGCTATCTGTCCACTGCTCTCTCACACACACAAGGCAGAGTTATAGAAAACATGAGCAGAAATAATTCTTCCAATGCTTTGAACCTGCTCCATTTTTCACTAAGGTCATGGATGATCATCCAGATCCAGTACCCTGCTCCAACTTTCTCCTCATATCTCTTGATCCCCAAGAAAAATGTCTATTTTTCTCAGCTAAGCACATCATGGGGAATCAGCCTCCTCTCTGTTGATTCTGTCTATATTTCTCATGGCATCAATAAAGCAGCCAGTATAATCAAAGATCCCAACCACCATGGACTTGTTCTCTTCTCCCTCTCCCATCAGGCAAAACATAGAAAAGCCTGAAAACACTTACCACCAGACTCAAGGAGAGCTTCTATCCTGCTGTTGTCAGGTTCTTGAGTGGCCCTCTTCAAAGAATCAAAGTACATTTGTTATCGAAGTACGTATGCAATATACAACCCTGAGATTCATCCTCCCACAGACAGCCATGAAACAAAGAACCCATTCAAAGAAAAACTTCGAACCAACCACCCCCATGCCAAGAAAACAAATCGTGCAAGTAGCAAAAAATAATGAGTAAAAAACACAGAGCATAAAACACAAAATTGAAAGAGTCAGTTCACCTAGTTCAGTTCAATCTACGGCTGTGTCCTTCGTGATCTGCAGACCACCCCAATCAAAATCGCCCAAAATAGCAACAAAAAAAAGGAGCAACAAGAAACATATTCTAATGTGAACTACAAAGTCCAATCCACAGACTGCATCAGTTAAACTTGCCCCAGACCCAGGACTCTGGCAGCATCAGGTGTGAAGGAAAGGGAGACTATTTGAATGTAGGAACCTTCCTCTGAGAGCAGTGGGTGAGAGACGGGTAGATGCCACTGAACACCCACTCACCTCACTGATTTCAATCTTCCTCGATGTTTTAATCAGCGAGAAATGGAGTGGATTATGGGGTCTTGGCCTTGAGGCTGCACACTTCACACGAAACCTTAAGGAACCCCCTTGGAAACAGCAGAGCACCAGATCACTCAATAAGTCCAAAACCTCACCAGTAAAATGCAGATCACAGACTCCAACAGTAGCAGAACCACATTTGAAAGAAAAATAAGGTGCAAAAGAAGTGAAAGGAGTAGCTTCGTGAACCGTCTGGAGGACGTCGCCTTTGATTGTGTGGTTCGCTGACACCATTTAATAAATAAGATGGATTCTTCGCTTTTACCTTTTTTTTTACCTGCAATGCACTGCACTTTTTCAGTAGCTTTTACACTTTATTCTGCACTGATACTGTTTTACATCATTCTAGTTCAATGCGCTGTGTAATGATCTAATCTGTATGAACAGTATGCAAGATAAACTTTTCACTTTATCCTGGTACATGCGACATAAATAAGCCAAAACCAATATTTCTACTTACCTGTTCAACACCTCCCTCTCGTGCTTCTACCCCTTTTCTTTCTTCCATGGCCTTCTGTCCTCTCCTATCAGATTCCTCCATCCCCAGCCCTTTATTTCTTTCACCAATCAACTCCCCACACATTACTTCACTCCTCCTCCCTCCTGGTTTCACCTATCATCTTTTACCCTGTATTTCTTCCTCCCTTCCCCCCACACTCTGACTCCTCATCTTTTTTTTCTCCAAACCTGATGAAGGATCTCGACCTGAAATGTCGACTGTACTTTTTTCCACAGATGCTGCCTGGCCTGCCGAGTTCCTCCAGCATTTTGTGTGTGTTACCAACATTTCCTTTTGGAAAATATTTGAATATTTAGCTTCAACTACTTTTTATATTGAAGAATTCTACAGGTTCATCACTCTCTGAGAAAAGAACTTTCTATCTCATGATTTTATCCCCTATCCTAGACCGTGATCCCTGGTCTTGAGCTCTCTATTCATTGAGAACATCTCCCACCCAAACCTTTTAAGGATTATTAGTACTTGCATTTGGAGAGAGTTGTCCTATTGCAGCTAGTTAGTGACCATGTTGAGGAACTGGAGCTGCAGCTAGATGACCTTCGACTCATACAGGAAAATGAGAAAGTGATAGACAGGGGCTACAGAGAGATAGTCTCCTCTAAGTTGTAGGAAACAGGTCCCTGGGTGACTGTCAGGAGACAGAGAGGGAATAGGCAGCCAGTACCCCTGTGGCCATTCCCCTCAATAATAGGAATAATACCACTTTGGCTTAGAAGCCACAGCGACTTGGTCTCTGACACTGAGTCTGACTCTGTACCTCTAAAGGGGAGGGGGAGAAGAGGAGTGCAATAGTGATAGAGAATCCCATAATTAGAGGAGGAGAAAGCGGACTCTATGGGCGTGAAAGAGACATATTGGTACCAACGACATAAGTAGGAAAAGGGAGGAGGTCATGAAGAGGAAGTATAGGGAGTTAGGCAGAAAGCTGAAAAGCAAGACCTGGACTGCTGGATCTCTGGATTGCTGCCTGTGCCGTGTGCCAGTGAGGGTAAGAATAGGATGATTTTGCTGAGGAATTGCTGCAGGGGGTAAGGTTTCAGATTTCTGGATCATTGGGATCTCTTCTGGGGAAGGTATAGCCTGTACACAAAGGACAGGTTACAGCTGAACCTGAAGGGAACCAATATCCTTGTGGGCATGTTTGCTAGAATTGTTGGGGAGAGTTTAAACTAATCTGGTGGGGGGGGGGAAACAGAGTGATAAGGCTGAGGATGGGGAAGTTGGCGTACAACTAAACACAGTGTGTAGTGAGACTGTCAGGAAGGACAGACAAATGATAGAGTAAAATTGTAATCAGTAGGATAAGTTAAACTGTAACAGGGGGCCAAAATCAAAAGGGGTTAAAAATACAGGACCGAAGGTGTTATATTTGAATGCACACAATATACAGAATCAGGAAGATGATCTTGTAGCACAGTTAGAGATCGGCAAGTATGACATTGTGGGCATCTTTGAGTTGTGGCTGAAAGAATATCATAGATGGGAGCTTAACATCAAAGGAAACACATCAAAGAACAGGCAAGTAGGCAAAGGGTGCTTCTATTGGGAAAAAATGAAGTCAAATCCTTAGAAAGAGATGTAGAATCTGCATGCTTAGAATTAAGAAACCCCAAGTGTAAAAAGACCCTGATGGGAGTTATTTTGATGCCCACAATGTGGGCTACAAGTTACAGCAGGAGATAAAAATGGCATGCAAAAAAGGCAACGTTGTGATAAAACATGCAACGTTTCAATATGCAGGTAGATTGAAAAAAATCCATTTGTTGCTGAATAAAAGAAAGACAAAAGTAGATATTGGATACCGGAGAGGGGGTAATAGGAAACAAAGAAGTGAACTTAACAAGTATTTTGCATTATTCTTCACTGGAACACAGTAGCAGAATGCCAGAAATGTGAGAGTATCGGGAGGCAGAAGTTAGTGACGTTTCAATTAACAAGGTGAACGGCGCTTGGGAAGCTGAAAAGCCCGAAGGTAGATAAATCACCTGGAGTAGATGGAGTATACTGGAGACATTAGTAATGATAATTCTAGAATCATTAGGTTCTGGAATAGTTCCTAGGACTGGAAAATTACAGCCCTCTGCTTAGTACACCCTATCAGTGGGTCTGGCTCCCTATCAGCATTGTCATGCTTGGTGGCAGCACCCGTCGATATCAACAGGATACCTCAGCTCTCAAGTCTTTCACAAACCCCCTCCTGTGGGACATCAGGGGTACTACTGAGTACTGTACCTTGTTGATGGCAGCCTTCCGCTCCTCCATCGCGTTTTTCTCCTCTCTTACTTCTCTGATCAACTCAACAAATGAGGGAGGGGGGCACATCTTACCTGACTTTCGGAGGCTTAAGGCAATCATGTCACGTGACTGTGCACCCTTCACCACTTGGTCCATCCTTAACTGATGCACCTCAGCCAGATGATTAGCTCCTTCACACCGCAAGCAAAGCAGCTGTCTCCTAGCTGGACAATGTTGGCAGGAAGTTTCTCCCCTTTCTCCTGAAACATGCTCCTAAACCCTGTCATAAGCTCCACTGCTTGCTAGCACTTGCATATAGCCGGTGGAAGTAGCAAAGGGATTCTCTGCCTTCAAGGTCCTCACCACTTCAGCAGCCAGACTCTCTACCAGTCACCACTCATCCAGCATCTGAGAGGCCTGCACTATCCAAGTGTCATTTTCCTCCTCCCCCTTAGAGATGGGCTTCACTCCCGAGAACATTCTCAGCCTATGATAACTTTGACTCTCCGCTGGTGCACTTTGCCTTTATCTGCCAGGGACATAAAGGCCGATACCAACTCAGAATTTTCATTCCTCACTGGAGGACTCATTAGACCTTCCACATCAGACCACTCCTTCCCCTCACTCTGCAGAAACAGAGGCAACTTGTCTTTAAAGTCTCCACCCTCAGCTGCAGGAAACTTGGCTTCCAATTTGGCACCCTCATCTACACTCCCCTCTTCTCTGAAAGTATGGACGTTCCATGGTCCCATCTCTCCCGGGACCCCAAATGTAATGGGCAAATCCACTCCCATCGCATCATCGCCAGACTGAACAAAAATGACATCTTTGCCTGCCTTTTGGTCAAACTGCTGCTCCATGATCATAACTTTCCCAAATCCCTAACAGTACTTAAAACCCTAATCAACAATTCATCTTGGCTGTGAATATCCACCCTGCTCAAAACACAAGAATTAGTTACATGTAATTTCTTTGAATCACACCAACACTTAACCCCTGTGGTGACCATAGCCACATATCTTAATGACTTACCCGGACAATAATTTAACACAGGCTTAAACACAAAAGCACTTAATCAATCCTTAGGGCAATCACTCAGCGTTCAACGAATTCAATCCCGGATGAGCCCCATCATGAAACCCTTTTTTACTGGGAGTCTCTGGAAATATGGCTTGTTAGGCCCTCGCTAATAGCCACTGGACTCCATGGCGAGAAAACCACCTTCTCAAGCTCCATACGTCTAGGGTGTATATGACTTTGGTCCCACCAAACCCATGAGGCTGGAATGTCTCGCCCACTCAAACCCCGGCTTGTATGAACGCTGTGTGATTTACTGCCCCTCTGCAATCACTTGTTGGCAAAAAAATAGATCATACACTGCATATAATTATAAAGAAAGTATACTTATGGATGTTAACTTAACCAAAAAGTTATTAAAGTAAGAAAAGACATAAACCAAAAGGGTCAATTATAATTAAACAGTCAAATGTGCACAGGTGGAGCTCCAATCTTCTAAGAGCCATTGTTTCAGATGTGCTCACTGCACCAACTACTATTCACCGCCCCCCGGTAGGAACTCCCCTCTTGGCTCCATGAGATCCTGAGTTACTGCCGAATCAAGTCTTACGGCCAGTTCTCTTGAGGTCCTTTCTCTCTTCATCTCCCACCTGACCTACCTCATTGTCATAAACACAAAAGCTGCTCCCCCAGCGTTCTCTAGAACCTTCTCCCAGTTCCACCCTCCTGATTTGATGACACATACATTCCTAAGCATTCTTTATCTTTACCTGTTCCCCAAACATTGCCAGCAGAGCACACTGCTTCTATAGAAATAAAACACATTACATGAAATACCCTACAGTATTAGCTGAAAATTCTTTACCAGGGTGTCACATACAAATGTCCTTAAGAAGGGAGGGAGGCAGAAGAAAGGAAATTATAAGCCATTTAGCCTAACATCAGTGGTTGGAAAGTTGATAGCGTCTATTTTTAAGGATGAAGTTTCATAAGGCACGTGATAAAATAGGCCAAAGACAGCATGGTTTTCTAAAGGGGATATCTTATCTGACACACCTGTTGGAATTCTTTGAGAAAAAATACAGGCAAGATAGAGTCATTGGATGTTGTTTATTTGGATTTTCAGAAGTTGCCACACATGAAGCTGCTGAACAAGATATGAGTCCAAGGTATTACAGGAAACTGTTATAATGGATAGAAGATTGACTGACTAGCAGGAGGCAAAATGTGGGAATAAAGGGGGCCTACTCTATCCAGCTGCGGTTGACTAGTGGTGTGCCACAGGATTTGTTATTGGGACCACTTCTTTTCACGATGTGTGCCAATGATTTGGATGAAGTAATTGATGGCTTTGTGGCCAAGTTCACAGATGATATGAAAATAGGTAGAGGGGCAAGTTGTGTTTGGGAAGCAGAAGGACTTTGATAGATTGGGGGATCAGGCAGAAAAGTGGCAGATGGAATATAACGTAGGGAAGTGCATTGTCATTCACTTTGGCAGAAGGAATAAAGGTGTGGACTATTTTTTAAATGGCGAGAAAATTCAATAATTAGAGGTGCAGAAGGACTCGAGAGTCCTTGTGCAGGATTTCCTAAAGGCCAACTTACAGACTGAGTCAGTGGTGAGGAAGACAAATGCAATGTTAGCATTCATTTTGAAAGGACTAGAATACAAAAGCAAGGATGTAATGCTGAGTCTTTATAAAGCATTGGTTAATCCATATTTGGAATATTGTGATCAGTTTTGGGCCCTTAATCTCTAAAAAGATGAGTTGGCATTGGAGAGGGTCCAGAGGAGGTTCGCAACTCACTGGAGTATAGACGTTTACCATAATAGACGTTGAAAGATCTGGATAAAATGGAAGTGGAGAGGATGTTTCCTGTAATGTGGGTCTAGGATCAGAGGGCACAGCCTTAGAACAGAGGAGTGTCCATTAACAGTGATGAGGAAAGATTTCCTTAGACAGAGGGTACCAAATCTGGGAATTCATTGCCACAAACAACTGAGCAGGCCAAGTCATTGGATATATTTAAGGTGGAGGTTGATAGGTTCTTTATTAATCAGGGCATCAAAGATTACAGGGAAAAGGCAGGAGATGGAGTTGAGAGTGATAATAAATCACCCATGATGAAATGGTGGAGCAGACTCAATGGCCTAATTTACTCCTTTGGCTTATGGCTGCCAGCTCCATTTACAGCCAGCTTAATAGTACCATGAACTTACTGAAAGGGCAGGTGTTCCTGTGGTTGAAGTAAACACTGGTAGGTAGTCTGCAACTGAAAGTAGCCTTGGAAATTGAAAGGCAACACAACATGGATTGTGTTGTGAGATTAGTGGTGCAGTTGGAGGATATAACATCTGACGATGCATTCTCTGACCTTCTTTGTTCACATGAAATCATTCAGTTTATTCCGAACTGGACACTCAATGAGTTTTTAGTACCCATGGTTTCCAGAAGTGCAGAACACATCTCCTTTCCACATCCTTACCAATGTACACAGTATCCAAAAAGCCATTTGGTGCTACTTGGATTTTCTTGGTCAGTTTTAGTCCAGAACCCCTGGCAGCATTTGTACCAGTTTCAAGGTACACCCCCTTGGATAAGTGTAAGATGATGTTAAGCAGTGCAAGCCAACTGTAACTAGTGCCGCAACTCATGGCAATAGGACTCTGCTAATGCATCCAGCCAGCGGACCATCTCCACACAATAACCACAAAGATGAACAGACACCGTGAAGCTGGCATGCCACTTGCTCTCCAACGAAAAGGATTGACTGCACCCATGTTAAGTGTTCTGTTCAATTTATCCCTTAGAATGTTCTGTAATTATTTTCAAACTGGAAATTAAGATCTAAGTTGAATGAGACAAAGTCTATTGCAAATTGTGATTTTCAGTGGGAATGGCTTTAGGGGAAATGGATGTCACAAGGCGTACTAATGCAGTAGAAATGATGAATGTAGTGTACCTTTAAACATCCAGTCTCCGTTTTCTCATTAATTGATGGTCTCAAAGCAGTTTTGTCAGTTTTGAGTTTAGCTTAATTGGCCTGGGAATCAGCAATTAACACAGACTTCCTTAGAACATTACTAACCTCCTTCCTTCCCTGGGAGGAGGACACACTACAATGTCACCAAAAAGACATTTAATTTCTCCCCTTCTCCACTGGTCTTACTTGGTTCCTCAGGCGGCTGATCATAATCAAGCTGATGCCAAACAAAGCATTTTCCTGATTGCTTCGCCACTGGTCTCAATTCAAACCTATGGGATAGCGTTCAGCGGGGGTGGGGGGGGGGTCCTGGAGAGCAGAAGGAAGATGGAAGTATTTGAATAATCTAAATCACCTTGTTCAAAAGGGTCTCAATACTACAAATTAATCTTTAGGGAACTGAAGTGACTTCTGTATTGCGGAGAAAAAAACAAACAAAAATAAAGTACCTTGTTATTCAATTACCAGCATCTACTAAACATAGAACCCCCCCCCCCCCCCCACCTAATCCCAGTTCACTCCTTATCATAACACTTATGAACAGGTTTCTTACTTTCTGCAATGAATAATTAACTATCCAAGAAGCTCAGTACCATCTATAATCTCACAGGTTATTATTTTAGTTACTTTTAGAAAATTATAACATCTCTCTCAAACTGTCAGATCCAAAGTAGTATTTCTGGAGCTCCATTGTTGCACAGATGAATGCAGCAATTATTTTGCACATAATACAGTCCAATAAACAAAAGGAAGATGAATGACCAGTTAATACATACTTTGACAGCATTGATTGAGGAAATGGCTTAGAGGAAGACTGACTGGTGCAAGTGAATGGGGAAAATTTGAAGGCCGGAAATATGAAATGAAACACAGTTGATCAAGTTGCACTGTTAGGAAAAAGAAAATTAAGTTGAAATATTAGTTTGTTATTTTTATCTGAACTGAAAGTAAGTAAGGTTGAACAGCATTTAAGCAAGAATTTGGTCCAGTAAAGGTAAGAAAGAGGGAATGAATGGCAATGGAAAGGTCCATTGTCAGGAAATAAAAAACTCAATGACAGAGTTTAGCTGTCTTTAGAGAAGCTAAAGACAGATGGCTAAATGAGAAATGCTCAGAGATAGAGATACTATAAAATCATAACTCTGGAACAAAGATGATGCACAGTAAGATTAAAGAACTAACAGGGAAATTACCTTGCTCAGCAAATGGATGCATCAAGGAAAAGATGGCAACTTAATTATGAGCAAAGAGAAAATCCTAAATAGATGGACAGAATATTTAAAAGAACTTTTGAAGACCAAAGAGGAGAAAAACCAAACATGAAGAATCTCGAAGGACCTAACATTCTAAAATCAGAAATTCAAACAGCCATAAATGAGACAAAACATAACAAAGCAACTGGTCCAGACAACATCGCTGTTGGAATGATACTGGCTTTAGAAGATTTTGGAATAGAGAGAATAACAGAAATAGCAAATGAAATCTATGATCCTAGGGAGATACCTGATGATTTAAGTAAATCAGTGTTCATCACACTCCCAAAGAAAGAGGGAGCACCAGAATGTGAGTTACACCGTACAATAAGCCTGATGAGCCACTTGGCAAAAATTATTCTCAGAGTAATCATGATGAGAGCAAGGCATTGTATAAAACCAGAAATCAGTAGAGAACAATGCGGCTTTGTGGAAAACACTGGAAACAGAAATGCAATTTTCATGCTACAGATGATCTGTGAATGAGCCATCCAGATACAAAAAGACATCTACCTATGTTTCATCAACTATACAAAAGCTTTTGACACTATCAGACACCAAGATCTCCTGGAAATGCTTCAAGATCTTGACATAGATGGAAAAGATATATGTTTCTTAAGAAACTTGTACTGGGACCAGACAGCATCCGTCAGAATAGAAGGAGATGTGACTGAGTATGTGAATACCATGAGAGGAGTCAGGCAGGGTTGTGTCTTTTCACCCGACTTATTCAACCTGTATCGCGAAAATATCTTGAGAAGTATCGAAGACATCAAAGGACTCACAATTGGAGGCCATAATATAAATAACATCAGCTATGCTGATGACATCGTACTAATAGCTGACTCAGAAACAAAACTTCAAGAACTACTCGCTATAGTGCAGCAGAAAGTAATCGCAGAGGTCTCTCAGTCAACACCAAGAAGACAGAAAGCATGGTCATCTCCAGAAAGACAAACATCCCACAATGTGTGATCAAGATCGGAAATACAAACATCAAACAAGTCAACAAATTCAGTTATCTTGGCAGCCAAATAACAAGTGATGGCAGATGCAACACAGATATCAAATACAGAATACAGAAGCTTTCCAGAAAATGAAGACCATATTAACAGACAGAAAGATGAGCATGAACATTAACAACAGAATACTGCAGTGCTACATTTATTCTATCCTGACTTATAGAAGTGAATGCTGGACCATTTCCCCAGCAATGGAAAAGAGACTAGAAACAGCTGAATTATGGTTCTACAGTTAAAACTACCATGGACTACATACACATCAAATGAAGAAGTTCTCAGAAGAGCCCAAGCAGTTAGATCACTCATACCAACAATAAGAGAAAGACAACTCAGATTCCTAGGACGCATCATGCGGAAAGATGAACTAGAAAAACTCATACTCTCTGGAAAGGTTGAGGGGAGCAAACCTAGAGGAAGACCTCAGCTTATGTACATCAAAAGCCTAGCCAGATGGCTACACATCGAGGAAACGGAAGTCATCCAAAGAACTAGGGATAGATCTGTATGGAAAACCATGGTCACCAACGTCCACATCGAATATGGTACCTACACAGACAATGACAGAGGTGATGTTGGTGCAAGACAAAAGTAGATGATTGTGGGGCAACTTCACATTTCCAGTACCTGGTGTATTTCACTTTTAACAGAAAAATAAAAGGTAGGATCATTTGTAAATAAGATTCCTTGCAAAGGATAAGGTTGGAACTCTTATAGTGAGGTCTGTCTCAAAGCATTATTAGATTTAATATTACAATACTGGACCATAAATGAAATACTGTTCTGTTAAGGAAAACATTGCTAGTGCTAACATGCCTTATAAACTATGGAATTACAGAGCTACAGGATTCTGCTGATAAATAACATTTCAGCCAAACTCAATTTTAACCAATTGCACAAAATGCAATGTTCTTTACGCAAGGAAACATAAGAACATTCACAAGTTGTATGTTATTTTAGTTGCATCCAAAAATAATTCAAGTTATTAATGTGCCCCTGAAAGCTACACCTCAGTTGACAGGAATTCTAATACCTTCTCCTAAAAGTCATTGGTTACATGCAAGAATGGACATTGAGCAGTAACACAAGTAGTGATGCAGAGTTTCAACCTAAAACATCAACAATTCCTTTTCCCCACAGGTGTTGTTTAAGCTAGCAGATTTTTGTTGCTCCAAAATCGAGTATCCCAAAGAATGTGTCCTGTGTCCCCAATAAGTCTCATCTTGCTTTTCTTCAAATTGTGCTGTGGATTTTTTTTGCTATCATCCTAAGGAAGGAGATGGGGGTTCAGTTTAATATCTCAGTCAAAAGTCAGCACCACCTCAGCTGAGTGGAGTAGGATTTGACCACAAAACTTTCTATCTTAGAGAGTAAGGTAACTACTACTGACTCAACACCAACAATGGTTACTATCAACTTCACTGTTGCTATATTTCACAAGTTGCTTATTGATGCTGATCTGCACAAAGTACATAAAGTGATTTTAACTAAGAATTAAAACTGTGCAAAAGCTTAGTAGAAGAAGGAGATTTTAAAGAGTATCAAGATGAGAAGAGGTAAGGGAGTAGAAGTAGAGAAGTGGATAGGTCTAATGAAGATTTAACATAAGTTCAAAGGTTCAATTTAATGCCAGAGAAATGTATACAATATACATCCTGAAATGCTTTTTCTTTGCAACAAGTTATAGCAAAGTGCTAACAGAGACAAGTGGGGGGGGGGTAGTACAGAATTTTGACAATGGTTGATATATTACAACAGTTGTATTTATCAGTGAATAGTCCTGCAACTTTTCAATTTTCATCAATATCATTATGTGCTATATTGTATGAAATGGGTGAACATGGTCTTTACCATCATTGTTCATGGCAAATTTTTCTACAGAAGGGTTTGTCATTGCCTTCTTCTGGGCAGTGTCTTTTCAAGATGGGTGAGCCCAGACATTATCAATAATCTTCAGAGATCGCCTGCCTGGTGTCAATGGTCACATAACCGGGACTTGTGATGTGCACCAGCTGCTCATACAACCACCCACCACCTGCTCCCTGTTAATGCCCAAACAACAAAGGCATGTTTTTCTTTTGTTTGAACACTTTACTTTCAATGCCTCCATTCAATACCTGAGGGCCACCATCTCTTCATCCCACAATTCCACTTTTTCCTCTGGTGCACACAAGCCTAACAGGGAAGTGTGCACAGCTACTAATACTACATCGTCCAAGTGAACAGAACTAAACACTCCCGTGGCTTCTCATAACCTGGATCGGGGGGTGGGGGCGGGCAAAGCAGGTGCTACACCTTGTCCAAGGGTGACCTGCAGGCTAGCAGAGAGAAGGAGCGCCTTACACCTCCTTTGATACAGACATACCTCCATACTGTTTTCCATACTGTTGCTGTCATTACAAACAGGAGCACGGTGCACGAAAATCTACACTTCCAGATTACGATTTAGGGTCCATCCATATAAATGAAGACTGCCAGCTGAGCAGGTACAACACAAGGCAAGAGATCTTACGGAGTATGAGCACTGACATGGCTCTGTTAGCCACAATGGCAGTGATTCTAAGCCATACAGTACATTCTTCTTCCTTCAAAGCAGCAGCTATTTGGTAGTTTGCAGTTGTTAAATATCATAAATTCCAATTGCTCTGTTTTCGCTTGGAGACTGCCTGGCTATATCGGCTGCACTCCAGGTTTCAAGTCCATAATCTAGGCAATGCGGTGTACAGTGTGCCCTCAAAGGTGACCTTTGGCCCTGCTATATTGGATGTAAAAGAGCCCATTTAAAGAAGAGCAAGTCATTCTCTGGGTCTTTGGCAAGCATCCTTCCCTCATACACCACCAACATCCATCAAATGTAGCTATTTGTAGAAGCTCACTAAGCACAGGCCATCCATTTCAAAATATAGGTTGATTATGGATCATTTTATTGAATGTATCTTTCCAAATGAAGACTTCAAAAACATCAGATCTAAGCCGAAGGTCTCCACCAACCTCTCTCAGCAGTACCATCTGTATCAGTCATTGTCTTTGCCTCTTGCCCTATCACAGGTATTCTCTTTGTTTTTTCTGCTCTTCTCCTTCTCTGCAACTTATTGTATTGTTTTTCATTTTCACGTGATGCCTCCAAAATATCATATTTTCTCTCTCCATAGGTGCTGCCTGACTACCTGAATATCCCTAGCATTTTCCGTTCTTAAGTATGGCATATAATATGCTGAACCAGGAGCTAAGAAAGAGAAAAAGACACAGTTCTTCATTCTGACTAAATACGGATAAACTTACAACCATACCATATCATCAGCCACCTTGATTCTATTTACAGAGTAATCCTGATCTGATGTTAGAAACATAACAATATCACACAGCAAGCTCCCACAAATAATAAATTAATTGAAAATCATAATTTTAATGAAAACAGCAAGCAATCTGCAGGAAGATCTCATGTTGAGAAGTATTCCTCCAACAGATAGTTTGTTGCTCCAGGTTTCAGCATCTTGTGTCCTCATAATTTTCATGGCATTTGAGAGAAGATACCGGATAAGCAGCACAGCCCAGGTCCTGGACTTCCTGTCAGTTCATTGGCAGGTGGTAAGGATGGGCTTCCTCACCTCTGACCCTCAACACAGGAGCTCCCCAGGGCTGTGTTCTAAGCCCCCTCCTTTACTCTCCGTACACTCATGACTGTGTCGCCACCCACAGCTCCAATCTGCTAATTAGATTTGCAGATGATACTACATTGAGTGACCTTTTCTCAAATAGTAATGAGGCAGCCTACAGGGAAGAAGTCATCTCTCTGACACAGTGGTGTCAAGAAAGCAACCTCTCCCTCAATGTCGCAAAAACAAAGGAGCTGGTTGTGGACTACAAGAGGAATGGAGATAGGCTGGCCCTATCGACATCAATGGATCTGGGGTTGAGAGGGTGAACAGGGTGATGACTTCTTCCCTGTAGGCATAAACATCACCAAGGATCTCACGTAGTCTGTACACACCAGCTGTGTGGTGTAAAAAGCACAACAACACCTCTTTCACCTCAGACAGTTGAAGAAGTTCAGCATGTCCTCAAATCCTAAGGACTTTCTACAGGGGCACAATTGAGAGTATCCTGACTGGCTGTATCACTGCCTGGTATGGGGACTGTACTTCCCTCAATCACAGGACTCTGCAGAAAGTGGTGTGGACAGTCCAGCTCATCCGTGGATGTGAACTTCCCACTATTCAGGATATTTACAGCAACAGATGCATAAAAAGAGCCCAGGAGATCATTGGGAACCCGAGTCACCCCAACCACAAACTGTTCCAGCTGCTACCATCCAGGAAATGGTATTAAAGCCAGGACCAACAGGCTCCAGGACAGCTTCTTCCATCAGGCCATTAGAATGATTAACTCACGTTGACACAATTGTATTCTAAGCTATATTGACTGCTCTGTTGTACATCTTACTGTACATACTATTTATTATAAATTACTATAATTTGCACATTGCACATTCCAACGGAGACATAAAGATTTTTACTCCTCATGTATGCGAAGGATGTAAAAAATAAAGTCAATTCATTTCAACTCATTTCAGGCTCAGTAGTGAGTTTCAGCACCCTGAGCTACCACCCCTTGCAGAAACAAATGTAAATAATTTGAGATAGGCTACAAGACCACAGAAGGGCTTTCTCAGAGGGCAGAAGGCAAAATTAAGCAGATGGAGCACAATGGAGTGTTCTGGTTTGCACTGGTTTATCATAACTTGGTGGCAAGAAGACATAGTGGCAAAATTACTGCCAAACCTCTCAGCCAATATTGTGGGACTTCTCAGAGGCCAAACATTTTAATTCTCATTCCCATTCCCATTCCAACATGTAGACTGTGGCCTCCTGCCTTACCAAGATGAGGCCATCCTCAGGATGGAGCAGTAACACATACTCCGCCTGGGTAGCATTCAAACTGATGGCATTAATCTCAATTTCTCCTTCTTGTAAAGAAACTACCCCCCACCCACTAACTTTATTCCCCATTCTGACGTTTTACCTCTGCGCATCTGCTTATTACTTCCCCCTGGGTCCCCTCCTCCTTCCCTTTCTCCCATGGTCCACTCTCCTCTCCTTTCAGGTTCCTTTTTCTCCAGGCCTCGACCTTTTCCACTAATCCTGGCTTCACCTATCATCTTCCAGTTAGCCTCCTTACATTCTCCCCACCTTTTTACTCCGGCATCACCCCCCTTCTTTCTCAGTCCTACAGAAGGGTCTCAGCCCAATATGTCAACTATCTATTCACTTCCATAAATGCTGCCTGACCTGCTGAGTTCCTCGCATTTCGTGTGTGCTGCAACCAATATTTAATAATGTATTATAAGAGGTCTGGTAGAATGAACCAAGCAAGTTGCAGTGAAAGAAGGAAGAAAACCTCCTTAAGTATCCCATAATAACAAGGATTTCCCAATAGTAACAGTGAACTGGCAGTAATGATGCCCAGGACTCCCGAACAACCCAAAATAAACCTAACTGAGGGCTCACAGTTTCATCTTTTGTCATATTGCTGGTCAAAACGTATGAGTAGAAGCTTTGGTGTGTCAACCATGATTACTCCACAGCTGGTTAAATTGTAATTAGCCTTGGGATTGAAATGCTGGTGAGGTATAGATGCCACAAAAATCTTTGGAGTTTCCATGAGTCCAGGGATCAATGGCTCATCAAATGTAGACATGTAGGCCAGGATGAATATTATAGGCACACTGACCCAGAATCTCTGAGCAAACATCTGCCATTCAAGTCAAGGCAAGTCACTTTTATTGTCATTTCGACCATAACTGCTGGTACAGTACATGGTAAAAATGAGACAATGTTTTTCAGGACCATGGTGTTACATGACACAGTACAAAAACTAGACTGAACTACATAAAAAAACAACACAGAGAAAAAAAAACACACAACAACTACACTAGACTACAGACCTACCCATGACTGCATAAAGTGCACAAAACAGTGCAGGCATTACAATAAATAATAAACAGGACAATAGGGCAGTAAGGAGTCAGTCCAAGCTCTGGGTGTTGAGGAGTCTGATAGGAATCTCAAATAACAACACCAAGGATTGGCCGCACCAAAGAAGAAATGTTAGCCAGCAATTAAATGAACTTTCAACTTTTCGCCCAATTTTTATGTCTGTTTTAACTTCCCCACCCCCAACTTTGAGGTGATGTACAACTCCTGATAGCACTTAATGGAATAGACTGGACAATAATATAGTAAGATACTTCATAAAAGAATGGGAAGGGAATAATTGACAAAGTTTTGGGTGAAGAATTAGATTTGAGGAAACTACAAAGAAGACTTGTTCAATTTATAAGGACCTGTCCCTGCAAAGCAGGCAACAGCAGCAAGAATGCACCAACGGGCTACAGTTGACCTGTCATTACCAAGAATCAAGTTCCGTGGATCAGAGCCTCGGTTAAAGGGACAGATCACCTTTTCAACAGTAACTGTATAAATCAGTTGAGTTTTACAACAGTCTGACAGCTCTATCATCTGCTTTGATGTAAACCAAGGTATAGAATTCTATTTTAGAATTTGCCCTGGCAAAAGACGAGCAGTTTACCCCTGCTCCATGTCTCTGAGGAAATGTTCAAACAATAAATTGCATTGAAACAATAAGATCAAAGTTCAGTATAAATTTATTTTCAAAGTATATATATATATACACATTGAACCTGTGAACACTACCTTACTTTCTTAAAATATAGAATAGGCATCCGTTAGTCTCAAGAGACCATGGATTTGCGCCTTGGCAAGTTTCCAGGGCGCAGGCCTGGGCAGGGTTGTATGGGAGACTGGCAGTTGCCCATGCACCGATGTGCCAAGGGAAGGGCACAACTTGGCACCAGTGTCATCACAGAGCAATATGTGATTAAGTGCCTTGCTCAAGGACACAACACGCTGCTTTAGCTGAGGCTCAAACTAATGACCTTCAGATCACTAGACCAACACCTTAACCACTTGGTCACATGCCATCGCACCAGCTGGTGCTGTAGTGGCTTCAGCGCTGGACTTTGGGGCGGAAGGTCCCAAGTTCGAATCCAACCGGCTCCCGTGCACATTTTCCATCTGTGCCAAGCTAGCAACTCAACCTCATAAAAAAAGAAATTGCCTGCTACAGAAACATCAACAGCAAAAAGTTGATAGCTTATGCTCTCTCATGAGTTGAAAGGCAATTTCTTCTTCTTCTTCTTCTTCTTCGTCGTAAAATATGTTATTCCTGTTTTTGCACTATTTTTAATCTATTCAATATATGTATACTAATTGATTTATTATTTATTTATTTTTTCTTCTATATTATGTATTGCATTGAACTGCTGCTGCTGGGTTAACAAATTTCATAGCACATACCGGTGATAATAAACCTGATTCTGATATGTCACCATATACAGTCCGGAGATTCATTTTCTTGTGGGTATTCACATTAAATACAAGAAACAGAATAGAATTAATGAAAAAACACACCCAACAGATGCACAAGCAACCAATTTGCAAAAGACAACAACCTGTGCAAATTCTTTTTTTTTAAGTAATAATAATAATAAATAAACAAACAAATATTGTAAGATATGAGAAGAAGAGTCATTGAATGTGAATCCATAGGTTGTGGGAACAGTTCAGTGATATGGTGAGTGAAGTTTAGTGAAATTATCCCCCCTGGTTGAAGAGCCTGATGTTGAGGGGTAATAACTGATGTCTTCACAGGAGATACACCAGAAGTCTTTACAGCAATGTTATAAAACAGAACTTAACACGAATCTACATTGGAAAATAATGGATCAGGAGATGTAAACCTTATCCAATGTAAATTTTAAGGTATTATCATAAAGAAAGGACAGATTGAAAGTTGGAGTAAAGGAGCATGTTCCAGAACTTAAGATCTTGGTAAGTGAAGTTACAGTGTCCACTAATGGCAGAGCGGTTTGAGTCAGATATCTGCAAGGGACCTGATTCAAATGAGCTTAAGGACCTCAGGAAAGTGAAAGGACTGGATAAAATTTCAGAGTTGGAAAGGGCCAGGGTATATGAAAATATTAATGACTGACAGGGGAGAAAGACTTTGAGTTAGATCACCAGGAACACAATTTTAGATGTCAGCAAATATAGAAATAGTACTACTTTGGAGACCTGCAAGTGGAGCGCTGGAACAGATTAGATAGGTTTACTGTCTAACATACAGTAAAAAAATTCTTGCATATGTGAAGCTCATGGAAAAAACTCTATACATGGTAATTATAAGTACAATGACACATACAAAACAATGGAATTGTGCAAAAGTATAGTAATGCAAAAAGAAATGCTAAACACAATTAAAAAGAGTAGATTTAAGTGCATAAGAACATGGCAGGATTACTGAGAAGCGGATGTAAAAGAGATGATCAACGCAGATCCATTTTGTTCGTTCTTTTGTGTGGGAGGAGGGATTTGGGGGTCGATGTGCCTGATCCATTTTGTTTGTTCTTTTGTGTGGGAGGAAGGATTTGGGGGTCGATGTGCCTGATCCATTTTGTTCGTTCTTTTGTGTGGGAGGAAGGATTTGGGGGTCGATGTGCCTGATCCATTTCGCTCGATTTTTCTGTGGGAGGAGGGATTTGGGGGTCGATGTGCCTGATCCATTTTGTTCGTTCTTTTGTGTGGGAGGAAGGATTTGGGGGTTGATGTGCCTGATCCGTTTTTATTTGTTTTTTTGTGTGGGAGGAGGGATTGGGGGGTCGATGAGCCTGATCCGTTTTGTTCGTTCTTTTGTGTGGGAGGAAGGATTTGGGGGTCGATGTGCCTGATCCATTTTTCTCAATTTTTCTGTGGGAGGAGGGATTTGGGGGTTGATGTGCATGATCCGTTTTTATTTGTTTTTTATGGGAAGGTGGGCTTTGGGAGTTGATAATCATGCTGCTTCTCTTTTCTTTCTTGGTTTCATGGCTACCCGGAGAATTGAGGAATTTCAGAGTTGTATACTTTGATAATAAAATGAACCTTTGAACCTTTAATGTCTGATAGCAGTGGAGAAGAAGCTGCTCTTGAGTGTGGTTATCCACACTTTCAAGCCTCATACATTCTCTCAAGAGTAAAAGAGAAAAAAGAAGAACCAGGATAGCAGGCATCCTGGATGATATTGGTAATGCAACACACTGTGAAGATGGATTGGATGGAAGGAAGTGACTAGCCTTTGATGGGCTGTCAAATTTAGAAGTAGTAATAAGACCAGAACATGTGGACATGAACTCACTATCTGTAGGAAGAAAAACAGTTAACATTCCAGATCAAAGACCCTTCAGCAGACATCTCTGTTTTTCTTTCCTATTTCCAGCATGTGCAGTTATTTTGATTTTCATTGGAAGTAACCAAGGCATGGATAAGATTTTTAGCTCTAAGCCTGGCACATGGGCATCAACGGTAGTTCTGATTATTGACTGCATATGGGATTGAGAAATCTGGACATTATTAAGAACAGGAACGTCCACTGTAAACTTCAGCAACCACAATAACATGCTCTGCTTGAACAAATTAATTTAATTGGGAAATATATTGGCCCAGATTTAAATAGGCACGAACATTCATGAGTACTTTGACGTAATTGTCAGAGAGAAGAATACGACTGGTGGTGAAGGATTAGAGCTTCTGTCAGGCATACAAAATGTTGGCAAGAATCAGTAATGTCAATTTTTAAGCACTAATAGGCCCAAGCAATGAAAAATGTCAACTATATCTTAGAACATTGAACATTGCACAGTACAGCCCATGTGTACAGATATGTGTAAAGAGTACCAGCCACCATATTGAGTAAAGGGAATAACATGGCCACTGATAACTTCTAACGGGGTACAGTATACAGAAGAGCTGAATCCAGCCAACAAAAGGTGCACACCCTATATTTTTGGAAACACATGCTCCAGACCATATTCTCTTAACTTAGCTCATGCACATATCAATTGAAGTTGTATAAAAGTCATCTGATTCCTCCAGTACTATTTAAGGACATCGTTCTCTATGTCTAAACTGATTAGTTGGGGGAGGAGCTGTTATTTTTGGTTGTTGTTACATTTCTGCATGGTTCTTGGTGCTTTCCAAAGTTGCTTCAATTTTTAAAGACTTCAGGGAAGGTTGTAGCTGACTTCAACCCTTCAGCTCACCAGAATGAGAACATCTTTGAGATCTCCCCTTCCAATCAAACACAGATGGAGTAGCATGCAGGTCTCACTATGCTTCAGGGGGCTTGAGGGAATACTATTCCGTTCTGCGAAAAAATTTATTTTCATGCACAATGCACTTAAAAAGACACTGCTGCATGACCAGATTTCTAGGTAATAAAATCCAAATGAGAAAGGCATTCTACAAGGTACCAGATTCATGGATTCCAGACTGATCATTTCAGAGAAATTCCCAATTCAGACCCAGTTCATATTCTGTTAACTTATTTGCACCACAGTAGCTACAAGAGTTGGAAGAAATCAGTAATGTTTCAGCTGTCAGATAGTGGTAATGTTAAGTCACACCGGGCCATAAGGAGAGAGGTAAAGGATTCTGATCAAGCGACAGAGAGAAATTATTTCCTCTGCAATAACAGTCCAGAACAAAAGCTGAGGCAGACTGAAAAGTAGAACCAGGAAATATTCCTTCACACAAAGGTGTACAGATCTGGATTTCCCTCCCAGAGAAATCCACTAATGTTGAAGACAAATGCAAGTTTTGAAACTAAATTGATACATTTTGGTGGGCAGAGACAATGTTCTAGAAACAATTCAGATTCAGGACAACTAAAATTCAATCAAACTGCAGCAAAGTTTGAAGGAGCTTACTGACCTAACTCAAGAAATGCATAAGGACAGGGTAGCCAATAGAGGGGTATTCTACAAGAAGTCAGAAACATTATCTTTCCCATAAAACAAACACGAGCTGTTGTGAAAAGGCCAGTGATTCACAGAACAGCGACCATTCCATTAAAAGGGTGATTAGTGACATCACACCCTGGGTCAGCTGTGGAAATTGTATTGAAAATTGGAGGTAAGGACCTCCTCTCCAATCTCTGGAGACCAAGGCTTACCTAATTCTGATCACAGATCACCAGGGTCTTCTCATTGTCTGGCTGTTAAAGCCCACTTCATTACGATCTATGGTCCTTGGGGTGGCTTCCCAATGTCAAGCCCAGTTTCTGGGCACCAAAGTTTTAGCAGATTTCTTGTGGACATAAACAGGTTCAAAGAGCTGATCCAGGCACAAAGACTGTAAATTTTTTTGAATTTCTAAGTATTCTTTAGCCACCCTTTAGACAAGTTAGAGATGAACGCTTACATGTGAACTTGAAGGTATGGTGAGTATATACTTTCCTGGGCCAAGGGTCCTTACCTTTATTGCCAAGCTTTCTAAATACTGACATTTCTAAATATCAAGGTGTTGTTTTTGAGTAAGTTAAACTTCCAACCAATATTATTTGTTTAGCTTCTTGTTGCAAACAGGACCCAGTCTTCAGTTCTTAATGTAAATATCAAGCCATAACCAGTCTGAAGTTAAAAGAACAGCTTTGCAAACAAGCACTATCTATAGAGTGTGGCCAATAGCACAAGGCTAATTGCTCAAGAAATACACTATAAGACAATGGGTTATTTAATTGGGCTTGGTTCAAACTAGACACCGTAGGCTAATTTATTTAGTTCAATGAAGCTTGCAAACCAGATTGATATTATTACTTAGCATATCAAGTGGCTGATTTGGTAATAGTTGGAAGATTTGTACACTCAAGGGAGTCTGCTTCATAGAATTAATAGGGGGTACCTGTGATCTTAATTTCCAGAAGCTTTTAGACCAATTATATAAAAGGTGTCTGAAAAAAAATCACCTGTGCATGAAGTCACCCAAATAACAGAGGAACAGTATAAATGTTGAGAGCAGTCCAGGCTTTTTTGGACTGGTCCAGGAACATCAAGAAGAATGACAGAAACATGGGATGAACTAGAATCCATTGCTCTGCCTTTGATTTCTGCAAGGAATTCATTGGTATGTCTTTTAGCTCATAGGAATCATAACTGTGATTTGGAAATCCTTTGTGTTTTAAAAATGTTGTTTGGATTTAAATACACTATGTTTAAACTAATTTGTTAGCTGGAAATATCTTTCCCTTGGTAGGGAAAGGGACCTGCCACTCAAATAATGGGCATTGGCAGCCAAGCTCAGAGTGGAGGATAAACAGAGAAGTGAACTAGTTTTTGAAGAGTAGGTGGTTTTAGTGAGTGTATTGTAGCTTTCTATATCTGTTAAGGCTTAAGGTCTTTGTTTGAGTTTAGAGCCTCGCAGTCAGCAAACCCTGTACTATGAGAAGAAATCTGCAGAAAGTGATCTGTAATTGTGAGGGAGGAAAGTCTATCTTTTCTGAATAAAGCGTGTGACTGTTTACTCCTTCAGATTGAAAATTGAGCAGCCATCCTTTGAAAGAAAAGCATTTAGCTGGAATATATTTTTTTCCGAGTAACTTGAAGTGTTGCTGTTGCCTTCAGGGTTTAATGGTCAGTTTTCAGTGACTGATAGACCCTGTTTTAAGTTCTCATTTTTCTATGTTATATGTTTAATGTAACTTCACTCAATTTTCATAGTTGCAGAGAACCCACTGAACTAATTCTGCTCTAAGGGCCTTGTATTACATCTTGTCAAGCCCCCAACCACAATAAGCCTTATCCACAGCCCTGTCCTTTATAGTTAGGATGCAAATTTGGCAACTCTATGGGGAGAGTGGACTAGGTAAGTGCGGCTAACTGTACATGTTGCTCAGTACTAACTGGCAGCTTCTGAAAAGACAGAAAGAGAACAAAAAGATTATTAATTTAGAGCAAATTAGAGGCATATTGGCTTGAAGCCAACTTGGTTTAAGACAACCCTTATGCTTTTCACCTCTCCCCTTACAGTGAAAAGACATGTGTAAAATGCAATGATATTAAAAATTCATGCCTTGGCAACACTCATGCTTCACTTACACGGTCATATTAATTAAATACACAGGCAGCATAACATAACAAGAAAATGCTGAGGATTATTTTGAGTCTTTAATGTGATAGATATGCATTAATATTTCAGTGGTATTTCTATTTGGCTCAGTATTCAAGACGTAAATATGAACTTGTATGCATAAATAATTAACAATTCTACTCATTGATTTTTTTAAATTTATATTAAAGACCATTTGTCAGTAGTTACAGCATTCATCAGCCATAATGTTGTTTCTGTCATTGAACTGCAGGGATTAGTACAGTCATATTACAGTGCTCTGGAGAACCAATGGCCACTCTACATTACAAAGGTCAATTTGCAATTCTCTATTGAAAAGAAAGATTGCAGGTCCCTTGCCTGGTGGATAATTAGAAAAAAAAATCATTTATAAACATGAAGTTTAAAGCAGCCACTTGTTTGAACATAAAATACTTTGCCGTAGGGTGTTAAGGAAAAAAATATATAAGAACAGAATATATTGACCACTGACATCATGCTGATGAATAGAAAACATAACAAGAGTCTAAATTTGGATTCCTACAGCAGACAGCCAGAAGGAATGCAATGGGATAAGTGTTTCTCCAGGATTGTCTTGGAACGGTAATAATCTTGAAAATCCATGCTGAGTGCCTCCAAATGTATTCATGGCTTAACCTGATTCCTCATATTTATGGAGTAAAAAGTATTCAAAACAATTGCATATAAGTAGTCAATGTCCAACGTGACAGAGTAACTGAGAAGCAGTTCAGTAAGGTATGCTGCAAAAGCTGAAATTCGAGCAGGTCTTTACATAAAGAACCTATATAATGTTCATAAGGGATATTGCTAAAATTTCAAAACACAACTGGGTTGCCAACAGAATGTTATTCTTGGATTAGGATTTATTTGGCACATTGTCAGAACATTATAATTTAGTTACAGCCTTAAAACTCACTGCCGGATGCCTATTAATGTTCCTGCATTAGTTACACTTTATGAAAGTCATTTTAGAACTTTGGAATGCTGCATTCAACTTACTACCACCATTCCAGTATAAAATTTCATGCTATACACAGATTATCAAGATTATTCAAATATTACTGATATATTAAATACACAACACTCCTCCCTGTTTAGCCATAAACTCCAACTCAAAGTAGAATGCACCTCAAATATATATAATATATATTATATAATACAACTACTTTACTGTACAGACATTACACAGCATAGTAAATTTTAAATTGTCCCATTTGAGTCTAAAAGTTTAATAGTTGTGCAACCTTTCTCACTCTTGTGGAATAGCATCTTTCCTGACTAGGGGGATCACTCTGCTTGGCAGGTGAGCCAAGTGGCTGTGAAACAATCTCAGATTTTGGTGCTTCTTCTGCGGTAGTTGTAGGAGTTGACTGTGGGACTACAGGAAGTGGTTCCGACAGCTCTGGACACTGTTCTTCTCTAACAATTGTCTCTGCTCTCCTCAATAGATCAATGTGTCATCCCCAGATGATATCAGATGCAATCTTCTCCGTGCTGGACAGTGGTCCATTTCTGTCCTTCGTCTTTCTGAGTACCCACTTTTGATCACCTCTGTAGTCCCTCGTCAGGACTGCCTGTCCAGGAGTTAAACATCAAACCTCCTGGTTTGAGGAGCCCTCAATTTGTATCAGCTGTTTGTCCTGCATACTCCTTCTGAGATTGAGTTTGAGGAGATCCAAGCATGAACACAAGGGATGACCCAGGACTGCCAACACAGATGCCTTGTGCAGGAAGGCACAGAGTCGACTGTACTTCCTTAGAAGGTTGGCGTCATTCAATGTCTGTAGTGAGATGCTGAAGATGTTCTATAGGTCAGTTGTGGAGAGCGCCCTCTTCTTTGTGGTGGCGTGTTGGGGAGGCAGCATTAAGAAGAGGGACGCCTCACGTCTTAATAAGCTGGTAAGGAAGGCGGGCTCTGTCGTGGGCAAAGTACTGGAGAGTATAACATCGGTAGCAGAGCGAAGGGCGCTGAGTAGGCTACGGTCAATTATGGAAAACCCTGAACATCCTCTACATAGCACCATCCAGAGACAGAGAAGCAGTTTCAGCGACAGGTTGCTATCGATGCAATGCTCCTCAGACAGGATGAAGAGATCAATACTCCCCAATGCCATTCGGCTTTACAATTCAACCGCCAGGAATAAGATATGTTAAAGTGCCGGGGTTAGGACTCAATGTATTTAAGTAAACTACTTAAGAACATTTTAAAAGCTATTATTAATGCTTTTTGAGAGGGTGATTTTAGATGCATATCATATTTTTACTGAGTTAAGTATTGTATGTAATTAGTTTTGCTAAAACAAGTGTATGGGACATTGGAAAAAATGTTGAATTTCCCCATGGGGATGAATAAAGTATCTATCTATCTATCTATCTTAGCTGATGAGTTGTTGTTTGTACACTGTGCTGCTTTGCAATATGAAAGGAGGAAATTGGTGAACTTCTGACTCAGTGTCAGTTTAGTGTGTTCTAAAGACATTGCTTGCAGTGCTTTCTTTAGACTCTGGACAAACCTTTCCACCAAGTCATTTGTAGCTGAATGGTACAGTGCAGATGTAATATGTCTTATTCCATTCGTTTTCAGGAATGACTGAAACTGTTCCACGACAAACTATGGTCCAGTGTCACTGACTAAGTGTTCAGGAACACCAGTGCTTGAGAAGAGGCTTCTCAACGCATCAACAGTGTGTGAGGCTGTAGTGGGGGCTACTGGAAACACTTCTGGCCACTTTGTAGCTGCTTCCACTGCTACCAAGAAATCTGGGCCCATGAAATGTGCGGCAAAATCCACATGAATCCTCTGCCAGGGCAATGCAGGCCAGAGATGGAGTAGTGTTGCTCTTGGCATCTTCTGGACACATTGGCATCCCGAACAGTGCATGGCAAGCTGCTCGATCTGTTGATCTAACTGAGGTCACCAGATAAAGCTTTGAGCCAATGTTTTCATTTTGACCTCGCTTAGATGGATGGCATCTCCAAATAACTCTCAGCTTGGCGAGAGTAATAGCTCTCAATTCCCACATAAGGAAATCCCACCAATGGCAAATTCATCTCAAATGGAAGAACTGGAATTTCTGCTGCACATTCAAGCCATTTTGGGTGGCCATGTAGACCTGAGACAGTGTGGGGTGTTTTCTGGTTTTCCTTTGGATCATCTCTACGGTAATAGGGAGACTTCTGACTTGCACTAGGAAGAATATGTCAGGAGTATCCTTTTTTGTCATTTTTTCAAGTATTTCCTTTTCCAAAGGTAAATAGGACAACCACCAGTGTTTCTATGATTAGTTGCCCTCTTGAATTCAGTCATGTAGTTGTTTCCTCCAAGAAACAGAGCCCATCTCTGCAATTGTGCTAATGCTGCTAGTGGAACACCCTTCTGTGTATTGAAAACGGACACTAGTAGTTGATAACCAGTTATGAGGTTAAACTCTGTCCCATACAAGTACTGGTTGAAAAGTTTTACACACCAAACCAGACTCAAGGCCTCTCTGACAACCTGTGCGTATTTTTACTCTGAAGCTGTCAGGTAACGTGAGGGAAGATGATGCAAAGGCTATGGGGCATTCACATCCATCACTCATAACAGGTGACATGACTGCACCTATTCCAGATGGTGAGGCATCAATCAAGCTGCACTAGACGATGCAGATTATAATGTGTGAGGACAGTATCTGCCATCACCATTTCCTTTGCCACTTCACACTGCTTTGTCCACTGCCATTTCTTCCCGATCTGTAATAATGAATTCCAGGGTTGGAGCATTCCAGCCAGGCTTGGCGGGACCATTTATTGACAAATCCTAAAAAGGACTGCAACTGTGACTCATACTTTGGCCTTGGGGCGTGAACCATTACATGCAGATTTTACTCCAAAAATAAGCCTATTATAGCAATAAAGCCATTTGTGAGCATTTATGGTGGAAACACTTTGGACTTTTCTTCCATCTCCATCTGTAGGTAGGCCTCCACTAAGGAGTCTGAAATGGTTTCCTCCAGAAAGGTTTGCAAAGGTATCCTCAATCCTGGGAAGAGGGTATTGATCTGGTACTGCGTTGATGGTGACTTTAATCATGAGAGATCCATTCTTCTTAGCTACTGGGACCTCTGGTATTGCCATGGGCCCCATGGACTTCATTATCCTGTTATATACGCTGTTCAAAGTCATCTTGCTTAATGACTGAAACAGTCAAGCCAGTGTCCAATACCACTTTAATTAATTTGCCTTTCACTTCTGGTGTAAGCCATATTGCTTGTCTATTGTTATTTTTCATATTGTAAATCTTAAGGATACGATAGGGTCTTTTAAGAGATTCCTGGATAGGTACATGGAGCTTAGAAAAATAGAGGGCTATGGGTAACCCAAGGTAATTTATAAAGTATATTTGGCACAGCATTGTGGGCCGAAGGTTTTGTATTGTGCTGTAGGTTTTCTATGTTTCTATGTTTTCTGTGATACATGGTCCTGCAGCACTCTCATCATTATCAGATTTTTCATCAACAGCATGCAGATTAATGCTCTTTTTGAAACGGGTTTGAATTTTTATCTTTTTCTCTTCCCTATGCAGTCCATTTATCTTTATTTTCCCAGCAAGCTGTTTATATGTGCCAATCTTTGTTGCATTTTCTGCAAGTTTTGTCTTTAAATCTGCATTGGCCCAATGTGTATAAGCCCCTGACATAACAGTAACACAATTTGTTTAGCCAGAAAGGTTTCTGTTTAGACATTGCAATTTTGTTCACCTTTACTTTCATTCCTGACTGCAACTCAGTCGAGTCTTTCTCTGTTGTTTCCATTGATATAGCTATTTTAAAAGTGAATCGTGCTTCAGTTAGGAACCATTTTTGAATTCTTTCTTGTAAGGTTCCACAAAATAAATGATCAATCTGTGCATCATTAAGCCAGTTACCAAACTGATAATTCTCAGACAATCTCTTCAATTCAGCCACATATGCTGAAATGGTCTCTCCTTCTTTAGGTTTATGAAACCTAAACCATTCTGTAATTAACAATGGTTTCAGTTATAAATATTCTAGTATTTTTTTCATGATATCAGCAAAGTTAATTTCAGCTGGTTTGATTGGAGCAGTTAAACTTCTAAACAAATAGTATGCCTTTAAATTCAATGCACTCAGCATAACTGGCACTTGTTTTTCATTGGCTATTTCATTTTTCCTCAAAATACTGCTCAGTTTGCTCAATATACATTTCATTTATCTCTTTGGAAATCATGTAGCCAGCCATTTCTGCTCTTTTTTATTATTTATGATTATTGTCACCTGGTACTCACTGTTTATGAACCTGTGAATTCATCCAATTTCTGACTTTTTTTTTAACTCGACCATCTCTGTCCCTTCCTGAAGAAGCCTGTGCTGTGCTGATTTTTCACTTGATCATTTCGTCTTTTTATCTCAAATGTCTCACTGTATTTCAACAGGTCAGTAGTTGTCTCAGGTTCGTTTAAAACTTTTTTGTCGCCGCTGTTAGGTTTTGTAACTCCAAAAAATAAAACTAATTGATAGCAAAAACACAGAGCTGGAAATGCATGTCTTAGCTTCGTTTTTATCCTACCAAGATGGCACATATGACATGGTGGTATACTGACGTATGCCATTCACATACGTCTTATATATAATCCATAATGAATTATGTAAACAACAAAGAATGCTTAATCAAACAATATATTCACAATCAAGAGAAAATCTGCAGATGCTAGAAACCCGAGTAACACACATAAAATGCTGGAGGAACTCAGCAGGCCAGGCAGCATCTAGGAAAAGAGTACAGTCAATGTTTTGGGCTGAAACCCTTCAGCAGGACTGGGTTAACCCTTAGGATTGTATATATTTGCAATATTACTCAAATCTTACTGATATGTTAAATGCACAACAGAATGTGAGCACCAGTATTTAAAAAATAATCAGTCATTCAAGAGAGTAGAATTGAAGAAGTCCGGTGTTCTTGAAGGGGTGTAAAGCTGAAGAAAGTTACAAAGAAGGAGTGGGACAGCCATGAAGATATTTGGACATGAGTATTTGAATGATATCCAGGGGTACATTTGGACATGGGACAGCAAGCATGAATGTTTCTAATGGATTTGATGCAGTCAGACATTTGGATGCATTAAAATGTATGGAGTTGCAAGATATAAGATCTTCCAAGAGTATTCCAAAAGCAACATTCTTGATTATTGCAAAGACTTCAGGAAAAGATGAGCTGAGACAAGGAGGAAGGCAGAGGATGTAAATGACAGAGTGCCTGTGATCAGAAACACATTCCAGGGTCAAATGTTACAGCAAGGCTGCAAGCAGCCTGATTCAATCTTGGACTGCCGCCCAGGAGAAACTTGGAGTCAATGACTAGGAAACAGGAATTCTGATGGAGGCCAAAGGGAATGGATTTAGTTCTCTCAGAGGAATTCCTGGAGTTCTGAATGTTGAACCAACAATATAGTAAGTCATGGATGCTGGTGATGGATGTGCTCTGCATTGACTTGGAGCATGGCTAGTTGTCCAACGATGATTATATTTTGGAACTCCTTTCATTTTAATTCATCCAAATTTCTCACAATGTCAAGTCCATTTGAAACCTTTCTTACTTTATCCAGTAAATTTGGGACAAATGTGAAGCCACTCACCCACCAGTCCACCATAACAATACCAGCCAAAGAAGCCTCCAGTTCTTTATTTGTAGCATTTATATTAAGCACTCATTCAGGCATTTTTTTAAATGTTGAGGACCTTTGTTCATAGACAATAAGTCATGCATTCTTGCATATTTTGGATTAAAACTCTCTTTCACAGCTCCCCTCAGTCTTAAACCAAACCAATCTTAAATCAGCTTCCCCTTGTTATTGACCAAACGTGTCACCTTGGCAAAGAGATGATTGTCTAACTAGGTTTGTGGTGTTGGCAAAATGCCATTAAGCTCAGTGTTTGCTTATAATAGATATCCAATTCAGCTTTTGTTGCAGGAAGAAATATGACACGTTGCACCGATGTTAACAGGCCCAGACAACTGCTACAGTAAAAATAATTGAGCCCAAAAAATCCAGAAATTAACCAAAACAATATCCCTGAATAGGATGATAAGACCACGGTACTCTGTAAATCTACATGAGACAAGAGAGGAGCTAAAATTTGCATTTGTTCAAGCTCAACCATCTCCTTTTCCCTCTTTTACTCTGCCATTTGCTGTCCACAAAATCCATGAAGTTCACAAGGCTCCAAAAAAGTCTAGATTCATCCCTAAAGCCCTTCAAAATGCTAAACGTTCAAATTGTTGTTGAGCTAAAAGCCACTGAACAGCACTTCAAAATGCAAAGCCATGCTTTGTAAGGACCAATTTGTTTTCAGAATTATATCTCATCATTACTGGTTAACCCAGGTTATCACAACAAGGTAACAACTGCACAAACAAAAAGGGGAGGAAATCTTGGAGTATATATCTTGGAACTGGAATTTGAATTAGAATTGGTTTATTATTGTCACATGCCTCAAAATACAGCGCACTGCTTACCTTGCATACCCTTCATGCATATCAAATTATCACACAGTTCACTGAGGTTAAGAAACCTTAATGCAATCTTAAGGAATCTTAATGCAATGGCTGATATTATAATATTCTCTCATCTCTCTATGCTCTGTGCTGAAGCAGGTTTTGAGACTTATGGAATGATGTACAGTAAATACAGCAGGTATTAATTCAAATGAGAAACAGTCTTCATTTTTTAATATAAATTGTAAGCAGTAATCAGTCTGAAACTAAAGGAGAGTTTTTGCAAACAAACAGGACTGCTGGCTGTTCGAGGGACAATGTCTGCTGCTCACCCTTTCCACCAATGACCCCTTAATGACGACTAGTGTATGATCTCCCAACTTCCCCTTCCTGAAGCCCATGATTAATTCCTTGGTCTTGATGACTTTGTGTGTGAGATTGGTGTTGATGTACCTTTTAACCAGCCAATCTATCTCATTCCTAGACGCCTCCTCATCACAATCTGAGATTCTACGAGCAACCGTGGTGTCATCTGTGAACCTGTAGATAGCATTTGCGCCATGCCTACGAACGCAGTCATGAGTGCAAAGACCAACATCCTTGAGGAGAGCCTATGTCGATAGTCAACAAAAAGACAATGTTATTACTGATCCAGACTGACCTCCTGATGAGGAGGTCAAGGATCCTGTTGCAAAAGGAGCTACAGAGGCCCAGGTTTTCAAGCTTGTTGATTAATACTGAAGGGATGATGGTGTGGGACACGGAGCTGTAATTGATAAACAGCAGTCTGACCATGTTTTGCAGCTGTCTGGGGTGCTCTAAAGCAGAGTGGAGAGCCAGTGAGATTGCACCCGCTGTAGGCCTCTTGTGCAGTAGGCAAATTGCAACGGATCCAGGTCCGGGTCTTTTCTCAGACAGGAATTAATTCCAGTCATGACCAACCTCCCAAAGCATTTCATCACAAGAGATGTGAATGCTACTGGGAGATAAACATTGAGGCAGCTCACCCTGATCTGCAGAAGGGCACCAGTCTGATTGCTGCCCTTTTGAAGCAGGTATTAGTTCTTAGGCAGACAAGGGGAAAGCATTGGTCCTATTGTCTGGCTCCCACTCAAAAATTAGTTCCTAATTTCTCTTCTAGTTGTTGTCCCTTTTCCCAGTGCCTACACTATTATTGCCCACCGTATCTCCTACATTCACCTATGTGGTCAGTTATTCCAGACAAACCAGGTTCTGAAAGATCATTGTCCAGTAACAATCACCACTCAAACCAGTGGTTATTTCTCAGTTTACCTTACAACTCCTCAAAGACAATAAAGGAACTTAGAAGACACTTTTTAAATTCAAATATCATACTAGAAAACTGCACAGCAAGTTCCCACATTCAGCAATAAAAAGTTAAATAGTAGTATCAATTTGATCGAAGAATAATTATTAGCAAGGATACCTAAAATAATTTCCTTTATTTTTATAAGTACAATAGGATAGTCATATTTCTCCCCTCAGATATTAGAAGAGACTTTGCATTATTATCTCAGACTAGAGCACTCACTCTGTACAGCTCTGCACTGTTCGGTCAGATTTGCTAGAGCTTTTGGTCTTAATTTGCAATCTACTTCTATTGGCAGAGATTCTGGTCTGTAAAAAAATCCAGTCCCCTAGCAGAACACCCCTGATGGTTACTGCTCTGTGTCATTCATCAGCCTGTCCAGCATCACCAAAACACTCCCAACTTCAGCCCAACAGCTTGCTATTGACTTCAGAGACGATCCAACAGAAGTGGAACAGGGAAAAGAAATTTCAAATCAACAGTAGGAACCAGGACTGAAACCATGAGGGAGTGATATCATTTACTTTTCAGAGCGCAGCAAAATAATCACAGTGAAATGCCAGTTGAGGAAATCCTAATTTCTAGCTCCTGTATGTTTTAAGGGAGAGTAATATTTATTAAGGAATTGTCCTGCCATGAAATCAGCATGCAATGTTTTATTGAATGGTGAACAGTTTCGATGGACATAGGGGATGTTGCCATACATACAGCAGAAGATGGGTGAAAAATCTTTGACTGTGAATACCAGCTGACTTATTTTGCAGTGGTAAAGTGATGAATGGTTTCAGGCAAGTAGATATTTTCAATGCTTTCCCTAACTGAAGAGCAAGTTGGACTTGAAAAGGCTGTTTCAAAAGTGATGTTGATACCTTAGATTATTGAGTCCACAGCTCAACCTACTTTCCACAACCTTGGAGCATCCCAGAGCACTTTACACCCAATGAAACATTTCTTAAATTCTTAAAGCCAATATTGTAATACAGAAAACAGTCACCTTACATAAAACAAACTCCAGTTTACAGCAATGTGATTGCAACACATCACTAGTTTTTAAATGTGTTGTGAATAAATACAGGGCAAGCAAGAGATTAGTGCTTGTAAGTCTGGTGTCTCCCACTTGCTTACTGATGTTTACAACGGGCTGGTTGTTGAATCACTGCCAGCTTTGCTGAAGCCCTAACTAGGGATTTGTAGAAAATGCCAAAAGAACAGGCAAAATTTGTGATCCTGTCGTGTGAACTAAAGTGTTGTAGTCTTGCAGCTGACACTGCAAGAGCTTTCCTTTCCTCTTACCTGTCAAAGCTACAAGCTGCACTCTGGGTACACTCAGCCATTCCAGGAACAACAACATCTTTATTTATTCAAATAAAACACACCTTCCAATGTCTGACCAAATCATGTTTTCCTGACTGCAGAATCCCTGTGAGTGTAAAAGTCTTACGTTTAAGCTATAACCTTCCTGCCATGAACAATATAAATTGCAATTTAAAGTTTAAGTTTCAGTCTGGCATCCCTCTGACCTGAACAAAGCATGTCAGCTCTCTTCCCCTCTGCTGACCAGTCCTTATGTCAACACTTTGATACAATTTTTTATGTCATAACTTCATAACTTTGGATGACACTGTTGGTAACACTGGACAGCAAATTCTTTCAAAAATGTTGCTTCAGCAGAATTTTTTTTGGTTATGGTAGACCACTTGAAGCAAAATACAAATATAATTTCAGACTACTTGTATCATGTAGGGATTTGGAGAAACAAAACATTAGTTTTTATTGAATATAATGTGTTTAATTGGATAACAGCACTGATGCTGTGCAATATTTCAGCTAAGCTAAAAGTGTTTTGTTGATGCTTACTGTTTGTACTCAGTCTCTGTAATACAAATACGGGTGATTTTATTTTTAAATGGTGTGTAATAGGGAAATTTCCTGGAAATTTTCATGAACAGCAGCCCAAAATCCATAAGATACACCCAAAAGTATTCAGGAAGCAAAATCTTGGTTGTCCAATGTAATTAGACTTCATTTCAGCAATAGTGGGGATAAAACTCAGACAGTGAGCTTCTACATTATCATAAAGATCATAGCATTGGACAATGCCTCTCACTCTCTCTTTCTCTCTCTCTCTCATTGTAAGCTGTGTTATTTACCTTGTTCTATCTCAATATATTGTATAATGATCTGATCTATATGAACAATATACAGGACAAGCTTTTCACTGTATCTCAGTACATGTGACAGATATAAACCTGATGTGTCTGTGCACAACCACATATATATATTTAATAAAAGTACACATGTGGAAGGTGCTTTAACTGGTATATTCACCTTGCAGCGAGAGAGAGAGAGAGAGAGAACAATGCATGTGCACAAACAACGGCTCAATACAGTGCTGGGGAGGGTCATTGCTCTAAAAGAAATGGATCCATACATCCCTTATAGATTAATGCAACATAAAACTGTATATGTAAAAAACATTCAATTTCCCTTTTATAAACCAATATTCCAAATAAACTTGCTTTCACAAGAACAGCCCATAACTAACGTCACAGTTCGAAAGGTTCAGTCTTTTGTGTGGCGCTCTGTTTCTTTCAGGACAGCACCTCTGGACCTGTGGAGTGGCATCGGGCGAGGTAGGTGTCATGTCTAAACCAAAGTTCTCAGTTTCCTGTGTCATGTTATCAGTGACGTGTTCTTTGGTTGAGCATCCACATGATGTCTCTAGGTCTGATATCCAACTTCCACTGTGTATGTCAGTGGTCCAGTTCTTGTAGTTATCCTACCGGATGTCCCCTTGTCTTCTCAGTAATCACATGCTAGGACTTGCTGTCCAATCTTGAAGCTCCTTTCTGCTTCACTTGGCAACTGGCTGATGTCACGTGTCCAGCAACAATAAATATATAATTGAGTCAAGTTTTATAAACAAACATAAACATTTATTAAATTCTGCTCAACAATAGCGAAAAGTATTGAAACGACTAACTTAACCAGAAGTTAACTGCTATACGGCAACTCTAGAACAGTTCTTAAAGTGGTAAATGCAATCACAGTCTTAAAGGGGTAAATTTGAAAGTCCAAGTGATTTATACAGTCACTTAGGAGAGACTTTACTGAAGTAAAGAATTCCTCAATGACGTGGCATTACTGCTGATCCCAGCCGAAATATGCATCGTCCGAAGGATTCATGACAAAGGAAATAAAATGGTTTAAAGGAACTGACCTTTTTATTCTAGAGGATAGACACTGCGCCAAACCCTCCTGCTCTTGCAGAGGTTATCTCAGATGCAGGCCACTATTCTTGAATGAAGATTCGATGAGGTCGATCCTTTCTAAAACCACTGAACAACATCAACTTTCCTCACTTCTTTCTTCACTCTCCGATCCTGGACTGTAAAGGTAAATCAAAGATACCCCAAACAAAACTGGCAGTGATTGACAAAACTGCCAGCACAATGATTTTACCTTACAAAAGAAAGTAAAACTCCACTCTAAAATGAAACTGCAACATGAGTTGAATACACAGCATAACGGAGTAACTGACAAATTAAACAATGAATCAACTGCATAACAACAGGGATTTCCCATTATATACCTGTTGAGAACATGTCATCTCATGACCTCACACTGGTGGGAAAATTACATCTCCCTACCATCACAAGACCATTACATTATGCTCACAAGATACTCAATTACATCATGGTCAAAAGAGAGTCACAAGATACCCACGAGGTATGTAACACTGAACTGTTTATTCTGCACTTCCCTCCATAGATCTGCTTTCAGGAGGTCAGTGTGAGATCTCAGATTCCTGTTCATGAACAGCATTGTAGATGTCTGATTTGTTGTCACAAGAACAGAGTACCAATACACAAAAAGGAAGTTGTCCACCTTGTGCTGTAGAGAAATGTCCTCCTTGTCCATAGGTTTAATGGACCTCTTGAAGGTTTGGATAAACCTTTCAGCTAACCTATTCATTGTTGGGTGGTGAGGAGCTGACTTGAAATGTCTGATGCCAAATTTCTTCATGAACAGTCAGAATTCTTCAGACATGTATTGTGTTCTGTTGTCACCCACAATT
This sequence comes from Hemitrygon akajei, assembly GCF_048418815.1. NCBI lineage: Eukaryota > Metazoa > Chordata > Chondrichthyes > Myliobatiformes > Dasyatidae > Hemitrygon > Hemitrygon akajei. Next base: position 19,336,310 of record NC_133145.1, on the reverse strand, counting down.
TGTTCTGGCAAAGATAGTCCCCAGAAAAGAGAAAGTCTTTGCTGAGGTGGTTGACCCTCAGCCACTTCGAGTGAGCATCCACAGCAAACAGAAACATGGAGTCCATGAGTGATCCAGCAAAGTCACTACATACTCTTTGCCTGGGTGACAATGGCCACTCCCACAGGTGTAGCTGTGCCTGCTGGGGGGGGGGGGGGTTCATTTAGAACTTTTTGGCTTTCTGAACAGCTTTTGGCCAAGTCTTCAATCTGTTTATCTATTCCTGGCCACCACACGTAGCTCCAGGCAAGGCTCTTAATCTTGGCTATGCCCACGTGTCCTTCATGCAGATTTTCTAAAGCCCTGGTGCACAGTTTAGAGAGAACCACAACATGAGAATACATCAGCATTCTTTGTCATGCCGACAGTTGGTCTCATCTTGCTGAGAACTCTGAAAACATAGGGTTATCGTGAGCTGGCCATCCTTGCTGTGATTTCATAGACTTTTGACAATGTGTGGAACTCTTCTGCTGGGTCACAGTATGAAGACTGTTCTTATTCAGTTGCCAATAATGGAAGATGTGACAAGACATCAGCATTACCCACGGGAGTGGGAGGGGTCAGGTGGGGAGGAGAATACCCCTCATCAGCGGTGTGGATAGGTGAGTCAACATGGTGCCCCAGGAGTGGCTGGAAATGTATAGACCATAAAGGAACTTCAGTAAAAGAATGAGAGTCAATGTCTGAATGTTTATTTTTAATAATTTTTATTTTATTGTAAATAAGTCTTTAATCCTTGCTTAAAGTTTGAGAGTCAATGAATGGTTTATTGTAAACATCTTTAATTTGAATAGGAATAGAGAGCCAACACATAATTTATTGTAAATAACTTTATTGTGTAAGGATTCAGACTTAACGAATGGTTTTTTTCTATGTAAATAACTTTATTTTGTAATATTCCTGAATAAAGTATTTTTGGGAAAAAAAATCAGCATTGCTGTGTTGTTTGGTACCCTTGAACTTTATGTCATAACAGTGGGCCCCTAGGAATAGTGTCCAAAGTTGTAACCAGGTAGCAGTCATGACTGGAATTCCCTTCCTGGGATTGAAAATGGACACAAGGAAGTAGTGATCTGTCACTAGCTTAAACTCTTGTCCATAGAGATCGTGGTGGAACTTCTTTATTCCCCATACAAGACTAAGGGCCTCTTGGTCGATCTGTGCTTAGTTATATTCTGCGCTCATCAGTGATCTTGAAGCAAACGCAATCAGACGTTAAAATCCAGCTTTCATAATAAGTGATAAAACAGCTCCAGTGCCATAAGGGGATGCATTACATGCCAGTCTAATGAGAAGGGATGGCTCATAATGCGTGAGCAGTTCATCGGATGTTATCAGTCGCTGTTTCCTTGAATGCTCTTTCACATCTTCCTGACCATTGAATGTTTCAGGTCAAAGACCCCTTGTCGGAACTGGAAAGGAGGCAAAAGAAGCATGTTAACCAGCAGGGAGGGTGGGGGAGGGGATGTCTCTGATAGGATAAACCCAACATGACCATGGGGATTAGCTATGAACTAGACTCTCTGGTCAGTGAGTGAATGGGAGAAGTTAGAGAGACAGAACAGAGAGAGAAATGAATGTGGAGCTGCAAATGCAGAGCAGGATGAAATGCCCAGCAGGTCATTCCATTCCCAGAAAGGAACGAAGAACAAGTAACAAGCTGAGACAATATCACAGTCAGATAAAAAAATCAACTTTCTTGAACATTGTAAAAATCAAAATGATTCAAGATTTTTGCAACATGACCAGGTGGAAGATGAGGTGCTCTTCCTCAACCTTACACTCAGGTCTCATTGCAACAGCACAGGACCGATAAGAAAGAGAAGTAGTGGAGGGAGGGATCAAAATAGCAAGCAATAGGACCCTCAGGGTCACCTCTGTGGTCAGAACCTAAAATCCTCACCAAAATAGTCACCCAAACTGCTTGGTTTCTCCAGTGCATAAGAGACCCTATCATGGACCCGTGAACACTGCATGTTTTACACTAGTTCGGAAGAATTCTCCGGACACCTTATTATTGTATGCAAAATGTTTTGTTCCCTGGAACTGTGTTAAAAGAAGAAAGTATTTGCAAAACTATAACTAAATCTTTGTCAACAGAATAATCATGTTTCCCTTTACGATCATTCTATCTATTTTGGGTTAACTTACACAAATTTCACAAAGATTCCCCAATAATATATGTTATTTTGAGGTGTAACTTTTTTTTATCATATTCTCCATTAGAAGATGGGCTATTTTAGTTGATAGAAAGAATATTATTCATAATGAAATGTGACATAACAAGGAGTCACACCATGTTGTACAGCAGAAATTTAATACTGAAAAACTGTTCTCATTTTAAAATTGCTTCTTCAAGCTTTTGATCACATTGTCTTCACCATGTACGACTGAATCTCCCCTGCCATCTCATTTCACCTGAAAGTCACAGTAGAAAGAGAGTATCCCCTCAAAAGAAGATTTATTTGAAAGAATTAATTAAGGAACCAGGGATCAAGAGCCATCTAAAATAATCAGATGTTCAAGAGAAGGATTGAAGTGCCTGGTTTGAGTTGATGGGATAGACTGCCACCTAGTGTCACATCTGTAAACTTCAAATAGACAAATGCTTGACAAACAACTGTAACCTTGGTGATAATTTTATGGCAGTCTATAGGGGAACTGTTCAACAAAGATTTATAATTTCACTCCACAGCAAGGTTATTACTATTATTTACCACAAGCCAAGTGAAATGGTAAATGATGAGAGTTTATAGTCAACGGAAAAGTTACACCACACACTGTTGACCTCAAGTGAAGGCACTCACAAAGATTAGCAATTTCTCTTGTGAGACAGCACCTTTGTCTCCTTTGCCACTGTGCCATTCCTGTGACTCAGGCAGATAATTGACTAGAAAGATCTCAATCTAATCCCTGGTTTTAGCTAAATTATGGGTGGCAGGGCTTCTTACAACTACTGGTCTACTGGTCACCCTTGGTAAGTTGTACCACCTGCTTAGCCCCCCCCCCCCCCCATCGATGAGAGTCACGTGAAACCATGGGAGCAGGTGGTAGCTGGTCATATGAGCAGCTGGTGCATATCACAAGTCCTGGTTATGTGACCACTGACACCAGGCAGACAGTCTCTGAAGAGCAAACACGAGGAAATCTGCAGATGCTGGAAATTCAAACAACAACACACACAAAATGCTGGTGGGACCTTCGGGTCTTGGCCCGAAACGTCGACAGCGCTTCTCCCTATAGATGCTGCCTGGCCTGCTGTGTTCCACCAGCATTTTGTGTGTGTTGTAGTCTCTGAAGAGTATTGATAATGGCTGGGGCCACCCATCTTGTAAAGACACTGCCCAGAAGAAGGCAATGGCAAACCAGTTCTGCAGAAAAATTTGCCAAGAATAATCATGGTCACAGAAACACAGAAGACATGGCACATAATGATGATGATGAGCTAAATTAGCAAAAGTGAGGATGGTGGATGGTTCTCAGTTCAGTGCTTAAGACTAGTAAGAAATTAAAAGGCGATTATTTCTATTACATCAATGACTCTTTGTTGAGATTAATCTTTTACCTCAATGCTACACTAACCCCTATGGCTTGATTCAAAGTTCGAAGTAAATTTTATTATCAAAGTACAAACATATTTGTTACCATATACAACCCCAAGATTCATTTTCCAGTTGGCAGACTCAGCAAATCTGTGGAATAGTAACTATTACAGGATCAATGAAAGATCAGAGTGCAGAAGACAACAAACTCTGCAAATGCAAGTATAAATAAATACAATAAATAATAAGAACATGAGACAAGGAGATGAAAAGTCCTTAAAGTAAGATCATTGGCTGCAGGGGACATCTCAGTGATGGGGCAAGTGAGTGTAGTTATCCCTTTTTATTCAAGAGCCTGATGGTTGAATGGTAGTACCTGTTCTTGAACCTGATGGTGCTGGTTCTGGGGCTCTTGTACCATGGCAGCAGTGAGATTCCCCTTGCATCTAAAAATATTGAACATAATCTGTAACTGAGCATCCACAAACCTCTGAGAAGAGAGTTCTAAAGGTACAGTATTGCAGAAATTTCATCTCGCCATTTGCCCAAATGGCCAACTCCTTACTTAGTGTGCATGACCTCTGGTTTCAGGCTCCCAAGCTGAAGGACACATCTTACCTACAATCTACCCAATTCAAGTGGAGTCACTTTTTATTCACTTTTACTCAAGAGCTTTGGCCAAATCAGCTTAATCTTTCAACCAATAATCAATGTGATTAGTATACCCTTTCAATAGGGATACCAAAACACTACAAAATTTCCCTGATTTCGCTGTATATAATTGCAGCAAAAAGTCTTTACTGTTGTTCTCAAATCCAAATAAAGACCGGCATTCTTGTTGCCTTCTTGCTACACATTCAGTTTCAATGAGTCATGGACAAAGACACCCAAGTCCCTCTGAACATTGACATCTTTCAGTCTCTCAAGTGGATGATGAATGAGTGTTAAGCTCAATTGCAAGGAAAGGCACATTCAAGATATTACTACTGATGCCCTCTGGGTAACTCTTTGACACCAGTGTGTCAGTTTAACAATTCAACCAGTAAAATAGATGCTGCCCAAGGTTCCACAATGAGCTTTATCACTTGGCAAACACATTTATGAGAAACAATAATGTACAGAATATTTCAGATAGAATTCCTGAATAGGTCAGCTATTCCTATACTGAGAAGTAGCACACTCCACAATACTTTCATCTCACTTCACCTAATAGCACACTCTATTCCTTTCTTCACTTCATACTTCTATAGCATCCCTTTAAATACCTTACCCATTTCAATTCAAGTTAAATTTAATTGTTATTCAAGCATACATGAACATCCAAGAATACAGCCAAATGAGACAGTGCCAAAGTGCAAAACACAGAACCAACACTCACACACAGCACAAAGCACACAGACTGCATCACAGATAGCAAGCACATGTAAGATATCAGTAAAATACAGACATGCAAAAAAACATAGTCCAGACCCTGAGCCCACAAATGCCGCAGGAATCTGCAGCTGACCACAATACAGCTTGCCTTCTACCGAGCGAACTCTGGGAGCAGCATCGACTCCAGCCTGGATGCCACGTCACACCACCCCCTGGTGGAGCACGCCAGCTCCGATACCTCCCTCCTGGTAGCTGTAAACAGGTGATACTAAAGCTTGGGAGCTTGAGGCCCCGTATCCATGAATGCCACAGAAATCTACAGTAGACGACAATACAGCTTGTCTTCTACTGAACGAACAGTGGGGGCAGCACTGACTCCAGTCTGGATGCCACGTCACACCACTCCCTGGTGCAGCGCGTTAGCTCTGATGCCTCTCTCTTCTGCTGAGCTAATACTGGAGGGGACAGCACCAACTCCAGCCTGTGTGTCACTCCACACCATCCCCCTGTGGAACACACCAGTTTCAATGCATCTTTCCTGTTGGCTGTAGAGCTTCATATTCTCACCAATCTGTGAATGGTTATGACTTAATTCCCTGTGAAATTTATCATTAATTATCTAATAACTTTTGGAATCCCCAACAAATGGAATCTTGGTCAACGTGTACTCCATCAGAAGCCATCAGAATTCGAATGCTTCAACACACTATCTATTCTAGGGGGGGGGGGGAACAGCCACGGTGCAAAAGTGCACACACTCATGGGCTATTTTATGGCTCTCAGTGTTACAAAGTTATTGAATATCATTGTCTATCATTATGCATGTGCAGGAGAAATTCATTACTTAAAAGGATTTATGGGTTCTTTCTAAAAGGATCGTAAACTTCCCTCTGCAGATGGAAATGATTTTACACAGATTGTATGAATGGCATATCATCCATTTATCTCTGACATCCACTGTGATGCCTTCCCCACCCCCCAGAGGTGCGGGTAAAATCATAAGCATTATAGAGTTTGTCCCCTTCAAAGTCCACTGATGTAGAAGGGCAGGCAGGTTGACTGTTGGCATCAATGCCTCAGTACAACAATTTATCCAGTAAAATATACACAGTGGCCACTTTATTAGATACATCTGTACATCTGCTTGTTAATGCAAATGTCTAACCAGCCAATCATGTGGCAGCAACTCCCTGCATAAAAACATGCAAACATAGTAAAGAGGTTTGTCTGTTGGTCAGACCAAAGACCAGAATGAGGAAGAAATGTGATCTAAGTGACTTTGACCGTTGATGCCAGATGGGGCAGTTTAAAACTGCTGATCTCCTGAGGTTCTCATGCACTACAGAGATTACAGAGCTTGCAGAGAATGGTGTAAAAACATCCCGCGAGTAGCTGTTCTGTGGGTGAAAACACTTTGTTAATGAGAGAGGTCAGAGGAGAATGACCAAACTGGTTCAAGCTGACAGAAAGACAACTGTGACTCAAGTAACAATGTGTTACAAAAGTGGTGTGCAGACACAACTCATTGAATTTTGAAGTAGATGGGCTAGAGCAGCAGAAGAACACAAACATACGCATGGATGTAGATTTTACCCAAGGAAACACAGTGACCTTACCACTTGACAAGTACATTTATGCTAAGCAATATTGTACAAAATGGTGTCAAAATTGTTGTGGTGCATCTAGTGTGGTCGTGTTTTGGGTAGTGCTTGTCACTCTCACTTTCAACTTCCACCACTAGCTAGCAGTCTTTTGAAAAGGAGACCTGAATGTGTAAGTCTCTCCCTGCCAGTACATTGCCTCTCCAACAGCAAGCTTCATGTAGTGCCTCCTCACTGGCAACACATGAAACTGAACTCCTTTTGGTCTCAGGCTGAACTACAGAGGACAGGGAAGAGGTCTGGCCCCTGCATATGTATCACGCATGCCCACTGGTGTTCATAAACCAGATACCCAGCTATGGGTAAGTAGCTCTACTGCCTTGTGGGTATCCACAGAAGAGACGGAGGCTACTGGAGTAAACCCAGACAGCAAATCCGGAGTGGAGCCCCTAAGGCAGCTGGCCATCATTGAACATCCTTCCGGCAGCTCCTGCAGCCAAGCTGGTACACGAGCTTATTGCTTCATGAGCTTTCCTTTGGACTACACTAGTGAGGCCAAGAGGGGGATCTTGATGACTGGGCATCTCAGGATCTCCTTGCCTTCCGCCCAAGCTTGTGATGGTGATAATCACCACCCATTGTCCTTCAAGACAGACGGATGCTAACCAACCGTTATACAAAATTTAACAAGCCAACCAGAAAAAAAGCTTTCTGATAGAGTTTATATTTCAAATGTGTAATCATGTATTTTGAAAACAAATGCATTTGATCTCTTCAGTCTGTGTATGAATCACTCTTCAGCAGAGTAAACAGCTCCAAGTATATTGTACTTCTTCATTGCTTACCTTCTCCTCATACATGACTACCTTTATTCCGTTAGGGCAGCATTGGCTTCGCCTGTTTATTGAAATAAAAGGTAAGTTTATGTCTCCTCCCTTAAAATCTTGGTAACTCCTGTTTCATTGACCAAATTTTTGGTCACCAGCCCTGATATTTCCCTTCACGAGCTCAGTGTTGACTTAATTTGATAAAATATTCTATTGAATTTCTGCTTATCTTGCAGCATGCTAGGTTTTCATGGTTCATTAAAGACGTGAGCTTGTGAGACAAAGCCAGTTGTCCATGGGACTTCCCCAACCTCAGCTTGACAGTAGAGCACAGCACTCCGCATAAGCATTCCAATAAATTCATCTAACTTCTCCTCCAGTCACACCCATCATGTCAAGGAGAGTGCTGCAGTCCCTTCTGGGTGGAGCAGGGATCAGAAGGTCAACAGGAAAGAATAGAGGACAAAGAGCAACTATAATGAAATAAGTTTTAAAGACAAATTAGATAATTCTTTTTAATGGTTAATTAAAACCAACCTACAGCTGTCCCACAAAGGTCCTCATTGGAAAATGACAATGAAAAGCTTTTACTGAAGCACAAACAGTAGTTCCACAAGGTTAAAGATTAAACCTTGCTGCAAGAGCTAGGCTTTGTTAACTAGATTTAGATCAAATTAAAGTGAAATTAATGTTCAGTCAAAACAGATTTGCAAACATGATAGAGCTTCCTTCATTAAAGAAAGTCAACACTAAATTAGCAACAGTAGTTGCTAAAACAATACCTCAGAAGTCATAGCATATGGTGCACAGTTGTTAAAGGGTGCTCTTTTATATACAACGCTGTGAAAATTTACTGATAAAGTATCTTGGCCACAAATTTCAACTGTTTATTCCCCTCCATAGATGCTGCCTGACTTGCTTACCTCCTCTAACATTTTGGGTGTGTTGCTCTAAACTTCCAGCATCTCTTGTGTTTGTGAAAATTTACTATTGTGTCTTCAGTGATAACACTTCAAAAATACTTTATTGGCTGTAAATGTTTTGAACTAACTATCTGTCCTTGCTTCATAAAGCTACCCTGGACATTTCATATCCATGTTGTATTTTGGCATCTTTTAATTTGGCTTTGATAGGTGTGCAGCTGTATGATTGATTCATGGGAGTGCCTAGCAGTACCCAGACATTGCTAACAGATGGCATCTTCAGATCACACAAAAAGCTGGAATCATGTGAGTGCTAACTGAATCCTTCAATGAAATTCCTGCATGGGTTTCAATATGCAACATGAAATCTACTCACAGGTGTTAGCCAAAAGAAAATTAGCACAAGCTGTAAGTAGGTATTGAGCTGACTGTCATATTCTAGCACTCTTAATGTTTTACTGATCTTGTAGCTCACACAGAGTGAGGTAAAATGGAAATCTACCTCAACAACACACAATTATTCATTTAAGCATTGATGGGTTTATAAAGAATATTGTTTTCTTTAGACTTGTGTTTGACAGTTTCATTGTAAAATAGAGCAGTGACAGCAAAGGACCCTTGTAGACTGGGTTGCAGATAACCTCTATTTCATGAGGATGTCCTACTGAGTCAGTTTTATGTTCAGGCAGCTTTAGTGCCTTGAGCACATTTCCTGTCATAATCTAAGAAGCCAAATCAAGCTAGAGTTCCCCTGGTCCTCACACTCTACTCCACCAGCCTTTACTATCAACGGACCATCCTTTGCGATTTCCACCATTGGGCATGTCTTCCCACTCTTTTCGATTCAGCACTTCAACAGGACCATCTCTCAAGATCAGCTTTCCATCCTTACCAATCCCATTTCCTTCTTATGCCATTTCCCCATGCAATTGCTGAAGCTATTTGCCTCTTCCTTACCAGCCATACCAGACTCAGACAGTCCTTCCAAGTGGAGCAGTGATCTGCATGCACTTCCTCCTACTTGGTAGTGTCTACAATGTGAGGAAAACCAAGCACAAATCAGTGACCGTTTTGTGAAGGGACAGTAAGAATGACCAAGTTTCCTGTTGTCTGACACTAATATTCCATTTTATTCCCACATAACTGAGTGTCTGCGAACTTCAGCACTGCATTAATGAGGTCTCATGTAATACTTGATGAACAGCACTTCATTTTCCGTCTTGGCCTCTTGGATTCAGTGTCAAATTCCACAATAACACAGAACTTGCTTTCTCTCTCTCTATGAAAACTGGCCATTCTTCTGTAAGTCATCCACCTATGATAATGGCTGAAATTATTCTCTCCCTATTAGCATAGACTGACCTGCCAGACACATCTTACAGCTCCCACTTTGTAACGGTTACATCTCGTGTTCTCACTTTCTACCTGCCCTCATCAATCCTTTGACAGGGTGACCTCATTAACAACACAGCAACCCCGGCCTCATTGCATCAGAAAGACACCACTGGTTCAATGAATCCTTCCCTGTAACTTAAAACAAACTTGTCCTCTTTTTCCCCGTTTCTATGTTTCTATCTTTATCCTGAAATATTACCATTTCTCTTCCCACAGGTGCTAGCTGATCTGCTGAGTTTTTCCAGCACCTGCGGTATTCTTGATGAAAATAAATTTCAACAAACTCTTGTGGTCTTTATTTTCAATTATGCTTGGGTTTCCACTAAACTACCTCATAGTCTATTTTTCATTTGCTTTAACCATTCAGAGCAAGGACTGGGGAATGGAAAGGTTGCATCTGTTTTCAATAATCAGTCTCACCTATGTAGTATCTATCCATTTATTCCCACGCATGGAAACAAGAACAAAATTAATTGGAGTGTTCTGCCTCAACACCATTAATTCCCCTATCCATTCTTAATTTATTTGGTTTTCATTTATTCATTTTTTTATTTTCAATGTATTGTTTTCAAGATCTGTTCATCACTAGCAATTCCAGAATTTATTTCCCAGCCCTGATAGCTCTTGAGAAGGTGGTAGTGAGCAGCCTTCTAGAATGATGTCAGTCCTTCTGGTAAAGGCGTTCCCACACTGCTGTTGGATGATTCAGGATTTAGATTCAGCCCTGTGAAAGACCAGCAATAATCCTTCAAATTAAGATGGTGTGCAACTTCGAGGGAAACGTGATGGCAGTGGTGCTCCAATGTATCTGCTGACCCTGCCCATCATAGTGGTAGAGGCCAGGGTTGGGGAAGTGCCTCTGCCAGTGTCTGCAGTGTATTTTGTATTTCGTACACTTAATGGGTTGGTCTGATCGGACCCAAAAGACGCAAACCAACTTGAGTGCCCAGGAGATGTGGTAATAAGTGTACAAGCACAAGAAAGTAACTTGCCTAATTTATTACCATAAAACAGAAAGCTCAGATAAACCACACTAAATAATACATAGTCAGTTACAAAGATTTCCACAAAGATACCAGAGCTCACAAGTCGTAATCTCCACTTGATTGTTGGTGTCATTGGGGGTTTGATTGTAGTTGTTTTTGGGGGAACTCCAAATTCACCCTGGGTCCATCCTAGGTACTGATGATCACAATTCCTAGGTGAAGCCCTGAGAACTGAGCGAAAGGTCCTTCAATAAATAGGGATTCAATCCACAGACATAGGGAGACTCCCCAAGACAGACAAACTATTTGGTCTTTAGTTCTCATGCTACTGACTCAGCATAGTTTCTTTAGGAATTCCATAAGCATTGAGAGACACACAGAGACAGATAAACTCTTTGGTCTTTTGTTCTTATGCCACTGCTGCCTGAGGCCAAGAAAGAATCCAGCTGCTATTAGCAAACATTGAACAAACCTACAGTGTAAGAATCCATGCACTGTTAGCAAACATTTAACAAACTTACAAGGTTTAACTTGTTCAGACACTTTACATGCTGTGAGCTCACAAAGAGTTAAACTGTCACTTGAAATTTTCAGACGTTCATCTAATACTTTTACAAAATTTAATATACCACAACACATACACTCTATAGACATAGTGCATCAACAGTGAAAAGGATGACTGTGAGGTAACAGTCAAGCAGACTGCTTTGCCCATGATGGTGTTAAGTTTCCTAAGTGGTCTCAAGAGTTGTTCCAATACAATTATAGTCCTGCATTAGAAATTAGAATGCAAACAAAACACATGCGATGTGGGAATTGGGAGATAATACACAGGCATGAACAATAGAATAATACAGTACAGGAACGAGCAATTTCCCCCCTCCCCATCCTGACCACGTCAACCATGATGCCAATTTAAATGAATAGACAAGTACATGGCAGGTGCAGTGAAAAGATGGATAAATGTAAATGTATCCATTTCAGTAGGAAAAATAACAGAAAAGTAATGTGTTATTTGTATGGTAATAGTTTCAGAAATGCTAATGTACAAATGAATTGAAATGCTCTTCCACTGGTATTTAACTTAAGAACTTTTGATTTTGAAATCAGACCTTCTGGGGCCTAGTCACTTTTATCTGTCTTATGAATTTCATTATCTTATTGATAACTAACAACCACATTGGGCAGTGTTCGTAGAAGGAAAATAATTGTTGACCTGAGGAAATAAATCTCTTTCTTCTCACACTCGTAAATTTGCAGATCCCTCAGCTGTCTCCAGGCATACTGCAATTATACATTTTGGGCAATTTCTGGAAATGTACATTACTGCATTACTGTACAACTGGATGATCCATGGGAGCTTCTTGCTGCAGATATTGCAAAAGGAGTACCTGTGACTGGACGAGCTGGATTTTAACACTTGAAAAATCTGTAATATAATTTTAGGGCAAGAATATCCCAATTTTATATTTTTTAATGAACTTAGTGTCAGGGCAAATATAATATCTATTTAGTGCACTGAAAAAGTGAAACATAAATTCTATTCAACCATAATGCCTATATAAAGTTGTTACATAAGTGTGTTCATATCTCCGAGATGACATTGCAGTGCCTTTGTACACTTGTATTGTCCTGTACATTTTAGCTGGGACTATACTCAATGGAATCTACTTTATTCGACTGCACCAGCGATAGCAGACTGGAATTGTCTAGCACCTTTGACATATTCAAATGCCCCAAGATGCATTAAAACAACTCTTTGTGGTTTCCAAATCGATAACACTTTTGTTATTTAACTACTGTATGCAGGTTTCCCCTGCTATCCGAAGGTAGAGTGTTCCTATGAAACCATTTGTAAGCTGAAATGTCGTAAAGCAAAGAAGCAATTACCGTTAATTTATATGGGAAAATTTTTGAGCGTTCCCAGACCTAAAAAACAACCTACCAAATGACACATAAAACCTAAAATAACATTAACATATAGTAAAAGCAGGAATGATATGATAAATATACAACTTATATATAGTAGAAATATTGTATGTACGGTATAGTTTCACTTATCAAAATCAGGAAGACAGTGAGCCAAAATCGATTTGGGGGGGGAAAATCAGCATGTACAGACATTAGCACGTACACGCCTACGCACGCCTTCACGCATACGTGCATACATGCATACGCACGTACACGCATGCGCACACAACTGCCTGCACAAGGCTTCACGGTCATGGTAGTCTTTCTCAGGGTAAACACACGTATAAAGCGGGCATCTTTTCTTCGTAAAAGCGAAAATCCTCTTTGGTTAGCGAAAACAGATACTAATGTAGGTCTTTAGTAACAGCGAGCTGTCGTAAAGCGAACTTTCGAAAAACAGGGGCCACCTGTATAAATAACGCACATTCAAACTATTGCATAAAAATGAAGACAAAGTGCATATTAAATAGGAACTGATGAATGTCTCTTCTCCTCTTAGGCAGTCCCTCGGATCCTGAATGACTTGCTTTCACTTTGATTTTGATGGTTCGGAGACGGCTAATGAAGACAATGTGGGAGACACTGACACTTCCACCTGTGGAATGGGAGATGTTTAAGGTCAAATGTTCCTTTCACCATTTACCAGGGCTCCTGTCTGCTCCCAAAACACAGACTCAAGGATCTCAATACTAATTCTGAATGTTCCTTCTCCATCTTAACAGGCCATGGGCCAAAATTTCAGGAGTCATTGGCGATTTGACATTTCTTCAAGGAGACTCGGGAAATTTCATTGAATCTCTTCTCCTTTCCACTTGAAATCGTTTTGTATGGCAGAGCTCATAATTGAATATCTGTTCCAAGATTCTGGTGTCAGGCCAAAAAACATGGCTAGCCATGTAGCCAATGGTGGACATCAATGCTGTGACGTAGCCCTGGAAAGGAACTGGCATTGCTTCACTTATCCTACCATTTGGTGTGCAAGATTTTATGCAGATCCTCTATAACCCACTTTTTCTAGAATTTGTACTTATGCTTCATTCACTGTGCATAACACGTCGGTTCAACAGAGTGAGCAGACACTTCGGTTCAACAGAGTGAGCAGACACATCAGTTCAACAGAGTGAGCAGACACATCTGTTCAACAGAGTGAGCAGACACGTCGGTTCAACAGAGTGAGCAGACACTTCGGTTCAACAGAGTGAGCAGACACGTCGGTTCAACAGAATGAGCAGACACGTCGGTTCAACAGAGTGAGCAGACACGTCGGTTCAACAGAGTGAGCAGACACTTCAGTTCAACAGAGTGAGCAGACACATCTGTTCAATAGAGTGAGCAGACACTTCGGTTCAACAGAGTGAGCAGACACTTCGGTTCAACAGGCTTGGGCGGTAACAGACATGGGTGATATAAGTATCTGGTAAGCTATCTTTTGCTCATTCTTCACTATACTTAAGTGTATAGTTAAGGCAGGAGGAATGGCTTCAGGGTTGTGTTTGTTCAGTGTGTGAGTTGTGGGAATTCTCGGAGACTTCCAGCCTCCTGGATAACTACATCTGCACCAGGTGCACTGGGTTGCATCTCCTCAGAGAATATGTCAAAGAATTGGAGCTGCAACTCGATGACCTTTGGCTGGTAAGGGAAACAGAGGAGATGGGAGCTACTGGGAGGTACTCACCCCTAGGGTGCAAGACGCAGGTGCAGGGATGACTGTCAGGAGTGGGAAGGGAAACAGGCAGCCAGTACAGAGTGTCCCTGTGGCCACACCCCTCAATAACCCCTCAAATACCATTTGGGATAGTGTCGGGGGAGACAACCAACTGGAAAAAGCCGTGGTCACTGGGTCTCTGGCACTGAGTCTGACACTGAGGCTCAGAAGGGAAAGGACCAGAGGAGGAATGCAGTGGTGATAGGAGATCCATAATTAGAGTGGTAGATATGACCACTGCAATCGAGCGACCCAGGTGCCAGGATCAAGGACATCTCAGACCGTGTCCACAGCCTTCTAAAGGGGAGGATGATCAACCAGACATTTGGTACATACTGGTACTGATGACATAGGAAGGAAAAGAGGGTAAGTCCTAAAGAGAGAATTTAGAGAACCAGGTAGAAATCTGAAAGGCAGGAGCTCCAGGGTAACAACCTCTGGATTGCAGCCTGTACCACACACCAGGGCGGGCAAGAATAGAATAATCTGAGCAGATGAATGCGTGGCTGATGAACTGGTGCCATGGTTTCAGATTTATGGATCATTGGGACCTCCTCTGGGGAAGGTATCACCTGTACCAAAGGATGGTCTACACCTGAATCCAAAGGGGACCAATATCCTTCTGGGTAGGTTTCCTAGAGCTGTTGGGGAGTTTTAAATTAATTTGGCAGTGAGATGGGAACCAGAGTGATAGGGCTGAGAAGAGGGAATTTGGTTTACAAGGAGAGGTAGTGTATATTGGGACTGTCAGGAAGGACAGACTGATGAGAGGACAAAATTTCAGTTGGTGGCATGAGTTGCAGTGTAAAGAGGGGACACAATTGAAAAGGTTGACAAGTACAGGACTGAAGGTGTTATATTCATGCAGTATACAGAATAAGATCATGTAGCACAGTTAGAGATTGGCAGGTATGACATTGAGGGTATCACAGTGTCATGTCTGAAAGACAATTGTAGTTGGGAGCTTAATATCAAAGGGCACACAATTGATCAAAAAGACAGGCAGGTAGGCAAAGGAGGAGGAGTGGCTCTGCTGGTAAAAAATGAAATTAAATCTTTAGAAAGAAGTGACATAGGATTGGAACATGTAGAATCCTTGTGGGTGGAGTTAATAACCTGCAAGGGTAAGAAGACCCTGTTGGGAGTTACTCATGTGCCTCCAAACACTAGGTCTACAAATTACAGTGGGAGATAGAAAAAGCACATCAAAAAAGCAACGGTGGATTTCAATATGCAGGTAGATTTGGAAAAACAAATTGATGCTGGATCCCAAGAGAGAGAATTTGTGGAATGCCTCCGAGATGGCTTTTTGGAGCAGCTTTTGATTGAGTGCTCTAGGGGATCAACAATTCGGGATTGGGGGTTGTGTAATGAACTGGAATTGATTAGGGAGCTTAAGGTAAAGGAAGCCTTATGAACGCCCACAGCTCCAATCTGCTAATTAAATTTGCTGATGACACTACACTGATTGGCCTAATCTCAAATAATAACGAGGCAGCCTACGGAGAAGAAGTCATCACCCTGACACAGTGGTGTCAAGAAAACAACCTCTCCCTCAAAGTCGCAAAAACAAAGTTGCTGGTTGTGGACTACAGGAAGAATGGAGACAGGCTGGCCCTATCAACATCAATGGATCTGGGGTTGAGAGGGTGAACAGCTTTAAGTTCCTCAGCACTATCATCATCAAGGATCTCACATGGTCTATACGTACTGGCTGTTTGGTGGAAAAGGCACAACTGCTCCTCTTTCACCTCAATTGAATTGAATTGAATTGAATTTTGGTTTATTGTCATTTAGAAACCACAAATGCAATGCAGTTAAAAAATGAGACAAAGTTCCTCCAGAATGATATCACAAGAGCACATGACAAAACAGACTACACCAGAAAATCCACATAACGTTTGGCAATCCCCAATCCAGAGTCCAGAGAGGCTGCTGCGTATTAATATCGCGCTACCATCTTAGCGCGTTCCCCAGAAAGGAGCTCCAAATCCACCAGACAAAACAAGACTACCCAGACACACCAAGTCAGGAGACCTACTCTACCACCCAACAAACCAAGAACTAAAGCTACAAGACCTACACAAAACCACAGTTACATATAGTTAGAGTTAACATATAGTTACAACAGTGCAAACAATACCATAATTGATTAAAAAAAAGACCACAGGCACAATAAAAAATAGTCCAAAGATGTTAAAAGACTAAAAGTTTGAAAGAAACCACCACACAGTTTCTGCAAGTCCTCAGGGTCCTGATAGACTCGTCATCCCACGCAGGCAGAAGAAGGGAATATCCCCGCTATGGACTTCCAAGGCGCCGCCGGACCCAGCCTTGCACACGCAGCACACAGTGAAAGCACTCCAACCGCAGTGGACTCCAAGTCCGTCGAAGCTCCGACCATCCCCTCCGGCACAGCCTCTTCGAGCACCATCCTCTGCCGAGTGCATTAAGACACCCCCGCCAACTGCCACCGGCAACGCAACCCCAAGGACTGGGGGCCTGTTCTTCTCAGCAGAGACATGGACCTCACAACAGCAGCAGCAATGAAGAAGGCCTTCCTGGAGATTTTCAGATGTTCCTCCGTGCTCCTACGTCCGTTTTCCATCAGATTAGGATTGTGCACGGCTCAAACGGTTGAAGAAGTTTGGTATGGACCCCCAAATCCTAAGAACTTTCTACAGGTGGACAATTGAGAGCATCCTGACTGGCTGCATCACTACCTGGTATTTTCCTCAATCGCAGGGCCCTGCAGAGAGTGGTGTGGACAGCCCTGCGCATCTGTAGATGTGAACTTCCCACTATTCAGGACATTTACAAAGACAGCTGTGTAAAAAGGGCCTGAAGGATCATTGGGGACCCAAGTCACAGCAACCATATCTGGGAAATGGTACCGCAGCATAAAAGCCAGGACCAACAAGCTCCGGGACAGATTCTTCCACCAGGCCATCAGACTGATTAATTCATGATGACACAACTGTATTTCTATGTTATATTGACTATCCTTTTGTACATACTATTTATTATAAATTACTATGAATTGCACATTGCACATTTGGACAGAGATGTAATGTAACAATTTTTACTCCTCTTGTATATGAAGGATGTAAGTAATAAAGCCAATTCAATTCAACTCAATTCATAATATAATAGAATTCACCCTGCAGTTTGAGGAAAAGAAGCTGAAGTCAGGTGTATCAGTATTACAGTGGAGTAAAGGGAAATACAGAGGTATGAAAGAAGAGCTGGCCAAAGTTGACTGAAAGGAGACATTATCAGGGATGATGGCAGAGCAGCATTGGGTAGAGGATCTGGGAGGAATTCGGTAGGTGCAAAATAGATACATCCCAAAGAGAAGTATTATAAGGACAGGATGTGACTGTAAGTTTTCATAAATTGATTTTAAATTGAAGGGAAACCATAACAACTCCTTTATTGTCAACCCAATACAGAATATAAGGTCTGATAAAAAACTTCATGTCATTACATCACCACGTCTCACCAGCCTCTTAAAGTGAACCCCAACTCATGTCAATGGTTGTGAATTATGCATACGTTTCCACACATTACATTAGCCTAGAACACAACTATGGCTGACAAGAGAAGTCAAAGCCAAAATAAAAGCAAAAAAGGAGGGCACAAAATGGAGCAAAAATTAGTGGGAAGTTAGAGGATTGGGAAGTTTTTAAAAACCAACAGAAGGCAACTACAAAAACCATAGCGGATGGGAAGCTGAAACATGAAGCTGTAGGATAATGTAATTGGTGGATATGTACATAATTCACAACCACTAACATTGAGTTTGGGGTTTTATTTTAATAGGCTGGTCTGATGTGATGATGTAATTACATAATTTTTTTTAAACTGTGCTTTGTGTTCAGTGTTTGAGGTACAATGAATGAGTTGTTAGGCTTTACTTAAACAAAAAAAAAGCCTCTGCCAATATTTTCTGTTAAAACCTACAAAGATAAGATAGCCAAAATATTAAAAATTATACCAAAACTTTTTCAGATAAGTAAAAGAGAGGTGAGAGTCTCTGGAACAGAGGATCTCTGGGGTGTCTCAGACAGCTGGGAAATGTTGCTAGAGAGAGTAATGAGGGACAAGGAAATGGTGAACGAACTGAATAAGTATTTAATATCAGCCTTCACTGTGGAAGAGACTAGTAGTATGCCGAAGTTTGAGAGTGTCAAAGGCAAGAAGTGACTGCAGTTGCTATTACTAGGGAGATAGTGCTTAGGAAACTGAGAGGTTTGAAGGTAGATAGATCACCTGGACCTGATGGCTACACCCCAGAGCTTGAAAAGAGGCAACTGAAGATATTGTGGAGGCATTAGTAATGATCTTTCAAGAAACAAGAATAGATTCTGTTATGGTTCCAGAGAACTAGAAAATTGCAAATGTCACTCCACTCTTCAAGTACAGAGGGAGGCAGAACAAAGGACATTATAGGCCAGTTAGCCTGACCTCGATGGTTGGGAAGATATTGGAGTCGAATATTAAGGATCTGGTTTCAGGATACTTGGAGGCACATGACAAAATAGGCCAAAGTCAGCATGTTTTCCTTAAGTGAAAATTTTACTTAACAAATCTGTCAGAATTATTTGAAGAAATAGTTGGAATACCCTAAGTTCTCAAAAGTTTCTCTACAAATGCAAATGTTTTATTCTTTCATGTCAATTGTCCCATATCGCACTGCAAAGCACTCCAACGTGTGGTGAAAACTGTCCAGCAGATTATCAGCACCCAATTGCCCACCATTGAGAACATCTACCATAAACGCTGCGTGGGTAGGGAGAAAAGCATTATCAAGGATGCATCTCACCCTAACCATGGACTTTTTACTCTCCTCCCATCTGGTAGGCGCTACAGGAGCCTCCACTCCCACACCAGCAGGCACAAGAAGAGCTTCTTCCCTGAGGCTGTGACCGTGCTGAACCTCACATCACAGCGCTAAGCAGTATTGCACCCATATTGTACTGTCTCAGTACTTTTTATTCAAAGCTATTTTGTAAATAACACTATTCTTGGCATTTCTGGTTAGATGCTAACTGCATTTCATTGGCTTTGTATCTGTACTCAGCACGACAACAATAAAGTTGAATCTAATCTAATCTAATCATACAAGATGCTTCAATGTATTTTTGTTTTCATATTCCTACCTCGGCCTGTCAAGTTGATGCTGGCTCACAGAGACATCCCATTCCCCCAATAATTTTATTGTAAGATTTTCCCTCCCCACATTACTTGAAATTCATCCCAGATTCTACCATCTCCTACAGCTGAGCAGCAATGTCCAACTAACCTACCAACCAGCGTGTCTTTGGGATGTGGAAGGAAACTGGAGCATCTCCAGGAAAGATACACAGTTATAGGAAGACCACGTAATCTCCAGATAGGACAGGATAGCAGGTCAGAAATGAACTAGAATCACTGGAGCTGTGGTGCCATGACTGACCAGATGCACCTCTGTTCTCCGCTGCTTACTTCGTTATAATTCAAGTCACTTTCTTTTGAGTCACAATCTTCATGTCCATTTATTTATGCAGTGTATCCACAGAGACATTGGGAGTTCCTCTGGAACAAGCTAGAATAGATTTAACAGAAGGAGCACTGAATATCTTTACTACAAATAGATTTTAAATGTGCTACAGCAGCAAATGCCTGGGAATTGTGCGCCTCTGCAGTCTGAAGACTTCCTAAGTCCTTTGGATACAAATCCCTATCTACAATATGTCAGCAACATTACGATTCCATGGTTTTTACTAATCATCTGCTTAGACAAGTTTTGGTTTCACCAGAACCATTCAACCCCATGGATTAAAGAACTGAATCCAGAGGAAGTGAATGTGTCCTTTTGTACAAGGTAGCATTTGACTGTGTATGGAGTTGGTTAGGTGGTGTTAATAGTCTTTTAATAGGTGGAGTCAAACCTTAAACGAAGGAAGATAGTTGGGATTATGGGAGGCCAGTCATGTCAGCCTCAGGACATCACTGCAGGTGTTCCTCGGGCAGTGCCCTGGACCCAATCATCTTCAGCTGCTTCAGCATTCTAGCTCAAGGTCAGAGCAGTCTCTGATAATTACACAATGTCAATTTCATTTGCTGTCACTCTTAAAGTAGAAAGGCCAAACCCGCATGGGGAATAACTTGGGCAATATTTAGCCATGGGCATTGACATGACTAGTAGCATTAGCATCACACAAATACCAGGCAAGTAAAAGAGATTTTAACTTAGCCCCTGGCATAAACCATCACCTAGTTCCCATCTGTAAATATCATGGGGATTGCCATTGATCAGAAATTAAATGTATCAACCAGGTTAATAAAGAAGCTACAAAATCAGGTTAAAAGCTAAATATTTCCATAAGACCATAAGATGTAGGAGCAGAAGCAGGCCATTCAGCCCATCGAGTCTGCTCTGCCATTCAGTCATAAGCTGAACCAAATCTTCCAGTCAATCCCACTCCCCTGCCTTCTCCCCATACCCTCTGATGCCCTGGCTAATCAAGAACCTATCTATTAAATGCACCCAATGACTTGGCCTCCACAGCTGCTTGTGGCAACAAATTCCACAGATTTACCATCCTCTGACTAAAGTAGTTTCTCCGCATCTCTGTTCTAAATGGATGTCTTTCAAACCTGAAGTCGTGCCCTCTTGTCCTAGACTCTCCTACCATGGGAAATAACTTTGCCATATCTAATCTGTTCAGGCCTTTTAACATTCAGAATGTTTCTATGAGATCCCCCCTCATTCTCCTGTACTCCAGGGAATACAGCCCAAGAGCTGCCAGACGCTCCTCGTACGGTAACACTTTCATTCCTGGAATCATTCTCGTGAATCTTCTCTGAACCCTCTCCAACGTCAGTATATGCTTTCTAAAATAAGAAAGCTAAAACTGCACACAACGCTTCAAGTGTGGACGTATGAGTGCCTTATAGAGCCTCAACATCACATCCCTGCTAAGCTGGACGACTTTACCATCTCAGCATCTTGATAATAAGCCACTTAACATTGCCCGCAGTTCGTACCAACAAACTTCAGGAGGATCTTCCTACTCCTATCAGCCACCAGATTGAAGGAGGAAGGGGAGCTCTTTTTCTTCTCTTCTACTGGCCTCTCTCAGGCTGAGGAGATGACCAAAATATAGACATGAAAGTACCTCCTGGCCTCTCTCAGGCTGAGGAGATGACCAAAATATAGACACGAAAGTACCTACTGGCCTCTCTCAGTGCATCACTACCCCACAACAATTATGGTTCTATCTACCTGAATTTGCAAGCATATTAATCAATAACACCACACACTTGCCATGACAATGCTCTTCTTTTGGTCTTTTATTATTGCAAACTCTCAGCTAGCACCTGTCCACTCCCTTTGCCGCATAACTCCAGAGAGAAGAAGGCCAAAACAGAGAAGGGAAACGCACTATTTGACACTGTAAAGCACCATGAAGAAATTTTCTTCAGACTCATGTACAATCAATTGCAGATGACTGCAAACTAACTAGAGAACATATCTGCTCCACGACCTCACTTTGCCTCAACCCATTGCAGGGATAATTATATCAAAAACTGGATTTTTCCATGAACAGTGGGAGATGAAAGCATTCTAACGACCGGGTGATAAGCCATAACCATCTGTGGCCTGGGTCTTTCAGTAGCTCACTTGTGGGCCAATCTCTCTTGCCCCTGTCTCCTTTGAATGGCCACTCCTGGAACAGAACCACTCACTACACTAAAAACAGGGTGGTAATGTGTAGAATGGCATTGCAGATGAACCAGAGGCCGTGTGGATAACAAGAGGCAGAAGCCTACTGAATGAGCAGGTAATATTCGGTTTCTTCTGTGCACACTGCAGAACTGAGTATCAGCAATATTAGTGGCCCATTGAGCCTCACAGCTATCATAAATATTGCCACAGAAAAATCATGTGTCCCTGTTTGATTGCAAAGGTACTGTTGATTACCAAGGAAATTAGTTCAACACAACATTGTGGGTGAAAGGACTGTTCCAGTGTTTACTGTTCTACACTACTAATTTCTATGTAAATAGGCAATAAATTGTCTCATGCTGAGAAGTGATTTCTCCTGACAATGCTTTAAATGAGTGTTCATTGGAAAGTTACTTCACCCTGTGAGTGCCCTATCGGTCAAGTGTTGTATCTGCATGGTCAACAACAGTTTTTCCAGCATTAATTTTCAACTGCCTTGCGTGTTTAAATAGGCAAAAATAAACGGCATTGGCGGCGGATCAGTCAATTCGCAATTGATTGCAAATAAAAATGAAGCAGGGTCAAAGCAGAACGGCCATTGTGTGAGGGGCCTAGTTTAGGAGTGGGAACTTGAGGCTTTGGCAAGGAGAAACAGCTAAGAAGCAGGTAAGGCTTTTGTAGTGGTTAAATAAACAGTCACTAAATTACAGCTAATTAAATAAAGTAGGATAGGTGCAGGATCAGGTGATGTGCTGCATGATGTGGGAGCTGGTGAACCCCGTTGTGGTTCCTGGTGACCATATCTGCAGTAAGTGTTGACTGCTCAAGGAACTCAGGCTCAAAGCTGATGACCTGGAATCTGAGCTTCAAACACTGCGGCACATCCGGGAGGGGAAGAGTTATCTGGATTCCCTGTTTCAGGAGGTAGTCACACCCATTAGATTAGCTGCCTCAAATTCGGTCTGTGGTCAGGGACAAGAGGATGTGACAGCAAGTGAGGTGAGTAGTGGGATCCAAGAGAGAGTGCTGGAAGAGCGTCAACCCCTGAGCCTGTCCAACAGGTCTGAGATTATTGCTCCCTGTGTGGATGGCAGTGGGGGCTGTAGGAAGAATGAACAACCCAACTGGCACCATAGTTCAGGGAGCCATTCAAGAGGGGGGAAAGAAGAGAAATGTAGTGGTATTTGGGGAAGTATAGTCAGGGGAATGGACAGTTCTCTGTCGTGAAGATATAGCATCTCAAAAGCTGTATTGCCCACATGGTTCCCAGGTTTGGGACATCTTATCTGACCTGCAGAGGAATTTGCAGTGGGAGAGCAAAGATCCAGTTGTCATGTGGGTACCAATGACATAGGTAGAATGAGGAAAGAGGTTCCGCTGAAGGAATTTGAGCAGCTAGGAACTAAATTAAAAAGCAGAACCAAGTGCAAATTGGCATAGGGTTATGAAGATTAGAGAGTTAAAGGATTAGTGTGGCAGAAGTGGGTCTGAATTCATGGGAAATTGGCACCAGTATTGGGAAGGAGGGAGCTGTACCAATGGGATGGGCTCCACCTGAACCATGATGGGGCCTGGATCATAGCGAATCGCATAACTAGGGCTGTGGATAGGGTTTTAAACTAAATAGTAGGGGGGTTGGGTTCAACAGTTTTGAGAGGTAAAGTAAAAAAGAAAAGTGTGGATAAAGATAAAGAAAAAAAAGAGAGAAAAATAAGAGTGGAGTGAAGAAAAGTCGAGTGCAAAGGAGTAAAAGGTTACAAGATTTTAAAAGCAGAATGAGTGTAAGGGCACTTTATTTGAATGCCTGTAGTAATCGAAACAAGGTCAGTGAACTTGTGCTCAAGTACAAAGAGGTATGATTTAGTGGCCATTACCAAGACATGGTTACAGGGTGGAGAGGATCAGGAATTAAATATTGAAGGATATCAGGTAATATGGAAGAATGAACAGGAAGGTAAAGGAAGTGTGGTAGCATACTTAATTAAAGATGAGATAAGGGCAATAGTAAGAGACGATAAAAGATCTAAGGAGCAGAATGTTGAATCCATCTGGGTAGAGATTAGGAAAAGCAAAGGGAAAAAAATCACTGGTGGGAGTTGTCTATCCACCACCAAATAATAACATTAGAGTGGCACAGGCAATAAACAGAGAAATATCTGAGACATGTAAGAATGGAACAGCCGTTATCATGGTGGACTTTAACTTGCACATGGATTGGGTAAATCAAGTTGGTCGAGGCAGTCTAGAGGAGTACTTCATAGAGTGCATCCATGATGGCTTTCTTGAACATGTTACTGAACCTACAAAGGAATGTGCTATCCTAGATCTGGTCCTGTGCAATGAGACAAGTAAAATTAGTGATCTTGTAGTTAGGGATCCTTTTGGAAAGAGTATGGGGAAAGAGTATGACTGAATTTCTCATACAAATGGGGGGTGCAATAGTTCAATCTAAAACCAGTGCATTATGCCAAAACAATGGAGACTAGAATGGGATGAGGGAGGATTTGGCTTGTGTAGACTGGGAACACAGGCTATATGGTGGGACAGTTGAAGAACAATGGAAGACTTTTAAAGAGAGCTTTCACAGTGCTCAACAAAAGGGTGGGGAAAGCCAGCCTCGGGTAGCTAAGGAAATAAAAGGAGGCATCAAACTAGAAGCTCATGCATACAAAGTCACCAAGAGTAGTGGGAAAGTGGAAGATTGGGAAAGCTTTAAAAATCAACTAAGTACCACTAAGCGAGCAATAAAGAAAGAGAAGCTAGGATATGAAAATAAACTAGCACAAAATACAATATGGATAGTAAAAGATTTATAATTATATGAAGTGGAGAAGGGTGGCTAAAGTGAACATAGATCCCTTGGAGGGCAAGAAGGGGTCATTGATATTGGGTAATGAGGAAATAGCCAAGGATTTCAAATACTATTTTGTGCCACAGTGTAGGACACATCTGATATGCCAAAGAGGGATGTTATGGATGCAATCGGAGGTGAGGATCTCCATACAATAGCTATCATTAAAGAGGTAGTGCTGAGAAAACTTGTGGGCCTGAAGATAGACAAGTCCCCTGGTCCTGATGGAATGCATCCCAGGGTACTGAAAGAAATGGCAGAAGTTATCAAAGAGGGTTTGGTGATGATTTACCAAAATTACCAAAGTTGTCTGGAGTCAGGACAGGTCTTAGCAGATTAGAAGATGGTGAATGTCATGCCACTGTTCAAAAAAGGATGTAGGCAAGAGGCAGGTAACTATAGGCCAGTTAGTTTAACATCTGTAGTTTGGAAAATGCCTGAAGCTATCATTAAAGAAGAAATAGCAAGGCATCTGGATAGAAATGGATCCATCAGGCAGACACAGCATGGTTTCAACAAAGGCAGGTCCTGTCTGATAAATTTACTGTAGTTCTTTGAGGATATAATGAGTGCAGTGGGTAGAGAGGAAAAGAGGGACTTTCAGAAGGCATTCGATAAGGTGCCACATAAAAGACTTATCCATAAGATAAGGATGAAAAGAGTTGGGGGTGATGTATTAGCATGGATAGAGGATTGGTTAACTAATAGAAAGCAGAGAGTTGGGATACATGGGTGCTACTCTGGTTGGCAATTAGTGGTGAGCGGAGTGCTGCAGAGGTCGGTGTTGGGTCCACAACTGTTCACGATATACATTAACAATCTGGAAGAGGGGACTGAGTGTAGTGTATCTAAGTTTGCTGATGATACTAAATTGAGTAGAAAAGCAAATTGTGCAGAAGACACGGAGAGTCTGCAGAGGGATAAGTTAAGTGAGTGGGCAAGAGTCTGGCAGATGGAGTGCAAGGTTAGTAAATGTGGGGTCATCCATTTTGGAAGGAAAATGAAAGAGCAGATTATTAAATGGTAAAAAAAATTGCAGCATGCTGCTGTGCAGAGGGACTTGGAAGCGCTTGTGCATGAATCACAAAAGGGTGGTTTGCAGGTGCAGCAGGCCATCAAGAAGGCAAATGGAATGTTGGCCTTCATTGCTAGAGGGATTGAATTTAAGAGAAGGGAGATTATGCTGCAACTATACAGGGTACTGGTGAGGCCACACCTGGAGTACTGCATGCCATTCTGGTATCCTTACTTGAAGGAGGATATACTCAGCTTTGGAGGGGTTGCAGTGGAGGTTTACCAGGTTGACTCCAGAGATGAGTGGAGTTAGACTATAAGGAGATATTGAGTCACCTGGGACTGTATTTGCTGGAATTCAAAACAATGAGATGAGATCTTGTAGATAAATATAAAATTGTGAAAGGGAATGATAAGATAAAGACAAGAAAGTTGTTTCCACTGGTAGGTGAGACTGGAACTTGGGGACAAAGCCTCAAGATTTGGGGAGTAAATTTAGGACAGTGATGAGGATGAACTGCTTTTCCCAGAGAGTGGTGAATCTGTGGAATTTCTCTGCCCAATGAAGCAGTGGAGGCTACCTCAGTAAATATATTTAAGACAAGATTGGATATATTTTTGCACAGTAGCTGAATCAAGGGTTATGGGGATAAGGAGGTAGATGGAGATGAGCCTGTGGCCAGATCAGCCATGATCTTATTAAATGGCAGAGCAGGCTCGATGGGCCAGATGGCCTACTCCTGCTCCTACCTCTTATGTTCTTAAGCAATCCAGTGTCTAGACCTCCATGTTTAAATTTTAAAGCAAAAGGATAAATGGTAACCTTGTCACTGAAACGAATCTGACAAAACCCTGCAAAGATTTAGCCAAATAGTTCTTCATCTGAATGTTATTTTAAAGGAGGTGTTACAATGTTTAACCAATCAGGAGCTTCATTCAACTGTGTTAACAGTACAATCCTACCATTGGAATGTTATTTATTCAGAGACATTGATTAAGACTTAGATTTATAAGTTACCAGCAGTCCTTGACAAAATAAAATTCTAATGAAACAGCAACATAAACATCTAGATATTAGATATCTAGATGTTAGATATAGAACCATAGAACATTACAGCACAGAAACAGGCCTTTTGGCCCTTCTTGGCTGTGCTGAACCATTTTTCTGCTTAGTCCCACTGACCTGCACCTGGGCCATATCCCTCCAAACCCCTCTCATCCATAGACCTGTCCAAGTTTTTTTTAAATGTCAAAAGTGAGCCCACATTCACCACTTCATCTGGCAGCTCATTCCACACTCCCACCACTCTCTGCGTGAAGAAGCCCCCCCCCCCTGATGTTCTCTTTAAACTTTTCCCCTTCACCCTTAACCCATGACCTCTGGTATTTTCTCCCCTGGCCTCAGTGGAAAAAGCCTGCTTGCATTCACTCTATCTATACCCATCATAATTTTATACACCTCTATCAAATCACCCCTCATTCTCCTACGCTCCAGGGAATAAAGTCCTAACCTATTCAACCTTTCTCTGTAACTTAGCTTCTCAAGTCCCGGCAACATCCTTGTAAACCTTCCCTGCACTCTTTCAACCTTATTAATATCCTTCCTGTAATTAGGTGACCAAAACTGCACACAATACTCCAAATTCGGTCTCACCAATGTCTTATACAACCTCACCATTACATTCCAACTCTTATACTCAATACTTTGATTATAAAGGCCAATGTATGCAAAACATATACTTGTGAATGTGTGGCTAAATACAACTCCAATGCCATATTCAAGTTTGCTGATGCCACCACTGCTGTTGGCTGAATCAAAGGTGGTGATGAATCAGCATATAAGAGGGAGACTGAAACTGGAGGAAGTTTCAATCTCCCTACAGAGACTAAGGAGATTGTAACTGGAGGGGGGGGAGACTGAGTGGTGCTAAAACAACAACCTCTCACTCAGTGTCAGTAAGACCAAAGAGCTGATTATCGACTAGAGGAGGTGGAAACTGGAGAACTATCAGCCAGTCCTCACAGGATATCGGGTGGCGAGGAATAGCAACTTTAAATTCCTCAGTGTTGTCACCTCAGAGGATTTGCCTGGATCCAACAGACAAGTGCCATTACAGAAAAGGAATGGCAGCCTCTACTTTCTTAGAAGTTTGTGAAGATGCGGCATGTAATCTAAAACCCTGACAAACTTCTATAGATGCACAGTGGAGAGTATACTGACTGTTTGCATCACAACCAGATATGGAAGCACCAAGGCCCTTAAACGGATAAAATGTAGTAGATAGAGCACATTTACAAGGAGCACAGTCGCAGGAAAGCAGCATCCATCATCAAGAGCTCCCACCATCCAGATCATGCTCTCTTCTCCCTGCCACTGTCAGGAAGGACATACAGGAGCCTTAAGTCCCACACTATAAGGTTCAGGAACAGTTATTAGCCCTCAACCATCAGGTTCTTGAACCAGAGAGCATATCCACTCACCCCAACACTGAACTAATTCCACAACTATGGACTCACTTTTAAGGACTCTACAACTTCTGTTCTTGACACTTATTACTTATTTATTTATCATTGTTTTGCTCTGCATTTCTTTTTTGCACTTGCTGTTTGTTGTCTTTTGCACATTGGCTGTTTATCTGTCTTTGTTGTTGCATTGATTCTATCATGTTTCATATTTTCTGTGAATGCCTGCAAGAAAATCGTAGTATATGGTAACATGAATGTACTTCGATAATAAATTTTCTTTGAACTTTTGAACATGCCGATGTACCTTGTAAAGAGCTTCCTCTGGAACTCATTTCTTGAAATGGAATTCAACCGAAGATACAAGACATTATAGATGCTGGAATTTGGAGCAATAAGCAAACTACTAGAAGAATTCAGCAGGTCAGGCAGCAACTGTAGAGATAAATGGACAGTTGACATTTTGCATTTAGACTCTTCATATGGACTGAAAATGGAGGGGAGACAGTCAGTATAAAGAGGTGATGGAAAGATGTGGGAAAAGAGCTGGCTAATGATAGGTGGATCCAAGTGAAGAGGGGTGATTGGCAGGTGGAGGAAGGAAGGGCAAAAAATGCCAATAGAGGCTGAGAGGTTAGAGGTGGAGGCAACTGATGGAATCTAATTGGATCATGGAACCAAATAAGGGAAGTCGGGGAGATGACCATTTGGAGGAGTGTGTGGAATTCATTCTTTAGCACATGTGACCAATGATAAGCTTTTATCCTAGACCTCCCATACATCCTCCTTTCTAAAAGTAAATGAGAAAGTATTCACTAGACAATGGTGCAAGAATAAATTACGGGTTCATTTTTCTGTACTGATTCATTTGAAGTGCTTTTATTATTTTCTGAACATTACTGGCAAGGGTGCACTTAATGCCCATCAAAAAGGTGACAATGAAACAAGACCAGCTATTCATTCATTAAAGAATTAGCCATGCTAATGGTTCTGCAGTCGCATATAGGTTTGTCATGGTAAGCTTTTCTCCCTGAAGGATAATAGTGAACCACAGAAGTTTTTGTGATTATTGCTACCAAGACTTGTCAATGTTAGAAATTTATTTGTAACTGAATTGAAATTCCTCTGCTGCTGTGGTGGGATTTGAACTATTAGCCCCATCTTCTGGGTAAGTGACCACAGCATCCCAACATGCTTCCCCCACACCCATTTGCTTTTGCCTTGAGAATATAGTGTTTTTTATTGAAGCACACCCACTATGCCAAGAAGTAGGAAATTCTGAGATTTGCCCCAGCAATGAAGCAAGAGCAATGATATAAACTTGTATCAGCTTCAGTGCAAACAAGTGGGCAGTACTGTTGGAATCGGTTGCTTTTTGTACTTTTTATAAGATAATAGTTGAGTCAATGCAAATCTAAAATTGTAGTTTTTGCTTACATTTTTTATTCATATTTTCACAATATAGGTTTTTTCCATAAGGAAGTGGTATAGCAGTTACAGAATGGTTTATTACTTTTCTTCATTGGCTTAGTTTTAGTACATAATCCATGTACTGAGACAATGTATTTTCATTGGTTTCTTCTTATCTAAAGATTGCTGTATTATTTGGATTATAAATGTGATTTTTCAAAAGCTCCATCTTGACCTCTGCTCTTCACCTCTGCCTTTTTAGTTTCATGTGCCTCTGTTCCTTTGTTTAAACTTTAAATAAACAATTGTGAAGAATCATATCCTTCCATTCATTCTTGAACTCCTAAAAGAACCCGGGGATCGAAAATTACCGAGGTCCAACAGTACATCCTGCTCTATGCTCCAAAAGGTGGAAGGAATATTGAAGGTACAACTGAAGTTGCCTAGCAAATAGAACTCCAGATGTTGAAATCCAAGTCAAAAACTAAAATGCTGAAAGATCTCAGCCAGTCAAGCAACACAGGTTGAAAGAGAATCCAGAGAACATTTCAGGTCTCGGTTCCTGATCCAAAATGTTAACTAGTTTTGTTTTCCGTAAACTGGCTGAGTTCTTGCAACATTTTAATTTTTAAGGATGGCAATATCTAGCATATCCAATTAAATTCCTAACTTTCTAATTTAACTTTCGATGGCTTGGAATTGCCTTGGAAGTATCCCTGACCCAACACTACAATATCTTCAGAGGATCAACAGAAACATGTATAAGCAGGGTTTCCACTGTAGTGGAAAAGTAGTGATTCAGCACTGAATAATTCTTTAAGGTGGCTTGATTGGAGCGTAAAATACTCACTAAGGCCAGATGCACAGTTTTTCAAAGACGATCAAGTCCCAAAACTGGTTGGACCACAGCCCTGCATGGAGGCTTCAATGCACAGGATTGAAAATAGTTACCAGCTGCTTCATTGGTGTTAGACACCCGACCATTGAGGACATTTTCAAACCACGAGAGCCTCAAGAAAGTGACAGCCATCATTAACACTGTTCCCTTTAACCTCCATGGGTGTGCCGTCGTGCAGCAACTGAAATGCACTCACGTCCATAACCTTTGTTGCTGCACAGATGGGAGGTTCTTTTATATATAATATACCATGCATTTTTCAGGCTATGTAAAAATTTCATGCTCAGAGCAATAGTTGGTCTGCACAGCTGTAAAATAATCAGAGGGAACTTTGATCATGAAGGACCCTCACCATCCAGGACATGCCCTCTTCTCATTATTACCATCAGGGAGGAGGTACAGGAACATGAAGACACACACTTAGGAACAGATTCTGCCCCTCTGCTATCAGTTTCATGAATGGCCCATGAACCCATGAACACTACCTCACTATTTGCTCTCATTTGGCACTATTTATTTATTTGTTATATATTTCTTATTGTAATGTAGTAATTGTGCATGTATTGTACTGTGTTACTGCCACAAAACAACAAATTTCAGAACTTAAAAACACAAAATGCTGGCAGAACTCAGCAGGCCAGACAGCATCTATGGGAGGAGGTAGTGACGTATTTACTTCCAGCATCTGCAGATTCACTCGTGTTAAATTTCAGAACTTACTGTATCTCAATGAAAATAAATCTGATTCTAAAACTCTAAATTATCAGGTTAAATTGGTGAAAATAATTATTGGCTTTATGGGAGAAGCCACAGATAGGTAGTCGATGGGTGCCTCTCTGACTGAAGGTCTGTGACTAGTGGAGTTCTGTAGGGATCTGAGTTAGGTCTGTTGTTGTTTGACATCTCTATCAATGATCTAGATGATAATGTGGTTAACTGGTTCAGCAAATTTGTGGATGACACCAAGATTGGAGGTGTAGTGGACAGTGAAGAAGGCTATCATGGCTTGCAGTGGAATGTGGAGCAGCTGGAAAAATGGGGTGAAAGTGGCAGATGGAATTTAATGCAAACAAGTGAGAGGTGTGGCACTTCAGCAGGACCAACCAGGGTAGGTCTTACACAGTGAACAGTAGGGCACTGAGGAGTGCGGGAGCACAAAAGAATCTGGGAATACAGGTCCATAATTCATTGAAAGTGGAGGCACAGGTAGAAAGAGTCATAAAGAAAGCTTTTGGCACATTGGCCTTCATAAATCAAAGTACTGAGTACAGAAGATGGGTTGTTATCTTGAAGTTGTATAAGACATTCATGAGGCCTAGTTTGCAGTATTCTGTACAGTTTTGGTCACCTACCTACAGGAAAGATGTAAATAAGGTTGAAAGAGTGCAGAGAAAATTTACAAAACTCTTGCCAGGACTGGAGGACCTGAGTTGAAAGGAAAGATTAAATAAGTGAAGACTTTATTCCTTGGAATGTAGAAGATTGAGAAGCGATTTGATAGAGATATACAAAATTATGAGGGGTATGGGTAGGGTAAATGCAGGCATGCTTTTTCCACTGAGCATGGGTGGGACTACCACTTTGACACAAACCGCTGAACACCAAAATGGGTGAAATCATGTTTTGTAAAATTCTTATACAAATTCAAGTGTGATTGCATCTCATCCTTTTACTAAATTCAAAGGGTAAACATGATTGTTGGCAATGTCTCAAAGATCTTCATGAACTATTCTGGGGCAGTGGTGACCTGTACAAGAGGGACAGGTTGTATCTAAAATGGAGGGAAACCAATATCCTGGCTGAGAGATTTGCTAATGCTACTCGGGAGGATTTAAACTAGTTTAGCAGGGGAGTGGGAGCCAGAGAACCAAAGTTCAAAATACAAAGTACATTTATTATCAAAGTATGTACACATTATATAACCTTGAGATTTGTCTCCTTACAGGCAGCCACAAAACAAAGAAACCCAAAAGAACCCATTAAAACTGTCAAACAACATGTCAGAAAGTGGAGGAATGGAGATGAATTAAAGATAGGTAGAAGCAAAGTAATGGATAAGTGTGTGTATTTATGGCCACATGTTGGCATGTGACCAAGTGGTTAAGGTGTTCATCTAGTTATCTGAAGGTCGCTAATTTGAGCCTTGGCTGAAGCTTGCGTATGTGTCCTTGAGCAAGACATTTAACCACACATTGCTCTGCGACGACACCAGTGCCAAGCTGTATGGGTCAATGCCCTTCCCTTGGACAACACTGGTGGCGTGGAGAGGGAAGACTTGCAGCTTGGGCAACTGCTGGTCTTCCATAAAAAAAACCTTGCCTAGGCTTGCGCCCTGGAAACTTTCCAAGGTGCAAATCCATGGTCTAGCGAGACTAGCGGAGGCCTACATGGGTAAAGATGATGAACTTATAGCATGGATCAGTACATGGGATTATGATGTTGTGGCCATTGCAGAGACTTGGCTGAGAGAGGGACAAGAATGGGTGCTTAATGTCCCAGGGTTTCAATGATAGAGAGGGAGGTTAAAGAGGTGGAGGAGTTGCTCTACTAATCAAGGGCAATATCACAGCTGTATCCAGAGGGGAAATAATGGACTGCTTGTCTGCTGAGTCTATAAGGGTAGAAATCAAAAGATAGGAAGGATGCAATCACTCTGATGGGATTGTATGACAGATCCCCTCAATTGCCATCTGAGTATCGAGGAGCAGGTACATAATCATATTGAGGAAAGATGAGAAAACTGGGACCTTCTGAGTGCAAGAAGTTTAAATAGGGCAGATTTTTATTAGTTGCATCCAGGAGGGTCCAACAAGAGGAGGGGCTGTACTTTTGGGTAATGAGCCTGGCCAGGTGACCGAACTTGCAGTGGGTTAGCAGTTAGGGAAAAGTGACCACCGCTCCTTAAATGTTAAGATAGCTAAAGATAAAGAGAAGCATGGACTTTGCAAGAAAATGTTAAATAGAGTAGGGCAAATTACAAGAGCATTTGGCAGGAATTAGGGAGAGTTTGTTGGGAACAGCTTTTTTTTGGGCAAGTCCACATCTGACATGTTTACAGACCAACAGCAGAGTGCAGGAATGTTCCAC
This sequence comes from Hemitrygon akajei, assembly GCF_048418815.1. NCBI lineage: Eukaryota > Metazoa > Chordata > Chondrichthyes > Myliobatiformes > Dasyatidae > Hemitrygon > Hemitrygon akajei. Next base: position 19,302,510 of record NC_133145.1, on the reverse strand, counting down.
TAAGAAGGAAGGATGCAGGTGGCAAGGTAAGAGAGCTTTGTATGTCAACAGGTGATGCATTTAGTCAAGAAGAAAAAGGAAAAGTACATAAAGCTTATGAAACTAAAATCAATCAGAGACTTTCAGGATTATAAAGGAACCAGAAAAGAACTCAAGAAAGGAATTAGGAAAGCCAGGAGTGGCCATGAAACATTCTTTGTGTGTTGTGGTATATTAAATTTTGTAAAATATTGGATGCAAGTCTGAACTGCTCCAAGTGACAATTTAATTCCGTCAGATCACAGCATGTACAAGCACCTTGACACTTTACAAGTTAAACACTGTAGATTTGTTTAGTGTTTGCTAATAACAGCTGGATTCTTTCTGGCGTCAGGCAGAGTGGCATCAGGGTGTCTGTCAATGAATATATGAGTTGTTTAAATGAAAGAAACCATGTTGAGTTAGTGGCATGAGAACATAAGACCACATAGTTTGTCTGTCTCTATGTGCTTTGTTATGCTTGTGGATCGATCCCCTATTTAGAATCTAGAACACAGAATAGTAGAGCACAGGAACAGACCCTTCAGCCCACAATGTTGTGCTGAACAAGCTAAAAATTACATTATCAAAACCCGAAAACTAATCCCTCCTTCCTACACAATGTCTGTATTCCTCCATCTCCTCATATTCATGTGCCAATCTAAACGCATCATAAAAGCCACTAAATGAATTTGCCTCTATCATTACACCAGGCATCCACCCCTCTGAGAAAAAAATTTACCCCTCACATCCCCTTTGAGCCTACTCCCTTTCACCTTCAATGTATGCCCTCTTGGTATTAAATATTTCTGCCCTGGGATAAAGATCCTCCCTGTCCACTCTATTTGTGCCTTTCATAATCTTATAAACCTCAACCAGATCTCCCGTTGGCCTCTGCCGCTCCAAAGAAAGCAACACAAATTTGTCCAGCCTCTCACTATAGCACATGCCCTCTAAACCAGGCAATGTCCTGATAAACCTCTTCTGCACCCTCTCCAAAGCCTCAACAACCTTCCTATAGTAGGGCAACCAGAAATGAACAGAATACTCCAGATGTTGTCTAACCAGAGTTTTATAAAATTGCAACATAACCTCTTGATTTTTGAACTCAATGCCTCAACTATTAAAAGCAAACATTCCAAAAGATTTCTTGACCACCCTATTGACCTGTGTAGGCACTTCCATGGAGCTATGAATTTGGACCCCAAGATCTCTCTGCTCAGCAACCAGCAACACTGTTAAGGATCTTGCCCCTAAATAACGTACTGTCTCCTTGTATTTGCCTGACCAATGTGCAACACCTCACATTCATCTGGGTTAATCTCCATCTGCCATTTCTCTGCCCATATCTGCAAATGATCTATATCATGCTGTATTCTGTACCAGTCAAACCCATCCATTCTACCATTTCATCCATGTCATCTGTATACATCAAAAACAACAGAGGTCTCAGCACAGATCCCTGCAGAACACCACCAATTACAGACCTTCAGCTCGAATAAATCCCTTTGACCACTACCCTCTATTCTATGCGCAAGCCAGTTCTGAATCCAAACAGCCAATTCACTGCAGACTCCATGCATCCTAATCTTCTGGATTAGCATCCCATGAGAGGCTTTGCCAAATGCCTTACTAAAATCCATTTAGACAACATCCACTGCTCTACCTTCATCAACCTCTCTCATCACCTTGTCAAAAAACTCAATCAAGTTGGTCAGACATGATCTGCCCCTACACAAAGATATGCTGGCTCTCCCTAATAAGGTCACGAGTTTCCAAATGCTCATATATCCTATTGCTAAGAATCTTCTACATCAATTTCCCTACAACTGATATGAGACTCACTGGTCTATCATTCCCAGGATTTTCCATTATTCCCTATTAAATAGTGGTACAACATTAGCCACTCATCAATCCTCTGGGTCCTTGCCTGTGCCTAGATAGGACACAAAGATACTGTTCAAGGGCCCAGCAATCTCGTTTCTTGCCTCCTCCTGCAGTAAATCCCATCAAGCGCTGGGGACTTATCCACCTTAATACTCATAAGGAGACCCAACATTTCCTCCTCCTTGACCTCTAAGCACCCTAACATATTTATGCACTCAGCACTGATTTCCTGGTCCTCCATGTCCTTTTCCATGATAAATACTGAAGCAAAGTGCTCATTAAGTACCACACTCACATTCTCCGCCTCCAAGCAAACATTCTCCTCTTTATCCTTGAGTGGTCCTACCTTCTCCCTAGTGATCCTCTTGCTCTTGTTGTATGTACAGAGTGCCTTGGGATACACCTTAATTCTATTTGCCAAGGACTTTTCATGTCCCTCTTGATTTTCCTAATTCCATTCTTTAGTTCTTTTCTGCCTTCTTTATAATCCTCTGATTAATCCCAACTTTCAAAGTTTTACATGCATTGCTTTTTTCTTCTTGACTAAATTCATCACCTCGCTAGACATCCAAGGTTTTCTCATCTTTCAATTCCTGTCCTTTTTTCAAAGAGGAACATTCCTTTCCTGTATTGTGCAATTGATCTGCAAACATCACCAACATACCTAATGTGGACTTGCTTGAAAAAAAGTGTTCCCAATGAACTCTTTAGTTCCTGCCTAATGCCCTTATAATTTGCCCTACTTCAATTTAAAACTCCCACAAGGACCATACCTATCCTAATCTATAGCTATCCTGAAAGTTAAGGAGTTGTTTTCACTGCTCACTAGCTGCTCACCCATTGGAAGGTTGGTCATCTTGGCCAGGCTCATTACCCAAAACCAGGTCCAGTACAGCCAATCCCCTCATTGTACTGTCTGCATATTGATTTAAGAAACCCTACTGGATGACACAAAGGTTGGAGGTGTTGTGGATAGTGTGCAGGGCTGTCAGAGGTTACAGCGGGACATTGATAGGATGTAAATCTGGGCTGAAAAGTGGCAGATGGAGTTCAACCCAGATAAGTGTGAGGTGGTTCAAATATGATGGCAGAATATAGTATGAATGGCAAGACTCTTCTTGGCAGTTTGGAGGATCAGAGGGATTTTGGGGTCCAAGTCCATAGGACACTCAAAGCTGCTACGCAGGTTGACTCTGTGGTTAAGAAGGCATATGGTGCATTTGCCTTCATCAATTGTGGGATTGAGTTTAAGAGCCGAGAGATAATGTTGCAGCTATATAGGACCCTGGTCCTTGGAGTACTGTGCTCAATTCTGGTTGCTTCACTACAGGAAGGACGTGGAAACCATACAAAGGGTGCAGAGGAGATTTACAAGGACGTTGCCTGGATTGGGGAACATGCCTTATGAGAACAGGTTGAGTGAACTCGGCCTTTCTTCCTTGGAGCAATGGAGGATGAGAGGTGACCTGATAGAGGTGTACAAAATAATGAGAGGCACTGATCATATGGATAGTCAGAGGTTTTTTCCTAGGGTTGAAATGGCTAGCACGAGAGGGCATAGTTTTAAGGTGCTTGGAAATAGGTACAGAGGAGATGTCAAGGGTAAATTTTTTACTCAGAGAGTGGTGAGTACGTAGAATGGGCTGCCGGCGGCGGCAGTGGGGGCGGAAACAATAGGGTCTTTTAAGAGACTCCTGGATGGGTACAACGATCTTAGAAAAATAGAGCGCTATAGGTAAGCCTAGGTAGTTCTAAGGTAGGGACATGTTTGGCACAGCTTTGTGAGCTGAAAAGCCTGTATTGTGCTGTAGGTTTTCCATGTTTTCTATAATCTTAACAAATTTATTCAGGCACCTGTTGCTTAGCTTTTGGAACTTCACCTAGACCAGAGGAATCACAATCAGTGCCTAGAATCTAGACCCAGGGTGGGTATCACGAGTTGGAATTTGGAGATCCCCCAACAACAGCAACAATCAAGTGGAGACTAAGAATTGTGAGACCTGAAATCTTTGCAGAAATTTTTGTAACTTAGTATGTAGTATTTTGTGTGGCTTATTTGAGCTTTCTGTTTTATGCTAATAAGTTAGGTTTGTTAATTTGTTGTTCTTGTATACTTATTACCACATTTCCTGGACACTCAAATTGTTTGGGGCTGACCAAAGAGAATCCCAAAGCATTCCATATGTACATTAAGAGAAGAGGACAGCTAGGGAGAGGGCAAGACCACTGAAGGATAAAGGGGGGAACATTTACTTGGATGCGGAGGATGTGGGTGAGGTCCTTAATGAGTACTTCGATGATATTTAGTCGTTTAGTCGAGTCCAACTCTTCATGACCTCATGGACCATAGGGTCCATAGGGTTTTCATGGCCAGTTAATGGAGTAGATTGCCAGGGCTTTCTCCTGCACAGATACTGCTGCTGCCCAGGTTGAGACCCAGCTCGGTTTGAACTCAGGATCATCTGCCTTGAAGTCCAGTGCTCATGCCACTACGCCACCAGCCGGCCCAACAAGTACTTTACGTCATCACTTACCAAGGAGAAAGACGTGGAGGATAGGGTGCTAAGCATATTGATATGCTAAAGCATTTTAAGGTAAAGGAGGAGGTAGTATTGGGTTTCTTAAAGTGCATTAAGGTGAATAAGTTCCCAGGGCCTGATGGGATATGCTCACATTATTGAGAGAGGAAAGAGAAGAGATTGCTGGGGCCTTGACTAAAGATATTTGTGTCCTCTCTAGTTACAGGCAGGACCCTGAGGACTGGTGATTAGCCAATCTTGTTCTATTGTTCAAGAAGGAACAAATTGGAGACTATAGACTGGTGAGTTTCACATCAGTGGTAGAAAAGTTACTGGAGTGAATCCTTAGAGATAAGATATATAACAGGCATTTGGAAAATTGTGGACTAATTATGCAGGGACAGCATGGCTTCGTGAGGGTGAGTGTCGTGAATTACTAACAGGTGAGTTTTTTGATGAGGTAACAAGGACGATTGATGAAGGTAGAGCTGTGGATGTTCTCTATGTGGATTTTAGTAAGGCCTTTGACAAAGGAGTCACATCCAGAAGATTAAGATGTATGCGATCCATGGTGAATTGGCCATTCGGATTCAGAACTGGCTTGCCCGGATGGAATTTAACCTGGTCAGATGTGAAGCGTTTGGGAAATCAAATGCAAAGAAATAGTACACTGACAGTGTTGATGAACAAAGATAAATTCTTAGTTCTCTGAAAGTGGCTACTCAAGTTGCTAGGGTGGTTAAGAAACCATATGGCATGCTTGCCTTTATTAGTCAAGACCAAGTTCAAAAGTCAGCAAGTTATGGTTGTAGCTTTATAAAACTAAGTTAGGCCATTTCTGAAGTACAGTTGAATACAGTTCTGGTCACCCCTTTGTAGGAAGGATGTGGAGGCTTTAGAGGGCATGCAGAAAAGGTTTACCAGGATGCTGCCTGGATTAGAGGGCATGTGCTGTAATGAGAGGTTGGACAAACTTGGGTTGTTTTCTCTGAGGGGAAATCTGACAGGTTTATAAGGTTATGAGAGGCAGAGACAGAAAATACCCATTTCCAAGGGTTGAAATGCCTAACACCACAGGGCATGCATTTAAAGAAAGAGGGGGTAATTTGAAAAGCGATGTGAGAGGCAAGTCTTTTATGCAGTGGTGGGTGGCTGGAATGCGTTGCTTGGGGGGTGGTAGAGGCAGAAACGTTAGAGACATTTAAGAAACATTTTAAAAGGCAAGTGAATGTGAGGAAAATGGAAAAATAGGAAGAAGAGATAGGCAGAAGAGATTAATTTAGTTAGCCATTTGATTCAGCACAACACTGTGGGCTGAAGGGCCTCTTCCTGTGCTGTACTGTTCTATGTTCTTCTTACTTTTGCAGCATCGACAGTTCTATGATCCTTGTCAGGTACATCCAATGACACCACTTTCAAATGAGATCAACTGAAGAATCACAGAGTCATTGAAACAAACAGCACAGAAACAGGTCCTTCAGCCCACCTAGTCCATGCTGAACCATTTAATCTGCCTGATCCCATCAACCTGCACCGAGACCATGCACGTACTTATCCAAACTTCTCTTAAGTGTTGAAAACGAGCTTTAAATCTCCCCTCAATCTTCTATGTTCTATATAGTCCTAACCTATTCAATCTTTCCCTAGAACTCAGGTCCTCCAGAGCCAGAAACATCCTGATCAATTTTCTCTGTACTCTTTCAACCTTATTCACATTTCCCTGTAGGCAGTTGACCAAAACTGCATACATACTCCAAATTAGGCCCCATCAATGTCTTATACAACTTCAACATAACAGCGCAATACTTTGATTTGTGAAGGCCAATGTGCCAAAAGCTTTCTTTACAGATCTATTTACCTGTGCTGCCACTTTCAATTAATTCCCAGACCCCTGTGTTCTTACAACACTCATCAGTGTCCACCCACCCTGGTTGGTTCTACTGGCGTGCAAAACCTCCTACTTGCCTGCATTAAATTCCATCTGCTATTTCCAACCCATTTTTCCAGCTGATCATGATCCCACTGCAAGCTTTGATAGTCTTCCTCGCTATTGTCTACAGCCCCAATTTTGGGTTTTCTCGCCAATTTGCTGGTCCAGTTAACCACATTATCACTCAGATCATTGATAAAGATGACAAAGAACAACAGACTCAAGACTGATCTCTGATCCATTAGTCAAAGAGGCAAACATCTACCACTCTATGGCTTCTCCCACAAAACCAATACCCAATCCAATTCACTACCTCACCTTGAACGCTGAGCAACAGAATCTTCTTGACCTACCTCTCATGTGGGACCTTGTCAAATGCCTTAATAAGGTCCATGTGGACAACATCCACTTCTTCAGCTTCATCTACTTTCCTCAAAAAATTCTATAAGATTAGATAGACAGAACCTACCATGCACAAAGACATGCTAACTATCCTTAATCAGTCCATGTTCATCCAAATACAGTCCCTTAGAATGTCTTCCAATAACTTTCCCACTACTGATGTCTGGATTACTGGCCTATAATTTCCTGGTTTATTTTTTAAAGCCTTTCTTAAACAACAGAACAATATTAGCTATCCTCCAATCCTCTGATATTTCACCTGTCACTAAGGATGATTTAAATATGTCTGCTGAAGTCCCTGGGAATGTATCCACTCAGCCTAAGATGCCTCAAAATATCAAACACCTCCTCCTCTGTAATCTATATGGTGTTCATTACCTACCGTTGCTGCTTTCCCTCACTTCTATAGAATCTGTGTGGGGGTCACCAGGAGACGCTCTTGGAGTGAGCACTATTTTAGATTCGCTCCATAACCTTTACTTTTTTAACCTATGATCACCCTTATTTAACTTACTTTTACCTACACCAGAAGATTCTTGTTACTTTCTTGGACTTATCTTTAAGAGTGTACTGTGAATTTTGAAGAAATGAGTACAGAAATGGCTTTAAGATCTAAAGGGCGAGACCCTGGGAAAGATTCTAACGGCAATGGAAAGAAAAAAAAGACTGATCCTAAACAAACTGAATTGACTTATGATACATTATTGGAGCTCTTAAATGAAAAATTTGAAGAACAACGATAAACTTCCAAAGAAGATTTAAAGACTTTCCAGGATTCTCTGCATAAGATTGGTCATGAAATTAAACAGCATCAAACTTTAATCGCAACTCTGCAAGAGGACGCTCGGAAGCGAGACTTGAAAATCAAGAATCTGGAGCAGAAATTAACTTTGGCAATTAAACAGTTGGAAATACTTAAAGCCAAGAGTGTCGACTTTGAAAATCGGTCTAGAAGACAGAACTTACGCATACTTGGTCTCCCGGAAGGTATCTAACAAGGAGACCCCTCGAAGTATTTTGCTCGACTTTTAAAGGATGCGTTCTCTTCTGTATTCCCAGACAGTCCTCCATTACTTGATCGTGCCCATAGAATTATGCGCCGATCACCAAGTTCTTCATCTAAACCACCTGTTGTAATTGTTCAATTTCATTATGTGCATGTTAAAGAGCACCTTATTTGTTTGGCTCGTCGTTTAGGGATGGTTAAATTGCGAGAATTCCAATTCCGGTTTGTGGAGGATTTTAGCCCAGAAGTGATGAAGGCGTGGCTCATTACATTGTTCAACATGATATTATTTCAGATCCGAATGGTAGATTTTTGTTAATTACTGGGTTACTTTTTAATAAGAAGGTTGCTATGGTTAATGTTTACGCTCCAAACGTGGATTATCCTGATTTCTTTAAGTCTTTATTTACTTCTCTACCTAATCTAAATGAATATATGTTAATAATGGGTGGTGACTTCAATTGTTGTTTAAATCCTTTGCTGGATAGATCTATATCCATTCAGACTTTACCAAATAAGTCGGCTACTTATATCAATTCTGTTTTGACTGATACTGGAATTTTCGATATTTGGAGATTTCTACATCCTAAGGACAAAGAGTTTTCATTTTTCTCACAAGTTTATCATTCTTACTCGAGAATTGACTACTTTTTCATTGACTCTCATTTTATTCCATCTGTAATTGATTGTAATTATGACGTTATAGCCATCTCTGATCATGCTCCAATGAAACTTTCTATTAAATTAATGGACACAGCTTCTAGTATTAAGCAATGGCGATTTGATTCTACCTTACTACAAGATCCAGATTTCATTAAATTTATGAAGGAATAGATTGATTTCTTCTTTTCAACTAATTCCACGGATGAAATTTCCTGCGGAACACTTTGGGACACTTTTAAAGCATATATACATGTACAGATTATCTCCTATTCTGTTGGTTTGAGAAAACATATTAAGAAGGAAACTCTTTTATTGGTTGATAAGATTAAAGAAATTGACAAGAAATATTCGATTGCTCCTGGCTTTACAAACAAAGGGTTGAGCTTCAAATGGAACACAGTTTATTACTTACATCTTCAATTGAATATCAATTAATGAAAACCAGAAGTGATTTTTATATACATAGTGATAAATCGGGTAAACTGTTAGCTAACCAATTGAAGAATGCTTCAGTTAAATGTCAAATTATTAAGATTCGCCAACAGAATGGTGAACTGATAGTTAATCATGATGAGATAAACAAATCTTTTCAAGATTTTTATACCTCCCTGTATCATTCTGAATTTCCTCATGATCATAATACCATGCATGCTTTTTTAGGGAAATTGAATTTTCCAAAATTATCATCAGAAGAACTTTTAATATTAGAAACTCCTATTACGGATGCAGAAATTAAAGGTGTTATTTCCGCTATGAATTCCGGGAAAGCACCAGGTCCAGATGGGTATACAGTGGAATTTTTAACGTTTTTTTCCTCTACTCTTTCTCTTTGGTTATACAGGGTTTTTGAAGAAGCAATTAGACTAGGTAAATTACCACAATCTTTTTATAGAGCTTCCATTTCTTTAATATTGAAAAAAGATAAAGACCCTACTGACTGTGCATCCTATAGACCAATATCTTTATTGAATGTAGATTCCAAGATCTTTTCCAAGTTATTGGCAACCAGGCTGGAGAAGGTATTACCTCAAATTATCTTGGAGGATAAAACTGGTTTTATTAAAAATCGCTATTCTTTTTTCAATATTAGGAGATTGCTGAATATTGTTTATACTCCTTCATGCAGTACCTCAGAATGTGTCATTTCATTAGATGTGGAGAAAGCATTTGATAGAGTTGAATGGCCATATTTATTTACTGTGCTTGAGAAGTTTAATTTTAGTCCGACATTTATATCCTGGATTAAACTGATATATCATACTCCAGTAGCCTCGGCTTTTACTAATAATCAAAGATCTCCCTTTTTTTGTTTATTTCGGGGTACCAGGCAAGGCTGTCCTCTTAGTCCATTATTATTTGATATTGCTCTGGAACCTTTGGCAATTGCTATTAGAGAATCACCTAACATTTTTGGCATTACTCGTGGGATAGATATACATAAGTTATCATTATACGCAGATGATTTGTTATTATACATTTCTGATCCTGAGAAATCCATTCCTGCAGTTATATCATTATTGGCTCAGTTTAGTAATTTTTCAGGGTATAAATTGAATCTTAATAAGAGTGAATTGTTCCCCTTAAATAGACAGGTTCCAATTTATGGAAATTTACCTTTTAAATTAGTTAATGACTTTTTTATATACTTAGGGATTAGAATTACAAAAAATAAGGAGTTATTCAAGGTTAATTTTTTACCCTTAATTGATCAGATTAAATGTTTGTTTACTAAATGGTCACCATTGTCTTTATCTCTGATAGGTCGGATTAATGCTATTAAGATGATTATTTTACCCAAGTTCTTATATATATTTCAAGCGGTACCAATTTTTATTCCAAAATCCTTTTTTGACAATGTTGATTCAAAAATTTCCTCATATATATGGCAGAATAAAAATCCCAGATTAGGTAAAAGATATTTACAGAAGTCAAAGAAAGAAGGTGGATTGGCATTGCCTAATTTTAGATTTTATTATTGGGCAATTAATATTTGATATTTGAATTGTTGGTTAAGGGATTTGGATCTATCTCCTAGCCCTCATTGGGTAAATCTGGAAACTAAATATGTACAAGGATTTTCATTGGGTTCTACTTTAGGGACTTCTCTTCCCTTTGCTCTTTCTAAATTGCATAAACGAATTGACAATCCGATAGTTAAACACACTTTACGTATATGGTTTCAATTTCGGAAATTTTTTGGGTTGAATCAGTTTGTTTTAGCAATTCCTATTGTATCCAATTTCTTTTTCCATCCCTCTATTATGGACCAAGCTTATTCAGCTTGGAAGACTAAAGGTATACTACGATTTTCTGATTTATTTTTGGATAATTGTTTTATATCTTTTGAACAATTATCTAATAAATATAATTTGCCTAGATCTCATTTTTTTAGATATTTACAGATTAGGATTTTTTAAACACTGTACTTCCTACCTTTCCAAATCTTGTTTCTTCAGATATTTTGGAGAAATTGTTAGAACTAAATCCTTTTCAGAAAGGTGTAATATCAAATGTTTACAATATAATTATGAAAATACATTCAGAGGCCTTTTATAAGATTAAAAATGATTGGGAAAGAGAATTTAACCTTACTATCCCTATTGAGAATTGGGATAAAATTCTGCAATTAGTTAATTTATCCTCTATATGTGCTAAACAGTCATTGATACAGTTTAAAGTAGTGCACAGGGCTCATATGTCCAAGGATAAATTGGCTCATTTTTATTCCCGTATAAATCCTATATGTGACAGATGTCATTCTGAGATAGCTTCTTTAACTCATATGTTTTGGTCATGACCGCTTTTGAAAAAATATTGGAAAGACATTTTCGATATTATTTCCACGGTATTGAACATTGATTTACAACCTCAGCCTATTACTGCAATCTTTGGTTTACCAATGATAGAGTCACTTCATTTATCTTCTTCTGCTTGTCGGATGATTGCATTCCTTACATTAATGGCTAGAAGATCTATTTTGTTGAATTGGAAAGAAATTAAACCCCCTACCATATTTCATTGGTTTTCTCAAACTATGTTATGTCTAAATTTGGAAAAAATTAGAAGTGTCACATATGACCCTTCTATTAAATTTGAAAAGACTTGGAAGCCATTTATTCAATATTTTCACATGATGTAATTCGACCCTGTTCCAATCCTATTTGTTTTTCCGGTTTTGATTATATGTATGTTGAGAGGATCGGAGTTGGGGACACTGATGATTCTATGTCTTTTTATAGATACTATAACCAGCCCATTTTTTTTTCTTCCCTTTTTTCCTTTTTTTTCTCTTTATTAGTTAGTGGTTAGTTTGTTAGATTAGTTTTTCTTACGGCAATAATATTTTTTTCTCTTTTTCTCTTTTCTGTTTTTTTCAACATGATATACCTAGGTTTTTTTTTGTTGTTTCATTTATATGATAGTTGTATCATTCATGATTTGGGAAGACTTAAATATATTGTACTTATTGCTTGTGTATCCTTTTATGTTCATTTTAATTTTGTGATTTTGTAATCCCAATAACTATGTATTAATCTTATCATGTTGATATTAATAAAAAGATTGAAAAAGAAAAGAATCTGTGTCTGTCTTCCAAGTAAATACATGCAAAAATTCATTCAAGATGTCCCTCATTTCTACTGGCTCCACGCACACATTACCATCCTGACCTTCCAGAGGACAAGTTTTGTTTCTTGCAATCCATTTGCTCTTCACATATCTGCAGAATCCCTCAAGATTTTCTTCATCTTGTCTGGTAGGGCAATATCTTGCCTTCTTTTAGTCCTCCAAATTTCTTTCTTAAGTGTTCTTAAGCATTTCTTATACTCCGTAAGAACCTCTTTTTTTAACCAGGGCCTTAATATCTCTTGAAAACCCAGGTTCCCTAACCTGTTATCTATACAAGCTTTGTACTCTCAAAATTTCATTTTCAAAGGCTTTCTGCTTACCAACTACACCTTTGCCGGAGAACAGCCTGTGGCAGTCCACACTTGCCAGATTCTTTCTGATGCCATCAAAATTGGCCTTTCTCCAACTTAGTATCTCAACCTGTGGACCAGACCTATTGTTTTCCATATTTACTTAGAAATTAATGGCATTACAATCACTAAATGCAAAGTGTTTCCCTACATAAACTTCTGTCACCTGCCCTGTCCTATTCCCTACTAGGAGATCAAGTATCTTACACTCTGCCTTTGAGACTTCTATTTACTGATAAGGAAACATTCCTGAACACACTTAACGAACTCTTTCCCATCCAGCCCATTTACAGTATGGGAGTCTGCCAATATGTGGAAAGCTACAATCACCTACTATACCAACCTTATGCTTCTCACAGCAGTCTGCAGTCTCTCTACAAATTTGCTCCTCTAAGTCTCACAGGACTGTTGGGTGGTCTATATTACAGCCCCATTAATGCGCTCAGATGTTTCTTATTCCTCAGTTCCACCCATAAACACTGCCAAGACAAGTCCTGATTGAGGACTGCCATGACATTTTCCCTAGTAACACCATCCCATTTCTCTTTACTCCCTCCTGCTCTGTCATCAGTAGAACCCCTGGAATCCTGAGCTGCCAGTCTCACTAATGGCTACAATATCACAATTCTATGTGTTGATCCATCCTCTGGACATCAGTTGCACCATGCTCAACCTTTTGATGTCTTACTTTGTCTGAGGTCTTAACAAAATCTGCCTCCATAATCTCCCCGCTATCTGTTCTGTCACTCTGGTTCCCATCTTCCTGCAACTCTAGGTTAAAGCCCTCCCCACCCCCCATGCAGCATTAACAAACTTTCCCACTAGAATATTAGGCCCCTTCTAGCTCAAGGGCAAACAATCTCTTCTGTACAGGCCTCACCTTCCCTGGAAGGAAGCCCAATGACCCAAAAATCTGATGCTCTCCCTCCTACACCAACTCCTTAGTGTTAAACTGTATGATTTCTGACCTCACTAGCAATCCTGAGATCACAGCCCTGGAAGTCCTGCTCCTTAACTTTGCACCAAACTCCCTGAACTCACTTTGCAGAACCTTATCATGCTTCCTACCCATGACATATGGACCACAACCTCTGGCTGCTCACCCTCTCACTTAAGAATGTTGAGGACTCGATCCATGATGTCCCAGACCCTGGCTTTTGTCCACAGAAACTCCTTTCTGTTCCTTTAACTAACAAATCCCCATCACCTCAATCTGCCTCTTCTCCTGCCTTCCTCTTTGAGTCACAGAGCCAGACTCAGTGCCAAAGACCTGACCGCTGTGACTTTCCTCTGCTAGGTCATCCCACTCCCCCAAAAGTATTCAAAGTGTTTTTGAAGGGGATGGACACAAGGTAGTCTGCTCTGGCTGTTTACCTCCTTTCCCCTTCTCTGACTGTCACCCTGTTCCCTGTATCATACACCTTGGGTGTAACTACCTCTCTATATGTCCTATCTATCACCCTCTCAGCCTCCCAAATAATCCGGAGTTCATCCAATTCCAGCTCCAACTCCTTGACTTGGAGTGTTAGAAGCTGCAGCTGGATGCACATCTTGCAAGTGTTGTCATCAGTGACACTGGAGGTCTCCTTGCCACTTCCCAGAAGAGGGGCAATCAACTACCCTGCATGGCATCCCTACAATTCTAACTGAACAAATATTGAGAAAAGCATAAATAAACTGGGGGAAAAAATCTACCTACAGCTTTTTCTCCTTCCCTCACTGAAGCCTCGAAGAGCTGAAGCCTCAAAATCCCCACCCTAACATGGCCCACTGCAACAAAGTCTTAGCGCAGGTTAAATGCCTCTGTTGTATTTCACCCAACAAAGGGGGATGATGGAGAAATGTGTAAGAGCCACAACTCCAAATCTCTCATCCTCAAGGAGCAGGATACATCAAAGTGTATTGTATCAGGAAGGCTAATGCTTTTGTCAAGGATGCCTGCATCTGGCTGTTCCCCTTTTTCACTTCTGCACTGTATAAGAAGATATAAAAGCTTGAAAACCTACACAAGATTCAAGAACTGCTTCTTTCCCTCTAATATCTGACTTCTGAACCAATCACTTCTTTCACACCCCGTTCCCATGGTGATATCTTTTTCTCAAGCCTTTAATTTTACCTCTTCTGTTATTGTCACTTCAGCATTTTATTTTGCACTACATCAGCTTGTATTACCGTACACAATTCAATTGTTTTGGGCCATCACTGTTATATTGTTGTATTTATTATTACCGTGCCTCCTGTTTACTCTGCGAGCTTCACACAAGCAAGAATTTCATTGCATGCTGTTGTACGTATATTAGCAATAAAATGATTTGAATTAGAATCTGAGCTATCCTTTATGCAAGTACTAAACTCTGACACCTATGAATTAAGGAGAGTGTGTAAGTCATGCATTCTGTCCAAAAACATACATTGGCTTATATCATTTTAATTTTATAGAGAGGATTGCTGGGCAACAATATAATTAGGCTACTTTTCTTACTATTACTCTTTATATGAGCATACTATATAAAATAAACATTCAGAGGCAGGCCTATAAGACAAAACTAATTTCATCTGTGCAGTGACTGTGATATAACTCACCACAGGTTAACAATCTAATCTTTTTCAAAGGAATTGGATTGGTAACAAATGTATAATTGATTGCCTGCCATATATTCTCAATCTCTTCAATCATGGGAAAACACACAGCTAATGCATCAAATTTTTCTAGCTTAATTACAAGTTATTTATTGCACAAGAGAAATATGTACAAAATTAGTTTGAATCGTTAGTTAAGAAAGTGAAGAGTAAACCCACTGAGACCAAATTAATGAGCAGATTTGAGATGTTCAACAACATATCATTGGTTATAAAAAGTTGGAATATAGGTTATATAATAAAAAGTAAAGTACTAGAAATAGCAAAACACAGAAGGGTCCATAAGCTTTCAGGGAAAGGTCATTAAAACACTCATTTGAATTTTCAAGGCTGGTGAAGAAGACACATAATATATAGCAATATATATCTTATCCATGCAGAAATATCAGCTACAGGCCATTCAGCCCAAACCTATCCTTACCTTCTTGTCTGGCCCACCATCCATTGCCACCACTGTTGGCAAGCTTGTGGCGACCCACTTCCCAGCGCACTCAAACCGGCTCACAAAGCGGCGCGCGCCGGCACTGAGACCGGTCCCAAAGACGGCACCAAGCCTGCTTCACCAGCAAGGGGAAAAGACTACGCGCGGGACGGGACTGTGAATACTACAGCATTCCCGCCCGGGAAGGGCAGGAACAGGAAGGCTTTAAAGCGAGGCCGCGAAGTTTGAATAAACCTCTTTGCAACTGCAGCTCACCAACTACGTGTCATTATTTCAGCGCTGCGTGTAGCACACCGCTACAATTAGTGACCCCAACAGCCCAAACGGCATGGACTCCGCAAACAGGTCAGTGAATGGGCCAAAATGTGCACGCAGTGCCAAACAGCCAAGGTGCAGCAGCACACCAAAGCCCTGCCGCAGCAGTTCCACCCCACCCGCCGGCGTTTCGACCACATTCATGTGGATATCGTGGGCCCCCTGCCAGTGTCGCGCCGAGTGCGGCACCTCCTGACTATCGTGGACCAGTTCACAAGATGGCCAGAGGCGGTCCCGCTCACCAACACCACCCCCGAATCTTGCGCCCGGGCACTGATTGCCACCTGGGTATCTCACTTTGGTGTACTGGCCCACATTACTTCCGACGGAGGCGCCCAGTTCACCTCCAGCCTGTGGTCAGCTATGGCCAGCCTTTTGGGGACACAGCTGCACCACACAACTGCCTACCACTCACAGTCGAACGGACTGGTGAAGCGTTTCCACCGTCACCTGAAGTCGGCTCTCATGGCCCGCCTCAAAGGGCCTAACTGGGTGGACGAGCTTCCCTGGGTCCTACTCAGAATCCGCATGGCGCCCAAAGAGGATCTGCACACCTCGTCAGCCGAGTTGGTGTACGGTGCACCCCTGGTCGCCCAGGAGAGTTCATACCAGCCCCAAAGGGGGCAAGAGGAATAACCCGCAGCAGTCCTGGACAGACTACGCGAGAGGCTCAGTAACTTGGCCCCCATACCCACTTCACAGCATGGGCAGAACCCAACCTGTGTACCCAAAGACCTGCAAAACTGTAAGTTCATTGTTGTACGTCGGGGCGGACATCGGGCACTGCTACAGCGGCCCTACGAGGGGCCATTTACAGTGATCAGAAACAACGGGTCCACATTCGTGCTGGACATTGGGGGGAAAGACGAGGTTTTCACGGTGGACCGACTCAAACCAGCCCATGTGGACTTGGCGCAGCCAGTCGAGGTTCAGGCACCGCGGCGCAGAGGCAGACCTCCCAAACAGAGTCCAACCCAGACTGAAGACATTGGGAGGTGTATCGCCGGTTCTGGGGGGGGGGGGGTTATGTGGCGACCCATTTCCCAGCGCACTCGAACCGGCTCACAAAGTGGCGTGCGCCGGCATTGAGGCCGGTCCCAAAGAGGGCACCAAGCCTGCTTCACCAGCAAGGGGAAAAGCCCGCGCGTGGGACAGGACTGTGAATACACGCCCCCTACAGCATTCCTGTGCATCCTGTGCATCAGAAAGGCTTTAAAGCGAGGTCGCGAAGTTTGAATAAACCTCTTTGCAACTGCAGCTCACCGGCTACGTGTCGTTTTTTCAGCGCTGCGTGTAGCACACCGCTAACACCGCTACAAGCTCATTGCCAGGATTGTTAGCAAGACTTCCTGGGCGATATGGTAGCGTGGTGGTTAACACTCGCTATTAAAGCTCAGGGTGTTCTGGCGTTCGGAGTTAAATTCTGGCGCCGTTCTGTGGGGAGTCTCTGTACACACTCACCGCAGAATGAGTGGGTTTTCTCCAGGTCCTACAGTTCCTCCCACAGTTCAAAGGTTAATAGGTGTTGTAAATTGTCCAGTGATTAGGTTAGGACTAATCGGGTTTGTGGGGGGGGGGGGGGTTGTAGGCCTCCGTTAGTCGCGATAGACCATGGATTTGTGCCTTGGAAAGTTTCCAGGGCGCAAGCCTGGGCAGGGTATTTTTTTATATGCAGGACCGGCATTTGCCCAAGCTGCAAGTCTCCCCTCTCCACACCACTGATGTTGTCCAAGGGAAGGGCATTAGGACCCATGTAGCTTGGCACCGGTGTCGTTGCAGAGCCTTGCTCAAGGACACACACGCAGCCTCAGCCAAGGCTCGAACTAGCAACCTTCGAATCACTAGACGAACGCCTTAACCACTTGGCCATGCATCAATACTGCGGGTTACTGGGGCTGCAAAGGCTCAAAGAGCCAGAAGGGCCTACTCTGCACTGTATCACAAAATAAAAATAACTAACAGTCCTAGCAATTCCTAGGATAGGCACAACTCCTTAAAGGAAGTGGCCAACATCATCACTGGGGAAGCACACGAAAGCTCTGAGAGCTGTGATGCTGTGGCTGGAGAGAATGCGGACCACCCAATGCTAAACGTAGAACATGGGACCTACTGGGAAATGTGATGTGATTGGGTCTGGGACCAAGCCCCAAACTGAGACTGGTAGATCCAGAACCAGGAACCTGACTGAGAATGAGTATAGGGACCCAAGGATGGGATACCATATCCAGCCCTCCTCTGATCCTGGCCCGACTTCAGAACTAAGCCCAAATCCAACTATCCGTTATCCAGGAACGCTCTACAGGTGGGCATGGGTCTATCACCATAAAAGGAATAGTTACAAAATCACAGAAGAGTTGTTATTGAAAGAGCCATTTATCAACTGTGTACCCACTCCATGAGAGAACAAAGGAGATAGGCTCTGGTCCCTCTCTCTCCCGATTGACATACAGTATTCTCTCCTTTACAAATGCTCCACTTCAACCCCTGGCAGTACAGCCCACTTCTTCTGTAGAGAAGTTGCTTGAATTGGCAGATTCAGTTCTTTTGCCAGTCACTTTTATTTTCTGTTAACTATGTAGTTAGCTAGTTCTGTTGACTAGTCTTCATGCTTTTGCAAAGGGAATAGTTTCCTTCAGTTGTGTATCTCTTTACAATTTTAAATGACTCTCAGATCTTGAAACTTCCTCTGTCCTGAGGACAACAGCTTTAGATTCTCTTGTGTTCCTACTGCAGGTCTACATAGATCTATCTCTGTATAATGAGGCATACAGTACTGATGGATATTGTCTGTATTACACCAGGCAGCAAATTTTTTTTTAAAGTGTTGCTTCCTCAGAATTTTTTTTTTGTTTATGATAGACTGCCTGAAGCTGAACAGAAAGTTAATTTCAGATTACTTGTATCATGTAGGAATTTGGAGAAACAAGAAATTAACTTTTATTGAATAAAATGCATTTAATTGCATAATAGTGCTGACATTTTGCAATAGTTTAACTGAGCTAAAATGTTTTGTTGATGATTTCTGTTTGTTCTCAGTATCTGAGGCTTCTGCCGATATTGATGGGTTCCTGTTGCTCTGATAAGGTTTCCCCGTGCCCAACTAAATTTATGACAGATTCACCATTGAATTATTGATACACTGTTTGGACAATTTAAACGATATACAGTCAGCCCTCCTTATCTGGGGGGGGGATTGATTCCGGGACCCCCCGCGGATACCAAAAAACGCGGATGCTCAAGTCCCTTATATAAAATGGCATAGTATTTGCATATAACCTACGCACATCCTCCCGTATACTTTAAATCATCTCTAGGTTACTAATTAAATGTAAATGCTATGTAAATAGCTGTTATACTGTACTGTTTAGGGAATAATGACAAGAAAAAAACATCTGTACATATTCAGTACAGACGCAACCAGCTAAGAGTCCCCCCCAGATAAGGAGGGCTGACTGTATATCGTTTAAATTCTCCAAACAGTGTATCAATAATTCAATGGTGAATCTGTCATAAATTTAGTTGGGCATGGGGAAACATCATCAGAGCAACAGGAAAGCTAAGAGTCTCTCAATTCTTGTTTGGGAGATTTTCACGCATTCTTCCTTGCTGTGAGATTCTTGGGCCGTCTTGCATGCACTGTTCTTTTAAGGTCTATCCACAGATTTTCGATGATGTTTAGGTCAGGGGACTGTGAGGACCATGGCAAAACCTTCAGCTTGCGCCTCTTCGGGTAGTCCATTGTGGATTTTGAGGTGTGTTTAGGATCATTGTCCTGTGTAGAAGCCATCCTCTTTTCATCTTCAGCTTTTTTACAGACGGTGTGATGTTTGCTTCTAGAATTTGCTGGTATTTAATTGAATTCATTCTTCCCTCTACCAATGAAATGTTCCCTGTGCCACTGGCTGCAACACAAGCCCAAAGCATGATCGATCCACCCCCATGCTTAACATTTGGAGAGGTGTTCTTTTCATGAAATTCTGCACCCTTTTTTCTCCAAACATACCTTTGCTCATTACGGCCAAAAAGTTCTATTTTAACTTCATCAGACCACAGGACTTGTTTCCAAAATGCATCAGGCTTGTTTAGATGTTCCTTTGCAAACCTCTGACGCTGAATTTTGTGGTGAGGACGCAGGAAAGGTTTTCTTCTGATGACTCTTCCATGAAGGTCATACTGTGGCGACCCACTTCCCAGCGCACTCGAACTGGCTCACAAAGCGGCACGCGCCGGCATTGAGGCCGGTCCCAAAGAGGGCACCAAGCCTGCTTCACCAGCAAGGGGAAAGCCCGCGCGTGGGACAGGACTGTGAATACGCGCTCCCTACAGCATTCCCACCCGGGGAGGGCGGGATCAGGAAGGCTTTAAAGCGAGGCCGCAAACTTTGAATAAATCTCTTTTGTAACTGCAGCTCACCAACTCCGTGTCGTTATTGCAGCGCTGCGTGTAGCACACCGCTACAATTGGTGACCCCGACGGCCCGAACGATATTTGGACTGGAGACGAATGACGCCGCATCTGTTCATGCAGTTTCGTTAAAACTGCCAAGCTTCTGGACGCTGCGACCTCACCTATGGTTCCAGCAAGCAGCAGCCCAATTCCACATTCGGCAGATAATCTCGGAAGCCACACGTTACTACTACGTGGTGAGCTCCCTCAACCAGGAGACAGCTGCCCAGGTTGAGGAGTTCATACAATTTCCCCCAGCGGATGGCAAATACACAGAATTCAAAGCCTTGCTCATAAGGTCTTTCGGACTCTCACGGCACGAGCGAGCTACCCGCTTATTGCACCTGGATGGTTTGGGGGACAGGCTACCGTTGGCTTTGATGAACGAGTTGCTGTCCCTGGCCGTAGGTCACAAGCCCTGCCTCATGTTTGAGCAGGCATTCCTGGAGCAGTTGCCCGAGGACATACGCCTGCTGCTGTCCGACGCGGATTTCAGTGACCCCCCCGGAAGGTGGCGGCCCGGGCGGACGTGCTGTGGAAAGCTAAGAAGGACAATGGGGCATCCGTCGCACAGATCATCAGGCCACGCTCCCAGCAGCAAACCGGACCAGGCCCGGCCGCAGAGCCCGCTAAGCCCAGAGGCAGGGGTGAGGAGACCAACGAACAATGGTGCTTCTACCACCAGCGGTGGGGCGCAGAAGCCCGCCGCTGTAGCCTGCCCTGCAAGTTCCCGGGAAACGCCAGGGCCAGCCGCCACTGATGGCTACAGCGGCTGGCCATCGGGATAGCCTCCTGTATGTGTGGGACAAGCAGTCGGGACGCCACTTTTTGGTCGACACCGGAGCCGAGATCAGCGTCTTACATCCGACGAGTTACGACACCCGCAACAGAGAACCAGTTCCCACCCTGAGGGCCGTGAACAGCAGCACAGTAAGGACCTACGGCACCCGTACGGTGCGGCTACAGTTCGGCTCCAGCCGGTTCACATGGGACTTCACACTGGCCGCCGTAGCCCAACCGCTCCTGGGAGCGGATTTTTTGCGGGCTCACAGCCTACTGGTCGACCTGCCCAGGAAGAGACTGGTCCACGCCGAGACCTTTCAAACGTTCTCTCTGGGTGAAGCCCAGTTGCTGGCCCCACACCTAGACTCCATCACGCTGTCCGACAACGACTTGACCAGAGTCCTGGCGGATTTCCCATCGGTTCTGGCACCGCAGTTCACGGCAGCCATTCCCAGACTGATGTACAGCACCACATCCCGACACAAGGACCACCCCTCCATACCCGTGTTCGAAGGCTTTCCCCGGACAAGCTCCGGCTGGCGAAGGAGGAGTTCAAGAGGATGGAGGAATTGGGGATCGTACGGAGGTCCGACAGCCCATGGGCCTCCCCCCTGCACATGGTGCCCAAAGCAACAGGGGGCTGGAGACCATGCGGCGACTACCGCAGGCTGAACAAGGCTACAACTCCAGACCGCTACCCTGTGCCGCACATACAGGACTTTGCAGCAAACCTGCACGGCGCACGGATCTTCTCCAAGTTAGACCTCGTCCGGGGATACCATCAAATCCCGATGCATCCGGACGATGTCCCCAAAATGGCACTCATCACCCCTTTCGGCCTTTTCGAGTTCCTCCGCATGCCGTTCGGCCTAAAGAATGCCGCGCAGACATTTCAGCGGTTAATGGACGTGGTGTGATGCAACCTGGACTTTGCTTTCATCTATTTAGACGACATCCTCATAGCCAGCAGCAGTCGTCAGGAGCATCTGTCCCACCTCTGTCAACTCTATGCCTGACTGAGTGAATAAGGCCTGACAATCAACCCGGCCAAATGCCAGTTCGGGCTCGACACCATCGACTTCCTGGGCCACAGGATTACTAAAGACGGGGCAACCCCTCTGCCCGCCAAGGTGGACGCAGTCCGCCATTTACCCCAACCCAACACAATCAAAGGCCTTCAGGAATTCGTGGGTATGGTGAATTTCTACCACCGCTTCCTCCCTTCAGCTGCCCGAATCATGCTGTATGATGTTCATTGTTGTACGACGGGGCGGACATCGGGCACCGCTACAGCGGCCCTACGAGGGGCCGTTTACGGTGATCAGAAACAACGGGTCCACATTCATGCTGGACATTGGGGGGAGAGAGGAGGTTTTCACAGTGGACCGACTCAAACCAGCCCATGTGGACTTGGCGCAGCCGGTCGAGATTCAGGCACCGCGGCGCAGAGGCAGACCTCCCAAACAGAGTCCGACCCAGACTGTGGACATTGGGGGGTGTATCTGCGGTTCTGGGGGCGAGGGGGGGGGTTATGTGGCGACCCACTTCCCAGCGCACTCGAACCGGCTCACAAAGCGGCGCGCGCCGGCATTGAGGCCGGTCCCAAAGAGGGCGCCAAGTCTGCTTCACCAGCAAGGGGAAAAGCCCGCGCGCAGGACGGGACTGTGAATACAGCATTCCCGCCCGGGGAGACGGGATCAGGAAGGCTTTAAAGCGAGGTCGCAAAGTTTGAATAAATCTCTTTTGTAACTGCAGCTCACCGACTCCGTGTCGTTATTGCAGTGCTGCGTGTAGCACACCACTACAATACTATATATGCAGTTACATTTTCCTGATTGCAGTAATACTGTGGCTGAGGGATATTCATTAAACAATAGAAACTTCAGCTTTCCATTGATCTGAAGTGAAGTTTCACACTACTTTCATCCACTGCCCTGTGCAAATTGACTCTATTCCTTTCTCCTGTCTGTTTCAGTGACTGCTATTGGACCCAATTTGTAAAGTCATAAATTCATAACTTTGAATTACATTCCAGGTGAATAAATCTCAGTATTTACAATGGAATAGGCTTTACTATAGTAATATTTCTGGTGAGAAGCTAATTCAGTGGAATCACACATTCACCATAGGATACAATCTGCATGGAGAAATAAAAACTTTAAAATCTATTCTTCCATTGTTGAACCAAAACCAATGCCAAGTTGACATATAAAGGAAATTCAAAGTTCAAAGTACATTTATTATCAAAGTATATATGCGTTATACAACCTTGAGATTTGTCTCCTTACAGGCAGCCACGAAACAAAGAAACCTCAAAAGGACCCATTAAAAATAATACCGACAAACACCCATTGTGCAGAAAGAGAAAAAAAACAAATCATACAAACAATAAAAGTAAGAAAGTAGCTTCAGAACTGAAGTTTATGAAAGACACAAAGGCAGATATCACTGTAGTTGGAGCAAGCCAAGCCTCAGATCAGCTTGGACAGGAGTAAAGCTGAGTACTTCTAAAGCCTCTCAGGATAAAACTCAGGCTTTGGGCTTTATGACAGTATTTTAGAAGATTCTGACAGAGCATAGAAGCCACTGACCAAATCTGGATAAATGGGATTACAATTATACTTTACAATATAGATCAATTTCTGGATTTGTGGGTACAAGCCTTATCTTACCCTACAAGACGGCCAGCCTTGTTAATATAAGTTAAGTTAGCCAGCCTTGTTAATGTAGGTCCTGTTAGCCAGCCTTGTTAATGTAGGTCCTGTTAGCCAGCCTTGTTAATGTAGATCCAGTTATCCAGCCTTGTTAATGTAGGTCCTGTTAGCCAGCCTTGTTAATGTAGGTCCTGTTAGCCAGCCTTGTTAATGTAGATCCAGTTATCCAGCCTTGTTAATGTAGGTTCTGTTAGCCAGCCTTGTTAATGCTAAGTCCAGTTCTTAAAGATGGTATATATAACTATCTGGATAGCCAGGGTTTGATTAGGAATAGTCAGCATGGATTTGTGCGTGGAAGGTTGTGGCGACCCACAGGCGAACCGGCTCACAAATAGCCAGCACATGGGGGGAGACTTTGGTAATGCACCTCTGATGTCATTTCCGCCCAGAGAGGGTGGGCACTAGGGATTAAATGCCAGCACCGCGAAGTTTGAATAAACTAGTCTCAAAATGACTTACCGACTGCGTGTCGTTTCTAGCTCTGTATGTAGCACATTGCTACATTGCTGACCTCGACGGTCCAAACAGGATTTGGACCAAAGATGACCGACTCTTCATCTGTTCACGCAGTTTCGCTAAAACTGCTGACTTTCTGGACGCTGCGACCATGCGTGTGGTTTAGCCAAGCAGAAGCCCAGTTCCAGATTCGGCAGATATCCTCTGATTCCACGCGTTACTACCACGTGGTGAGCTCCCTTGACCAGGAGATGGCCGCCCAGGTTACGGATTTCATACAGTCGCCCCCGGAAGAAGGCAAATATGAAGCATTCAAAGCGCTGCTCATTGGGACCTTTGGCCTCTCACGGCGTGAGCGGGGTGCCTGCCTGCTTCACCTGGACGGTTTGGGAGACAGACTGCTGTCAGCATTGATGAACAAGATGTTGGCCCTGGCTGACGGACACAAGCCCTGCCTCATGTTCGAGCAAGCGTTCCTAGAGCAACTGCCTGAGGACATACACCTGCTGCTGGCCGACGCAGATTTCAGTGACCCCTGGAAGGTGGCGGCCCGGGCAGATGTGCTGTGGAAAGCCAAGAGAGAGAGCGTGACGTCCGTCGGTCAGATTACCAGGCCACGCGCCCAACAGCAGACCAGACCAGGCCCAGCAAGGGGGCTCACACAACACAGAAGCAGGAGTGAGGAGGCCAGTGAACAGTGGTGCTTCTACCACCAGCGGTAGGGCACAAAAGCCCGCCATTGTCGCCCGCCCTGCAAGGGCCAGGGCCAGGGCCAGCTGCCGCTAATGACTATGGTGGCTGGCCACCAGGACAGCCTCTTGTACGTCTGGAACAAACCGCCGGGACGCCGCTTCTTGGTCGACACCGGAATGGAAGTCAGAGTCTTGCCCCCGACGGAGTACGGCACCCGCAACAGGAAGCCAGGACCCACCCTGAGGGCCACAAACGGCAGCACGATACGGACCTACGGCACCCGCACAGTGCAGCTGCAATTCGGCGCCAGCTGGTTCACATGGGACTTCACACTGGCCGCGGTGGCCCAACCACTCCTGGGGGCGGACTTCTTGAGAGCTCACAGCCTGCTGGTCGACTTGCAAGGGAAAAGACTGGTACATGCCAAGACTTTCCAGACGTTCTCCCTGGGTGAAGCCAAGTTGCCGGCCCCACACCTGGTCTCCATCACGCTGTCGGACAACGAGTTCACCATAATCCTGGCGGACTTTCCATCGATTCTGGCACCGCAGTTCATGGCAGCCATGCCCAGACACGGGGTACAGCACCACATCCCAACCCAGGGACCACCCCTCCACGCCCGTGCACGAAGGCTCCACCGGACAAGCTCTGCCTGGCGAAGGAGGAGTTCAAGAGGATGGAGGAATTGGGGATCGTACGGAGGTCCGACAGCCCATGAGCCTCCCCCCTGCACATGGTGCCCAAAGCAGCCGGGGGTTGGAGACCATGCAGTGACTACCGCAGACTGAACGAGGCTACAACTCCAGACCGCTACCCTGTGCCGCACATACAGGACTTTGCAGCGAAACTGCACGGAGCAAGAGTCTTTTCCAAAGTAGACCTCATCCGGGGATACCATCAAATCCCGGTGCACCCTGAAGACATCCCCAATACAGCACTCATCACCCCGTTCGGCCTGTTCGAGTTCCTCCGAATGCCATTCGGCCCGAAGAATGCCGCACAGACGTTCCAGCGGCTAATGGATGCGGTGAGACGCCACCTGGACTTTGCGTTCATCTATTTGGACGACATCCTTATAGCCAGCAGTTGTTGTCAGGAGCATCTGTCCCACCTCCACCAGCTCTGCTCCCGCCTGAGTGATTTCGGCCTCACGATCAACCCAGCCAAATACCAGTTCGGTCTCGATACCATCCACTGCCTGGGCCACAGGATTACCAAAGACGAGGCAACACCTCTGCCCACCAAGGTAGATGCGATCCGCCACTTTGCCCGGCCCAACACGGTCAAAGGCCTGCAGGAGTTCGTTGGTATGGTGAACTTCTACCACCGTTTCCTCCCCTCAGCAACCCGTATCATGTGTCCTTTGTACACCCTGATGTCGGGTAAAGGCAAGGACATTACTTGGGATGAGGAGGCCGCGGCCACTTTCGTTAAAGCCAAGGAAGCCTTGGCAGATGCCGCGATGCTGGTGCACCCCAGAACGGACGTTCCAACCGCCCTCACGGTGGACGCATCCGACACAGCAGTCGGTGGGGTGCTGGAGCAGCTCATCGAGGGGTGCTGGCAACCCCTGGCATTCTTCAGCAAGCACCTACGACCACCCGAACTCAAGTACAGTGCTTTCGACCGGGAGCTGTTGGCACTGTATATGGCAATCCAGCATTTCAGGTACTTCTTAGAAGGCAGGCCGTTCACCGTGTTCACGGACCACAAACTGTTGACCTTCGCATTCACGAAGGTGTCCGATCCCTGGTCGGCTCGCCAGCAGCGACATCTGTCCTACATCTCCGAGTACACGACGGACATCCAGCATGTCTCGGGAAAGGACAAAGTCGTGGCGGATGCACTCTCCAGACCAGCTGTCCAGGCCCTGTCCCTGGGGGTGGACTATGCAGCACTGGCAGAGGCACAGCAGGCAGACGATGAGATGCCCAGCTACAGGACCAATGTCTCAGGTTTGCAGCTGCAAGACTTTCTCATAGGCCCAGGTGAGAGGACCCTCCTGTGCGACGTGGCTACCGGCCAACCTTGCCCCATCGTCCCGGCAGCCTGGAGGCGGCGAGTTTTCGACTCCATACACAGTTTGGCACACCCATCTATCAGGACAACCATCCGGCTGGTCTCCAGCAAGTTCACGTGGCACAGACTTCGCAAGCAGGTCAGTAAATGGGCCAGAACGTGCGCGCAGTGCCAAACAGCCAAGGTGCAGCGGCACACTAAAGTCCTGCCGCAGCAGTTCGAACCCACCCACCGGAGGTTCGACCACATTCATGTGGATATCGTGGGCCCCCTACCAGTGTCCCGAGGAGCGCGGTACCTCCTAACTATGGTAGACCGGTTCACGAGGTGGCCAGAGGCAGTCCCGCTCACCAACACATCTGCCGATTCCTGCGCCCGAGCACTGATCGCAACCTGGGTAGCACGCTTCAGGGTACCGGCCCACATTACCTCCGACAGAGGCGCCCAGTTCACCTCCAGCCTGTGGTCGGCTGTGGCCAGCCTGTTGGGAACGCAGCTACACCACACAACTGCCTACCACCCACAGTCGAACGGACTAGTGGAACGCTTCCACCGTCACTTGAAGTCGGCTCTCATGGCCCGCCTGAGAGGACCTAACTGGGTGGATGAGCTTCCCTGGGTCCAGCTTGGAATTCGCACAGTGCCTAAAGAGGATCTGCACACCTCGTCAGCCGAGTTGGTGTACGGCGCACCCCTGGCCGTCCCCGGAGAGTTCATACCAGCCCCAAGGGGGCAAGAGGAAGAACCCACAGCAGTCCTGGACAGACTACTCGAGAGGCTCGGCAACCTGGCCCCCGTACCAACTTCACAGCATGGACAGACCCCAACCCATGTACCCAAAGACCTGCAGAACAGTAAGTTTGTGTTTGTATGAAGAGGCGGACACCGGGCACCGCTACAGCAGCTGTACGAGGGGCCGTTCAGGGTGATCAACAACAACGGGTCCACGTACGTTCTGGACATTGGGGGGGAAAGAGGAGGTTTTCACGGTTGACCGACTCAAACCAGCCCATGTGGACTTGGCGCAGCCGGTCGAGGTTCAGGCACCGCGGCGCAGAGGCAGACCTCCCAAACAGAGGCTGATCCAGACTGTGGACATTGGGGGGTGTATCGCCGGTTCTTGGGGGGGGTTATGTGGCGACCCACTTTCTTCGCAGGCAAACCGGCTCACAAATAGCCAGCATGCAGGGAGAGACTTTGGTAATGCACCTCTGATGTTATTTCCGCCCGGAGAGGGCGGGCGCCAGGGATTAAATGCCAACGCCGCAAAGTTTGAATAAACTAGTCTCAAAACGACTTACCAACTGCGTGTCGTTATTTCAGTGCTGTGTGTAGCACATCGCTACAAGGTCATGTTTGACAAATCTTATTGAATTTTTTGAAGAGGTTACGAGGAAAGTTGACGAGGGTAAAGCAGTGGATGTTCTCTATATGGACTTCAGTAAGGCCTTTGACAAGGATCCACACGGAAGGGTAGTTAAGAAGGTTCAATCATTGTATTAATATTGAAGTAGTAAAATGGATTCAACAGTGGCTGGATGGGAGATGCCAGAGAGTAGTCGTGGATAACTGTTTGTCAGGTTGGAGGCTGGTGACTAGTGGTGTGCCTCAGGGATCTGTATTGGGTCCAATGTTGTTTGTCATATACATTAATGATCTGGATGATGGAATGGTAAATTGGATTAGTAAGTAAGCAGATGATACTAAGTTAGGTGGCGTTGTGGAAATTGAAGTAGGTTTTCAAAGCTTACAGAGAGATTTAGGCCAGTTAGAAGAGTGGGCTGAACGATGGCAGATGGAGTTTAATGCTGATAAATGTGAGGTGCTACATTTTGGTAGGAATAATCCAAATAGGACATACATCATAAATGGTAGGGCATTGAAGAATGCAGTAGAACAGAGTAATCTAGGAATAATGGTGCATAGTTCCCTGAAGGTGGAATCGCATGTGGATAGGGTGGAGAAGAAAGCTTTTGGTATGCTGGCCTTTATAAATCAGAGCATTGAGTATAGGAGTTGGGATGTTAAAATTGTACAAGGCATTGGTAAGGCCGAATTTGGAGTATTGTGTACAGTTCTGGTCACCAAATTATAGGAAAGATATCAACAAAATAGAGAGAGTACAGAGAAGATTTACTAGAATGTTACCTGGGTTTCAGCACCTAAGTTACAGGGAAAGGCTGAACAAGTTAGATCTTTATTCTTCGGAGCATAGAAGGTTGAGGGGGGACTTGATAGAGGTATTTAAAATAATGAGGGGGATAGATCGAGTTGACATGGATAGGCTTTTTCCATTGAGAGTAGGGGAGATTCAAGCAAGAGGACATGAGTTGAGAGTTAGGGGGCAAAAGTTTAAGGGTAACACAAGGGGGAATTTCTTTACTCAGAGAGTGGTAGATGTGTGGAACAAGCTTCCAGTAGACGTGGTAGAGGCAGGTTCGGTATTGTCATTTAAAGTAAAATTGGATAGGTATATGGACAGGAAAGGAATGGAGGATTATCAGCTGAGCGCGGGCCAGTGGGACTAGGTGAGTGTAAGTATCGGCACAGACTAGAAGGGCCGAGATGGCTTGTTTCCATGCTGTAATTGTTATATGATTATATGGTTAGCCAGCCATGTTAATGCAAGTCCAGTTAGCCAGCCTTGTTAATGTAAGTCCTGTTTTCCAGCCTTGGTAATGCAAGTTCAGTTAGCCAGCCTTATTAATGTAGATCCAGTTAGCCAGCCTTGTTAATGCAGGTCCAGTTAGCCAGCCTTGTTAATGTGGATCCAGTTATCCAGCCTTGTTAATGTAGATCCAGTTAGCCAGCCTTGTTAATGTAGATCCAGTTAGCCAGCCTTGTTAATGCAGGTCCAGTTAGCCAGCCTTGTTAATGTAGATCCAGTTAGCCAGCCTTGTTAATGCAGGTCCAGTTAGCCAGCCTTGTTAATGTAGATCCAGTTATCCAGCCTTGTTAATGCAGGTCCAGTTAGCCAGCCTTGTTAATGCAGGTCCAGTTAGCCAGCCTTGTTAATGTAGATCCAGTTATCCAGCCTTGTTAATGCAAGTCCAGTTAGCCAGCCTTGTTAATGTAGATCCAGTTAGCCAGCCTTGTTAATGCAGGTCCAGTTAGCCACTATCTTGCAGGTATTGCTACAATAACACTGGAATAGAGTGGTAGTGGGCACAGGAAACAAGTGATTAGCCTAGTGGTAAGTAGAACAGGGAAGGGTCAAAACTAAAGCAGCAGGGGACGTGGAGCAGCAGAAGTTAAGGCATTTGTGTCAAAATACAGCAAAAAGCTTCAGCCTTTGGTTAGAATTAACACCAATTGACTGAGTAGCCTTCTGAAGTGGTTTGTATTATAAATCTGACCTCATCCACAAAATGTTATATGCCTCTGATACTCTGGGGATATACAAGAAAGAAAATGTCAATGGTGATGAGATTGATTCTGACCACGGTAAGATAAAGTGAATATCTGTGCAACGTTGCTTGTGAAGGTTAACTAATTTGACAGGGACTTGACTGGTTATACCCAATCTATGTGTGAGGTTTACGGCAGTGATCAACGACCAGAAAATGTGTTTTAGGTAGAATTTGCTTTAGCTCATTGATAGAATTCTTGCCTTGGATACAATTAATGGGTTTAAGTGCATTTCCAAAGAACAGTCAGGGGAAGTCTTAACTGAGATTTCTGTGCATAATTGAAAGAAAATGCTTCATTTTCATTGTTCAAAAGAGGTCTTTCAATTGGGACCATTCACAAACAAGTCAGTTAATAATGCATAGCAGTGGTTCTCAATCTGTTTCTGCTCATGGTCCACTTGTGACTTTCATTTACCTCTGTTATCCCCACTCTCTATAGTCTCTGCTAGTTGCTAAAGTTTTTTTTAATTTAGCCAACTGTATTAATTATTCAAATATACTATTGATATTTAAGTTTTAACAGGTTATAGATATTATTATATGTAATATAATGTTACAGGTGTATATGAAATATAAAACTATTTCAAAGATCTGAATAGGATATTTGATTTATAATATATATAATTCCAACCAGCAATGACAAAGCACTTAATATTGTTACTTTGGATATTTAGTCAGATCCTTGCAACTGTTGCAAACTACCAAGTTTTTGAAAACCTGGTTGTAACTTGGTTAAAGATCATCAAAGGTTACCTCTTTTCACAACATCAGGATGGTTATGAGCTTTTGATAGCAGGTGAAGAGCTTGACTAAAACAACATTTCTCCCAGAGCTGTGGAAACTTTACATAGAAGTCCCAATAAGAGAACATGCGATAATGGATCTGCTACTAGGAAATGAGACAGGGCAGGTGACAGTCTGTGTAGGGGAACACCTTGCATCCAATGACCACAGTGCCATTCGTTTCAAGTAAATATGCCAAAAGATAGGTCTGGTCCCAGGGTCGAGATTCTAAATCAGAGAAAGGCCAATTTTGATGGTATCAGAAATGATCTGGCAAGTGTGGATTGAGACAGGCCATTTTCTGGTGAAGGTGTGCTTGGAAAGTGCAAGGCCTTCAAAACTGAAATTTTGAGAGTACAAAGCTTGTACATACCTGTCAGAATAAAAGGTAAAGATAACAGGTGTAGGGAACCTTGGTTTTCCAGAGATATTAAAGCCCTGGTAACGAGAAAAGTAGGAGGAGCATAACAGATGTAGTCAATTAGGAACAAATGAGGTACCTACAGTGCCAGAAATGCAAAAGAACACTTAAGAAATAAATCAGGAAGACTAAAAGAAGGCATGAAGTTGCTCTAGCAGACAAAATGAAGGAAACTCCTAAGGTATTCTACAGATATTTTAAGCGCTAAAGGATTCCAAATGAAAAAAAATTGTCCTCTGGAAGACCAGTTTGGCAATCCATGTGCAGAGCCTAAACAGGTGAGGAAGATCTTAAATGAATTCTTTACATCTGGATTTACTCAGAAGACAGATACAGAGTCTATATCCACTGCATGGATATCAACTATGTGAACCCTGTAAATTACAAAGGAGGATGTGTCTGCTACCCTGAGGCTAATCAGGGTAGATAAATCTCCTGGGCTGACAAAGTGTTCCCTCAGACCCTAAAGGAGGCAAGTTCAGAAACTGCAGGGTCCCTAGCACAGATATTTAAAACATCCTTAGTGAAAGGAGAGGTACCAGAGGATTGGAGGATAACCAATGTTGATCCACTGTTTAAGAAAGTTTCTAAACAGAAACCAGGAAATTATAGGCCAGTGAGTCAGACATCAGTGGTAGGAAAGATATTGGAAGGTATTCTAAGGGGCCATTTATATGAGTATTTGGATAGACATGGACTGATTAAGGATAGTCAGCGTGCTTCCGTGTGTGGTAGGTCATGTCTAACCAATCTTATAGAGTTTTTCGAGGAAGTTACCAGGAAAACAGATGAAGGCAAGGCAGAGGATGATGTCAACATGAACTTTAGTAAGGTATTTGTCAAGGTCCCATGTGGGAAGCTTCTCAAGAAGGTTCAGTCACTCAGCATTCATGATGAGATAGTAAATTGGATTAGAATTGGCCTTACTGAGAAGCCAGAGAGTGGTAGTAGACAGCTGTTTCTCTGACTGGAGGCCTAGGAGATTGCCACAGAGACTGATGGTGGGTCCTTTGTTGTTTGTTATCTATTTCAATGGTCTGCATGATAATATGGTTAACTGGATCAGCAAATTTGTGGATTACACCAAGACTGGGGGTGTAGCGGACAGTAGGGAAGTGCATCGGGGCTTGTAGAGGGATCTGCACCAGCTGGTAAAATTTGCTGAACTATGGCAGATGGAATTTAATGCAGGCAAGCGCGAGGTTTTGCACTTTGGAAGGATCTGCCTACCAGGGTAGTTCTTACACAGAGAACAGTAAGGGCACCGAGGAGTGTGGTACAACAAAGGGACCTGGGAATACAGGTACATAATTTGTTGAAAGTGGCGTCACAGGGAGATAGGGTTGTGAAAAAAGCTTTTGGCTCGTGTATTGCATACAGTACGTGGGATGTTATTTTGAAGTTGTATAAGACATTGGTGAGCCTAATTTGGAGTACTCTGTGCAGTTTTGGTCCCCTACCTACAGGAAAGATGTAAAACAAGGTTGAAAGAGTGCAGAGAAAATTTACAAGGATGTTGCCAGGTCTGGAGGACCTGAATTATAAGGAAAGATTGAATAGGTTAGGACTGTATTCTTTAGAAAACAGAAGATGGAGAGGAGATTTGATAGAGGTATACAAAATTAGATAGGGTAAATGCAAGCAAGCTTTTTCCACTGAGGTTGGGTGTGACTACAACCAGAGATCATGGCTTAAGGGTGAAAGGTGAGAAGTTTAAGGGGAATATGAGGGGCAACCTCTTCACTCAGAGGGTCGTGAGAGGGCGGAATTAGCTGCCGGCACAAGTGCTGCAAGCTCAGTTTCAAAGTTTAAGAGAAGTTTGGATAAGTACATGGATAGTAGGTGTATGGAGGTCTATGATCCCAGTGCAGGTTGATGGGAGTAGGCAGTTTAAATGGTTTTCAGCATGCTCTAGATGGGCAGAAGGGCCTGTTTTGGTGCTACACTTCTTTATAATTCTATGACTCTATAAGTTATTTTGAATATCACTAGTTACCAGAAGTTTTACATGCTGCATTTGAATTTTGCTTGAGCTGTTGTATAACTCTGCAGCTCAATACGACATCCATGCAATGTGGTGTCAACATCATTCAGTCACCCTATATGGATCCACCACCCGATCTGGAAAATGCATCTCTAGCAATTCTCTGAACCGGAATTCCATTATCAGTGTTCAGTTGTTTGAAATGATCAAGATATACAATCAGATCATCATCTTGCAGTTCTAGTTTCTGAGTGGCAGTGAAGGAAATTGCATAAATTCGAGGAGTCCAATGTTGATGCTGAAACATTTGAGTTTTCCAAGGAAAGTAGGAATAGTCTCTTCGCATGATATGAGATTGAAGTTTTTTTCCTTGTAACTGTTTGTTTAATAAATTCAGCTTTTCAAATATATCTGAGTGGCAAAATATGCCAGACTTAGCTGCTTATCACTTAGAAATGCTACAATACTATCCAAAAGTGCAACAAAGTGATGAAGAAAATCACCTTTTCATATCAACAGACCTCTGTAAGTCTTCTTTGGTTTCCTCGCAATGTTGTCAAAAATGACAATCTTAAAGTGCATTTGATTTGATGAAGTTAACAGCCATTATTACAGCAGTAAGGTTTTGCTGCCTCATTTGTATCATCTATCATATCTTCCCATTCATTTAATTCAGGGCTTCAAATAAATTACATATGTTCATTTATTTTTATTTATATATTTTAGTAATATTTCATTAAAACAGTAAACCTATCGTTGCCCATTCAGAAACTCCTGTGGCCCTGTTTTTTTTTTTTGTTTTTTACTTGGGACCCTTACAAAATCTGACATGGTTCCCTGGAGTGGCGTATGGCTCACATTGAGAACCTCTGGCCTACAGCACAAAATGAAGAGTCTCAGCAAGTTCTTCCAATGTCCTTGGCAACACGTAAAACATGGTAGTTGTTCTCTAATCTCATGGTGTTTGCAGACTTTGCACTTTGCATATTGGCCACTGCATTTCCCTAGAACTCCTACACTGTACTTCAAATAAGCTATAAAAGATGGAATGTTAATGCAAGTCCTTCACTTTCCAATACTATTAACACAAGTGAGTCATGTTCTGTGATGTGTGAAGATTGCATTAGATCAAAAAGGTAAAAGTGACTCACTGTTAACAGTATCCCTGTTGGGAAATTGAAGGGATATTATGAGAGGTTTCCTATGACACAAGTAACCAAACTGCATGCTGATACTACATATATTACAATTCACCAGATTATATTTTTATTCACTCAGTAACCCAAACTTTGTTTTGCAACATAATTATACCCTTGCACATGCACTGCAATTGTAACTGTAACACTTTATTCTGCACACTTTCATTGTTTATTCTTGTACTACTTTAATGCACTGTTGTCACAAATTGATCTGTACAAACCAGAATCAGGACCCAAATCAGGTTTAAAATAACCACATACTGTATGTCATGAAATGTATTTGCCGCAGCAATGCAATGCAATACATAATAACAGAGAAAATGGTATGCAAGACAAGATTTTCACTCTACCTCAGTGCATCTGACAATAATAATCCAGTTTAGCTCTTGAACATTCTTTAATGTTAAATCATTGTGAAATTGCAGTGGTCTTTGCAAAGTGTTGTATCCTGATATAAATGTAAAGGATATGACATGGTAGAAAGAAATTCCTACTGTGCTTTCTAATGGATATATTAGAAGGCATAGCAACCTTTCTAATAATAATAAGGCTAATTTATTTTAAAGTAATACGCCAGAATAATGTGTTAATCTGTGGATCTAGGAAACTGAAATTCAATTACTATCAATCACAGTCAAATAAAATATTAGAGATTATGTATATTATGTCTTACATAATTGAATGAAATATTCACAAATAAATAAGGAGGTTAATATCAAGATGCATACAAGTGAAATCCAATTAATGACGTTAACTAATTTCTCCTCAGTACTATCAGCAATACCCCACATGGTAACAATCTTGCCTCAGTGTAAAGGTTGAAACTACTCTTCAGTACTGAAGGAGTACTGCATATCTGAAAGCATTAAAAGATCCCATGGCACTACTTTGGAGGGCAGATAAATTCCCCTTGCATGTGGGTCATTATTTATCTTCCAATAAACCTCATTGAAACAGACGATCAGAAATGATCACAGTGTACAAATTGCCTAATGAGTTTAATATTTGACATCAGAGCATAATTTTGAGTCATAGACTACAGTGGGTTGTCTAAGGTCATGAAAGAAGCTTTTAGATTTATTCTCTAGTTTTGAAGTTTTTTTTTTGCTTTAGTTCTGAGGAAAGGAATAATTGTTAAAAGATACAAGAGATTACAGATGGTGGAATCTGGAACAATAAGCACTCTGCTGAAGGAACTCAGAATCAAGCTGTATTTTGGGGGGAAGATTTTAATTGTTAAATTTGGCAATTCAAATACAGGAAGCTCTTCACAACAAAGCTAATATTTTAAACTAAAATGATTTGAATTCTAAAATTGTGCTCAGTTAGAAATGGAATTAATTAATTGTAACCAGTGTTCCATATTTAAAGGGTAGGGAATTGCGGATTGTTTGACAATTAAAATGTGTTCTGTGTTTAAGTGCCACACCTGGATCATATTTTTTAGAATACAGATTCACTGGGGTAACCAAGTGTTTAGTTCCCATTCCCAACAGAAATTCTATACAATTGCTATCAATCAAGCAGGAGATCCAAAAGCCTGAAAGCACATACCACCAAGCTGAAGGACAGCTTCTATCCCACTATTATTAGACTCTTCAATGGATCTCTTGTAGGATAAGAATGGACTCTTGGTCTCACAATCTATCTCATTGTGATCTTGTGTTTTATCATTTACCTGCACTGAAATCTTTCAGCAACTTTTACACTTAATTCTGCATCATTATTGTTTTACCTTAATCTAGTTCAATGCACTGTGTAATGATTTGATTAGTATAAAACAGTATGCAAGACAAGATTTTCACTGTATTGTTGTACATGTGACAATAATAAACAATACCAATACCAATCACATGACTGGAGCACATCAGAATTTTGTGTGGAATTAGAGTTCATTCCAGCTTCCTAATAGATAATCATATAATATTAGACCAAGCCATTAAGGTAGAGAAAGTTAATTCCTGATCTGTCCTTCAGTTTTAATAGAGGCAAAATTAGCTGGGATCCTGTTCCAGATTTTTATTGAGTCTTCGCTGAAAGTAGCCATGCCCTGACCCATGACTGAGATAAACCATAATAAATATTCAAGTGAACATGGGCTCAAAATAGGTCACAGAATCTAAATTACTTTCTTTGCTTAGGCATTACTAATCTCATAACACAAGGCAAGTTTAAAGAGCAAGAAAGAGAAATATGCCATAGTAGCCTAAATGTTCCTTAAATTTAAGGAAGTAATAGATGCTTATTAACATGTACTTGACTATAACACAGGATGTTGTCCAAAATCTGCTGCAAAGAGGCCTAACCTGCTTCATTAACTGCAAATTTGAATAGAACCTCATCAGGAAACAACTCAGAGTACAACTCACCTCTCACCAGACTATCAATTATTTGTCCGTTTCTTGTGACTTCTGACAAGGTTGCAGTTGGTCACATACTAAGGATGTATTTTTGTCCGACCCATTCGCATAAGTTTTCTGAACACTAACCTTGTATTGGAATGTTATTAGACAGTGAAAAGAACAGATTGCATATGTATGAACAATCTATTTTAATGCAGTAGGATAGGGAGAAATAGAAGTTACAATTTCTAGTTATAGATGAGCAGAACTAGGTTAAATGTTAAGTGTTATTTATTACTCCCCAGAGAACAGAGGATCTGTGAACAAGCTACCCATGTGGTGGATCACTCAAACTGCTTTAAATCACTGCTGGAACTGCATGTATAAAAATTAAAGCTGGTGGAAACACTCAGCAGGTCAGGCGGCATCTCGAGAAGGGGAATTGGGGGGGAACACTCACCACTCCTTTTTGATGCCGAACATTTTTCAATGTGGTACACCAGAAGAGCTCTCAACATGAAGTCCCCAACTGCATTGCCTCCCACCCCAACCACCAACCTCCAGCAACAAAGTTAGGCAAACATTAGCTGCTTTAATTCTGGGCATTGATGTATCCTCCTTCGCAACAGCTGATGTGGAATTTTTGCCAAGATAAACCAGTCTTGTCACAATAGCGCACCTGCTCAACAAATATGTTCCCAAGTGAATGATTTCAACCAACAATCTCAGAAATTCCTTGACTCCCTCCTCATCAGCTCTATTAATCTCACCACTCACTTTCACATTATGCCTGAGCTTTAAGTCAATGAGTGTTTCTTCTGCTTCACCCTTCTTGGCTTTCAAGACCTTGTAGAGATTTTTAGCTTCTGGGGAGTATTCAATGTTAATTTTCTTCTTTTATTCACAGAATCAATTAATTTCCCATTTCTGAAAACACCCCAATCATTGCTTCATAATCACTGTTGGTTTTGTTGGTGCTGAAACTCTGAGACGTTGTTTTGTCAGATCTTTGTCCTTCACTATGCTGTTCACAGTGGACATGGCAAAGCTGATTTGCCCATTTCTATATAACATAATTATCTGAAGACTCTCCTCCACGGTTTGCACAACACTTACTACCACCAATAGCCAAAACTTAAAATCACTTCAACTTGCTGAGAACCATATACACGATGAAGCATTATCACAAAATTTGCATAAATCTGATATTTTTATATGAAGCGGAATTTGCATACATCAAGCATATGTAATACTAGGGAGCATATCACTAGAAGAGATAAAAGAAAAGGAACTCCATGTGAAATACTGTTGGGGAGAAGCAACCACAGTCAGAAGGTATAAAGTGCAAGATATAATAGCCATTAATGCAAAGGAGAACCAGTCTTTAATTTCAAATACAACCTGCACAATAATCAGTTTTTAAATTAGGACAGTTATGCAAACAAACACTGATTGACCAGAGCAAGCTACCAGCTCACAGTCAGAAGCCACTTAAGAGATTTTCATTGGCTTATTTCAAAACAGCTAGCATACTTTGCACCATGTGACAGAGATCAAGGTACCAGACTGGTTATTTTGCCACAATGCATATCAAGTATGCTCATAGCATCACAAACAAGAGAAAATCTAAGATGCTGGAAATCCAAGAATCACACACAAAATTCAGGAGGAACTCAGCAGCCCAGGCAGCATCTATGGAAAAGAGTACATTTGGTATTTCGGGCAGAAACCCTGCCAAAGGTTTTATACAAGTTCTACAGATGTGTTAACTGAAAGTTAACTCAATAAATGAGAATTTTTAACTAAAATAAGCTGAAGAATTTCATTTGCCTATTGCTGGCCACAGATGGAAAGAACACAAATTTCTTCTAATGGTAAGTGACAAGAGGTACTATAATTAACAATATTATAATGCATAAATGACATGGTAAACAACAGAAGATAATTTTGATGGATATAATCTATCAGGAAGATATAATTTATATTACACAAATTTCAGAGAATTTCAAAGCTCATCTAAATAGAACCGACATACACATGCCAATATGATTTTATGCTGATCACTAGACTACAATGGAAGATATAGATATTGATTGGTTTTGAGAGCTATACTCCTAAAATATTGTTCTTAGGGTGCCATTGTTAATAGATGTGTTAGAATGGCTTAAGTAAAAACCATTACGAAATCACAAATTATATTTACTCTCAGTGGCCACTTTATTAGGTACATATGTACTCCTGCTCATTAATGCAAATAACGAATTAGCCAATCACATGGCTCATGAAGGAAAAGGGCTCGTTGGTTTAGGGGTATGAAACTTGCAGAAAGTACAACAAAGTAGGACACATACAAAGTGCATGTTGGGCAGACAAAAATAAGTGGACTGCGCAGGGAAGAGATAAAGATAAAAAGTTAATTTGCAATTTCAAAAAGAACACCAGTCTGCATGCTGTTGGTGAAACATCTGATAGTGATGAGAGTGACACAGGATTTAAAATGTGAAAACAAACAATAGACAAGCAATATGGCTTACAACAGAAGTAAATGACAAATTAATTACAACGGACACTTGTTCGGCTGTTTCAGTCATTCCACAAAGTGAGTTTGAACGGCATTTCAAAGATACTAAACTGAAGCCAGTAGATATCCAACTAAGAACTTGTATTGGAGAAAAGATCATTCCTGTGGGAATGATATTTTGTAACAATGAAATACACCACAGTGAGTTTGTATGAGGTCAAAACAGGTGGGCAAACATTACGGGGCATAACTGGCTAAAACAACAACAAAGGATCAATCCAGCATTTGCATGTCACATCCTCTGCAATGAGAAAGTGAATTAAGAAGGGTACTGGATGGGTTTCTGGTGATGTCATTGTCGAGAATGGCAGCTTAAGTCAGTAGCTCCTCCTGAAAAACACGTATTAAGCCCCATTAACCAGTCAAATATAACATTTTTCAAAAAATATTTGAACTGAAAAGAGGGGCAAGAATGGGGAGAAGAAATGGAGATAAAAAAAGTGACACTGCGGAGCCTGCGGCCAAGAGGAGTGCAGCGAGCGGCTCTCCGAACTGACCGTGTGCTAACGAGGCAGACGCTGGGCCTTGTTCAGTCGAAGCAGCGAATATCTTCGAAATCCTGAAAGAAATAATGGAGGTCCAGAAAGATATGAAGCAGCAGCTCCGTGATATTAAGGCAGAGCTCGCCAGCGTTAATCAAAAAATAACAGTGGCAAAGAATCGCATTGAGAAGGTGGAAGATCACGTTCAAAACGTGGAACGGATACTGAGCAAGACAATAAAAATAATACATCATCAATAAGGTAAACTGCTTGACCTGGAGGGAAGATCACAGCAGAAAAATATCAGAATCTACAATGTTCCTGAAGGAGCGGAGGGCTCATCTATGATGGATTTTGTCAGAAGTTTGTCGGGACGCGCTGGATCTTCCCCCGGCTATGAAGCTGGAAGTCGAAAGAGCACACAAAACCTACCCAGGATAGAAAGCCACGCTCAATAATAATTAAATTCCTTCGGTACAGCACCAAGGCGGAGATTCTACGAAGGGCCTGGGGTAAGAAGAGAGTGTTTTTAGAGGATAAATTAATATATTTCAACCAAGATTACCCCCCCCCCCGCGGTCCTCCAGAAATGCAAAGAATACTCCGAAGTAAAGCGAGTATTAAAGCAAAATAAGATTAGATTTCAAACTTCGTACCCTGCTAAACTTCGAGTGTTTTATGACAACGGAACGTGGTTGTACCAGACAGTGGAAGAGGCGACTACAGACATGAAGGCCAGAGGGTTGTCCGTCAGCATGACCAAAACGAGGGAAAGCCTGGCTGAGGAATTGTCCCGCTCAGCTTAGGAAATAATGTGAGTATCAAGAAGGCAGGAGACGGGAGGAGGCTGAGAGAAACATATCAGGAAGAGACCGGGAGTTTCACAAAGACAGTCCTCACCCCCTTCAGAAGAGCCATAAGGTTTGGCTAACTTTAAAAATGTTGAGAAGCTAAACAGAAGCAAAAGTACACGGTGATATACCTATCTCGAGAAATACTTATTATAATGTGGATTTTATATTACTT
This sequence comes from Hemitrygon akajei, assembly GCF_048418815.1. Lineage (NCBI taxonomy): Eukaryota > Metazoa > Chordata > Chondrichthyes > Myliobatiformes > Dasyatidae > Hemitrygon > Hemitrygon akajei. Next base: position 19,261,372 of record NC_133145.1, on the reverse strand, counting down.
AGTTGTTATTCTTTATTCACTCACTTAGTCATTTTTCCCCACCAAAATGAGAATATATATATATGGGTGCATATATGTGTATGTGTGTAATGTGTGTGTGTATGTATGTATGTATGCATATATATATATATATATATATATATATAGGAGGAGTACACAGGGAAATCTTTTCTGTGTAATGGATTTGTTCACTGACTTCTATGAATACTGCAATGGGGGCCCTCAACTCACAAGTAGGAGGGTTGTCCCCCACAGCTAGACATTTCCTCTAGTTCAACGCAGGGTCATTTACTAGAGACCTCAGCCTTGGAATCACATGTTCGTTGCCATTCTTGTTATTATTTAAGTTTCTTGGTTCTTATTTGTTCAGGGAGTAGATCAATTAAGTTTTATTCTAATTTCAATGATACATTGACAGATAAATACAGATGGCTAAGGACAAGGTAAAATTCATTTCTTTTAATGTAAATGGGCTATTAAATCCAATCAAACGTAAGAGAATTTTATCCAAAATGAAAAAAGAACAAGCCCATGTAGTATATTTACAGGAAACTCATTTAAGTGATAATGAGCATAAAAAACTAAAGAGAATGGGCTTCACTAATCTGTTTTTCTCCTCATATAAATCAGGACATAGGAGAGGAGTTGCTATTCTTATCTCAACTAAGCTAAATTTTGAAAAAGTATTCGAAATGGGAGATAAAGAGGGCAGATATATTCTGGTAAGGGGGAATATAGATGGCAATTCAGTTACTCTATTGAATATATACGCACCCTCAGGAAGTGATATTGGTTTCTTTCAGAAAATTACTGATATTATGGTAATGGAAACAGAAGGTCTCCTGATATGTGGGGGAGACTTAAATTTACAATTACAACCAAACTTAGACTCTTCCAATAGAAAAACCTATGAAACAAAATCTTTACATAAGAAAGTTAATACACTTTTTGAGGATGTTGGTTTAATTGATATATGGAGGCACCTTTTCCCTGACAGAAGGGGTTACACTCATTATTCTGCTCCACATTTTGTATATACAAGAATAGACTATTTCATAACATTTGGAAAAGACAAAGACAAAATAAACACATGTGGAATTGGGACAATAGATGTAAGTGACCATGCACCTATATATTTATCTGTTGATTTTGACCTACAACCAAAGAATACTATTTGGAAACTAAATTCAAGTCTACTCAATGATCCGTACTTTAAGGAACAAATTAAAAAAGAAATTGGTCTCTACTTAGAATTTAATGATAATGGAGAGATTTCACCTCCCATTTTATGGGATACTCTGAAGGCGGTCTTAAAAGGGAAAATTATAGCAATATCTTCATATAAGAAAAAAATAAGGAATAAAACGTTAGAGGAATTACAAAATAGGCTGAAAGAACTAGAGAAAAAACACAAATTGAATTTGGCACAGGATACATTAGGGGAAATTAAAAGAATTAGGAATGAAATAAATAATTTGGCTATGCAAGAAATCAGGAAAAACAATGTTTCTGAAACAGAGACATTATGAAAGTGGATCGAAATCTATGAAAATACTGGTGTGAAAACTGGAAAAAAAAAGATAGCAGAAAATACAATTCATAGAATTAGGGACCCAAGAACGAAAATGATAAAAAATAAGCTAAGTGAAATTCAAGAAGCTTTTGAAGTGTTTTACAAAACGCTATATTCCAAAGTTCCAGGGGGAAGCATAACCCAAACTGACACCTTCGTGAATTCTCTAGAGTTACCCGCTTTAAGCGAAGAACAAAATAGAAGGATGACTGCTGACATAACTGAAGTTGAATTAAAAGCTGCAATTAGTAGGCTTAAATTAAGCAAGTCACCAGGATCAGACGGGTATACAGCAGAGTGGTACAAAGAATTTAAAAATGAGTTAATTCCTGTTTTACTCCCCACACTGAACTGGGCTCTAAAAAAGGCCCAAATGCCACCCAGTTGGAAGGAAGTGATAATCTCAGCTATACCAAAAGAAGGCAAGGATAAAATGGAATGCGGGTCATTTAGACCAATATCCGTTCTTAATGTAGATTATAGGTTATTTACCTCCATCATGGCCAAACGATTAGAGGAGTTTCTACCCATACTGATACGTAATGATCAGACAGGTTTTATACGACAACGCCAGACTCAAGACAATATACGAAGGACACTTCACGTTATGGATCACATACAAAAAAATAAAATCGAAGCAATAGTGATAAGCGTGGACACTGAAAAAGCATTTGATTCGGTTAATTGGAATTTTCTTTACAGAGTTTTACATAGATGCGGTTTCCAAGACACAGTTAGTAAAACTATACAAACACTATATGACAATCCTACTGCTAGGATTAAAATCAATGGATATTTATCAAATAGTCTTACTCTAGAAAGGGGCACGAGACAGGGTTGTGCATGGTCACCACTACTCTTCGCGTTATATCTGGAACCATTAGCTCAATACATCAGACAAAATGAAGATATCAGGGGAATTACTATTAAAGGGACAGAGCATAAATTGGCTTGTTATGCGGATGACATTTTGATCTATCTAGGGCAACCAACATACTCTTTACCTAATTTGATGCAATCCTTTGAACAATATGGTCAATTATCAGGATACAGGATCAACATAGATAAAACCCAATTACTTTCATATTACTATAGCCCACCAAGAGAAATTGAAAGTCGATACCCCTGGGCATGGAACACAGAGTCTTTCAAATATTTGGGCATCATTTTGCCAAAAGATTTGGCAAAATTATCAGAATGTAATTTGGCAAAATTATCAGAATGTAATTATCAGCCTTTATATAAAAAAATTAAGGAAGATGTGGCAAGATGGAGCCTGATTCCTTTTTTCAGTCTCAGTTCAAGGATTGAGTCTATTAAAATGAATATACTGCCCAGACTGTTATATCTCTTTCAGACCCTACCAATAGAGATTAATCAAAATCAATTCAATGAATGGAACAAGATGCTATCAAGGTATATTTGGCAGGGTAAAAGGCCTAGAGTTTGTCTGAAAACTTTGCAATTTGCAAAGGAAAAGGGGGGATGGGGCTTGCCTTCTCTTAGGGATTATTATTTTGAAGCACAGTTGAAAGCTGTGTACGTTGGTGCAACCCATCATATGATGCTCAATGGAAAAACATTGAGGAGCGGGTACTTCCCATCCCCATACAAGCAATTTTGGCTGATAACAACCTGCAAAGGTACATAAATACTATTGATAACCCATGGGTGAAATTGACTCTTAAAATATGGAAAACTACTATAAAAGAATATAATCTAGAGGGAGATATTGCAATTCTTAAATGGTGTGCATATGACTCTGATATTACACCAAATAAATTGGATGCTAGATTTAAGGACTGGACAGCTAAAGGAATAACAGTTCTTTGCAACATAATGAAAGAAGGAACACTGTTCAGTTTTGATATGCTTAAAGAGAAACACTTATTAGAAAAACAAGATTTTTATCAGTATTTACAGATGCAACAATATGTTAATAAGACACTTAAAAATGTAACCAAGGCAAATACATGCTTGAAAGAGCTCTTTAGAAAAGCATATAATTCAGATAATGGTAATAGAATCATTTCAAGCGTGTATAAGGGGTTGTCAAATCTTAAAACACATTCCACTTTATACATTAAAACAAAATGGGAGAAGGAAGGAGGGATAATTATATCTGAGGAAGAATGGACAACAATATGGAGATATCAATGGAAGTGTACCAGTTCACAGAAATGGAGGGAGTTTGGATGGAAAAACTTGATAAGATATTTTATTACACCCTCTCAGAAATCCCATTATGATAGTAACCTCCCTGTGTGCTGGAGAAATTGTGGAAATCAAAATGCAAATCATTATCATATTTTTTAGGACTGCCCTGTTATCAAAAACTATTGGAGGGGGATACACAATGCCCTACAAGACATCTTTAAATGTGAAATACCCTTGGAGAGTAAGACCATATATTTTGGATATATACCTCAAGAATAGTTGAAAAGAGATAAATATTTAATGAATATACTGTTGGTGGCTGGTAAAAAGACTCTTACTAGGAAATGGTTATCACAGGAGAGCCCAACTTTAAATACGTGGATGGAAATTACAATGGACATTTACAAAATGGAGAAGACAACAGCATCTGTTAATCATAAGCTGGAACAATTTGATTCATACTGGGAAAAATGGTTTAACTACATAATGCCTGATTTTATTCTCACAAATCAATGAATCTGTTGTAAAAAGACAGATCACTCCCTACTTGTATATAGTTCTTTCCTTTTGCTTGTTTTCTCTTTCCACTCTTTTCTATAAGTGTATACCCCAGATAAATACTTTGTGGAGATTTTGTGACATATATGATATATATGTACAATGTCTGAAATACATCTTATGGAAATGTTTGTTTGATGAACTTCAATAAAAAAATAAATTACAAAAAAAAGGTACTGGATGATGCCACAACTGTTTTCATGCTGTACACCATGAACCATTGCTCAACAGACAGCAAACAGACGTTGCTGCCAACCACTGTGCCTCTGGTTGGAAAGCAGATTGGACCAAGGAAGGACCATGCTCCTTAGGGAAATTGTGAAAGTGACAGAAGCAGTGGTCCACCATCTGAAAAAGTTTTATAGGCAACGTGCTGTATCTGAGAAAGCTTCTATTACAGTAATCAGGCAGATACTTGCAAAATGTGGCTTGGTTTGAAGCTGAAGAGAGTTCAGGGAGCTTCAGGAAAGTTGCAAGCAATCAGCCTTTGTGAGTATAAAAAAATCAGATTCTGCTCAGTGTGCATTAGGTTTATTGCATAAACTTCAACACGGAGACAAAAAGCTGCTTGTTAAAAGTAGATGCAAAGACCAAAGTGCAGCCGGATGAATGGAAGACCAAAAAGAAAGACGTCAATGGAGAGGATTCATCAGAAGATGTGAATTAGGAAAACTAAAGGAGAGAAGAGATAGAAAGAAAGGATGTGAGCAAGAAAAAGCAAAGGAACATGAGAAAGGAAAAGAGCAGTAAAAAGAGAGAGAAAGAAGCTGGGACAGGGAGAGAAGCAAGGATCAAAGTAGATTGAAAGAGAAAAGCTGAGAAAAGTCCTGTCAGAACACTTCCTCCCGTCTCAGAGTCAAATCCAACAGTCACCATGGAGGAGACCACAGAACCTGAGCTTGTTTTCACAACTATGCCTCACCTACCACGCAGAGTTATCCCCCTCATCAGGAAAGATGTTATCCCACAAGAGTAAAATGTTTGTATTTCAAGTTACCTCCTGAGGCAAGGCCTCACCCAATTATATCGCATATGCATTTGGTCTGGGATAAGATAGCCAGATTATTTAAATATAATCCATTTTTGAATGAAGCCTTGAGTATCCGGATGAATCCGAAGTTGTGTATTGATAACAACAACACACACAAAATGCTGGTGATTGATAAGTATTGATAAGTCCCCTTTCTTCTGGAGGGAATGGCAAGGGAAAGGCATAATTAAGCTGGGAGACCTTTATAATGGTGATAGTTTTATATCTTTTAATCAATTAACCCAACAGTATGATATTTCTAGGTCACAATTTTGGAGATATCTTCAACTGCGTCATTTGCTACACACAACTTTTGGTTCTACACAGCAACCCCCACAAAGTTGCTATAATACTATCTACTGTACTGCCTGCATATGGTAAAAGTCACGAAGCTTCAGCTTATTATTCAGCTTTAACACAAATCTCCGGGGACAAAATTCTGTTGGGTCTTAAAAGAGCATGGGAAAAAGACCTGAGTGTGAGTTTTGAAACAAAAGAGTGGGACAAAATCTGCAAAAAAGTCAAAACAATGTCAAGAGACCTGATTCAGTTTAAGATCCGACACCGTTTCTATTGGACTCCAGCAAAGTTACATAGATTAGGGTTGAAAAACACCCCTGAATGCTGGTGCTGTGAGGCAGATAAAGGGGACTTAGTACATGCTCTCTGGTCCTATCCCAGAATTCAAGAATTTTGGATTATGATACATAAGTATATTGGTTAAGTTTTAGGTATTCAACTCACTTTCTGCCCCCAACTTTTTGTCTTGGGAGACACACTTGAGTTACTTGGGGATAAACACTCTCAAAATTGGATCCAGACAGTATAATGGTAGGAAGACAAATTATATTTAGAGGTTGGAGGAACTTGGGGGGACCATCATTTCAGCGGTGGGTCACAGAAATAGCCAAAGTGGCAGCTTTTGAACGCATGTCTTACAAACAGTTTGATAGATTGGACATCTATACACAAAAATGGGGCAAATATTTAGGTTTTCTGGGGGTGGGGGGGATAGTGCTGATTGTAGTGGTGAAGCATATTGCTGAATGGTAGTCTTCTTTTATTAGAGGTCTAATAGACACACTTGGTTATTACATTGATATTTATTTCTGTCATGTTTGTTTTTATTTTATGGATAATTTTATGTTTTGTAAGCTATGGTTTTCATAATTTTAACACTGACTCAAGGGTTCGGGGAAAAAATTTTCTAGAAATAAAATTTGAAAAAAAGAGTAAGAAAACCTCCACAGCAATGAAATCTTTAGGTCTGAATGGGACAATTTAAAATTTATTGTGCTGTGGATGCCTGCATAGTAGGTTTATTTATATAGTATACTGTGTATTTCTTGAGATGCATTCTATAATGAGTTGGAGTTTATAGCTAAGCAAGAAAAAGTGTTGTGTATTTGATATTTCAGTCATATTTGAGTAATCTTGTAAATATATTGTTTGATTAAGCATTCTTTGTTGTTTATAGAATTCATTAGTTATATGTAAAAGTACGTGAATTGCATACGTCATGACACTACCACATGATATGTGCACACTCACTTAAAGTAAAACTAAATTACATTCATGTTTCAGACTCCCGTCTTTTCCGTTTAATTAGTTTAATGTTCTGGAGTTACAAACCATAACAATCTCCACATGGTCTTTTGTCTCACAGCTCAGCTCGACTTTAAAAACTGGAATCCTTGCAGTCTATCCCTATTTGTGAAAAAGGGCCTCTTTCCCAAAATGCTGATTGGCTTCTCTTTCCAAAAAATGCTGCTTGTTTGATTGAGTTCTTCCAACATTTCTGTTTATGCATCTTGAGATCCATTAAACCAAAGGCAATCTGTGAATGGAGCAATTTAACCACAAGCATGCATGGTAGGTCTAACCAATCTTAGAGTGTTTTGAGGTGGTTACCTGGAAAGCTGAGATGAAGGAAAGGCAGTGATGTAGTCTACGTGGACTTTAGCAGGCCCTTAACAAACTCCCACATGGAAAGTGGTCAAGAAGGATCAGTCACTTAGCATTCAGGGTGAGGTAGTAAATTAGATTTGATGCTGGCATGTTGGCATCGTGGCAGAAGCCAGAATGTGGTAGTAGATGGTTGCTTCTCTGTCTGGAGGCCTGTAACTAATGGTGTGCCTCAGAGATTGGTGCTGGGCCCATTGTTGGTTGTCATCTATATCAATGTTCTGGATGATAATGTGGTAAACTGGAACAGCAAGTTTGTTGATGACACCAATCTTGGAGGCATAGTGGATGGTGAGGAAGACTGTCAAAGCTTTCAGTGGAATCTGGACCAGCTGGAAAAATTAGCTGAAAACAGATGGAATTTAATGCAGACAAGTGTGAGGTGTTGCACTTTGGGAGGACAAACCAGGGTAGGACTTACATACTGAATAGTAGGACATTGAGGAATATAGAACAGAGGGATCTGGGAATCCTTAATTCCATAATTCCTTAAAAGTGGTGTCACTGGTAGATAGGGCCATAAAGAAAGCTTTTGGCCTTTGTAAATTAAAGTATTGAGCATAGGAGTTAGGATGTTATGTTAAAGTTGTATAAGCCTTTGGTCAGGAGTAGTTTGGAGTATAGTGTGCAGTTCTGGTCGCCTACCGACAGGAAAGATATCAATAAGATTAAAAGAGCACAGAAAAAATTTATAAGGATGTTGCTGGGTTTTGAAGTCCTGGGTAATAGTGAAAAATTGAAGAGTTTAGGACTTCATTCCCTGGAGTTTAGTAGATTGAGATGAGATTTGATAGAGATATATAAAATTATGAGTGGTATAGTTAGGGTAAATGCAAGCAAACTTTTTCCACCAACAAGAACAAGGTCATGACAAGGTCATGGCTTAAGGGCGAACTTCAATGTAAATTTATTATCAAAGTACATATATGTCACCATATACACTCCTGAGGTTCATTTTCTTACAGGGATACTCAATAAATCTATAATAGAATAATAGCCAGAACAGAGTCAATGAAAGACCACACCAATGTGGGTGTTTAAACCAGAGTGCAAAAGACAACAAACTGTGCAAATACAAAAAGAAAGACATGATAATAAATAAATAAATAATAAATATCTAGAACATGAGATGAGGAGTCCGTGAAAGAGAGCCCATGGTTTGTGGGAACATTTCAATGATGGGGCAAGTCAAGTTGAGTGAAATTATCCCCTTTTGTTCAAGAGCCTGATGGTTGAAGGGTAAGTTCGAGCAACTTTTCGCTACATCTTATAACAAATAACAATTCACTCAGAATATATCTTTCAGCAGTTTGACATATACTCAAGGTCCATCGGCATTATGTTGCACAAACACTATTAGCAAAACACTCTAGTACAATCCAGGTTCCATTTTGTTCCAGACAAAAATGCCATAGTGTTATTATTATAAGTACAGTACACTTCCACGGTAATAATTGTTCCTGAACCTGGTGGTGTGAGTCCTGAGACTCCTCTACCTTCTTCCTGATGGCAGCAGCGAGAAAAGAGCATGACCTGGGTGGTGGGGGTCCCCGATGATGGATGCTGCTTTCCTGCAACAACATTTCATGTTGATGTGCTCAATTGTGGAGGCTTTATCAGTGATGGACTGGGCCATATCCCCTACTTTTTTTGTAGGAATTTCTGTTCACGAACATCAGTGTTTCCGTACCAGCCTGCAATGCCACCAGTCAATATACTCGCTCATAAAAATACTTATAAGGGGAACATGAGAGGAAACTTCTTCACTCAGAGTGTGGTGAGGGTGTGAAATGAACTGCCAGCAGAGTGGTGGATACATAAGTACCTGGATGGGAGGGCTATGCTGGTGCAGGAATTAGGCAGAATAATATTGTGTCACTGACTAGATGGGCCAAAGGGCCTGTTTGTGTGTGTAGTGCTCTATAACTCCAAATGTCAGGTGCCTGTATTATTTTGTACATTCAGATTTCAAGGACATGCAGAGTCACTTCCCAATGGTTTGGTCGTGATTCCCTCACGTTGGAGTGATTAAGGAGTCACGCAAAGTTCTAAACCGACATTTAGGTGTAGTTCTGACTATGTACTGCAATGTTATAGGTACCATCTCCTAGATGATAGGTAAGGTTCTTCTGTCCTTTTCTAGAACATAAAACAGTACAGGATAGGAACAGGCCTTTGATCCATGAAGTTGTGCCAAAATTGTTAAGCTAATGACACCTAATTACACTATTATCTTCATGGACCATGTCATTACTTCTCTGCGTGTTCTTGTGCAGAGAAATCTCTTCAATGCTTCTGTTGTATATACCTTCACCACAATCAATGACAGCACATTCTGTGTCACTGCGTAATAAAACTTGCCCAACCATCTCTTTTGAACTTCCCCTCTCTCATTTTAAATGCATGCCCCCACACTTCAAGCCTGGGGAAAAGAAACCAGCAGTCTACTCTATGTATGCCTCTCATAATCTTATGAACTTCTATCAGGTTCTCCCTCAGTCTCTGATGTTCCAAAATCCGAGTCCGAGTTTGTCCAATCTCCCCCTAAACCAGGAAGCATCCTGGCAAACCACTCTGCACCCTCTCCAAAGCCTTTGAATCCTACCTATAATGAGGCAACTAGAATGGAAAGCAATGCTCCAGATGTGGCCAGAGTTTTATAAAGCTACAACATACTTTCCTGACTCTAGAACGTCAACTAAGTCCAATTCCAATTCCAATTCCAACTAATAAAGGCAAGCATATCATATGCCTTCTTTACCACAATATCAGCTCAGGCAGCCACTTTCAGAGAGGTATGGACGTTCACCCTAAGATTCTTCTGTACATCAATGCTGTTGAGGGTTCTGCCATTAACTGTGTTCTTTCCCTTTACGTTTGATCTTCTGTTGTGCAAAACCTCACACCTGTCTGAATTGCTTTAAATTCCACCTGCCTTTTCTCCACCATATCTGCAACTGATTTGTGGCTCACTGTATCCTTTGACAATCATCTGCACTTCCACATCACCAATCTTTGTGCAACATAGACTTAAAGCATCCTATGAAAATAAGTGGAGAGAAGAAATGAATTGCACTTCTGCGATGCTGTTCACAGCTGCAGAATAGTTCATTAGGACAGATTTCCTGTATTCCTGAAATACAGGACTGATTACTTCTTCGGCCTGTTCCAGCTCCAGCCTGTAGAATGGGCTTCAATTTGCTGCATTTTTCCACACTTGATGCAGCCTCGGGGCTGTCTCCAAGAGGACCACTCAACTAAGGAGCTCTGGCAACTGGCGACGTTCCGCCCAAAGTTCAACAGCTGTCAAAGCTATCAGTTTTATTGACTGCAAATGTCTTTGACATTCATAGTCAGTAACACTTAGGCCCTGTTAAAAGCATAAAATTAGTTTATTTTCTGACATCTAATGTACTAAAACACAACCACCTGAAAGAAGCAATTGAAAGCATTGGAAATAACGAATAAATAATGAAAAATAATGTTATCCATTTCTTTCCTGGCAGCTGGTGTCCTCCCTTGCTTTGAATGGGGAATGCTTTATCAGGCTTCTACAGATTAAAAGAAATACTGCTTGAAAACACACAGTTCAGTCAGCTACTGTGAAGGGGAAATAGAGAGTTGATGTTTTGGGTCAAGACAGTTTTGATGAAGGTCTGGATCTGAAACATTGACTATCTATTTCCCTCCGTAGATGCTGCCAGCCTCACTGAGGTCCTCCAGCAGTTAGTTTTTGGTCCAGATTCCAGCATTGTGAATCTATTTAATTGCAACAACCTGAGCAGACAGGTTTCGGGACCAGGAAAACTGCAAAAGCTTGTGTTGCCTCACTGGGCTCTTCAAGAGGTTCACTGGTGCAGCAGCGAGCCAGCACCTATTAGCAACAGCTTTGTTGACAAGGACAAGGTAAGAAATCTGGTTAATGGCATTTAGTCTGTCCGATGGAAGTATAAAAAGGAGTGCAGAAAATGCTGGAACTGTGAGGAACTGAGCACAATTTGAGGTAAGGTGAACACTGGGAAGGACCAAACAAGTCAGGCAACATCTGTGGGGAGAGGACAGGCCAGTGCTCCTAGATGCCAATAGCCCCTCTTTCCATAAAAGGTTATCAAACCAAATATCAACTTCTCCCCTTCCTCAGGAAAGCCTCCTGATTCGTGAAATACTCCCAACAATCACCCTGACACCAGAACTGGCCAGCTCTGACACAAACCAAATAATTAAATTTATTGTTGAGCCAGTAGGGCTGTGGAAGTTGAGAGCTTGTTCGTTGATCTTATGTTGGTCTCCACCCGAACAGCTTTGGCACATGAAGGCAATGTACTAATGACCAGATAATCCACGTCAGTAATGCTGGCTGAGGAGTCCTCAGCCCGAGTAACGTTCTAGGTCTTCTGTATAGTATATTTCCATCCACCTGAATGTGTGGCCTTGACTTAATGTATTTTTCAAAGGATGACAACATTCAATATTGTAATAGCCTGTTCTAACTTTGATACTGAGGCATTTGGTAATTGTTTTATTATTGTCACGTGTACCAAGATACAGTCAAAAGGCTTTTGGTTTGCATGGCATTCAGACATATCATTCCATAAAAAAGGATCTAGTGTTTTTCGGATGTATATGATGAATAAACTCTTCTCGGGCTTCCGCCCAGGTACAAGTATCGATTTTAACCTACGTTTCGATGACAAACTCTGCCATCTTCATCAGGGATGATGCCTGCAAATGTCTAGTCCAGTGGTATCTATACCCCCATTGTTCGTCCCTCCTGATTCGTTAGTCCTCATCCAATCAGGATTCCACACTTATACCTTGTTGGCAATTGAATTCCAGTTCTTACTTGGAATGAGACTTCCATCTTTGTAAAAATTCTTTTCCTCTAGTGTTATTTCAATGACCCGGCAGTCCCAAAAGCCATTGGTGCAGCACAGTAGTTATGTGCTGTCGAAGTCAATCCTATGACCATTGTGAATTTCAGTGTTCTGCTACCGTTGACTTATCTGGGTAACCCAGCCGGATACACCTCCCACGCTCCTTGACGTGGGTTTCCGTTGTGCATCCCATCTGGCTGATATACACTGCTCTGCGTTCATTGAGCATCCTGTAGATACCAGCCGACATGAGTCCCAGGTCATCTTTGACCCGCATAAGCTGTGATTTGAGCTTCCTTACAGGTTTTTGAATGATATTAATCCAGTATCTCTTCAGGATCCTAGCAATACTTTCAGAAACCATGTAAATATAATCAAGTATATAAGTGGTAGAGACAAGTTCCTCCACGTTGTTAAGTGTCCTGGTTTTTCCGTTTGCTCTTTTAAGGACCCAGTTGATTTCCTTCACCTTGTAGCCATTCTGTAGGATTGTCCTGTGTAATTATCTTACTTCCTCTAAGTCCAAAATAGTTTTTGCACAGTGAATCAAAGTAGAAAGAATCACTCTACATTGGGAGGTAGGATGGTGGCTGTTGTAGTTGAGTTATAAGTCCTTGTGTGTGGGTTTTCAATAGATTTCATGTCTAAGGCTACCATCCAGTTTCTGTCACATTAGAATGTCCAGGAACAGGAGGCAACCATTCTTCTCCATCTCCACTGTAAATTGAATATTTGGATGTATATTTGGATGGTCGTGGAACTGTTGAACTGCCTAGACTCCATGACACCGCACTATTAAGGTGTCATCGATGTATATGAAGAAGCATTTAGGGGGAGTAAGGGCAATGAACTCAGAGCCCTCTCCTCAAAGTCCTCCATGCAGGAATTAGCAATAGCCAGCGACAAGAGTGATCCCATGACCACTCTGTCCAATTGTTTATAGAAATTCCCCTTATAGAGGAAGTATGTCGATGCCAGGGGGTGTTCAGAAAGATTCATGGTACCCTTATCAAATATTGACCGCAGGAGGATCAAGCTGATGACTCATAGTACATTGACAGGTCCACCACTGCCCAAGGTGAACTAGTTCCCGGGATGGCAGGACTGTCATATGTTGAAAGATTGGGGCGACTGGGCTTGTATACACTGAAATTTATAAGGCTGAGAGGGGATGTGGTTGAAACATATAAGATTATTAAGGGATCGGACACGCTAGAGGCAGGAAACATGTTCCCGATGTTCGGGGAGTCCAGAACCAGAGGCCACAGTTTAAGAATAAGGGGTAAGCCATTTAGAACAGAGTTCAGGGAAAACTCTTTCACCCAGAGAGTTGTGGATCTGTGGAATGCTCTGCCTCAGAAGGCAGTGGAGGCCAATTCTCTGGATGCTTTTAAGAAAGAGTTAGATAGAGCTCTTAAAGATAGCGGAGTCAAGGAATATGGGGAGAAGGCAGGAACAGGGTACTGATTGTGGATGATCAGCCATGATCACAGTGAATGGCGGTGCTGGCTCAAAGGGCTGAATGGCCTACTCCTGCACCTATTGTCTATTATCTATTGTTCCATGAAGGAGCCCTGCGAGGCAGGTCAGGAAATATAACAAACTATCCATACAAAGTGCAGCCATCCCACCTTTGGACCCAGAAAGGAATGTCATCAATCAAACTGGACAGAGCATCAACAAGGCAACTAGATCAGTCTTTACCCTTACATCAAAGAACTTCCTCTATCACCCTTACGCTCCAAATGCTTCTTCAGAAACGTCGATGACACCTTAATAGTGTGGTCTCATGGAGTCTAGGCATTCCAACAGTTCCACAACCATCTGAACAGTATACATCCAAATATTCAATTTACAGTGGAGATGGAGAAGAATGGTCGCCTCCTGCTCCTGGACAGTCTAATACGACAGAAACTGAACAGTAGCCTCGGGCATGGAGTCTATCGAAAACCCACCCACACGGACTTATAACTCAACAATAACAGCCACCATCATGCCTCCCAATGTAGAGCTTTTCTTTCAGCTTTGATTAACTGTGTAAAAACTATTTCAAACCCGGAGGAAATAAGATGATTAGACACAACAATTCTACAGAATGGCTACAAGGTGAAGGAAATCAACTGGGTCCTTAAAAGGGCCAACAGAAAAACCAGGAAACCTAACAAGGGGAAACTTGTCTCTACTGCGTGTCTTCCTAATATTTCCAGGGTTTCTGGAAGGATTGCCAGGATCCTGAAGTAATACCTGATTAATACCATCCACAAACCTGTAAAGAAGCTCAAATCACAGCTTATGTAGGTCAAAGGTGACTTGGTACTCTGGAGTCTACAGGATTCCATATGAATGCGGAGCAGCGACTATTGGTCAGACAGGACAAAGGTGCAAATCCGCAAAAAGGAGCACAGGAGGTGTTTCAATTTGGGTTACCCAGAGAAATCAAAGGTAGGAGAACACAGCATTTGCAATGGCCATAGGATTGTCTTCGACAGCACAAAACTACTGTGCCAAGACAATGGCAAAGGAAGCCATTGAAATAAAACTAGAGGAAAAGAATTTTAACAAAGACAAAGGTCTCTCCAAGTAAGAACTGGAATTCAATTGTAAGCAAGGTGGGAGAGCGAAAACCTGATTGGATGAGGACTAACCAATCAGGAGGGACAGACAACAGACTAGACATGCCCAGGCATCACCCCTGATGAAGACAGCAGAGTCTGTCATCGAAACATCGGTTATAATCGATACACGTACCCAGCTGGAAGCCCGAGAAGAGTTTATTAATTAAATCATTCCATTCATAATTACATCAAGAAAGTACAAAACTTTTAAAAATCAGAATGCAGATCTCTAAGAGTAGAACAACTAAAGTACATGTAATGGATCACAAAGAAGGTACTCCAGTGGCTCTACTTCATTAGGATTTTGAGAAGATTTGGCTTGAGATCAAAGATTCTTGCAAAATTTCTACAGATGTACAGTGGAGAGAATTCTGACTGGCTACTTCACGGCCCGGTATGATGACTCCAGCGCACGGGATAGGTAGAGGCTGTCGAGCATTGGAGACTCAACCAGCTCCAACACAGGCACAAGCCTCACCACCATCAAGGACATTTTTGAAATGCAGTGACTCAAGAAGTTAGCATCCATCATTAGTGATTCAAGAAGGTGTCATCCATTATTAAAGACACTGGCCACCTGGGACATGTCCTCTGCTCATTACTGCTATCGACAAGGAAGTTCAGGAGCCTGAAGCACATATTTAACATTTTAGGAACGGGGTCTTCCCCTCTGCCATCAGATTTCTGAACAGTCCATGAACCCATGAGCACTGCCTCATTATATGTCTTTGGCACGATTTATTTATCTTTGGAACTTACAGTCGTTCATATGTCTTGCACTATACTGCTGCCACAGAACAACATATTGTATATCAGTGATTCTGATTCTGATCCAGCAAGTTGGTCCTGAACTTCTGATGTCCCAACTCTGTAGCTCTTCATCTTAGATCAGGCCTGTTAATGTCAATCACTGTGCATTTTAAAGTTGATCAAAACATATCATGACAACATTCAATACCTGCAGAGCTATGCACCAACTCCTTTTCCCCTGCACGCAGGAACACCAAAGAGCCCTTAACTTGTTACAGAGTCATAGGGCACTACAACACAGAAACAGGCCTTTCAGCCCATCTAGTTCATGCTAAACTGTTATTCTAAGCAACACACACAAGATGCTGGAGAAACTCAGCAGGCAATGCAGGATCTGTGGAAAAGAGTAAACAGTCGCTGTTTCGGGCCAAGACTCTTCTGCAGGACTGAGAAGGGGTTTTGTTCTATAAACTATTATTCTGCCCTGTGATTGACACACACTTGGATCATATTTCTCCATACCCATCCTACCCACGTACCTATCCAAACTTCCACTGACAGCTCATTCCGCAATCCTAACACCCTCTAAGTGAAAAAGATCTCCTTCAGGTTCCCCTTACAGGTACATATTTTACCTTTCACTCTTAACCTATGATGTCTACTTCTAATATCACACAACCTCAGTGGAAAAAGCCTGTGTACATTTACCTTATCTGTACCCTTGTAAATTTGTGAGCCTCCATTGAATCTCCCCTCATTCTCCTGTGTTCCCGGGATTAAAGTCCAAACCAATTCAGCTTTTCCCTATAACTCAGGAACTCAAGTCCTGGTAACATCCCTGTAAATTTTCTCTGTACTTTTTCAATCTTATTCATATCTTTCCTGTAGATAGGTAACTATAATTGAACAAAGTACTCCAATTTTGGCCTCACAAACTTATACAACTTCAACATAACATCCCAAATTCCAAACTCAATACTCTGATTTATGAAGGCCAATGTGCCAAAAGCTCTCTTTACAACCCCATCTGGAGTACTTGTGACACCACTTTCAAGGAATTAGGGATCTGTATTCCCAGATGCCTTTGCTTTACTACACTTCTCTGTACCCCACTGTTCTCTTGTAAGTTATTCTTTAGCTCATTTTTCAAACTGGTCCAAATCCCTCTGTAAGCATTGATAACCTTCCTCATTGTCAACTACATCCCCAACTTTGGTATCAGTCACAAAATTTGCTGATCCAGCTGATCATATTTCCAATCCAGGTCATTGACATCGATGACAAACAACAATGGCACACCACTAGTAACAGGACTCCAGTCAGAGTGGCAACCATCTACTACCAACCTCTGGCTCTCATGCTAAGCCAATGTTGAATATCATATACTACTTCAACTTGAATGCCAAATGATGGCACCTTCTAGACCAGCCTCCCCCATGCTTTGACAAAGGTCTTGCTAAAGTCCATGTAGATAACGTCCATTGTCTTTCCTTCACCTCACCTCGAAAAACTCTACAAAATTGGTTATATGGAACCTACCATTGCACAAAATCATGTTGACTACTCCTATTCAGACCTGCCAATCCAAGTACTTATATATCCTGTCCCTTAGAACAACTTCCAATAATTTACCACTTCAGATGGCAGGCTCTGCACCTTATAATTACCCTGCTTATTATTAGTATCTTCTTGAGCAATGGGACATTAGCAATCCTCCAGTCCTCCAGTGGTTGAGGAAGTTTTATATACTTGTACCAGGGACACTAGCCTCCCAGAAGGTGCAAGGAGACACCTTGTCAAGCCCAGGGGAATTCTTCCCTCTAATTTGCCTCAAGACAGCACGCAACTCTTCTTCTGTAATCAGGATATGGTCTATATGTATAGCCCTTGGGATTCTCCTTCATCTCTTCTGCCACAGAAATCTCATGCCTCCCTTTAGTCCTCCTGATTTCCCTCTTAAGTGTTATCATGCATTTCTTATGCTCTTCAAGTGCCTCATTTGTCTCTTGCTGCCTGTACTTGGTAAGCACCTCCTTCTTCTTGTTAACCAGGCCCTCAATATCCTCAAATACCAAGGCTCCTAAACCTGTTATCCTTGAATTTTACAAGATCTTTATTCTGAGTATTGTATTTTGAAGTCTTCTCACTTACCAAGCATGCCTTTGCCAGAAAACAACCTATCCTAACCCACAACTGCCAGATCCTTTCTGATGCCATCAAAATTGGCCTTTCTCCAATGTAGAATCTCAACTCGAGAACCAGTTCTTCTCTTCTCCGCAATTATCTTGAAACTAAAGGAATTATGATCACAAATTCCAAAGTGTTCCCCTGCACACACTTCTATCACCTGCCTTGTCTCATTCCCTAATAGGAGATCCAGTATTGTGCTCTCTCTGGTTGGGACCTTTATATAATGATTAAAGAAACTTTTCCTGAACACATCTGACAAACTATCCCATCCAACCCTTTTGCAGTATGAGAATCAAAGTCAATACGTGAAAAGTTAAAATCACCTACTATCACAGCCTTATTTTTCTTGCAATTGTCTGCTACCTCTCTACAGATTTGCTCCTCTAAATCCCACTAACTATTGGGTGATCTATCATATAATGCCAGTAATGTGGTCATCCCTTTCTTATTCCTCAGTTCCACTCATATACTGCAGCCTTGGTAGATGAGCTCTCCTGTCGGTATAGTCTGAGAACTGTCTTGACAGTTTCCCTGACAAATAATGCCATCACTCCCCTTTAATCCTTCCAGTTCTATAATCTCTAAAACAACAAAACCCTGGAGCACTGAGCTGCTGATCCTGCTCTTTCTGCAACCAAGTCTCACTAATGGCTACAATATCATAATTCCACATGCTCTAAGCTCATCTGCTTACCTACAATACTCCCTGTCTTGAAATTGATGCAATCCCTAATATTAGTTCCACCATACTCAACCTGTCTTTCAGGTCCTTTCTTTGTATGTAGGCTATACATTGACTTACACCACAACGCACCATGACACTCTGGTTCCCATCCCCCTGCAACTCTGGTTTAAGCCCCCCAGAGCAACACCAGCAAACCTTTCCACCAGGATGTTAGTCCCCTTCCAGTTCAGGTGCAAACCATCCATTTGTACAGGTCCCACCTTCCCTGGAAGAAAAGCTAACAATGCAAAAATATGAAGCCCACCCTCCTACACACATCTCCTGAGCACATGTTAAACTGTATCATCTTCCTACTTCTAACCTCACTAGCACATGCCATGGGTAGCAATCCCAAGATCATCATCCTGGAAGTCCCGTCCTTTAACTTAACACCTAATTCCCTGAACTCTCTTTGAAGGACCTTGTTACACTTCTTGTCTATGTCACTGGCATTCATGTAGACCAAGACATCTAGGTGTACAGTCTCCCCCTTAAGAATGCTATGGACTAGATTCATGATGTTCCTGACTGTGGCACCTGAGAGACAACATACCATCTAGGAACCCTGTTCTCATTTGCAAAATCTCCTGTCTATTTCCCTATCACTACTACTTGCCTCGTTTTCCTCCCTCACTTCCTTTCTGAGTCACAGAGTCAGTCAGCTGTGGCTTTCCTCTGCTAGGTCATCTGCCTCAGCCAGTGTACACTAAAGCAGTGTACTTGTTATTGAGGGGAATGGCCACAGGGGCACTTTACACTATCTGCCTAATCATTTTCCCTCTCCTCAAAGTCACCAACGAACCTGCTACCTGTGATTTAAGTGTGACTACTTTCCTATAGCTCTTATCTGTCATCTCCTCATTCTCCCAAATAAGCTGAAGGTCGTCCAGTTTGAAGCTTTTCAAGCTGAACAGCTTCAGTTCCCTACATGGTTTGTAAGCAGCTACACCCAGATGTACTTCTTGCAAATGTAGCAAGCAGCAAGACTGGATGTCTCTGAGATCTCCCATATCCTGCAAGAAGAGAACACCACCGACCCGGGATCTATTTGCACCACTCTAGTTAGGCACTAATTAAGAAAGAAAGAGAAATTTGACCAAAAACCTCAGCCTAGCCTCTGCTTCTTCTCGCTGAAGCCTCCTGAGCGAAAGCCTCAGCACCCCATACCAACCTAGACCACTCCAACGATGGCCACTCCACTTAAACCTGATTTCTTTTTATTGGCCCTTGTCAAGTACCTAATGACTCAAACGACCTCAAGCTCCACTGAACATCCTGAAGGGCCATTTGGTGTCTATTATGACTGTACTTGAAAAAAGCTTCTTTGATTTATTTGTATTTGTCAAAATGCAATTAATAACACTTTCTTTAACTCTTGCTTTAAGCACTGCGCTACACAAAATATTGCAGACTATCCCTGGCTATTGAAGGATTCTTTTTTTTAAACAATGTCTGTAAGTCAATTTTAACTCAGAAAATACACTAAAGACATTAGATATGATAACCACACTGCAACAGTACTGTAAGAAATGGTAACAAAGCACATAAAACTGATTAAAAAAGAACAAGTGCTAAAATTACAGAGAGAAATCAGTTTTACCATTCATAGAAACAAGCATTTGTAATTATGTCAGATTTTTGAATTTAATACTGTTGATCACAAGAGGAGTGACCATAAATTGGACATTCATAACCCAGGGCTGGCCTGTAATCACCATCTAATCATACAACTGTTTCAGATACAGTTATAGCATGGCTGATGAACCAGTATCTTATTAAGTAGTACAAAGCTGGCACATTTAATTTTGTTATAACAAGCAGCTGTAAGAATGGTCATTTAAGTGCTGGCATAATTTTAATCAACTTTTTAATAGAGTTCCTTTGGGAGTTTCTGAGAAAACTACAATTTATTTCAAACCAATTGGAATTGTGAATTAAATCATAATCAAAGGAGTTACTCACTGCTGGTGATTGCAACAGAGGAAATAAATACCTTTCCATTGCTGGCTTTAGATAAGAATTCAAACCATAAAAGTTTTTCCTCAATGCCAGACACTCAAGGGTATAAATCTGTTTCTACTGAAAACATAACACTAAAATGGTGACTTATGTGGGACCCACACTTATCTCTCCCCATGGCATTCATGCAAGGAATTAGTGTGCACAGCTCGTGCAACGATCTCCATATTTAACCAGCAACAACTGTGCTATCTTTTGGATTTGCACTCAGCAGGGTGTAAATTAAGGAACTTTACAGATGTAGTTAAAGTAACCTGTGCTCAAAGTGGTCAAAGCTGTACCTCTCTGTAAGTGGAGACGATGAATAAGACCACTGCTGGAATCCATTGCACAGCTTGGGAAGCAGAAATTAGCAAGACATTGGAATGGCCATCCCAATTCTCATCCATTAACCAGGAAGTATTTACAGAAGAAGCAGATATTAAGAGGAAGGCCCTATGCACCAGAAGTTCCAGAAGGCCAAAATGAAATGGAGCTCTTACTTAAATGCCCAAGGGAAGAATGAAACTTCTTCAGCCACCTTCTGCCAGAGGCACCTTTAGAAACCTTCTAGTGACATCGACATATCATCAGGAAAAGGCTGAGAAGCTTGATACAGCCATGGCTATGAGGCCAAGCAATATATGGATTGTAATGTGAAAATATGTGTACCACTTGTTCCAACACAACAACATCAAAAGCATCTAACCAGCCATGTGGAAATTACCAGGTATACCTATTGTAAACAGGGTAAATCTAGCCCAAGTAATACTGCCTCATCAATTTACAATCAGTCACTTGACAGAAGGTATTATTAACAGTGATAACTGGTGCCACTAATTCAGCTACCACCTGCTCAACCATCCTCAGTTCAATTTCACCAAAACCACTAGGCACCAGACATCATTGATACAAAACATCAACTGGAGAATTCACTTCTAGAAGCAAGTTGACATCAAGGCCATTTGACCAAGTGCAGCCTCAAGAATGTTGAATGCATCTGAATAAATTAGAGATTTCATGATGTAATGAAATAACGTCATTGACAAAATATACATATATATGCTTCTGTGTGTATATGTGTGTATGCATGTGTATGTGTGTGTACACACACACACACACACACACACACACACACACACACACACACACACACACACACACACACACACACACACACACACACACACACACACACACACACACACACACACACACACACACACACGAGTTTGGGCACCCCTGGTCAAAATTTCTGTTACTGTGAATAGTTAAATGAGTAGAAGATGAACTGATCTCCAAAAGTCATAAAGTTAAAGATGAAACATTCTTTTCAACATTTTAAGTAATATTGGTGTTTTATTTTTGTTTTTTACAATTTTAGAGTGAAAAAAGGAAATGAGCACCATGCAAACATTTGGGAACCCCAAGAGATTTGAGCTCTCAGTTAACTTTTACCAAGGTCTCAGACCTTAATTAGCTTGTTAGGGCTATGGCTTGTTCACAGTCATCGTTAGGAAAGGCCAAGTGATGCAAATTTCAAAACTTTATAAATACCCTGACCCCTCAAACCTTGTCCCAATGATCAGCAGCCATGGGCTCCTCTAAGCAGCTGCCTAGCACTCTGAAAATTAAAGTAATTGATGCCCACAAAGCAGAAGGATATAAGAAGATAGCAAATCATTTTCAGGTAGCTGTTTCCTCAGTTCATAATGTAATTAAGAAATGGCAGTTAACAGGAATGGTGGAGGTCAAGTTGAGGTCTGGAAGAGCCAGAAAACTTTCCAAGAGAACTGCTCATAGGATTGCTAGAAAGGCAAATCAAAACCCCCGTTTGACTGCAAAAGACCTTCAGGAAGATTTAGCAGGCTCTGCAGTGGTGGTGCACTGAAAGCAAACAGCATACCATCTGTGAAAAAGCTGAAGATGAAAAGAGGATGGCTTCTACAACAGGACAATGATCCTAAACACACCTCAAAATCCACAATGGACTACCTCAAGAGGCACAAGCTGAAGGATTTGCCATGGCCCTCACAGTCCCCTGACCTAAACATCATCGAAAATCTGTGGATAGACTTCAAAAGAGCAGTACATGCAAGATGGCCCAAGAATTTCACAGAACTAGAAGCCTTTTGCAAAGAAGAATGGGTGAAAATCCCCCAGACAAGGATTGAAAGAGTCTTTGCTGGCTACCAAATGCATTTACAAGCTGTGATACTTGCCAAAGGAGGTGTTACTAAGTACTGACCATGCAGGGTGCCCAAACTTTTGCATGCCACTGTATACACGAGTGTGTTGTGTGTGTATATTATATATATACATATACACACAGTATATACACCGTATATTGTATCCACCATGAAGATCCATATTATTCCCTTCTGAGTACTTGTCTGACTGTGCATGCCTGTGACTAGTTTATTCTGTGTGGAAACTGTGAGTAGTTTTCTCAGTGCGGAAGTGAACTTACAGAAGTTTGCAGCACAGACTATGATAATATAAAACCTGGTAAAACTGAGATCAATTGGAATTGATAGCAATTCCACACTGAGAGATGTTACATCTGCTACAAAGATTGTAGTTGCTGAATTCAGTCAGCTCAACCCCAGGAGATCATTGCATGGTTTCTCAAGGTAGTATCTTAGACTCCAACATCAGCTGCTTCAGGAAAGATCATTTCTCCATAATAAAGTTAGAAATGGGAATGTTTGCTTTCAATTATATCTTGTTTGATTCCATTTGAAATTCCTCTGATTATGAAGCAGTTTGTGGTGACATGCAGGAACAACTGGGCAATACTCAAACACAGAGATAATAAATGACAAGTAAGATCCATGCCATGGATATTCCAGGCAATTTCAAAAAATACTGAGTTATTACTCTTGACATTCAACTATGTATTCCCACTGTTCAATACAGAGGGTAGGCCACCGTTGATCAGAATCCACTGGACAAGACTCTTAAATGTTGCTAATGGAGTCTTCATTGGCATTCCATTCACCACATTCACATTTGAAAATCCTTCTTTGTTCTATCACTAGCACTTGTCAACTACAGTACACACCATCTACAAAATATATTACAGTAGCATGCCTTGCACAAAATCTCCCACACACAAGTTTGGCACATCAGAAGAAAAAGGCAGCAGACATATTAGAAGAGTGTCATAGAATAGCATAGTAACATTTAGTCTGTGCCATAGTAACATTTAGTCATTAATCTGCCTGGTCCCATTGATCTGCACCTTGACCATAGCACTTCATACCCCTCTCATCCATGTACCTATCCAAATTTCTCTTAAATGTTGAAATCAATCCCACATCCACCACTTGCACTGGTGCCTCATTACAGACTCTCTCCACCCTCTGAGTGAAGAAGCTCCCCCTCATGTTCCCCTTAAACATTTCACATTTCACCCTCAGCCTATGACCACTCGTTGCTGTCTCATCTGACCTTAGAAAAAGCCTGCTTGCATTTACCCAATCTATACCCCTCATAGTTTTGTATACCTCTATCAAATCTCCCTCAATGTTCTAAATTCTAGGGAATGAAATCCAAACCTATTCCACCTTTCCCTATAACTCAGGTTCTCAAGTCCCAACAACATCCTTGTAAATTTTCTCTGCATTCTTTCAATCTTATTTATAGCTTTCCTGTGGGTAAGTGACCAAAACTTAAAATGAATCCTCATCAACGTCTCATACAATTCCAACATAACATCCCAACTTCTGTACTCAGTACATTGGTTTATGGTTCCATGTGTCAAAAGCTTTCTTTACAACTCTACCCACCTCTGATGCCACTTTCAAGGAAGTATGGATCTGTATTCCCAGATCCCTCTGCTCTACCACACTCCTCAGTACCCTGACACTAACTGTGTAAGACCTACCCTGGTTGGTCCTCCCAAAGTGCAACTGCTCACACTTGTCTGCATTAAATACCACCAGCCATTATTTAGCCCATTATTCCAGATTATCCAGATCCCACTGCAAGCTTTGATAATCTTCTTTGTTGTCCACTATACCACAAAACTTGATGTCATCCACAAACTTACTGATCCAGTTTACCACATTATCATCCAGATTATTGATATAGATGACAAACAACAATGGACCCACCACCGATCCCTGCAGTGCACCACTTGTCACAGGCCTCCAGTCAGAGAGGCAACCATCTACAACCACTCCCTGACTTCTTCCACGAAGACCAATGTCTAAACCAATTTTACTATCTCATTTTCGATGCCAAGTGACTGAACTTTCCTTAACCAACCTCCCAGGGCAGGACTGTCAAATGCCCTGCTAAAGTCTATGTAGACAGCATCTACTAACTTGCCTTCATCAATTTTCCTGGTAACTTCCTTGAAAAACTCTTGTAAGATTGGATAGACATGACCTACCACACACAACGCCGTGTTGACTATCACAAATCAGTCCTTTTCTATCCAAATACTCATATATCCAGTCCCTTAGAATATCTTCCAATAACTTTCCTACTACTGACGTCAGGTTCACCAGCCTATAACTGCCTGGCTTACTCTTAGAGCCTTTCTTAAACAACGGAACCCTCCAATCTTCTGGCATTTCACACATGGCTAAGGATGTTTTAAATATCTCTGCTAAGGCCCCTGCAATTTCTGCACTAGCCTCCTACAGGGTCTGAGGAAACTGATGCACCATCAATAACTCTCTGAGACGTGAGGCGAAATATCGGCTTTTATTGACTGGAAGAAAGAACAAGCAGTAGTTGACCACCATACTACATCCTGGAGACTGAGGGCCGGGCTCAGGCCTCAATCGCCTTTATACCGGGGTCTGTGGGAGGAGTCACGGTCAGTGGTCAGCGGGGGGGGGGGGGGGGGGCGTGTCCAGACAGGTATATGTAGTTCACCACAGAAACACCCTGTCAGGGCCTGAGGATTTATCCACCCTAGTCTGCCTCAAGACAGCAAACACTTTGTTCTCTGTCACAGCTCACTGCTGTGTTACTTCACATCTACAGACTCTGTGTCTGTCTCATGAGTAAATGCAGATACAAAAAATCCATTTAAGATCTCCCCCATTTCTTCCAGTTCGCACATAGATTATCACTCTGATCTACAAGAGTCCCTCACTATACTTTTTGTTCTAATTTATCTGGCTTCTCCTTCACCTTGTCTCCTAGAGCATCCTCATGTCTTTTATTAGCCCACCGATTTGCTTTTGAAGTGTTCTCTTTTTATACTCCTCATGTTCCTCATCTGTTCCTGCCTGCCAACACCTGAGATGCACCTCCTTATTTATCTTAACCAGGACCTTAATGGCTCGTGAAAACTAAGGTTCCTTAAACCTGTTATCCTTGCCTTTTATACTGATACAAACTCTGTACTCTCAAAATTTCACTTTTGAAGGCCTCTAACTTTCCAAGTACACATTTACCAGAAAACAACCTGTCCCCACCCACACTTGCCAGACCCTTTCTGATATCATCAAAATTGGCCTTTCTCCAATTTAGAACCTCAACCCAAGGACCAGACTTATTCTTTGCCCCAATTACTTTGAAACTAATAGCATTATGATCACTAGATGCAAAGTGTTCCTCTACACAAACTTCTGTCATTTGCCCTGCATCATTCCTTAAAAGAAGATCTAGTACTGCACTCTCTCTAGTTGGGATTCTATGTAGTGAATAAGTAAACTTTCCTGAACACATTTGACAAACTCTTCCCTTTTACGGTATGGGAGTCCCAGTCAATATGTGAAAAGTTAACATCACCTACTATCACAGCCTTATGTTTCTTGCAACAGCATGTGATCTCTGTACAAATTTGCTCCTCTAAATCCCCACAGACTCTATAATCCCATTAACATGATCATACCTTTCTTATTCCTCAGATCTACCCATAAAGACTCACTAGACAAGCTCACCGGTCTGCCCTGACTGAGCGCTGCCGTGACATTTTCCATGATAGTAATGCCACCCCTCCCCCCTTTAAACCTCCCACTCTATCACATCTAAAAATACAGAACCCCAGGATAATAAACTGCCAGTCCTGCCCCTCCTGCCACCAAGTCTCAGTAAGGACTACAATGTCATAATTCCACGTGCTGATCCACGCCCAACGCTCATCTGACTTTCCTACAATACTCCGTGTATGAAGTATTCGCAGCTGAAAACATTAGTCCCACTATGCTCAGCATTTTGATTCCTGCCCTTATATGTAGGCTTAACAACATCCTTCTCTGCAACCACTCCACTATCCGTTCTGTACTTTGGTTCCTATTTCACGCAACTCTAGTTTAACCCCCACTGGGCAGCATGCTACCAACTTCAATTTCCTTTCCAAATCACACACTATTCAGACTTGGAAATATATTCACGTTCCATCATCGTTGGTGAGTTTAAATCCTCCAGCACCCTATCCAACATTTCTGGATGTATTTTCCCCAGAAGGTCTGCAGTGTTTTATGAAGGTAGCCCACTGCCAATATCGCAATCTTCATTTCACTCAGAGGAAGGCCAGTCTGGAACACTTTCCCTGAGAATGTGAAGCCCTCTTGTGTTCATTCTTTCTTCCAACACAATTTCCAATAAATCAACTAATCAAGGATCTCTTTAAGAGGCTGTGTGTAAACTAATTACTATTTGAAACAAAAGAATATAGGTTTCTAGAGTTTGTGGAGATGATTATGGAGATTTATGGTGGGTGTAAAAGCCACGAATGAGGTGCTAAATGAGTAGATAACATATTTAACAATAAAGACAGTTTTGTCAAATTTACAAGCTGAACTTCCAATAATTCACTCTTCAACTGATCAGAAATTCCATTATTTATTATCTATTAACCTATTATTATTTAGTATCTATTAACCTAGTTCTCTTTCCCATGGTCACTTTAAACTTACAGTTCACAAAAGCTCACGGCCGCTTTGACACATTTCCCATGCTCCATTTAAACTCAGCAAGGATATGTTTCCCACAACCTCTTTGTGGTTATGCTTTTCCCACACACCCTTTAAACTCACCAAGTTTATTGGAAATGTTATTACATAGCTGTACACCATCTAAATAAAAGAAAATGTGTTGTAGAATTAAGGGTAGAATTCAACAGTGTAGAAAATCTGGCAGTCTGTTATCACAGAAGTCCCAACACTGCTGGATTATCAAAGTTTATTATAAAGAAATTCTCAGGATGCTGGATAAAACTCGTATTTATCTATTTCTAAATGTGTTGTTTTTTAAAATGGCTAAATCACCTGGCCCCAATGGAATATATTTCAGGTATTTTTGAGAGAAGAGTAGAAAGTTTGGAGATGGTAGCCAACATCTTCAAATCCTTCTTAGATACAAGAATGGTACGAAACGATTGAAGGAATAAAGCTACCAATTACAGACTGCTTGGTTTCATAACTGTGATAGAGAAACTTTCAGAAACATATAAACTCACACAATTTAAACTCTACTTGGACAAGTAAGTTGAACTTAGACATCTATAGAATATGTATGTACATGTTAATGGCAATTCAAATTTGCCAACTCAATTAATAGCAAGTCAGGTTTGCCAATGACTACCAAAAAAAATGAAAGAACAGGAGAAAATACTTGAAATTAAATATTGATTAATTTCATTAGGCTGCCCATTCAGAAAAAGTTTTTTGGCTGTTAATGGTATATAGGGTTGAGGAAGTACAACTGATGTTAAGTATATTAAATTCTAAAACATGTTGGATGAAGATCTGCATGATAAGTCTGTTCACAGAATGAAAACCTATTGAATAAAATGGGGGCATGGGTAGTAGAAGGGAGACAACATTATGAGAGATAGATAATGAAAGCATGGAGAATTTTTTCAGACTGAAGGGATGTATACTTAGTGCTCCCTAAACAACAATACAACTACACAATACACTTGGACTTGAGGATGCACAGAAATTGGAACTGGAATAAGATAGTAAAGGGCTTCAAGGAATTATGGACAGGTGTCCAGAATATATGACACTTAGTCCATGATTACTACCTTCTTATATTTTTGCACTATTTATTTATTTATGTGATTTATAATATTTTTGTCTTTGGACGGTACTGCTGCATTAAAACACATTTCACACCGTATAAGTCAGTGATAATAAACCTGTTTCTGGTTCTGAGAAGAATATTCAACAGAGGCGATAAGTTCTCATTTGAACAAGGGAAGATAATACAATATAAATTGTACAATTTTGTAAAGAGGGCAGAAACAGAGATCTGAGAGTGTTCATGCAGAAAGATGAAAGGATAGACTACTAAAGCATTTAATGAAGGAAATGGAAGCCTGGGTTTTAAAGATTAGAGGTGCAGAGCATAAAGCCAGAATGTCATATTAAGTACACATAAAAAAAATCTAGTTCATATCCAGCTGGAGTACTATGTCAAATTTGGGCACTTCACTTCAGGAAGGAAGTGAAGGCTTTGGAGCAGGTACAGACGAGATTTATTGAAATAGCTCCAGTGAAGAGGGAATATAGTTACACTGACTGATGACAGAAGCTGTGGTTATTAGAGCTAAGAAGTCTAAGAGCAGATTTGACAACAGTGTTTGAAATCCAGAAGGATTTAGATAGATTAAATAAGATAATCCTGTCACCATTATTGAAGAGTTAGTTTCCAAAGAACACATACGGTTGTTGGGAGAAAGAAATACACAATGTAAGAGAAAACTTCTAAGCTGTGACTGGTTAAGTATGATATAGAGTGGCAGGAACAGACTATAAATGGGAACTAAGAAAGTACTTAAACTATGAATAAACTTCAGGACCATCAGGATAGAAAGTGGGCTAAACCAGATTATTCTGAAAAAAGAAAATATTCCAATATTTTTTTCTTTACAAGTAAATTCTTTTTCCAAAGCTGTCATTAATCTTTAACATCATTGCTTTTGCAAAAAAAACACTAATCTGGTTGACATTTGTCTTCATTGTTATACCTTCTGTAAATTAGTCATCAGATATGCTGTTGGCCTGCCCTAAATTACATGAAGTCCTGTTCACCACTCAACCTATGCTTCCCAATCTCAATCAATATGCATTTATGAAATGCATCAGGTATAAAGTTCTAATCCCTAGTTTCAAATCCTGTTTTTTCCCCATTTCTGTGAACTCCTCCTGCACTTCACCCTTCATGATATGTCCCCTACTCAAATACTGACTTCTAGACCATACCGATAGCCAACTGTTTAAGTAACCATGTCATTAGTGTCAAACTCAAATGCTCTCGAATTACCTCCTTGATACCTATCAACTTCTTCCGCCTTCAAGATCTTAAGTTCACAGTCCAGTACATCAATGTCTCCATTCGTGGCTCAGTGTCTACCTTACCTAATAACATTCCTGTGAAACATCTTGAGACACATTACTACATCAAAGATGCCATGTATTACAAGTTACTGCTAAACATAATCACTAATTCACACTTAACCAGGTATTCCTTAGCAATGAGGAAAATGAATTGTCTTAAATCCCTTACCCTGTCTTAAGTTCCCTTATCTACCTATATTCCACCCAGGTCTTGAGAATGTCATAAGTTATTATATAAATGGAAGATCTTCCTTTCATCATTTCTGCAAAGAGATGGATGGGGGATGTTATAATGAGGATTACTGTAAAGGCACAGGAAGTAAGTAAATATCTTGTCTGTCTTCATTGAAGAAGAAACCAAAACTACCAGAGACCCAAAGGTCTAAGTAAGAATGAAGAACGTAAGGAAATCTTTTTTAATTAAAAAGTAGGGAAATTGGTGGCAAAGAGTGCCAATGAATGTCAAGGATGCAATAATCTACATCCCCAATTTATGAAAGTAGTGACCATAGAAAAGGCCACATTTGTTATCATCTCTCAGAACTCACTGAATTTGAAATGATTCCTGCAGATTGGAATGGAACTCACGAAAGCCCACTATTTAAGAGAAGAGGAAGAAAAATCTGAAATTCAGCTTTATTGTTGTATACACAAATACATGTATGCACAGGTACAATGTAAGACTTAATTGTAGTGGTATTATGAGCACGTAGCTTCAGAGGCACAACAATCACAAGAAAATTATGTTAAACATAAATTATACAAAAAGGAGAGCTAATTTTTAATCTAAGATTGGTAGCAGGGAAAATGCTGGGATGTTATAATAAAAGATGCAATAACAGAACATTTGGAAAGGAATAATAGGTTTCAATGGAGTCAGTAGGGATTTATAAAAGGGAATTCATGTTTGCCAATTGTTCTTTGAGGATGTAGCCAGTGGAACAGATAAGGCAGATTTTCACAGATTTTCAGAAAACTTTAAGTAGGGCATACAGAGTGGTGAATAAGATTACTGAATGGCAGAACACTCCCTGAAGGGGGGGGGGGGGGGGGGGGGGGGGGGGGGGGGGGTGTGTGTGTGTGTGTGTGTGTGTGTGTGTGTGTGTGTGTGTGTGTGTGTGTGTGTGTGTGTGTGTGTGTGTGTGTGTGTGTGTGTGTGTGTGTGTGTGTGTGTGTGTGTGTTGATTAAGCATTCTTGTTCTGTAAGTAATTCATTCCGGGTTATATGTACAAATATGTGAATTGCATACATCATCATGCTAACACATGATACGTGCATGCCTCATTTAAATTAAGCTCGAAATTAGACCTGCATTCCTGGACTCCTGTGTCTTCCTTTGAACTAGATTCATGTTTTGAAGTTACAAAACATAACACAGATAACCTATTCCTGTTCCAAATTCTTCAGTTTCACACAATGTTCTTACATGCATAAATTTCTATTGTAAACATTTACCTGCTTATTGAAAATTGACTTAATAGTCAAATGAAAACGACACTAAGCACAACTGTGTACAAATCGGTTAACCAGTACATTAGCAAAAGTAAATAAAAGTGGAAGTTGAAAGTCGAAGCAAAATATTGAACTAGGTTTCCTAAATATCAAATATTTTTATTTAAAGTTGATGCCAATAGTCAAAGGAGAGGAGCAGAACAACTTTGCTCACATTTCAGGTCTTTGTACCAAGTTTTTCCCAAATAGAGCAAGCTTTCTCTCTGAAAAATTCAATTAATCAATCAAATGTAAGTGTTATTCTGTACTTGGACTGTCTTGAAAGTTTTTGTTTTAAAATTACATAGATGGATATCCCGAATCTAAAATTTCAGCAACTTGAAAGATGTTCTCTGTAAAAATCAGAGTTCACCAGGAGATGTTATGAAGGTGGAATGAGACAGTTCATAACTCTTAGAAAGGAGAAAAACCTATGAGAAATTTTCAGGAACAGTACATTAGTATGGGGTCCATAGTAATAAAGAATTCAAAGAGAAAGCAGAAATGTTATAAAGATTTGAAAGTTGCAGTAAAATGTCTGCTTAGTTCTTAGAAATGCACAGTAATTGCTTGATTTTTTTATCCACTCAGTAGGTAGGCAGCCGTCGATCCCAGGGGATCATGGGTTTGTACCTCTGGTGGACTCCGTCCTCTCCAGAGCACCAGCATGGGCAGGAAGATTTGAAGAACCGGCTGTTGCCCATGCAGCAGATTCCCATCTCCACTTCACTGATGTAGTCCAAGGGAAGGGCAAGCATCGATACAGCTTGGCACTAGTTTCATTGCAGAGGCTGCCAGAGTGAAGTTGCAAACTGCCTTAGGGACCCCCGGCTCCAGATTTCTTCCTCGGGGTTTACTCCCAAACCCTTTCCCAAGGGTGGCTATAGCCGCAAGGCAGCGGAGGTTTAATATCAGAGTTTTCCTTCTCCTAGGTGGGCTGCCATCCAAGGCTGAAGAGCCCCACTTGCCCGAAGCAACCAGTTTTGAGGCACCAGTGGTCTGCCTTTGCCCCTTCTCTTGTCAGTAGAAACAATTCCGCCAGGCCTAGTAGCTAAGCCACACGTGAAGGCCAAGAGTTGGACTTGTTTGTCAGAGGCTGTTAAAATCGCATGCCATTTGGAGCACTTTATAGGTAGTGGGAACTTAACCCCACTACCACCCCCGGCTATGACAACCTTAGAAACCTTATCCACAAGGATTGAGATAATATACCTTTCATTAATATATGACTATTCTAAAGACAGGTCATCAATCTAAAGCATTAATTCTGTTTCTTCCCCATAAATGTTACCAAACTGCTGTGTGTCTCCAGGATTATAGTATTTTAGATTTCCAGTATCTTGATTCTTGCTACATAGCTCTCAGTAACATGGTCAGAATTTATTGCTTGACCCTTGTCATCTTTGAGAAAATGAAGATGTGTAGTCTTCTCAGCAATTAAAGGCCATATGATGAAGATTTTCCTATGATACCACCTGATTTTGAAGATTTGACAGAAGGAATGCCAATACAAGTCTATTTGAGGATGGTACTGTATATGATTCAGAAAGGATCTTGGAGGATGATCTTGATCCCAAGATATTGATGCTATTTTTTTTCAAAATCTGCAGGTATAATCTATTAATTATCAAATGTGAGCAACATCAAGCGCACATCTCAGGTGGCTCTAGGGGATAAAAAGTCCCACAGCCCCTGATGACCCCTTGATTTCAGTATCTGAGGCTGACATAAGAGCATCCTTCAGGAGGGTGAATCCATGGAAAGCATCCAGCCCACGGTGGGTACCTGGCTGAGTACTAAAGACCTGTGCTAAATAACTGCCTATAGTGTTCACCAGTATCTTTAACCTCTTACCTTGGCAGTCTGAGGTACTCATCTGCTTCAGTCAGGCTTCAATTACACTGGTGCCTAAGAAAATCGTGGTAATCTGCCTCAACGACTACCATCCAGTCACACTCACATCCACAGTGATGAAGTGTTTTGAGAGGTTGGTGATTAAATATATCAACTCTGACCTGAGAAGTGACTTGGATCCACTCCAATTTGCCTACCAGCACAACAGGTCCATAGCAGATGCCATTTCATTGGGTCTTCACTCAACCATGGAACATCTAGATATCAGGATGTTCTTTATTGACTACAGCTCAGCATTCAATTCTATCATTCCCTCCAAACAAATCAATAAGCTTCAAGACCTTGGCCTCAATACCTCCTTGTGCAATTGGATCCTAGATTTCCTCACTTGCAGACCCCAGTCAGTTTGGATTGGCAACAACATTTCTTCCACAATCTCCAAGGTCAAAGGAACACCACAAGGGCTTTATCAGGAGGATGAAACCAGAGGTCCATGAGTCAGTCCTCATAAGGGATCAGAGATGGAGAGGGTCTGCAGCTTTAAATTCCTCCATGCTATCATTTCAGAGGACCTGTCCTGGGTCCATCACATAAGTACATTTATGAAGAAAGCACAGCAGCACCTCTACTTCCTTAGAAGTTTGCGAATATTTGTCATGATATCTTCTAAAGCTTTGACAAGCATTTATAAATGTGTGGTGGTGAGAATGTTGATTGGTTGCATCATGGCCTGGGATGGAAACACCAATATCCTTGAATGGATAAATCCAACAAAAAGCAGCCTAATCCATCACTGGTAAAGCCCCCTACACCACTGAGGGCATCTACACAGAGTGCTGTCACAGTAAGGCAGCACCCATCCTCAAGAACCCCTG
The DNA here is from genome assembly GCF_048418815.1 of Hemitrygon akajei. Classification (NCBI taxonomy): domain Eukaryota; kingdom Metazoa; phylum Chordata; class Chondrichthyes; order Myliobatiformes; family Dasyatidae; genus Hemitrygon; species Hemitrygon akajei. Next base: position 19,227,406 of record NC_133145.1, on the reverse strand, counting down.
TTCTTGCTGCTATCATCAGCAAGGAGGTGCAGGAGCCTCAGGACCCACACCAGGAATAGTTATTAACCCTCAACCATCAGGCTCTTGAACCAGAGAGGGATAAATTTACTCAGATTTACTTGCCCCATCACTGAACTGTTTCCACAATCTATGGACTCACTCTCAAGACTCTTCATCTCATGTTCTAGATACTTACTGTTGATTTATTTATAATTACTATTTATTTCTTTTTCTTTTGTATTTGCACAGTTTGTCATCTTTTGCACATTGGTTGTTTGTCCATTCTGTTGGGCACAGTCTTTCACTGACTCTTGTTATTTTTCTTGGATTTACTGAGTACGCCCACAAGGAAATGTATCTCAGGGTTGAATATGGTGACATATCTGTACCTTGTTAATAAATTTGCTTTGAACTTTGATCAGTCACTGAGTTGGAGAAATGCAGGAAATACTCAGCAGGTGAGACGGGGAAATAAACAGTGTTGACGCTTCAGATCAAAGATCTTCAGAACTGGGGTTTCAGGAAACTCAGTGGGTGCTCACAAGGCAGTTTTATCTGCAATTTTATATCTTTATTTACTTTAGGGATTCAGCATGATAACAGGCCCTTCTAGCTCAACAAACCGATGCAACCCAATTACACAGCAATGACCAATTAACCTATTGCCTCTACCTGCCACACCTACCCCGACACCTCCTCCCTCACTACCTTTCAGGGCCCCAAACTGTCATTCCATGTGAGGCAACACTTCACCTGTAAGTCTGTTGGAGTCATCTACTGTAACTGGTGGTCCCGATGTGGGCTACTTTATATCAGTGAGACCCGACATAAAATGGGAAACCACTTCACCGAGCACTTACACTTCCGCCAGGAAAAGCAGAGTCTCCCAGTGGCCACTGATTTCAATTCCACTTCTCATTCCTATTCCAACATGTCAGTCCATGGACTTTTCTCCTGCCATGATGAGGCCACACTCAGGTTGGTGAAGCAATATCTTATATTCTGTCTGGGTAGCTTCCAACCTGATGGCATGCACATCGATTTCTTTAACTTCCATTAATTGCCCACCCCCTTTCACTATTCCCTATACCATTTCCCTCTCTCACCTTATCTCCTTACCTGCCCATCACCTCCTTCAGGTGCTCCTCCCCCTTACCTTTCTGCCATGGTTTGCTGCCCTCTCCTATCAGAATTCCCCTTCTCCAGCCTTTTATCTCTTTCACCAATCAGCTTCCCAGTTCTTTACATCACCCCTCTCCCTCCTGGTTTCACTTACCACCTACCATCTCGTGCTTCTTCCTCCCCTCTCCCCAACCTTCTTACTCTGACTTATCTTGTTTTCCCCAGTCCTGATGAAGAGTTTCGGCCTGAAACATTGACTGTTTACTCTTTTCCATAGATACTGCCTGGCCTGCTGAGTTCCTCCAGCATTTTGTGTGTGTTGCTCGGATTTCCAGCATCTGCAGATTTTCTCATGTTTGTGAACCTACTAATCTGTATGTCTATGGAATGTGGGAGGAGACTAGAGCACCTGGAGAACTCCCAAGAGTTACAAACTCCTTACAGATAGCGGTGGGAATTGAACCTGGCCCATAGCATTATGCTAACCATTATGTTGCTGTGCTGCCCCAAAGCGAATGGACTTTGTAATGGACAAAGTAAACTTCTGTTGGGTCACCACTCTGCAGGACATCCCTGTGCGATTCACAAAGCTGTGAGTTCATTCCCCCCCCCCCCCCCCCCACTCCCAATTTGACGTCTCGGTCTTTAACCACTTACACTGTTCCATTGAAGCCCAATGTAAATTCAAGGTACAGCATTCCTATGCATGCAGACCTTGCTAATGAATTCAGCTATTTTAAATAAGCAGTGTTTCCAGTTTGTATGAGAACCGACCAATTCTGGTGTAAGAGCTGGGAATGCTGCGGAGTGTTTGGCAAGTCAGGCTCAACTGTGACTGAGGAGCTGTTTCATGACCACTCATGGTGAGGAGTGGGAGGAAGTGGTTTGTCATCCTGGACTGTTAATGCTTTTTCTGTATCTGCAGATGCTGTCTGGACGGCAGAGTGTATCAATCATTTTTTGTTTGTGTTTCAGGTTTTCAACAGCCTTTACTTGTCAGTTCCAACAGACTTTTCTATCTCCTACATTCTTTTCTACTTACACTCTTCTAGGCATATTAACTGCCATGAACAAGCCTTCACTGCCTTCTCCTCGCTGACACCAACCAGTATAATTAGTCCTCTCTTTTTCTCCACCCAATTACAGGTGCTGTTTTTGTTCACCCCTCATCCTTCATTTAGGGTGGCAGAGTGGAGATACATCTCTACCAAAGGAAGTGTAAGGTGCTCATCCGCCAGCCTGCAGGTCACCCTTGGGCAAGGTGTAGCACCCACTTGGACCCCTGATCAGGGTCACACGGGAGCAGGTGGTAGATGGTCAAACGAGCAGCTAATGCTTATCACAAGTCCTGGTTATGCAACCCCTGATGACAGGCAGACAATCTCTGAAGAGCACTGATAAAGGCTGGGATCACCCATCCTGTAAAGACACTGCCCAGAAGGAGGCAATGGCAAACCACTTCTGTCGAAAAATTTGCCAAGAACAATCATAGTCATGGAAAGACCATGATTGATTGCTTATGTTATACAACACAGCACATAACAAACAAGCCTCCTTCTCTGCAATTTTGACCATGTCTATTTTCTATATTTTCACAATAGTAAATGCTATTGATTTGTTTCCTTTCCCATAGATGCTGACTGGTTTACTGAACCTTCTAGCATTTTCCCATTATTTTATTTCTATAGCTATTGTCTGGGTGTCAAACAGAGCCTAAAACGAACATTAAAAAAATCTGAAAGCTGAAGTAAAAACAGAAAATACTTGAAAAACTCAGCAAGCAAGACAACACATGTAGAAAGAGAAATGTTTCAGGTCAAAGCCCTAATCCTGAATTCTAATGAAGGGTCTTTGACCCAAAATGCAAATCATTTCTCTTTCCACAGATTCTATCTGATCTGCTGAGATTTCTGCAGAATTTTCAGCTTATTTGAGAGTCTAAGATTCTATCTAATTATTAGGAGTTGGAATTTGTCAGGAAAATTATTTAACTATGCAAGACAAAATGATTCAAAGAACAATAGAATAGGTGGCTATGGAGGAATTAACTACTTTGGCTGGGGAAGGTTGGAGAAATTAGGGCAGAGATATAAATGGAGAAATATTCCAATTATCCTCAGGACCGATTGAGGAAAATATCAAAAGTGATAAAGGAGGTATGAAATGGTATATATGTCAATATCTACAATGGAACAAATCAAGTTGACAAGCAACAGGCAGATGAGCTGCGGGCACAAATTGGCATATGGAATTATAATGTAATTCATTAACAGAAACATGGCTCAAACTAATGACAAAGGAAAAATTAAACTGTATGTATTTCTGTATCCCTTGTGTAACTAATCAGGTCAGTGAGGTAAATACACAAATTGCTACTTGCGATTATGATGAGATTCATTAAGGAGGACATGGCTCAATTAAAAAAATGCCAAGAGTACTTTTAATATTCCTAGTTATTAAGTATTCACTTTAATGTGGAAAGGATGTAATAGATGCTTCTAGGCCAGAATCCATTTGGCTTGAATTGAGGAACAGAAGGGGAACTATTGCATCACAGGGGGTTTATACAGTTCCAGCACAAAGGAGTCAAATGAGCAAATTTTCTGGCAAATTTCAAAGGCATGTTCCAAAAATATATTAGGAATATTCAGACTTCTAAGTACCTTTATAGAGATGAGGAACCAGAGAATAGAGAGAAGTATTCAATAAGTGGAGGAGACATTTGGCCACAAGATCAAACAGATTAGTGACTTTGGATTTGCTTTTTCAGTGGCTGTCTTGAGTTATGGTAGCTTGCTGCATCTCCAGCTCCTATCAAAAGGAAAATAGCACAAGGAGAGGGCCATGGTTTGGAAAGGGAACAGGATGTGGAGCACTGTCATGTTTAGGAAAATGAACAGGATGTGGATCACAGTCATGGTTAGGGAAGGGAACAATACGTGGATCACATTCGTGGTTAGGGAAGGGAACAATACGTGGATCACATTCGTGGTTAGGGAAGGGAACAATACATGGATCACAGTCGTGGTTAGGAAGGGGAAAAAGGAGTGGATTGTGGCGACCCACTTCTGTGCAGGCGAACTGGCTCACAAATAGCCAGCGCGCGGGGGGAGACTTTGGTAATGCACCTCTGTTGCCATTTCCGCCCGGAGAGGGCGGGCGCTAGGGATTAAATGCCAGTGCCGCGAAGTTTGAATAAACTAGTCTCGAAACGACTTACCGACTGCATGTCGTTATTTCAGCGCCGTGTGTAGCACATCGCTACATTGGTGACCCCGACGGTCCAAATGGGATTTGGACCAAAGATGACCGACTCTTCATCTGTTCACGCAGTTTCGCTAAAACTGCCGACTTTCTGGACGCTGCGACCACGTGTGGTTTAGCCAAGCAGAAGCCCAGTTCCAGATTCAGCAGATATCCTCCGATTCCACGTGTTACTACCACGTGGTGAGTGCCCTTGACCAGGAGACGGCCGCCCAAGTTGCGGATTTCATACAGTCGCCCCCCAGAAGAAGGCAAATATGAAGCATTCAAAGCGCTGCTCATTGGGACCTTTGGCCTCTCACAGTGTGAGCGGGGTGTCTGCCTGCTTCTGTCAGGGTCTGGTCCGGTCCGGTCCGGAATCTGCATTCCGGGTCTCGATCCGGTCCCATTGCTCCGGACTCCGGGTCTTGCAGCTGTCCCTCCTGGCCCCTTTGAGCCTGTTAAGATCAGCCTGGATCAAGGAGGCACACCTGTGGCCAATTCGGCTGCAGGTGTTTATAAGGGGCCGTGGGACGGAGACCGGGCAGGTGGTTGTTTTGTTCTGTATCCTGTTCTGCCCTGGTTGCTGGACTGCTCTGTATATGCTCTATCCGGTTGGTCTTGTTCCCCTGCTTCTCTCCTGTGCGCTGGTTCCGCTGTTCCGCCTTATTCTCCTTACTCGCGCTGCCACGCTGTCGGTTGCCTTTCCCAATTTACCAATGTACCCGGTGGATCACTGTATTTCTGCTGCTTACTCTGGACCCAGCTTCCTACCCGTTGCCTCTGTCGGGCAGCTCCAGCCGGACTGCCACTGCCCGGCGGGGGTTCTGCCCCTTCTAACCCATTGCCTCCATTGGGCAGGTCCGGCCGGACTGCCGCTGCCCGGTGGGGGTTCTGCGCCTTCCACCTATTGCTCCCTAAGGGTTGTGCCCCGCACCTACCCAGATGTCCGCGACTGGCCCAGGCCTCCGTGTTTTCCGCCTGGGAGACGGCCCTGCCCGGGATCCATGCGGCCCGCCCTAGGGACTCCTACCCTTTCCTCCCCTCGTTTCCCATGGATTGTGTCCTGCACCTGCCCAGGTGTCCGTGTTTTCCGCCTGGAAGGTGGCCCTGCCCGGGATCCATGCGGCCCGCCATGAGGAATCTGCCTGCCTGCCTGCCTCGTCTGAACTCCGGGATCCTCCTGCCTGCCTCGTCTGAACTCCGGGATCCTCCTGCCTGCCCCGTCTGAACTCTGGGATCCTCCAGCCTGCCTGCCTCGTTTGAACTCTTGGACCCAGCCCCACCTGCGTTAACCCTTACATGCCATGGCATCCCCAACCTGTTCTCCCCCTAGTACTTCAGTGTTTGCGTCCTGCGTTTGGGACAATCCGGCCCCCGGTTCCTGGCAGCTTCACCTGGACGGTTTGGGAGACAGACTGCTGTCAGCATTGATGAACCAGATGCTGGCCCTGGCTGACAGACACAAGCCCTGCCTCATGTTCGAGCAAGCGTTCCTAGAGCAACTGCCCGAGGACATACATCTGCTGCTGGCCGACGCAGGTTTCAGTGACCCCCGGAAGGTGGCGGCCCGGGCAGATGTGCTGTGGAAAGCCAAGAGGGAGAGAGTAGCGTCCATCGGTCAAATTACCAGGCCACGCGCCCAACAGCAGACCAGACCAGGCCCGGCAGGAGGGTGCACACAACACAGAGGCAGGAGTGAGGAGGCCCGTAAACAGTGGTGCTTCTACCACCAGCGGTGGGGCACAAAAGCCCGCCGTTGTCGCCTGCCCTGCAAGGGCCAGGGCCAGGGCCATCTGCCGCTAATGACTATGGCGGCTGGCCACCAGGACAGCCTCTTGTACGTCTGGGACAAACAGTCGGGACGCCGCTTCTTGGTCGACACCGGAGCGGAGATCAGCGTCTCACCCCCGACGGGGTATGACACCCGCAACAGGAAGCCAGGACCCACCCTGAGGGCCGCAAATGGCAGCACGATACGGACCTACGGCACCACACAGTGCAGCTGCAGTTTGGCGCCAGCCGGTTCATGTGGGACTTCACACTGGCCGCCGTGGCCCAACCAATCCTGGGGGCAGACTTCTTGCGAGCTCACAGCCTGCTGGTCGACTTGCAAGGGAAAGGACTGGTACATGCCGAGACTTTCCAGACGTTCTCCCTGGGTGAAGCTAAGTTGCCGGCCCCACACCTGGACTCCATCACGCTGTCGGACAACGAATTCACCAGAATCCTGGCGGACTTTCCATTGATTCTGGCACCGCAGTTCACGGCACCCAGACACGGAGTACAGCACCACATTCAGACCCAGGGACCACCCCTCCACGCCCACACACAAAGGCTCCACCGGACAAGCTCCACCTGGCGAAGGAGGAGTTCAAGAGGATGGAGAAATTGGGGATCGTACGGAGGTCTGACAGCCCATGGGCCTCCCCCCTGCACATGGTGCCCAAAGCAGCCGGGGGTTGGAGACCATGCGGCGACTACCGCAGACTGAACGAGGCTACAACTCCAGACGGCTACCCCGTGCTGCACATACAGGACTTTGCAGCAAACCTGCACAGGGCAATAATCTTTTCCAAAGTAGACCTCGTCCGGGGATACCATCAAATCCCAGTGCACCCTGAAGACATCCCCAAAACAGCACTCATCACCCTGTTCGACCTGTTCGAGTTCCTCCGAATGCCGTTCGGCCTGAAGAATGCCGCACAGATGTTCCAGCGGCTAATGGATGTGGTGGGACGCGACCTGGACTTTGCGTTCATCTATTTGGACGACATCCTTATAGCCAGCAGTTGTGGTCAGGAGCATCTGTCCCACCTCCGCCAGCTTTACTCCCGCCTGAGAGATTTCAGCCTCACGATCAACCCAGCCAAATGCCAGTTCAGTCTTGATACCATCGACTTCCTGGGCCACAGGATTACCAAAGACGGGGCAACACCTCTGCCCACCAAGGTAGACGCGATCCGACACTTTGCCTGGCCCAACGCGGTCAAAGGCCTGCAGGAGTTAGTTTGTATGGTGAACTTCTAGTACCGTTTCCTCCCCTCAGCAGCCCGTATCATGCACCCTGATGTCGGGTAAAGGCAAGGACATTACTTGGGACGAGGAGGCCACGGCCACTTTCGTTAAAGCCAGGGAAGCCTTGGCAGATGCCGCGATGCTGGTGCACCCCAGAACGGACGTTCTGACCGCCCTCACAGTGGACGCATCCGACACAGCAGTCAGTGGGGTGCTGGAGCAGCTCATCGAGGGGTGCTGGCAACCCCTGGCGTTCTTCAGCAAGCACCTACGACCACCCGAACTCAAGTACAGTGCTTTCGACCGGGAGCTGTTGGCACTGTATCTGGCAATCCGGCATTTCAGGTACTTCTTAGAAGTTCACCGCGTTCACGGACCACAAACCGTTGACCTTCGCGTTCACGAAGGTGTCCGATCCCTGGTCGGCTCGCCAGCAGCGACATCTGTCCTACATCTCCGAGTACACGACGGACATCCAGCATGTCTCGTGAAAGGACAACGTCGTGGCGGATGCACTCTCCAGACCAGCTGTCCAGGCCCTGTCCCTGGGGGTGGACTATGCAGCACTGGCGGAGGCGCAGCAGGCAGACGACGAGATGCCCAGCTACAGGACCGCAGTCTCGGGTTTGCAGCTGCAATACTTTCTCGTAGGCCCAGGTGAGAGGACCTTCCTGTGCAACGTGGCTACCGGCCAACCTCACCCTATCGTCCCGGCAGCCTGGAGGCGGCGAGTTTTCGACTCCATACACGGTTTGGCGCACCCATCTATCAGGACAACCATCCGGCTGGTCTCCAGCAAGTTCGCGTGGCACAGACTTCGCAAGCAGGTCAGTGAATGGGTCAGAACGTGCGCGCAGTGCCAAACAGCCAAGGTGTAGCAGCACACTAAAGCCCTGCCGCAGCAGTTCGAACCCACCCACCGGAGGTTCGACCATATTCATGTGGATATCGTGGGCCCCCTACCCGTGTCCCGAGGAGTGCGGTACCTCCTAACTATGGTAGACCGGTTCACGAGGTGGCCAGAGGCGGTCCCGCTCACCGACACATCTGCCGATTCCTGCACCCGAGCACTGATCGCAACCTGGGTAGCACGTTTCAGGGTACCGGCCCACATTACCTCCGACAGAGGCGCCCAGTTCACCTCCAGCCTGTGGTCGGCTGTGGCCAGCCTGTTGGGAATGCAGTTACACCACACAACTGCCTACCACCCACAGTCCAACGGACTAGTGGAACGCTTCCACCGTCACTTGAAGTCGGCCTGAGAGGACCTAACTGGGTGGACGAGCTTCCCTGGGTCCTGCTTGGAATTCGCACAGTGCCCAAAGAGGATCTGCACGCCTCGTCAGCCAAGTTGGTGTACGGCGCACCCCTAGCCGTCCCAGGAGAGTTCATACCAGCCCCAAGGGGGCAAGAGGAAGAACCCGCAGCTGTCCTGGACAGACTACGCAAAAGGCTCGGCAGCCTGGCCCCCGTACCGACTTCACAGCACAGACAGACCCCGACCCATGTACCCAAAGACCTGCAGAACTGTAAGTTTGTGTTTGTACGAAGGGGCGGACACCGGGCACCGCTACAGCGGCCATACGAGGGGCCGTTCAGGGTGATCAACAACAACGGGTCCACGTACGTTCTGGACATTGGGGGGTGTATCGCCAGTTCTAGGGGGGGGGTTATGTGGCGACCCACTTTCTGCGCAGGCGAACCGGCTCACAAATAGCCAGCGCATGGGGGGAGACTTTGGTAATGCACCTCTGACGTCATTTCCGCCCGGAGAGGGCGGGCGCTAGGGATTTAAATGCCAGCGCCATGAAGTTTGCATAAACTAGTCTCCAACTGACTTACCGACTGCGTGTCGTTATTTCAGCGTTGTGTGTAGCACATCGCTACAGGATCATGTTCATGGTTCAGAAAGGGAACAAGATGTGGATCACTAAGTTCAGGGAAAGGAGCAAGATGTAGATCACATTCATATTTAGGGAAGGGAACAAGAAGTGGATCACAGTCGTGGTTAGGAAGGGGAAAAAGGTGTGGATCACATTCATGGCCCGGAAAGGGAACAAGAAGTGGATCACTTTTTCCACTAAACTGCGTGAGTGCACAGTAACTGTAATACTCCTGTGCTCACAGCCTCTGCTGCTGCACAGCTGGAATTTTCTTTTATAAAATGTTAATTTAAAGTGCCACATGGTTTTCAGTCCATGTAAAAATTTCCTGCTCAGAACAATGGTTGGTCTGTGCAGCTGTAGAAAAAATTAGAGGGAACATTGATGTGGATGCTCATATAATCTGGATTTTATAAAAGGGATGGAGGGAAGAGTGTAAAGAGAAGAAATGTCATGAATGTAATATTATCTTCAATGATCTCTATAAAACCACTGGCCATATAGTGAGAGAGACCTCTACATCAACAACTACCATACAGGGCAGTGAGCCAATCTGGCAGCAGTTGTCCGTCCTGACTACTGTTGCTAGTACCAGTTATACCCTCCTCAGTCATGCAAGAGGTATAAGTGTCTCAATGAGTGTCTTGCTGTGTGACTGTTTGATGTGTGTGTGATATAGTTAAACATCTGGCACTGTGTGCAAACTCTGATCTGTCTTACATCTTACAATATATTAGTATATTGTAATATACTAATTACAATATTAGTATATGTGAATGTGGTGAGCCAGAGAAGTATTAGGTATGAGAGTTGTAATTGGAGCAGTTTGTGAGGCTGGTGATGCAATTATTGAATAAATTTAATGTGTTGACTGACCTTGACCTTATATTAGACATAACCTTTCATTCTACACTGTATCCCTGGAAAATTCATCTATGCCATTGATTTTTGAGTACATGCTCCTCCCTCTCCTAGTTCCCATGGACCTGGAGGATTTCCTGGACCTCTGTAGGCAGAGGACCTCCTTCTATTGTTGTACCTCAGTCACCAAGTTATCCAATGCCACAGATGAACAACAGTGTCAGGCTTCCTGTTCTTGCCCATGCTCTAGCTTCCCAATCACCAACTATCCAAACGCTGTGGATGGCAATTGTTAATTTCAATTTGTACCAGCCACTCAGAAAATTCCAGCTTGTGCATTTGCACTAAGGCAATAATCTGCACACTGAGTAATACCAGGACCATAAAATCACATAGTAAGCTAAGATTATGAGTTTTCTGTAGTTCCTTCACAGGATCAAACAAAATAATCATACAACACAATTCAAGAGCACATTTTCCAGCTCTGTTCAATTCCTTCCCCAATTATCCCTCCAGTGTAATAAGAAAGATAATGGTATTTATCAGACCCTGTGAAATGTTAACCTAATGGTGTTACTGTCGCACCTCAGATATTACCTCACTAACAGTGGTGCTAATACATTTTCATTTATAAAAATGTGAAAACATCAGAAACATAAAAGGGCAAAATTATTCAACTGTGAGCTTCAATGTTTGAGTGGTGTTAAGTTAAATTCCAACACAGATAGTTATTGGTGTTTGATACAATGAAGGTACACTTGCTGGTTATAAAAATCAAACTACAAGATGTCATTACAGAATATTCGTGTGTGTAACTATTGTAAATGGATGTTAGAACATTGCAAAATAACTTACTTTTATTCAGTCCCTTTAATGTACCTGAAACACACAAAAGTTCTTACAGTTAGGTGTCAGAAGTAAACAGAAGAACCAGGAAGGTTAATTAATTAACTTGTTTGTTTGTTTGTTTATTTATTGAGATACAGCGCAAGAGGCAGAGCAAAGTCAAGATGACACAAAATGAAAACTCCTTTGCGTGCTTCTTCGGAAACAGCTCTATTTCTATCTTTGATATCTCTTCTTTTCCCTTTCAAGGTTCTTCTGAAAACCCTGATTTGGAGTTACACTCTTGACTTCAGTTCTTTGTGGGAATGGGACCTGCTCTTGGGGCCTCATGACCAGCCGCTTTTTGATATCCCAAGGACGCAGCCTGGAAGACTAGCGTGCTTTCAGGGTGCCGTATTTTCATGGCTCTGGAGACGGGCTGATTCTAGGTTGGTGCCCCTGACTGAGGCATCATAGGAGAACACAGAACATCAGGAGCTGTGAGTTAGCTGCCGGCTGTGTGTCCACAGACCAGCACCTCTCTCCTTCTACCTTCACATTCCAACCAGAGGATCAGTCTTGGTTGAACGAGAACTGCAGGCCAAGAACTGTACCTAATGAACCCAAAATGAGGTGCAATTCTTGTCAAATTACAACAGAGGAGTATGTGTGTTCTTCACCCACAACCAAAGGATCAGATCAAACCAGCAGGCACACCACATCATAAGTAATGGTAGCACTGAACAGCTAACAAGAGGAAAATATTGTCTCCCTCAGTGTTGTGAGTGAAAACTAAAGACAAAATATTCCCAACCATGGTTATTCCAAGGTACCTGGTAGATGATCTGCCTCAGCTTGTTCCTGAGATCTCCACCATCACAGGAGCAAGTCTTCAGCACTAGCAGGAGATTCACTTGTCACAACCATGGATTTGGCAGTGCAGTAGATACGGCAATTGCGCCTGTGAATTTGCATGTCAGGTAATTAATCGTGATAGTATTTAACTCCATTCTCGTCGTCGTAGCATTTGCCGAGACTTGGACAGAGCATAGCAACGCATCGATGCTGTTTTGTAGTCGGCCTTCCCTGAGATAGTGGACTTTCAAATCAACTGACTCTGAAGACTAACAGTATTCGTTAAATGTTTAGATATTCTTTTCAGCCGCAGTATAGGCTTTGTTTTCCATTGAGAGCTTTAGTTAACAGCCCTGTTTGGCCTAGCGTTTATTGTTTTATTTTTCCTTTAACACGGTTCAAGTCTGTGAACTGTCGACCTGCTTCAGTGTCTCTCACTCCGAGGCATGATGACATCACTCCTTTGATATCGTGATTGACAGAACTGGGTACAGCAGAATTTTTTGAACTAGACTGGACAACGAATATGAAAACTTATAATACAGAACTAGTTGCATGAAGCCAAAGTGCTCCTGCAATATTACAACATTAGCATCTACCAAATAATGTGGTAACTAGCTCAAGTGTATCCCATCCCAGAAATGCAAGGCAAATCCAATCCAACAATCTGCATCCAGCCAAACTACTCTCAATCATCAGCAAGGTCACAGCAAGGTATGGCTCTCAAATACCCTGCGCTAGGGCATATCCTGGAATTAGGGTATATAGCAAATATTAACTTCAGCAACCAATCTGCATGTGGATTGTAGATTAAATTTAAAATGCAGCCCTGGAAAACAGATTCCTGGAACTGTGGACACCAGTTAATTTGGAAACTAGACGATGCTGATTAACATTCATTTAGGGTGTCTCGAGTGTGGGTGTGAAGAAGGAGGTTTGAAAATTATATTTAATTCAACAGAAGCATTGTAGATACATTGTAACTATAGAATTGTCCTTTGATCTTTAGCATATAAAATGTCATGTGCAAACGTAATACTGGCTTGAACCAGCATTTTCCACCAGAAAGTGTCACATTTTCTTGAATATCTTTTATATATCTACCAGTTGTGTCCCTCCGGTGACTTTGTTCAATTACAACAATCTGCTCAAAGGATCAATCAGTCTTCTTTACTAGCCCATTTTGGACTTGTAATAACATTCAAGAAGCTCACCCAGGACAAAGCAGCCCTCTTGACTGATAGCCTCTCTGCCATCTGAAACATTTGTTCTCTCCACCACTACCACACTGGGAGTCCAATATGTTCCAACTACAAAATGTCCAGCTCTTTTCAGACAACCCACCCCAAAGCTGTGACCCCACCCACCAGGAATGCAAAAGGTTTCAGTCACGTGGGAACACCTGCATTCCCCCTCCAAGTTGTACACTATCCTGATTGAGAAATGCATAGTTATCTGTCGTCACCCTCCAGAGGACCACAACCTTGTCATAGGGTTTGGAGAGCTATGTTGGCTGGAGTCAGAGCCTTGTGCTTTGACTCCTGGTTGGGTCACCCATGCCAAACAGATCAAAGGGTAGAGGCCAGACTAAGAATGGTCCACCAGTCCTCCAAGTTTGAGGTTTCAGATCAGGGCTAACAGACCTGACCGATCAAAAATAAATTGCTATGAAAACAGCAATGAAGAATCCTCTATATCCTTGTGTGACCACCAAGGACAGACCGAGATGAAGGACCTTCACTGCTGCCCTAAACACCAGTGGCGTAACAGGCAGTAAGTAAGTTTCATCATCGGTATCACGAAATCTCAGAACTCCGGACCAACAGCATACACTGCAATTCAGGAAAGTGGTTCACCCTCAGTAAAGGCTGGACATGCTAACAACAGTCACATAAATAAAGGAGTTTCCTGAACACCAGCTTTATATTCAAATTCAATACATTCATGAGGATCAGTGTGCTATTCCATGTTAGCTCCTCAGGTGATGTTTGAGCATACGTGAACTAGAACAGTGACTACGTGACAATGCTGACAGCTCCAGTGAGCTGGTTTCAGTACTGACCTCCAGAACTGAGTGTGTGGAGTTTGCACCTTTTCCCTACCACCAGGTGAGCATCTTTCGGGTACTCCAGTTACAGCCCAGAGCCCGAAATGTACAGGTTGGCAGGTTCAGTGGCTCCAGTAAATTGCCCCTCAGGTGACTGTGAGCGCTAGAACTTGGGGGAATTGCCGGGGATGGATGGAGGAAGAATAAAATGGTCAGGGGTAGGAAAGTGTAAAAATGAGTGCTGTATGGTCAGCATGGCTCAATGGGCCAAAGGGCCTAGGTCCTTATTGTATTTATGATTATTATGAATAAAGCACACCGATGCTGCACCGTGGGTCAACCCACGGAAGGCTGCTGGACCAGACAGTATTCCTGGCAGAGGGTGTGCAGACCAGCTAGCAGATGTTCTCACTGACATCTTCATCATCTCCCTGAGCAGCGCTGCTGTTCCAACGTGCTTCAAGGCCGCCACCATCGTACCTGTGCCGAAGGAGTCTTCAGTATCCTGCCTCAACAACTACCGTTCCGTTTCTCTCACACCCATCATCATGAAGTGTTTTGAGAAGCTCATCATAAGGCACATAAAAACCCTGCTGTCCCCCTCACTGGACCCCCTGCAGTTTGCGTATCATCCCAACCGCTGAGCAGACGACGCCATTGCTACCACCCTCCACCTGGCCCTCACCCACCTGGACATATACGACACATACGTTTGGATGCTGTTCATAGACTTCAGTTCAGCATTCAACACAATCATCCTTCAGAAACTGATTGGAAAGCTGAGCCTACTGGGCCTGAACACCTCCTTCTGCAACTGGATCCTAGACTTCCTGACTGGGAGACCTCAGTCAGTCCGGATCGGGAGCAGCATCTCCAACACCATCACACTGAGCATGGGGGCTCCCCAGGGTTGCGTGCTCAGTCCACTGCTGTTCACTCTGCTGACCCACGACTGTGCTGCAACACACAGCTCGAACCACATCATCAAGTTCACCAATGACATGACCATGGTGGGTCTCATCAGCAAGAACGACGAGTCAGCTAACAGAGAGGAGGTGCAGCGGCTAACGGACTGGTGCAGAGCCAACAACCTGTCTCTGAATGTGAACAACACAAAAGAGATGGTTGTTGACTTCAGGAGGGCATGGAGCAACCACTCTCCACTGAACACTGACAGCTTCTCCATTGAGATCGTTAAGAGCACCAAATTTCTTGGTGTTCACCTGGTGGAGAATCTCACCTGGTCCCTCAACACCAGCTCCATAGCAAAGAAAGCCCAGCAGCGTCTCTACTTTCTGCGAAGGCTGAGAAAAGTCCATTTCCCACCCTCCATCCTCACCACATCCTACAGAGGATGTATCAAGAACATCCTGAGCAGCTGCATCACTGCCTGGTTCGGGAATTGCACCGTCTCGGATCACAAGACCCTGCAGCGGATAGTGAGGTCAGCTGAGAAGATCATCGGGTTCTCTCTTCCCGCTATTACAGACATTTACACCACACGATGCACCCACAAAGCTAACAGTATTGTGAAGGACCCCACGCACCCCTCACAAAACTCTTCTCCTTCCTGTCATCTGGCAAAAGGTACCGAAGCATTTGGGCTCTCACGATCAGACTGTGCAACAGTTTCTTCCTCCAGGCCAAGAGACTCCTCAATACCCAGAGTCTAGACCAGGCATGGGCAAACTACGGCCCGGGGGCCATATGCGGCCCATTAAGCTTTTTAATCCAGCCCGCAGAACTTGATGAAATTATATTAATAAACCTTGTTAATGTTTTTTTCCCCGCAATTCTGGCATTTTCGCCACAACAAAACTAAATCCAGACTTTGATGCGCTGGCTAAAAAGGGAGACCAACAACACTGTTCCCACTGAAATTAAAAATAAGTTTCTTCGTTGTGTTATGTAAAAAATGCATTTGAAAATTTTTTTTCAATAAGCCTTACATGTTACATGTCATTTCTGTTAAGTGATGGACATGAGTAGTGCGCAGGTGCACGTACATTCTCAAAATAAAAAATGCGCTCCAGATCAAATAACGCGCTCCGCATACTGGCGCGCTGTCACTGTTCTGTCCTTGTGCTGGTCGTTGTTGAGTTTTGGCACAGGGGACAATTGAATAAGAAGGAGCAGGACAAGTAGACCTGCATCTCCTACCGTTTTTGAAATAAAGACAGTCAGGAGGAGAGTGATGATGATAATATCTTGAAGGATAACAGAATTTTCAGTGCTTTAAAATAATAACTGCTACTATTAAAAAAAGCTGTATTTTATTCATTTAATTTTCAGTGTTTTAAAAGTCATTTCAATAAATAGCTAAATACCATGGGACTTCAAAGACAGATATTTTGTTGTAATGCATTTGTTCATTTTCAATTGAAATTAAAGCACATGTTTTCTACATATCCCATGATATTTTATTTTCTCTTATGAGGTGTATTACCAAAACACTCCGTCCATCTGCTCCTGGTCCGGCCCCCCTGTCAAATTTTAGAACCCTTTGTGGCCCACAAGTCAAAAAGTTTGCCCACCCCTGGTCTAGACTGATATCTACATCATTTATTATTATATTATAATTTGTCCTCTACTGTGCCTATTGTCTTGTTTATTAATTATTGTACTGCCCTACACTGTTTTGTGCACTTTATGCAGTCCTGTGCAGGTCTGTAGTCTAGTGCAGTTTTTATGCTGTTTTACGTAGTCTAGAGTAGCCTTGTGCCGTCTCACACAGTCTAGTGTAGTTTTGTGTTGTTTCATGTAGCACAGGGTCCTGAAGGAACATTGTTTTGTTTTTACTGTGCACTGTACCAGCAGTCTGTGGTCGAAATGACAATAAACTTGACTTGACTTGATCAGCAGATTTGATATGTCACCAAAGACACACAGAAATATCTCAAGATGTACAATGGAGAACATTCCAACTGGTTGCATCAGTGTCTGATATGGAGGCTAAACTCAGCCAGCTCCATCACAAGCACAACCCTCCCACCATTGAGAACAGCTTCCAAAGGCCGTGCTTCAAGAAGGCAGCATCTGTCATTAAGGATCCCCACCACCCAGAACATGCCCTCTTCTGATTAGTACCATCAGGAAGGAGGTATAGGGGCCTAAAGACCCACATTCAATATTTTAGAAACAGCTTCTTTCCCATCATCATCAGATTTCTGAACAATCATGAACCTGTGAACACTACCGCACTATTCTTCTTTCTCAACGCTTATTTATTTATTTAGTTAGTTAGTGGTTTATATTAATTTTTATGTCTTTGCACTGTACTGCTGCCACGAAACAAATTTGACAATATATGTCAATGTCATAAACCTGGTTCTGATTCTTAGTTTTAACCTAGGCTGTAGTAACAATGTTCTGCCACAAGGTGGGCTATGCTGCCTTTGCATGGTGCACTGAGGGCCTCAGCTGGCACAAAGTCAAAGCAGCACTGTGGAAATATTCTCACAGCCAGATCAAAGGTTCAGAATCACTTTTAATATTACTGAAATATGGTATGTCGTGAAATTTGCTCTTTTGTAGCAGCAGTACAATACATAAAATACTACCAAATATGATGTTATATATAAACAAAATTGAAATTAAATAGTTATTGCAAGAAAAGACCAAAACTAGTGAGGCATCATTGATGGGCTAGTTTATTATCCATTCAGAAATCTGGTGACAGAGGGGAAGAGGATGTTTCCAAAATGTTGAATATGTGGCTTCAGGCTCCCGTACTTCCTCTCTGATGTTATTAATAAGAAGACAGCTAGGTACTGGGTGCTGGGGGGCTGTAATGATGGATGCTGCCTTTCGGAGGCATCGCGTTTTTAAAAGGTTCTTGATGCAGGAGAGGTTAGTATTCATAATGAAGCAGGCTGAGTTTTTAACCCTCCACAGTTTTTTTCCGATCTTGTCCAGTGGTCTCTCCATACCAGACGACAATGAAATCAGTTAGAATGCCCTCCATAGTAAATCTGTAGAAATTTGTTCTAGTCTTTGGTGATATAGCAAATCTCCTCAAATTCCTAATAAAATATAATTGCCAACGTGCCCTCTTCATAATTGCATCAATATGTTGGGCCCAAGATAGATCTTCAGAGATGCAGATACCCAGAAACTTGAAGCTGCTCACCCTTTCCACTGTTGGGCCTTTGATGAGGATTGGTCTGTGTTCCCTCAACTTCCCCTTCCTGAAGTCCACAATCAGCTCTTTGGTCATACTGACATTGAGTGCAAGGTCGTGCTTGCAACATTATTCAACCAGTTGATCTAACTCACTCCTCTCATCACCTTCTGAAATACTGCCAACCACAGTTCTGTCATCAGCAGCAGATTTATAGATGGGATTTGAACTGTGGCTGGACACACAGTCATGGGTATAGACGGAGAAGAGCGACTGGCTAAGCACAGATCTTTGAGGTGCCCCAGTGTTGAATGTTAGTGAGGAGGAGATGTTATTCCCAATCTGCACTGTCAGTGGTCTCCCAACGTGCAAGTCAAGGATCCAGTTGCAGAGGGAGGTACAGAGGCCCAGGCTTTGAAACTTGTTGATTAGTATTGAGTGTTTGATGGTGTTGAACGTTGGGCTGCAATCAATAAACAGCAATTTAAGCTAAGTATTATTGTTGTTCAGCTGGTCAAGTTCAAGTTCAACTTTAATTGCCATTAAACCATACACATGTATGCAGTTAAACAAAACCTATGATGAATGGGGAGTCAGTGAGATTGCATCCCATCTTGACCATTTGTGGTGAAAGCCAAGTTGCAGTGGGTCTGGGTCCTTGCTTAGGCAGCAGTTGACTCTGGACAGGACCAAACTCTCAAAGCTCTTCATCACAGTCAAAGTGAGTGCAACTGGCCAAGAGCCATTAAGGAAATTTACCCTGCTCTTCTTGGGCACTGGTATGATTAACAGTCTTTGAAGCAGGTGGCACCTCAGTCAAAATTTCTGTTACTGTTGCTAAGCGAGTAAAAGATGAACTGATCTCCAAAAGGAGGCATTGGGAGTGGACTCAAATTCAAGGCAGACACTGAACAGGACGATGTTTATTAAGAATACTAGGGAAGTCAAGGAGCGAGGACAAGATGACACCATGGACACAGACGTAGGATACATCCTGGGCTAGGACTTGGAACTTGGTCATGACTGAGAACTCGGGTCAGGACTCAGTACCTGGGACTTGACTTGGCTCTTGACTTAGAACTCAGGCTAGGCTTGACCTGGAACTCGGGCTTGACCTGGAACCCGGGCTTGATGACCTGGAACTCGGGCTTGACCTGGAACTCGGGCTTGATGACCGGGAACTCAGGCTTGACCTGGAACTCGGGCTTGATGACCTGGAACTCGGGCTTGATGACCTGGAACTCAGGCTTGACCTGGAACTCGGGCTTGATGACCTGGAACTCAGGCTTGACCTGGAACTCAGGCTTGACCTGGAACTCGGGCTTGATGACCTGGAACTCGGGCTTGACCTGGAACTCGGGCTTGATGACCTGGAACTCGGGCTTGACCTGGAACTCGGGCTTGATGACCTGGAACTCGAGCTTGACCTGGAACTCGGGCTTGATGACCTGGAACTCGGGCTTGATGACCTGGAACTCGGGCTTGACGACCTGGAACTCGAGCTTGACCTGGAACTCGGGCTTGACGACCTGGAACTCGGGCTTGACGACCTGGAACTCGGGCGTGACGACCTGGAACTTGGGCTTGACGACCTGGAACTCGGGCTTGATGACCTGGAACTCGGGCTTGACCTGGAACTCGGGCTTGATGACCTGGAACTTGGGCTTGACCTGGAACTCGGGATTGACCTGGAACTCGGGCTTGATGACCTGGAACTCGGGCTTGATGACCTGGAACTTGGGCTTGATGACCTGGAACTCAGGCTTGATGACCTGGAACTCAGGCTTGACCTGGAACTCGGGCTTGATGACCTGGAACTCGGGCTTGACTTGTCCTGGAACTCGGGCTTGACTTGACCTGGAACTCGGGCTTGACTTGTCCTGGAACTCGGGCTTGACGACCTGGAACTCGGGCTTGACCTGGAACTCGGGCTTGACGACCTGGAACTCGGGCTTGACCTGGAACTCAGGATTGACCTGGAACTCGGGCTTGACGACCTGGAACTCAGGCTTGACCTGGAACTCAGGATTGACCTGGAACTCGGGCTTGATGACCTGGAACTCGGGCTTGACCTGGAACTCAGGATTGACCTGGAACTCGGGCTTGACGACCTGGAACTCAGGCTTGACCTGGAACTCAGGATTGACCTGGAACTCGGGCTTGATGACCTGGAACTCGGGCTTGACCTGGAACTCGGGCTTGATGACCTGGAACTTGGGCTTGACCTGGAACTCGGGATTGACCTGGAACTCGGGCTTGATGACCTGGAACTCGGGCTTGATGACCTGGAACTTGGGCTTGACGACCTGGAACTCAGGCTTGATGACCTGGAACTCAGGCTTGACCTGGAACTCGGGCTTGATGACCTGGAACTCGGGCTTGACTTGTCCTGGAACTCGGGCTTGACTTGACCTGGAACTCGGGCTTGACTTGTCCTGGAACTCGGGCTTGACGACCTGGAACTCGGGCTTGACCTGGAACTCGGGCTTGACGACCTGGAACTCGGGCTTGACCTGGAACTCAGGATTGACCTGGAACTCGGGCTTGACGACCTGGAACTCAGGCTTGACCTGGAACTCAGGATTGACCTGGAACTCGGGCTTGATGACCTGGAACTTGGGCTTGACCTGGAACTCAGGATTGACCTGGAACTCGGGCTTGACGACCTGGAACTCAGGCTTGACCTGGAACTCAGGATTGACCTGGAACTCGGGCTTGATGACCTGGAACTCGGGCTTGACCTGGAACTCGGGCTTGATGACCTGGAACTTGGGCTTGACCTGGAACTCGGGATTGACCTGGAACTCGGGCTTGACTTGACCTGGAACTCGGGATTGACTTGACCTGGAACTCGGGATTGACCTGCAACTCGGGCTTGACCTGGAACTCGGGCTTGACCTGGAACTCAGGCTTGATGACCTGGAACTCGAGCTTGATGACCTGGAACTCGGGCTTGATGACCTGGAACTCGGGCTTGATGACCTGGAACTCGGGCTTGACGACCTGGAACTCGGGCTTGATTACCTGGAACTCGGGCTTGACGACCTGGAACTCGGGCTTGATGACCTGGAACTCGGGTTTGACCTGGAACTCGGGCTTGACCTGGAACTCGGGATTGACGACCTGGAACTCGGGCTTGACCTGGAACTCGGGCTTGACCTGGAACTCGGGATTGACCTGGAACTCGGGCTTGATGACCTGGAACTCGGGCTTGACGACCTGGAACTCGGGTTTGACCTGGAACTCGGGCTTGACCTGGAACTCGGGATTGACCTGGAACTCGGGCTTGATGACCTGGAACTCGGGCTTGACCTGGAACTCGGGATTGACCTGGAACTCGGGCTTGATGACCTGCAACTCGGGATTGACGACCTGGAACTCGGGCTTGACCTGGAATTCAGACTCAGACTTGGACTTGACTCATATGAAGCAAGGTTAGCAGAGCTGGGACTTTTCTCTTTGGAGCGTAGAAGGATGAGAGGGGACTTAATAGAGGTTCTACAAGATTATGAGAGGCATAGATATGGTGGATAGTCAGTACCTGTTTCCCAGGGCACCAATAGCAAACACCAGAGGGCATAGGTACAAAATTAAGGGAGGGAAGTCTAGAGGAGACATCAGGAGTAAGTTTTTTACACAGAGGGTTGTGAGTGCCTGGCATGACTTGCCAGGGATGGTGGAGGAGGCTAAAACATTAGGGGTATTTAAGAGCCTCTTGGACAGGCACATGGATGAATGAAAAATGGAGGGTTATGGGGTAGTGTGGGTTTAGTACATTTTTAAGGAATATATGGGTCGGCACAACATAGAGGGTTGAAGGGCCTGTACTGTGCCATAGTGTTCTATGGTTAACGACTTGGAACTCGGACTCAGACTTGGACTTGGCTTGAAACTCGAACTGGGACACGGAGCCGGGACTCGGACTCGGACGCGGAGCCGGGACTCGGACTCGGACGCGGAGCCGGGACTCGGACTCGGATGCGGAGCCGGGACTCTTCTTACTGCAAACCACCAGCAATTCTTAGCCGGCCACGAAAGCGTCAGAATTCATACCTTACTGAGAGCAGCGACAGACAGCCAACAACTCAGCTGGACATGAAAACGACTGAATTCATACCATACTGAGAGCAGCGACAGACAGCCAACAACTCAGCTGGACATGAAAACGACTGAATTCATACCATACTGAGAGCAGCGGCAGACAGCCAACAACTCAGCTGGACATGAAAACGACTGAATTCGCTAAGCAGCCGCAGGCACAGAAGCAACCTAGAGTCCACGATACTCAGTAGCTCTGATAATGGTCCAGGCTTTCCGCACTGGCTGAGGTCACATGTTCTGGTAACTGGTTCCTGGTAACGAGCTTCTTGGTATGAGTTTCTGATATCGAGCTTCTTGGTGTGGGTTTCTAACGGGACGGCCCAGCGAAGGAATAGCTAGACCCCGGAGCTATTTATGTTGCCAGCCCAAAACGAGAATCAAGTGCCTCAATTAAAGCACCCAACTGAACAAGGGAAAACAGAAACAACCGGACTACGGAATCCACAGACCAGACCGTGAACTGGAATGCAGAGTCCATGGACCGGACCGTGACAAAAGTTAAAGATGAAGCATTCTTTTCGAAATTTTAAGCAAGATTAGTGTATTATTTTTGTTTTGTAAAATTTTAGAGTGAAAAAAAGGAAAGGAGCACCATGCAAAAGTTTGAGCATCCAAAGAGATTTGAGCTCTCAGATAACTTTTACCAAGGTTTCAGACCTTATTTAGCTTGTTAGGGCTATGGCTTGTTCACAATCATCATTAGGAAAGACCAGGAGATGTAATTTTCAAAGCTTTATACATACCCTGACTCCTCAAACCTTGTCCCAACAATCAGCAGCCATGGGCTCCTCTAAGCAGCTGACTAGCACTCTGAAAATCAAAATAAATGATGCCCACAAAGCAGGAGAAGGCTATAAGAAGATAGCAAAGCATTTTCAGATAGCCATTTCCTCAGTTCGTAATGTAATTAAGAACAGGGCAGTTAACAGGAACGGTGGAGGTCAAGTTGAAGTCTGGAAGACCAAGAAAACTTTCTGAGAGAACCGCTCATAGGATTGCTAGAAAGGCAAATCAAAACCCCCGTTTGACTGCAGAAGACCGTCAGGAAGATTAAGCAGACTCTGGAGTGGTGGTGCACTGTTCTGTGCAGTGACACCTGCACAAATATGACCTTCATGGAACAGTCATCAGAAGAAAACCTTTCCTGCGTCCTCACCACAAAATTCAGCATCAGAAGTTTGCAGAGGAACATCTAAACAAGCCTGATACATTTTGGAAATAAGTCCTGTGGACTGATGAAGTTAAAATAGAACTTTTTGGCCGCAATGAGCAAAGGTATATTTGGAGAAAAAAGGGTGCAGAATTTCATGAAAAGAACACCTCTCCAACTGTTAAGCACGGGGGTGGATTGATCATGCTTTGGGCTTGTGTTGCAGCCAGTGGCATGGGCAACATTTCACTGGTAGAGGGAAGAATGAATTCAATTAAATACCAGCAAATTCTGGAAGCAAACATCACACCATCTGTAAAAAAGCTGAAGATGAAAAGAGAATGGCTTCTACACAGGACAATGATCCTAAACACACCTCAAAATCCACAATGGACTACCTGAAGAGGTGCAAACTGAAGGTTTTGCAATCACCCTCACAGTCCCCCGACCTAAACATCATTGAAGATCTGGGGATAGACCTCAAAAGAGCAGTGCATGCAAGACAGCCCAAGAATCTCACAGAACTAAAAGCCTCTTACAAGGAAGAATGGGTGAAAATCCCCCCAAACAAGAATTGAAAGACTCTTAGGCAACATGAGTGAATCTGCAGATGCTGGAAGTAAATAAGAAACACAAAATGCTGGCAGAACTCAGCAGGCCAGACAGCATCTATGGGAGGAGGTAATAACAACGTTTCGGGCTGAAGTTACTTCACTCCTGATGAAGGGTTTCGGCCCGAAACGTTGTTATTACCTCCTCCCATAGATGCTGTCTGGCCTGCTGAGTTCTGCCAGCATTTTGTGTTTTTTATTGAAAGACTCTTAGCTGGCTACAGAAAGCATTTACAAGCTGTGATACTTGCCAAAGGGGATGTTACTAAGTACTGACCATGCGGCGTGCCCAAACTTTTGCTTCGGGCCATTTTCCTTTTTTGTTATTGTACCATACAGCCTACTGTATAATATGGGACTATTTTGGTGCATATTGATCTGTATATAGTGTGTTCAGTTTGGGTTCTGTAAGTAAAAAGCCCTGTTAACTTAGCTCCAGTCTCCAGCATTTTTATTAATGATATTGTTGTGTAAATGGCCACATATACAGCAAATTGGCGACGTGGTTAACGACACGTTTTAATTGATAACGGGTCTTAGAAGATGCAGAGTGAGGCTGCGAGTCTGAAAGGAAGCGGGAGTTCAGCCGGAATCGGGAACGTCGGGAGACCGAAAGACACAGTCGCAGCTGCGGAATGTCCAGGTGACACCACAGCCGATGCTGAACCCCAGGGCTGAGGGTTTGCCTGCCTCAGAAGGGTGATAAAAAAAAGGAACGACACACTCATCTAGCCAGAGCACGCTCGCGACACTAGCAAATAAAAAGAAAACAAGGGACCATGGTTAAATTTACAAGGGACCAGGTAAATTTACATAATAAGGATAAATTAACACAACAAGGATGGCGTTAATTGGAACCCTTACAGCATCTAATAGTGGCATTGAAGACTGGGCAACTTATATTGAAAGAATAGAGTTATATTGTGATGCTACCAATGTTAACGAAGGAAAGAAAGCCAGCGTCTTACTTAGTGTAATGGGTGCGGAAACATACAGCCTGCTACGGAGCATCCTAATCCCTGAAAAGCCAGCGGACAAAAAGTTCAAGGAAATAGTAGACACTCTCCAACAGCATTTAAACCCCAAACCGCTGGTCATCGCTGAAAGATTTAAATTACATAAACGGAATCGGAGCAAAGACGAAAGCATTTCCGAATATGGTGCTGAATTGCGTAAATTATCAGAACATTGTCATTTTGGAGCTGGTCTATCAGACACATTGAGGGATAGGTTAGTGTGTGGCATGCAGAAGAAGCTCCTGTGTGAAAAAGACCTTACATTCGAGAAAGCGCTAAACATCTCAATACCATTAGAAACAGCCGCACAGGGTGCTTCAGAGATACAACAAAAATCTCCAGAATATGCTATAAATAAAATGTCATTGAGCAGAAATGAAGGAAAGAAATGTTACCGCTGTGGAAACAGGTCACATGACCCTGATGGTTGTTGGTTGAAAGGTAAAGGATGCCGAAACTGCGGCAAACAGGGTCACACTGGCAGAGTATGCAAAGCTAAACAGCAGGAAAATGGCAAAATACAGAGAAACAAGAAACCCCAGTAAGGAAAATACAACAATGTGCACAAAATGAAAGGAAGCAGTTCTGATGAAAATAACTGAAGATTCTTGTCTGCAACTTCACAGTGTGGAAGAGACAGATGATTGAAGAGTAATATGGATCACTCCACAAGTGGCAAGCGTGAGGCTGAAAATGGAGTTGGGCACAGGCCCAGCCTTAACAGTGATCTCTGTACACGACTACAAACGACTGTTTTCACACATAACTCTGAAATGAACTAAACTACTGCTAAAGACTTACACAGGGCAGAAAGTGTGGCCCGAAGGCATAATTAAAGTGACAGTGACCTACGGAGATAAAACACAGCAACTGAACCTCTACGTACTGAAAAAATAGAGGACCACCGTTGCTGGGATGTGAATGGCTAGGGAAAATCCAGTTGGAGGGGCACACCATCAAGGCACGAGATGTGTCAGCAAAGGAGGGCAGCAAGGCCACATCTGAGAGACTGTCACAAATACCTGCTGACCCTGAGGAAGTGTTCATGAAAGGAATAAGAACACTTCAGGGCATGAAGGCAAGGATTGAGATTGAGGAAAATGCATGTCCAAAATTTCAGAAAGCCAGACCAGTGCCATGTGCAATCCGTCCTACAGCAGAGGCAGAGCTGAAAAATCTGGAGCAGACCGGGTCCTGTCAGAGGTGGATTGGAGTGAATGGACCACGCCTATTGTTCCAGTGATGAAGGAAACCTCCAGCACAAAACCAGGAAAACCAAGCAAGGTGCGTATATGTGGCGACTTTAAAGTGACTGTCAACCCAGTGCTCCGCACAGTACAGTATCCCCTACCCCGTTTTGAGGACATTTTTGCTTCCCTATCAGGAGGGAAACATTTCACAAAAATTGATCTGACCCAGACTTACCTCCAAAAGGAAATCGAGGAAGCATCTAAGAAATACCTGAAAATAAATACACACAAAGGACTTTATCAGGTTGGTGTTTGGGATAGCATCAGCTCCTGTAATCTGGCAAAGGGCAATGGACCAGGTCCTGCAGGGGATTCCAGGGACTCAGTGTTACCTGGGTGACATCATTGTCACTGGCAAGGATGACGACGAACATCTTCGTAACCTAAAACAAGTGTTCACCACGTTACGGGAATATAGACTCAGAGCTAATCGACAAAAATGTGAGTTTTTCAAAAAAGAAATCTCATACTGTGGGCATGTGATCTGTGCTGCCTTTATGGCAGTTATTTAGTTTATAATATTTTCACGTAGTAATTTGTTAGCATTTTTTAGTTAAAGTTAGGATTGTTTAAATCAATTGATTTGTCTGTAATACATCGCGGCTGCGATGACGTCACATCCGGGTTCGCCGCGTCTTGTGGCGAATTACCGGTTTGAGATTCACGCAAGGGTGGGGGTCACTCACACGTGCCACCATAACGCTGACTAGGGTCTCTCTATGCACCAAAGACACAGTGAAAGCAACGCTGTAAGTCATTAGATAATCGATATTTCGAGTTAAAATGTTAACGCCGATTCTGTTAAAAGTAACGACGGTCGGTAAGGTTTACCTTTTCGTCAGTTAAAGAGTCGGGATAGTTTGTATTGAAGTGTATCTAAAGCAGCCAATGGAGCAGCTAGATTCTGACTGTATGCTGCACTTTAATGTAATGTAGTTATTGTAGTTTTACCTTTGCAAGTATTCACAATGTAAATGTGATATTTAGAAGGGAACAAACACTGTACCAATCTTGTATTGTTTTTCAACAGTTTTCACCATGCGTTAATGTGAAGAGTGAACAGTAAATGGTTAATCTTACTGCGGTCTCGTTTGCATTGATTCTGGTTTATCTCGACGTTTACCTCAGCGTTACTTCACACCCGAGCGAGAACGTTACAGTGAAAAAGCGGCATTATCAGGTGTTTAAAGTGCAGCCATGTCAACCCGATCCAGCATCAAGTCGTTGTCAAAGTCATCGTCATCCTGCGACAGGGGCAGTAGGGCATCAAGTAAGGCCACCCAAGCAAGAGCGAAAGCAGAAGCCGCCAAGGTGCGAGCGCGCTTTGCCAAAGAAGAATTAGAAGTAAAGATGAAAGCGGCTGCCAGAGAAGCCGAAGCGGCTGCCAGAGAAGCCGAAAACGAATTGGAAAGGAAAAGGGTAGAGGCACGGTTAGAAGCGCTGAAGCTAGAACGAGAAGCAGCAGCTGCCGAGGTGGAAGCAGAGTTAATAGAAGACGCCGAAGAAATGCATGATCCGAAGGACGGAAAATCTACCTCAGAAAAGATCAGATTGGAACGTACAAGGGACTATGTCCAATCTCAAATGGAATGGAAGACTCTTTCTTCCTCTCTTTACTTATTCGATAACGTCCCACTTCACGAGGAGTCTTGGAGAGGCCCGACGGCATCACGTCCATCCAAGGAAGATAATTTACCCTCGCAACTCCGCGATGAACCCAGGAATGCAAGGGCTCACGACAAGTACTTCTCGACACCGAACTTACCGGATTTGGGGAGAAGAGAGGCAAAGACTGAGTCCAGACCAGCAAATCCCATAACAGATGTACGCCCTCAGTCATGTACCTGTGGACATGTTCCCTCAGCCCGCACGCCACTTGCAGACGAATCCGCAGCACGGTATTTCGCACGACGGGATCTCGTCACTTCAGGACTATACCAGTTCGACGATAAACCTGAAAATTACCGTGCATGGTACTCCACTTTCACCAACGCTATCGACGGAGTCCAGCTCAGAGCAACCCAGGAGTTGGATCTTATGGCAAAATGGCTGGGAAAAGAATCATGCGAACAGGTGAGACGCATGCGTTCAGTGTACATCAACAAACCCGAGCTAGCATTGAAGAAAGCATGGGAGAGACTTCAGGAGGGCTACGGAGCCCCCGAAATTATTGAGGCGGCGCTATGCCAACGTTTGGGAAATTTTCCTAAGGTGTCAGCCAAGGACCACACCAAGCTAAGAGAATTTGGAGATTTACTCATGGAGATTCAAGGCGCCAAAGAAGATGGCCACTCAGCTGGTCTAGTATACCTAGACACTCCAACCGGGATTAGACAACTCGTGGACAAACTTCCATTTGGGCTGCAGGACAGGTGGTTGTCCGTTGCCTCAGATTACAAGGAAGAACACGAAGGTCAATTCCCTCCCTTCGAGTATTTCACCAGGTTCGTGTGCAAGGAGGCGAAGAAGCGAAACGATCCTAGCCTCATAGGTCCAGGAAGCAGTACAATTTACACCAAGCCAGATAAATCCACTTCGAATAATTACTAAACCAGTCTCAGCGCTTAAGACTGAAGTCCTTACAACTAACAACGACCCTAGCAAGAATTGTCCATTGCATAACAAACCCCACCCCCTCAAAAGATGCAGAACGTTTAGGGAAAAACCCCTTGAAGAGAAGAAGGCCCTCCTCGAGGAGAAAGGAATATGCTTTAGATGCTGTTCCTCGACCTCTCACTGTGCGAGAGAGTGTACGATCGCCGTGAAGTGCCTGGAATGTGATAGCACTAATCACGACTGGGCCATGCATCCTGGCCCGTCACCGCAAACCGACAACGCTCCTTCACCCCCACAACAGGACGGCGGGGAGGGAGAAGCTCACTCCAGGACAACTGTTGTCAGCTCGAGCTGTACGGAAGTTTGCGGTCAAGCTCAGGCAAGCCGTTCTTGTTCAAAGATCTGTCTCACTAAGGTGTACCCTAAGGGAGCCAAAGACAAGGCCATCAAAGCCTACGTAATTCTGGACGATCAGAGCAACCGCTCGCTAGTCAGTCCAAAGTTCTTTAACTTGTTCAACATTGAGAGTGAGCAGTTCCCATACTACCTTAGAACTTGCTCAGGCAACATGAAAACTTACGGAAGGAGGGCCGAAGGCTTCCAGATCGAGTCCCTGGATGGTAAAGTCCTCATCTGTCTCCCCCCACTCGTAGAGTGCGAGAAAATCTTGAATAACCGCACTGAGATCCCGACGCCAAGTGCGGTGCTACACCAACCACATCTCCACCACATTGCCAAACACATCCCAGAGCTGGATCCAGAAGCAGAAATTCTCCTGCTATTAGGGAGGGATGTTCTCCGGGTACACAAGGTTAGGCAGCAGGTCAATGGACCACACGACGCCCCCTTTGCCCAACGCCTGGATCTGGGCTGGGTGGTGATAGGAGAGGTGTGCCCTGGCAACGAACACAAATCAACGGTTAACACACTCAAGACCAATGTGCTAGAGAGTAGCCGCCATATGATTCTTCAACCCCGCACAAGTTCCATGTGCGTCCAGGAAGCACCACAAGGCTTTAACAAGCGCAAAGTAACTGACGAGACGCTGGGTCAGTCTGTCTTTGCTCATAAGGAGCACGATAATAAACTTGCTCCATCGACTCAAGACGCCATCATCTTAAAAACGGAGGACACCAAGGTCTTCAGAGACAAAGCAAATAGTGGGGTCGCCCCACTACCTTTCAGAGAATCACGCCAGTGCTTGCCAAACAACAAAGAGCAGGCAGTCAAGCGGTTCACGCCCTTGCAAAAAACCACGAAAAGGAGACCTGAGATGCAGCAAAGCATCCGATCGACCCACGAGGTACTGGGCACACCAATGGCAGAGGTCACAGCCATTATGAATGCACGACCACTCCTACCCGTGTCTTCTGACCCAGAAAACCCCTTCATACTGTCGCCATCAATGCTCCTTACGCAGAAGGCAGGAGCTGCCCCTCCACCAGGGGACTTCTCCGATAAGGACCTGTACACAAAGCAATGGAGAAGGAACCTTCAGGTTGGAGATTTAGTCCTGCTCAGGGACAAGCAAATCGCCGGCAACTGCTGGCCAATGGCCAGAATCACTGCCACATTCCCTAGTAGGGATGGACATGTCAGGAAGGTTGAGTTGAAAACTACCGACCAAGGCGATGGGAAAATTTACCAAAGGCCTGTTACAGAAGTCATTCTACTTCTACCTAACGACTGATTTAGAGACCGAAGTTTGTATTATGTTCATTGTGACCTTACGAAGGCCAAGCGGGGAGTGTGCTGCCTTTATGGCAGTTATTTAGTTTATAATATTTTCGCGTAGTAATTTGTTAGCATTTTTTAGTTAAAGTTAGGATTGTTTAAATCAATTGATTTGTCTGTAATACATCGTGGCTGCGATGACGTCACATCCGGGTTCGCCGCGTCTTGTGGGGAATTACCGGTTTGAGATTCACGCAAGGATGGGGGTCACTCACACGTGCCACCATAACGCTGACTAGGGTCTCTCTATGCACCAAAGACACAGTGAAAGCAACGCTGTAAGTCATTAGATAATCGATATTTCGAGTTAAAATGTTAACGCCGATTCTGTTAAAAGTAACGACGGTCGGTAAGGTTTACCTTTTCGTCAGTTAAAGAGTCGGGATAGTTTGTATTGAAGTGTATCTAAAGCAGCCAATGGAGCAGCTAGATTCTGACTGTATGCTGCACTTTAATGTAATGTAGTTATTGTAGTTTTACCTTTGCAAGTATTCACAATGTAAATGTGATATTTAGAAGGGAACAAACACTGTACCAATCTTGTATTGTTTTTCAACAGTTTTCACCATGCGTTAATGTGAAGAGTGAACAGTAAATGGTTAATCTTACTGCGGTCTCGTTTGCATTGATTCTGGTTTATCTCGGCGTTTACCTCGGCGTTACTTCACACCCGAGCGAGAACGTTACATGATCAACAAGGATGGCTTACACATGTCTCAACACAAGATAGAAGCAGTGCTTAAGGCACTACCACCTGAAAATGTGTCTCAGCTGAGAGCCTATCTTGGACTAGTGAACTATTACCACAAGTTCCTGCCTAACCTATCCACAGTCCTACACCCACTAAATGCACTATTACAGGCAGGGACACAATGGAAGCGGACTGAGAGCTGTGAGAAAGCGTTTCAGGAAACTAAAAGACTCATAACTTAAGACGGAGTGCTCATGCACTTTGACCCCTCCTTACCCATCTAACTAGCTTGTGATGCCTCACCCCATGGGATAGGAGCTGTGTTATTGCACAAGTTTCCAGATGGCTCCGAAAGACCAATAGCCTTTTCCTCAAGAACGCTAACTTCAGCTGAATGCAACTACGCACAGATTGAGAGAGAGGCCCTAAGCCTCGTGTGGGGAGTCAAGAAATTCAGTCACTACCTGTATGGCCAAAAGTTTACTCTGTTGACTGACCATCAGCCTCTCGAGTCAATCTTCAACCCAAGGAAAGGCGTTCCAGTGAAGACAGCACAAAGGCTGTAGGTCTCTTCTTAGGAGGTCACAGGTATGACATTGAACACAAGGAGACCAAGCAACACGGCCACGCAGATGGTTTGTCATGGTTACCACTGCCTACTTCCGAGGTAACTACGCAAATGGATTCAGCAGAGATCTTTCACACAACAATAGTTGAACAATTACCAGTAATAAACAACCTCATTGAAAGGGAAACACGCAATGACCCTACATTGTCAAAAAATGTATGACATCACAGTAAAGGGATGGCCAGCGCGGGGTAACACACTGTTTCCAGCCTTCTCAGCGAGGAAGGAGCAGTTGTCAGTGTGTCGGGGAACACTAATGTATGGCTCACGAGTTGTGATTCCTCCCAAGCTATGCACCAGAGTGCTGGAGGAACTGCACGAGAGGGTACCATGAAGATGAAACGTCTTGCCCGTGCCTATGTGTGGTGGCCAGGAATCGATAAAAATATTGAGGACGTGACCAAGAAATGTGATGTCAATAGATCCAGAACACACCATTACAAGCCCCTTTCCATCCATGGGAGTGGCCCTCATCACCATGGTAAAGAGTGCACATTGACTTTGCTGGACCATTCATGGACTCTATCTTTTTAATCACTGTTGATGCACATTCCAAATGGCTAGAGGTCATCAAAATGCAGACAACCATATCGGAAAAAACCGTTACAGTTCTGAGGGCCACGTTTGCCAGGAATGGCATACCAGAACAAATCTGCACAGACAGACAATTTGTCTCTGAAGAATTCCAAAGTTTTGTGAAGAACAATGGAATGAAGCACTTTACATCGGCTCCTTAGCATCCATCCATAAATGGCTTGGCAGAAAGATTTGTACAGACATTCAAGAAAGCCCTCAAGGCAAGGGACTGTGAAAATCCACCACTACAACACAAGATAGACAACTTCCTTCTTGCCTATCAGAATGCAGTACCTTCAGCCACTAACCAAACTCCAGCAATTTTTCTAAACAGGAACCTGAGGTCCTGCATGGATCTTCTCAAACCAAATGTACGGCGTGATGTAGAGAACAGACAGTTCAAACACTTGAATGCTAAGTCCACATGGAGCTTCAATGTGGGACAGTCATTTCTTGCACTGGATTACTGGACTGAAAGGTGGCAGCCGGGTATAATTTCCGTTATTGACGGGCCACTGATGTGTAGAGCACAGGTGGGAGAGAATGTATGGAGACGTCATGTGGATCAAATGCTGGATGCTCAGGTGAAAAACTCAACAACACCTTGCCCGGACTCCTATGACATAGAAGCACGTCGTGGATGAAATCCTGAATGCACAGGTGGAGAACAGAACAACATCTTGCCCTAACTCCCCAAACACTCCTGATGTGAGCACGTCAGCCTTGCCCACAGATGAGCCTGTCATCAGTGCTGAGGACCCACCTGATGTACCTGTGGAGACTAATTCCCCGAAACAAACGTTGCAGGGCAGACGTTACCCAGAGAGGATGAAAAGACCCCCCCCCCCCCCAAAGACTTGAATTATAATTATTATAATTACATTACTTTGTTATAATTTCATATTAGTAAGTTATTAACTAAATAGTGGGTGGGCATTTGTATATTAAGGGTACACATACAGTATTTGTTTCGCAGAAAGAAACAGTTGATAGACTTGATAAAAGGGGAGGAGTGTACCATATAGCCTACTGTATAATATGGGACTATTTTATGTCGTAGTAACACGTTGTTGAGCATGCACTAGTGGGTGCGTGATTTTATATATATATATAGAGAGAGAGAGAGAGAGAGAGAGAGAGAGAGAGAGAGAGAGAGAGAGAGAGAGAGAGAGAGAGAGAGAGAGAGAATAAAGCCTGTCCCTGAGTGATATGTCCTATAAATGGTTGGTGCATGGATGTTATTAGCAAGAACAAGCAGTTCTCAGAAATCTGCAGACAAATATACACATGCAAGCACTCACACAACCCAGCTTGTTATTCCACTGATCAAACACAGCAGGGCTGCACTAACGGGTGTGCCCAGCCCCCAGCATGGACATCATCCTACACCACCCATAGCATCACCACTCTTGGACTGCTGCAACAGGCAAGTCCATGGCTTAAAGCCCTGCCCTCGCTTCAACCAAGGCCACACAGAGCTCCCCCACAGTCTGCCTCAGCCTTAAACAAGGGAAATGGACTTGTAGTATTTTACATTACCCATGTCCCCCAGGATCTTGTGATAGCAAGAGAAACACCCAATACAATCACTTGCTGGTAGACTGCATATCACCTTCTCCTGTATATACCGACTCCTATGCCTTCCAGTAAAAACACTGTTCGCACAAGTCCAGATCCTCCAGCTCTCTACCAGCAAACAGCACACTGATGGGGTAGCCAATAAAGTTGTAAAAGCTATCATCCATTGAGCGGAAACAGGAATATCTCCTGCTTCCAATGGAATGATCTCAAAAAATGCTATTAATAAATTTAATCAAAATTAAATCTTTCTAAAACCTCGAGTAAATAGGGTCATTCTACCCTATCAAAGGCTTTCTCTAAATCAAGGGAAACAACACATTCAAATTCTTTAGATGGAGAGGAATGAATGATGTTCAATAATCTCCAAATATTAAAATATGAGTATCTATTCTTAATAAATCCAGTTTGATCCTTAGAAATAACTTTAGGTAAAATACTGTCAAGCCTGTTAGCCAAAATCTTAGAAAGAACTTTAGAATCCACATTTAATAAGGAAATTTGTCTGTAAGGGACACAATCAAATAAATCTTTTCCTTTTTTGGGAATTAATGAAATTGATGCCTCATAAAAAGTTTTCAGGAGGGTCCCAGAAGATATAGAATCTGAAAAATTGGCATAAATGAGGTGTACGAACGTCTTAAAATGTCTTTAAAAATTCTACAGTAAATCCATCCGGTCCCAGAGCTTTGAAAAGATTGAAAAGAAGATATAACTCTTGCTATTTCCTCTCGATTAACAGGTGCATCTAAAGTATTCATATCTTGATATGAATATTGATATTCATATCTTGGGTAGAAATTTGAGGTATATTCAATCTTTGCAGAAATTCATTCATGGAAGTAGCATTGTCTGGAAAATCAGATTTATAAAGATTAGAGCAAAAGTCCAAAAAAACTTATTAATTTCCTGACAATCTGATGTTTCAGTTCTGTCAGATCTTCGTATTTTCAAAATCTGCCTTCTAGCCATTTTTATTTTGAGCTGAGCAGCTAACAATTTACCTGACTTACCTCCATGTATTTAAAATTGACTTTTTGATTTCAAAAGTTGCTGCTCAATGGGATAAGTCAATAGCAAGTCATCCTGTGTTTGAAGTTTCACCCTTTCCTTATATAAATCTTCAGTAGGTGATACTGAATAAACTTTATCTATTTTTTAATCCTGTTAGTAATCGCCAAAAGCTCTGCTTTAGTTTTCCTTCTTAAAGCTGCTGAATATGAAATAATCTGTCCCCTAACAAAAAGATTTCATCATATCCCAAATAACCAAATTTGACATAACCTCAGTTGTATTTAATTCAAAAAATAAAGTGATTTGCTCTTTTATAAAACTTAGAAATGTTGAATCATGGAGCAATGCAGCATTAAATCTCTACTGAGCTGCATTCCGTGTGTTATCAGAAAGCTGCAGTGTAAGTGTCACAGGCGCATGATCCGACAGCGCAATAACGTCATACGCACAATCAGCAACAAAAGATACCAATTGCATATCTAACAGAAAATAATCAATTCCTGAGTATTTATGATGTACATGTGAAAAAAATGAAAAATCCTTGTCTTTAGGATGAAAAAATCTCCAAATATCGACCAAACCATATTCTAGTAAAAAGGAGTTAATGCAGGATGCAGCCTTATCAGGAAGGTACGGATTAGTTGATGACCTATCAATCGAGGGATTGAGACAGCAATTAAAATCACCGCCCATAATCAACTTATATTCATTTAAATTCGGCAGTGCAGAAAATAACCTCTTAAAAAATTCAGGGCTATCTACATTAGGTGCATACACACACACCAATGCCACCTTTTCACCACATAACAAACCAGTAACAATTAAGTATCTTCCAATTGAATCTGTGATAGTATTAAAATGTACGAAAGAGACTTTAAAGTTAATAAAAATAGATGCCCCTCTATTTTTTGTTATTGATGAAGAGTGAAACTGAAAGCCCTTCCAAAATTTAAAAAAACGGTTTTAATCTTCCCTACCGATGTGGGTCTCTTGCGCAAAAATAATATCGGCTTGAAATGTTTTCAATTTCTTAAAGATCTTTCTACACTTAATAGGTTGATTCAAGCCATTCAGGTTCCAGGAAATTATATTAATTTTATTAACATCCATACTGAGACTACTTGAGAGATTTATAAAATGAATTAGTGAGCTGATACAAACCAAACCTGCAGGGAAGAACAAATTATGGATTCGATCAGAAAGAGAAAAAAAACAACATGATTGACAGGAAAACCTCTCAGGACGGCCCAGTTGAAAAAACCTAAACCAATAGCCCCACCCCAAGGCCAGAAAAAAACATCCAATAAGTGGACAGCACGCTAAACTAAACACCCTAATCCCTTTGTCTCTAAAAGGCAGACTCTTTTTAAAAAAGTTATATACTGACACCAATGACTAAAGACACAATATCAAAAATGTAGAAAAAAATTGAGAAATTCCAAATATTATGGTATTATGTCTAACAGAGGTTAAAATGGAGTTAACAGCAGCCATCTTAAATTCATTTAATAAAAATTGATCATATATTCAAAAAAGAAAGATCCAACCAAATAATATGATATTGTGGCGACCCACTTCCCAGTGCACTCGAACCGGCTCACAAAGCGGCGCGCGCCGGCATTGAGACCGGTCCCAAAGAGGGCGCCAAGCCTGCTTCACCAGCAAGGGGAAAAGCCCGCGCGCGGGACAGGACTGTGAATACAGCATTCCTGCCTGGGGAGAGTGGGATCAGGAAGGCTTTAAAGTGAGGCCACGAAGTTTGAATAAACCTCTTTTGTAACTGCAACTCACCGACTCCGTGTCATTATTTCAGCGCTGAGTGTAGCACACCGCTACAATTGGTGACCCCGACAGCCCAAACAATATTTGGACTGGAGATGAATGACGCTGCATCTGTTCATGCAGTTTCGTTAAAACTGCTAAGCTTCTGGACGCTGCGACCTCACCTACGGTTCCAGCAAGCAGAAGCCCAATTCCACATTCGGCAGATAACCGCGGATTCCACACGTTACTACTACGTGGTGAGCTCCCTCGACCAGGAAACAGCTGCCCAGGTTGAGGAGTTCATACAGTCGCCCCCGGAGGACGGCAAATACACAGAATTCAAAGCCTTGCTCATAAGGACTTTCGGACTCTCACGGCACGAGCGAGCTGCCCGCTTACTGCACCTGGATGGTTTGGGGGACAGGCCACCATCGGCTTTGATGAACGAGATGCTCTCCCTGGCAGGAGGACACAAGCCCTGCCTCATGTTTGAGCAGGCATTCCTGGTGCAGCTGCCCGAGGACATACGCCTGCTGCTGTCCGACGCGGATTTCAGCGACCCCTGGAAGGTGGCGGCCCGGGCAGACATGTGTGGAAAGCCAAGAAGGAGAATGGGACGTCCATCACACAGATCACCAGGCCACGCTCCCAGCAGCAGACCAGACCAGGCCCGGCAGCAGAGCCCGCTAACCCCAGAGGCAGGGATGAGGAGACCAATGAACAATGGTGCTTCTACTACCAGCGGTGGGGTGCAGAAGCCCGCCACTGTAGCCCACCCTGCAAGTTTCTGGGAAATGCCAGGGCCAGCCGCCGCTGACGGCTACGGCAGCTGGCCATCGGGATAGCCTCCTGTATGTCTGGGACAAGCAGTCCGGACGCCGCTTTTTGGTCGACACTGGAGCCGAGATCAGCGTCTTACCTGCGACGAGTTACAACACCCACAACAGAGAACCGGATCCCACCCTGAGGGCCACGAACAGCAGCACAGTAAGGACCTACAGCACCCGTACGGTGTGGCTACCGTTCAGCTCCAGCCGGTTCACGTGGGACTTCACACTGGCCGCCGTAGCCCAACCGCTCCTGGGAGCAGATTTTTTGTGAGCTCACAGCCTACTGGTCGACCTGCCAAGGAAGAGACTGGTCCACGCCGAGACCTTTCAAACGTTCTCTCTGGGTGAAGCCCAGTTGCCGGCCCCACACCTAGACTCCATCACGCTGTCCGACAACGACTTCACCAGATTCCTGGCGGATTTCCGATCGGTTCTGGCACCGCAGTTCACAGCAGCCATGCCCAGACACGGCATACAGCACCACATCCCGATACAGGGACCACCCCTCCACACACGTGCTCGAAGGCTTCCCCTGGACAAGCTCCGAGTGGCGAAGGAGGAGTTCAAGAGGATGGAGGAATTGGGGATCATACGGCGGTCCGACAGCCCATGGGCCTCCCCCCTGCACATGGTGACAAAGCGACAGGGGGCTGGAGACCATGCGGCGACTACCGCAGGCTGAATGAGGCTACAACACCGGACCGCCACCCTGTGTCGCACATTCAGGACTTTGCAGCAAACCTGCACGGCGCACGGATCTTCTCCAAGGTAGACCTCGTCCGGGGATACCATCAAATCCCGATGCATCCGGACGACGTCCCCAAAAACGGCACTCATCACTCCTTTCGGCCTTTTCGAGTTCCTCCACATGCCGTTCGGCCTGAAGAATGCAGCACAGACATTCCAGCGGTTAATGGACGCGGTGGGACGCGACCTGGACTTCGCTTTCATCTATTTGGATGACATCCTCATAGCCAGCAGTAGTCGTCAGGAGCATCTGTCCCACCTCCGTCAACTCTACGCCCGACTGAGTGAATACGATGTGACAATCAACCCGGCCAAATGCCAGTTCGGGCTCGACACCATTGACTTCCTGGGCCACAGGATTACCACAGACGGGGCAACCCCTCTGCCCGCTAAGGTAGACGCGGTCCACCATTTCCCCCGACCCAACACAATCAAAGGCCTTCAGGAATTCGTGGGTATGGTGAATTTCTACCACCACTTCCTCCCCTCAGCAGCCCAAATCATGCACCCTCTGTTCGCCCTGATGTCGGGTAAGGGCAAGGACATTACCTGGGATGAGGAGTCCGCCGCCGCTTTCATTAAAACCAAAGAAGCCTTGGCAAACGCCACGATGTTAGTGCACCCCAGAATGGACGTCCCTACCGCCCTCACAGTGGACGCATCTAACACGGCAGTCGGTGGGGTGCTGGAACAACTCATCAAGGGTCGCTGGCAACCCCTGGCGTTCTTCAGCAAACACCTACGACCACCCAAGCTCAAATACAGTGCTTTCGACCGGGAACTGTTGGCGCTATACCTGGCAATCCAGCATTTCAGGTACTTCTTAGAAGGTAGGCCCTTCACCGCGTTCACGGACCACAAACCGCTTACCTTTGAGTTCACGAAAGCATCCGACCCCTGGTCGTCCCACCAGCAGCGACATCTATCCTACATCTCCAAATACACGACGGATGTCCTGCATGTCTCGGGAAAGGACAATGTCGTGGCGGACGCTCCCTCCAGACCTAACATCCAAGCCCTGTCCCAGGGGGTAAACTATGAAGCACTGGTGGAGGTGCAGCAGGCAGACGAGGAGATCCTTAGTTACAGAACTGCAGTCTCCGGTTTGCAGCTCTAGGACCTCCCTGTAGGCCCAGGTGAGAGGACCCTACTCTGTGACATCATCACCGGCCAACCCCGCCCCGTCGTTCCAGCAGCCTGGCGGCGACGCGTTTTCAACTCCATTCACAACTTAGCGCACCCCTCCATCAGGACAACCGTCCGGATGGTAGCCAACAGGTTCGTTTGGCACGGACTCCGCAAGCAGGTCAGTGAATGGGCCGAAACGTTCATGCACTGCCAAACAGCCAAGGTGCAGCAGCACACCAAAGCTCTGCCACAGCAGTTCCACCCCACCCGCCGGCATTTCGACCACATTCATGTGGATATCGTGGGCCCCCTGCCAGTGTCGCGAGGAGCGCGGCACCTCCTGACTATCTAAGACCGGTTCACGAAGTGGCCAGAGGCAGTCCCGCTCACCGACACATCTGCCGATTTCTGCGCCTGAGCACTGATTGCAACCTGGGTAGCACGTTTCGGGGTACCGGCCCACATTACCTCCGAAAGAGGCGCCTAGTTCACCTCCAGCCTGTGGCCGGCTGTGGTCAGCCTGTTGGGAACGCAGCTACACCACACAACTGCCTACCACCCACAGTCGAACGGACTAGTGGAACGTTTCCACCGTCACCTGAAGTCGACTCTCATGGCCCGCCTCAAAGGGCCTAACTGGGTGGACGAGCTTCCCTGGGTCCTGCTCGGAATCTGCACGGCGCCTAAAGAGGATCTGCACACCTCGTCGGCCGAGTTGGTGTACGGCGCACCCCAGGTCATCCCAGGAGAGTTCATACCAGCCCCAAGGGGGCAAGAGGAAGAACCCGCAGCAGTCCTGGACAGACTACGTGACAGGCTCGGTAACCTGGCCCCCATACCCACTTCACAGCATGGGCAGAACCCGACCTGCGTACCCAGAGACCTGCAGAACTGTAAGTTTGTTTTAGTACGACGGGGCAGACATCGGGCACCGCTACAGTGGCCATACGAGGGGCCGTTTACAGTGATCAGAAACAATCAGTCCACATTCATGCTGGACATTGGGGGGAGAGAGGAGGTTTTCACAGTGAATCGACTCAAACCGGCCCATGTGGACTTGGCGCAGCCAGTCGAGATTTAGGCACCGCGGCGCAGAGGCAGACCTCCCAAACAGGGACCCAGACTGTGGACATTGGGGGGTGTATCACTGGTTCTGGGGGGGGGGTTATGTGGCGACCCACTTCCCAACGCACTCGAACCGGCTCACAAAGTGGTGCTCACCGGCATTGAGGCCGGTCCCAAAGAGGGCACCAAGTCTGCTTCACCAGCAAGGGGAAAAGCCAGCGCGCGGGACGGGACTGTGAATATAGTATTCCCGCCCGGGGAGGGTGGGAACAGGAAGGCTTTAAAGCGAGGCAGTGAAGTTTGAATAAATCTCTTTTGCAACCGCAATTCACCGACTGCGTGTCGTTATTTCAGCGCTGTGTGTAGCACACCGCTACAATATGACTGATGTTAAACTCTTACAGATCCTAGAAGAAAGAAGAAGAAACAAAATAAAATGACAAACAATGTTTGGACCAACAAAAAACATAAATTGAACTTTCAACGATTTCAACTGTGGACAACTCTCAGCTAAAGATTGAATTCAATATTATGTCTAATAGATGTTAGCACGTAATTGACAGTGGCCATCTTAAATTTATTTATAAAAATTGATCATATATTCAGAAAAAATAGATTCAAGCAAATAATATGTTACGACTTATGTTAAATTCATACAAATCTTAAAGAAAGAAAAAATGCAAGAGTCAAAGCGATGGCTATACAGATCTAGAGCATAGATTAAACTTTCAATGATTCAGCTGCAAACGATTTTCAGCTAAGGATTAAATGTTGGAGTTGCTTGCAAAATGGCAATGTTGGAGTTGCTTACACGACAGTCTTAAACTTGTTCAGAAACTTCCAAGCCTCTTCAGGAGAATCAAAACGTTTTGGACGGGTGTTAGGCGGAAAAATTATCAAACGGGCAGGATAGAGCAGAGAGGGATGACAGTTCTTCTTATAAAGTCCAGTCATCACTTCCCGATATTTAATTCTTTCTGCATAAACCTCAGGGGCAAAAGCTTGAACTATACGAAACTCCACACCGTTGTAAGTTAGCTAACCCCGCTTCCTGGCATGTTGAAGAATTGTTTTTTTAGTAGAA
Source organism: Hemitrygon akajei (assembly GCF_048418815.1). Classification (NCBI taxonomy): domain Eukaryota; kingdom Metazoa; phylum Chordata; class Chondrichthyes; order Myliobatiformes; family Dasyatidae; genus Hemitrygon; species Hemitrygon akajei. Next base: position 19,185,909 of record NC_133145.1, on the reverse strand, counting down.
AAATAATGCAAACACAGAATCACCACAGGTGGTTTCATGTCAACCGATGGCTTAGGGCGGGGGATTCAGTAAGCCCTGTCTATTGACAGAGAAGTTTTGAGTATCTCACTAAAATGTGAGTGCAACATGTTCGTAAAAAACTTTAATGGCTCATCAGTTTCCATATTTTCGGGCAAACCCAGTATACGTAAATTCATCCTTCGGCTTCTGCTTTCCAGATCACTTGTTTTCTTCTTAATTCTTGATAATTCCGAAGAAACCTCAGCAATTCTCTTTTCCATGGTAGAGAACTTTAATTCCTGTTCTTTAATCACTTGATGTATTGTCTCCTGTTGATTGTTTTGGTATCTATTTTAAGTGTTTGATATTGAGATTCCAGATTCCTCAAAGATTCCTGGACGGCTGAGACAGTTTTTTCAAGCTTTCATTAGCATTCGTCAGTTTATCAATTTTAGAGTCCACCATTCCAATTTTGGTATTAGTATCTTGCATCAAAGAAAACATTCTTTCAGGAGTATAGGTTTCTTCTATCTCCTAGTAAATTCGGTTTGTTCAGTTTCAGAAACAATTTTGCCACGTCTTAATTCCTTTCCAGTTCAGGTTCCAGCCCTTGTAATTAAATGGTAAATCCTTCACTAAGAGTAATGAATCTTCAAAGTTTAAACAGAAGTAGCAATGGAAAGTAGATTGTAAAAGGATGGAGTAAAGTCAACAAATGTCTTCCTCCATGAGCTGCCCAGAAGTGACTGTATGAGGAAAGTTTGAATGGGTTCAGACTTGATTCCCTGGAGCAGATGAGAGTGAGGGGAGATTTGACGGTATGCAAAGCTATGTGGAGTATAGATAAGGTAAATGCAAGCAGGCTTTTTTCCTGAGGTTGCGTGAGACTAGAACTAGGGTCATAAGTTAAGGGTGAAAGGTGATATATATACCCATAAGGGGAATCTGAAGGAGGTCTCTTTCACTTAGAGGGTGTTACAATTGTGGAATGAGCTGCCAGTGGAAGCTTGGATTGGTACATGGGTAGGATGGGTATGAAGAAATATGATCCAAGTGTGGGTCAATCACAAGGCAGAATAACAGTTTGTAAACCAAAACTCATTCTCAGTCCTGAAGAAGAGTCTTGGCCTGAAACATTGATGCTGCCTGACCCGCTGAGTTCCTCCAGCATTTTGTGTGTGTTGCTTTGGGTTTCCAGCATCTGCAGAATTTCTCCTGTTTGCATTACATTGTGAAGCTCATATTCTTTCATAATAAGAACTACAGTGATTTATTTAATGTAACTTGTCTTACCTGCCAGGAACAGGAGTATTGTACTTCAGCAGACCGATTGAGCTATTGCTCAAGTTCTACAGGTGATGGAGAATCTCTGAGACAAAGTTACCAATTCATCGAACAGTAGGGAGTACAATAAGAATCCAACATGCTGAGGAACTTTAGTGCAGGAATGGCAAATTCACTGGATTTTTGGGTTCGTTCGTTCATTCATTACTCTCACTCATTGCTGTGTTGTGTGACGTAGGCAATCATGGTCTTTCAAAGGATCCAGAGTACATTTATTATCCAAGCATGCATAAATTATACAACCTTGAGATGCGTCTGCTTACAGGCAACCACAAAAGAAAAAACCCAAAAGAATCCAATTTAAAAAAAAGACCAACCCCGAGCGCACATAGAAAGAGAAAAGAAAACACACAAATCATCCAAGCAATCAAAGCAATTTTAAGCTGGGTCTCAAATATTGAGAAGTCAGCTTTGTTAAAAAAAATAACGAAGACTATGCAATCTTTCTTTCTGGACAAATTCACTGAGCTCTGACAGAATATAATAATGTAATTGTCTCATACACAAAGGCTTACTTATCAAGAGCAATGTCCTTTCTGATATAAGTACTGAAAGACAGCATTTGTGGAGGAAGGAATAGACGTCAGGTCAACAACATTTCATCAGGACTGAAAAATGTCAGAGATGTAATATGTAATAGACAAGTATAGGAAAAGGGGGACTGAAAAGAGGGGGTGTCTGTGATATGGTGAATAGGTTCATCGAGCAACACAGGACAGATACAGGCCCTTTGGCCCAACCAGTCCATGCCGACCATGGTGCCTACCCATTTGGAGACATTAAACACCAAAAGGAATGATGGTGTTAAAGCAAAATGGAGATCTTAATGACACAAGTAAAGAAATTAAAGTTGGGCCTGGAAGAGGTGTAATGGGAAATAGGTGAATAATTCTCAACTGCTGTTGGTGAAAACAGGAAGACCCTGGTTACAATCTGAAATTGTTGTATTTAGTATTGAGTCTTCAATGGTGTAAAGTGGCTGATCAAAGGGAAGCTTCTATTCCTCAAGATTATGTTGAGATTTATTGGAACAAAGTAAGAAATCAAGATCAGAAAAGGAGCAACGTGGACTGAACCAAAGGGGAAAAAGCAAGGGCAAGGGTGTGTGCCTCTGATGTGTTCTCTCCTCCTACACTAACAAAGATCAGTGTCCACATCTGATTCAATGATGGCCTGTAAGAGCTGGTTCTTCTGTGAGAGACTCTCAAGTGCTTCTAAAGTGCTTGATTTAAGGAGCGAACAGGGGTGGTGTTGATGCATTATTTAGCAATCACTGCAGAAGTCTTGGTGCACTACTGAGTAGACAATACAAACCATAACATGTAACACTAATTATTTTCTAGGATAGGGGTTTCCAACTTTTATTTAATACCATGGACCAATACCATTTAGCAAGGGGTTGAGGATAATGTCAGGTTACTTCACGATAGTTGTTACCTTGTGAATACTATATCCATTCCTCCAAAAACCTTCCGTCCTTGGCTACAACCCAGATTCTTTTGAGTTAATGGTGGAGAGGAGGTCACCCTACAAACTGTTATTATTATGGTCAATCTGGCACATCCTCACCATGACTTAGTGAATAAACAGCAGAGCACCCTTTCGAACAGGCTCATTCAACTCCGCTGTCACAAGGATCGTTACAGAAAATCTTTCCGACCAAATGCAATAAGAATATACAACAGATCATCTCTGTGCAACACATCATAGTAAAATAGTCTCCGATTTATTATTTAGTATGTTATTATTGCACATCGGTAATGATTATTGTGAACTTTATTATTAGTTTAGCCTGCACACTAGAAATGAATAAAAAGTGAATACTAACATCGTATTTGCCTCCCTCGCCACTGACTCAACCTACATGTTAACCTTGTAACAGGTTAACACTTCAAGTTATAGTGATTTTACTTGCTCATTTCCCCCCCACATAGCCCTTTCTTCCCCTAATTTTCCTGTCACCACTGAATTCTACCATCAACCAGAAGGTTTTGCAGCATCAATCCCACTTTAGGGAAAAAAAATCCCACTTCATGTTTTTTTTCCTGTGTCTAGACGATTATTAAATCCAGGAACAATATTGTAGCTATAGGCCATTATAAAGTAATCAGCTGTTACTGTACGTGAGAAGCAATATGATGGCAAACCCTATTTCCGCCATTCTGCTACAAACCTTTTTACAAAGTCATACTGTGAATGCAACAGTTTAGGAATTTTCCTGGAAATTAAGAGTAGATGGCAATCTTTAGCATAACCTTCCCAAATGATCCATTTGACTTTCTGCCTGAAGTGCTTTTTGCAAATTGATACATGGATCCGGTTAATTGAGACATTGGAACCAATACATTTTGGCCCAATTAAGCAGCTGACCCAATTAGCTGAAGTTTCATAGAAATTGTTAAAAAGGTATAAAAATACAAACTACCTTTAACAAAGTAAAAAATTATGCATTTAAATTAAATAGAGAACAAATTAGAAAATTACCAAAACTACTACAGTAGTAGAAAATTATGTATTAGTTCCTAATAGTTATTGATGGAAGAATTAATGCAGTCTATGCTGCCACGTTCTATTGATTGTCTGTAAATGAACAAAATTGCACAGACAACCAGTGCAGATAATGGACTGCTGTGGCGACCCACCTTCTGCGCAGGCGAACCAGCTCACAAATAGCCAGCGCGCGGGGAGAGACATTGGTAATGTACCTCTGATGTTGTTTCCGCCTGGAGAGGGCGTGCGCTAGGGATTAAATGCCAGCGCCACGAAGTTTGAATAAACTAGTCTCGAAACGACTTACCGACTGCGTGTCGTCTCTAGCTCTGTATGTAGTACATCGCTGGTTCACGTGGGACATCACACTGGCCGCTGTGGCCCAACCAATCCTGGGGGTGGACTTCTTGTGAGCTCACAGCCTGCAGGTTGACTTGCAAGGGAAAAGACTGGTACATGCCGAGACTTTCCAGACATTCTCCCTGGGTGAGGCCAAGTTGCCGGCCCCACACCTGGGCTCCATCACGCTGTCAGACAACGAATTCACCAGAATCCTGGCGGACTTTCCATCGATTCTGGCACCGCAGTTCATGGCAGCCATGCCCAGACACGGGGTTCAGCACCACATCCCGACCAAGGGACCACCCCTCCACGCCTGCACACGAAGGCTCCCCCCGGAAAAGCTCCGCCTGGCGAAGGAGGAGTTCAAGAGGATGGAGGAATTGGGGATCGTACGGAGGTCCGACAGCCAATGGGCCTCCCCCCTGCACATGGTGCCCAAAGCAGCCAGGGGTTGGAGACCATGCGGCGACTACCGCAGACTGAACGAGGCTACAACTCCAGACCACTACCCCGTGCTGCACATACAGGACTTTGCAACAAACCTGCATGGGGCAAGAACCTTTTCCAAAGTAGACCTCGACCAGGGATACCATCAAATTCCGGTACACCCTGAAGACATCCCCAAAACAGCACTCATCACCCGGTTCGGCCTGTTCGAGTTCCTCCGAATGCCATTCGGCCTGAAGAATGCCGCACAGATGTCCCAGCGGCTAATGGATGTGGTGGGACGTGACCTGGACTTTGCGTTCATCTATTTGGACAACATCCTTATAGCCAGCAGTAGTCGTCAGGAGCATCTGTCCCACCTCCGCCAGCTCTACTCCCGCCTGAGTGATTTCGGCCTCACGATCAACCCGGCCAAATGCCAGTTCGGTCTCGATACTATTGACTTCCTGGGCCACAGGATTACCAAAGACGGGGCAACACCTCTGCCCGCCAAGGTAGACGCGATCCGACACTTTGCCCGGCCCAACACGGTCAAAGGCCTGCAGGAGTTCATTGGTATGGTGAACTTCTACCACCGTTTCCTCCCCTCAGCAGCCCGTATCATGCACCCTTTGTACACCCTGATATCAGGTAAAGGCAAGGACATTACTTGGGACGAGGAGGCCGCGACTGCTTTCATTAAAGCCAAGGAAGCCTTGGCAGATGCCGCGATGCTGGTGCACCCCAGAACGGACCTTCCGACTGCCCTCACAGTGGACGCATCCGACACAGCAGTCGGTCGGGTGCTGGAGCAGCTCATCGAGGGGTGCTGGCAACCCCTGGCGTTCTTCAGCAAGCACCTACGACCACCCGAACTCAAGTACAGTGCTTTCGACCGGGAGCTGTTGGCACTGTATCTGACAATCCGGCATTTCAGGTACTTCTTAGAAGACATGCCTTTCACCACGTTCACGGACCACAAACTGTTGACCTTCGTGTTCACAAAGGTGTCCGAACCCTGGTAGGTTCACCAGCAGCGACATCTGTCCTACATCTCCGAGTACACGACGGACATCCAGCATGTCTCGTGAAAGGTCAACATCGTGGCGGACGCACTCTCCAGACCAGCTGTCCAGGCCCTGTCCCTGGGGGTGGACTATGCAGCACTGGCGGAGGCACAGCAGGCAGACGATGAGATGCCCAGCTACAGGACCACAGTCTCGGGTTTGCAGCTGCAGGACTTTCTTGTAGGCCCAGGTGAGAGGACCCTCCTGTGCGACGTGGCTACCGGCCAACCTCGTCCCATCGTCCCGGCAGCCTGGACGCGGCGAGTTTTCGACTCCATATGCGGTTTGGCACACCCATCTATCAGGACAACCGTCCGGCTGGTCTCCAGCAAGTTCGCGTGGCACGGACTTCACAAGCAGGTCAGTGAATGGGCCAGAATGTGCACGCAGTGCCAAACAGCCAAGGTGCAGCGGCACACTAAAGCCCCGCCATAGCAGTTCGAACCCACCCACTGGAGGTTCGACCACATTCATGTGGATATCGTGGGGCCCCTACCAGTGTCCCGAGGAGTGTGGTACCTCCTAACTATGGTAGACCGGTTCACGAGGTGGCCAGAGGCGGTCCCACTCACCAACACATCTGCCAATTCCCGCGCCCGAGCACTGATTGCAACCTGGGTAGCACACTTCGGGGTACCGGCCCATATTACCTCCGACAGAGGCGCCCAGTTCACCTCCAGCCTGTGGTCAGCTGTGACCAGCCTGTTGGGAACGCAGCTACACCACACTACTGCCTACCACCCACAGTCGAACGGACTAGTGGAACGCTTCCACCGTCACTTGAAGTCAGCTCTCATGGCCCGCCTGAGAGGACCTAACTGGGTGGACGAGCTTCCCTGGGTCCAGCTTGGAATTCGCACAGCGCCCAAAGAGGATCTGCATGCCTCGTCGGCCAAGTTGATGTACAGCGCACCCCTGGCCATCCCAGGAGAGTTCATACCAGCCCCAAGGGGGCAAGAGGAAGAACCCGCAGCTGTCCTGGACAGACTACGCGAAAGGCTCGGCAACCTGGCCCCCGTACCAACTTCACAGCACGGACGGACCCCGACCCATGTACCCAAAGACCTGCAGGACTGTAAGTTTGTGTTTGTACGAAGGGGCAGACACCGGGCACCGCTACAGCGGCCATACGAGGGGCCATTCAAGGTGATCAACAACAACGGGTCCACGTACGTTCTGGACATTGGGGGTAAAGAGGAGGTTTTCACAGTGGACCGACTCAAACCAGCCCATGTGGACTTGGCACAGCCGGTCGAGATTCAGGCACCGCAATGCAGAGACAGACCTCCCAAACAGAGGCTGATCCAGACTGTGAACATTGGGGGGGTGTATCGCCGGTTCTGGGGGGGGGGGTGGTTATGTGGCGACCCACTTTCTGCGCAGGCGAACCGGCTCACAAATAGCCAGCGCATGGGGAGAGACTTTGATAATGCACCTCTGACCTCATTTCCACCCGGAAAGGGCGGGCGCTAGGGATTAAATGCAAGCGCCGCGAAGTTTGAATAAACTAGTCTGGAAACGACTTACTGACTACGTGTCGTCTCTAGCTCTGTATGTAGTATATCGCTACACTGCCTTTAAACAATGCTTTCAAACATTGCATCCTCCAAATCTTCAGTTTCATTGTAACATCCAAGATGATTGTCAATACCTTCAACTTCTTCAAAGTGCCTAACTTGTTGAAGTCATAAAATCATTTCATTTTCACTCCCAAGCATTTCAGGCATCTCCAAGCCAGAACTCTTGCAACCACAGTGAGCAATCTGTATTGTCTTACTGTTCATTTTCCGCCAACTTATCAGTCACATAAATCACTTCTTTTTGAACACAAGTGATGCTATATTCAAAAACCGTTCACTCTAAGCGAGGTGTAGTGTCTAGCGGCCACACAACCTGCACATGACTGACACTAGTTAGAAACTGTTTGGCAACAGTCTCCAGCCCCAATTGAGCAGCATAGTGTCCCAAATAAATTAGGGGAATCTCGGCTTTTTTCTCTATTTTGTTTTGTTTTAAGAGGAGTCCCATTTAAGTGGCCACCCCATTTAAACAATGGCCCAATTAACTGGAATCCACTGTATTTCTATATTTTTAGAAGTAATTGATTTTATGGGTGGATATCAAGCAGAGACCTTAGCTGCATGCAAGTAACACAGCAGGGAATTCATAAGTGTCAAGTAGTGTATGGACTATGTAAAACAGTGCAAATAACTAAAGTTATACTGAGAGCAAAAGCAATGCATATTGCCAATTGCAACAAGCATTATGATTTCAAGATGGAGAAGAAGGCTGAACATACATCAGCATATATTGGGAGATCGGCAGTGAAGAGAGCCAGCAGCTTTAAATTCCTGGGTGTTAACATATCCGTTTTCCTGTTTTGAGCATGAGACAGAGATACAATTATAAGAAAAGCATGCCAGCATCTTTACTTTCTTAGGAGTTTATGGAGGTTTGGTTTGACAGCAAACTTCTACAGATGAACTATTGAAAGTATTCTGACTGGTCGCAGCATGATTTAACGTGACAATTCAAATGCACAGGAATGTAAGATGCTTAGATTAGTGGACTAAGCCCAATATATCACAGTCACTCACATCCCTCTCCACAATCTAACACATCTATATCAGGCGCCACCTCAAAAAGGCAGCAGCCGTCATCAAAGATCCCAACCACCCAGGCCAGTTAGTAATGGGCAGGAGGTATTAAAGCTTGAAGCCCCACACCACCAGGTTCAAGAACAGCGACTTCCTTTCAACCATTTATTTCTTGGAACAACCACCAAAATCCTAACCACGATAGTTTACCAACAATATGACCTTTTTGACTACTTTCCACTAAAATTGAGCTTTTCTTGTAAAAAGAAAATGTGTATCATGAATGTTGTGTTCATGTTTTTCTTGTGGATGCTACTTACCTGATGCAATGAGGCTGTAAAGCTGCTGTATACATATACACACACACATATATATATACATACATACATGTACTTGTGTACATGACAATAACCTTAGCTTTGACTTTGATGACTTGCAGCTTTTTAATTGCAAGATGAATATAACAACATTGAAAATTTGGCAAAAAGCTAAACTACTGTCTGCTTGATGAACTTTAATGCTTTATTCTGAGGGATTCATTGCCTTAATTTCTGCCTTACTTCATTTTCAGATTTATTTATTTATTTAGAGGCATATAGGCCTTTCTGGTCCATCAAACCATGCTACTCAGCAACCCACTAATTTTACCCATAAGCTGATCACAGGGCGATTTACAATGACCAATTAAACTACTAACCGGTACATCTTTGGAATGTGGGAAACAACTGGAGGAAACCAACGCACACAAAAGAAGGAACTTACAGAGGATGCTGGAATTGAACTTCGAACTCCGCTACCCTTAGCTGTAATAACTATGCTACGGTGGTGCGCCAGTTGTGTACATTCATTCCCAAAAGTCACTGGACTAATTAAAGATCACTATTTCCGATCTTTCCCACTAAGTGTTTTATCCTGGTTGATGCAATGAGTGGGAGTGGAAAATGAGGACCCGCTGAAAAGTTCAGAACCAACCTCCACCCATAAAAAGACTCTAAACATACGTATGGGACTAGTTCTAAAGTTGACTCTAATTATCCTGTTAGACAACCCATATTAAATCAGTGCTTTGCAGCAGCTGGATTCAGGATAAACGTATCATTTTTCTGGATGAAAACAGAAAATAGAAGTAGAAAAATCCCTCAGGGAAAATGGTCAAGTACTGCACTACCTATTCTCTTGCACTGAAGAGCAGATGAGGTCCAAATGGATTCTTCTAAGAGGCAGACTAGCAACCACTGAGCAACATTCAGATAAAGCTAGATGAATCTATATAATTTTAATGTAACCTCTATAAGTCTGAGATCTTTAAAATTCTCACTTTTTGTAAAAAGTTACCTTAGCTTTTACTCCTGTTTTCTGAACAATCAAATTAAATGTAGGATACAGTGCCTATAAAAAGTATTCACCCCCAATGTTTTACAACATTGAATCACAATAGATTTATTTTGGCTTTTTCGACACTGGTCACCAGAAAAAGACTCTTACATGTCAAAGTGAAAACAGATTTTGACAAAGTGATCTACATTAATAACAAAAATAAAACACGAAATAATTAATTGCATAAGTATTCACACCCTTTGATATGACACACCAAATCATCACTGATGCAGTTTTAGAAGTCATATAATCAGTTAAACAGAGATCTGTTTTGGAGACCCGTGTGCAGTCAAGGTGCTACAAGTGATTGTAGTAAGAAAAAACCTGTATCTGGAAGGTCCAACTGCTGGTGAGTCAGTATCCTGGCAAAAACTACACCATGAAGACAAAAGAACACTCCAAGCAAGTTCGTAAAAGGTTACTGAAAAGCACAAGTCAGGAGGAGATGGATACAATAAAAATTCCAAGTGTGAAGTGGTTCATTTTGGTAGGTCAAATATGATGGCAGAATATAGTATTAATGGTAAAACTCTTGGCAGTGTGGAGGATCAGAGGGATCTTGGGGTCTGAGTCCATAGGACACTCAAAGCAGCTGCACGGGTTGACTCTGTGGTTAAAAAGGCATACGGTGTATTGGCCTTCATCAAACGTGGAATTCAATTTAGGATCCGAGAGGTAATGTTACAGCTATATTGGACCCTGGTCAGACCCCACGTGGAGTACTGTGCTCTGTTCTGGTCGCCTCACTACCGGAAGGATGTGGAAGCCATAACAAGAGTGCAGAGGAGATTTACAAGGATGTTGCCTGGATTGGGGAGCATACCTTATGAGAATAGGTTGAGTGAACTTGGCCTTTTCTCCTTGGAGCGAAGGAGGATGAGAGGTGACCTGATAGAGGTGTGTAAGATGATGAGAGGCATTGATCGTGTGGATAGTCAGAGGCTTTTTCCCAGGGCTGAAATGGTTGCCAAGAAGAGGACACAGGTTTAAGGTGCTGGGGAGTAGGTACAGAGGAGGTCAGCGGTAATTCTTTTACTCAGAGAGTGGTGAGTGCATGGAATGGGCTGCCAGCAACAGTGGTGGAGGCGGATACAATAGAGTCTTTTAAGAGACTTTTGGATAGGTACATGGAGCTTAGAAAAATAGAGGGCTATATGTAAGCCTAGTTATTTCTAAGGTAGGGACACATTTGGCACAATTTTGTGGGCCGAAGGGCCTGTATTATGCTGTAGGTCTTCTATGCTTTCTATGTTTTTTTCCAAGCCACTGAATATTCCTTGGTGTACAGTTAATTCAATCATCAAGAAATGGAAAAAATATGGCACAGCTGTAAATCTGCCTAGAGCAGGCCGTCCTCAAAAACTGAGTGACTGTGCAAGAAGGGGACTAGTGAGGGAGGCCCCCAAGAGACTTATAACAACTTTGGAGGAGTTTTGGTTCAGATGGGAGAGACTGCACATCCAACTGCTGCCTGGGTGTTTCAGTAGTCGCAGCTTTATGGGAGAGTGGCAAAGAGAAAGCCAGTGTTGAAAAAAACTCACATGAAATTTCAGCTAGAGTTTGCCAGAAGGCATGTGGGAGATTGAAGTCAGCTGGAAGAAGGTTCTATGGTCTAATGAAATCAAAATTGTGCTTTTTGGCCATCAGACTAAAGGCTATGTTTGGCATAAGCCAAACATCGCACATCGTCAAAAACACACCATCCTACCGTGAAGCATGGTGAGGACTGCATCATGCTGTAGGGATGCTACACTGCAGCAATCCCTGGAAGGCTTGTGAAGGTGGAGGGTAAAGTGAAAGCAGCAAAATACAGGAATATCCTGGAGGAAAGCCCAATGCCGTTTGCAAGAGAACTGCAACTTGGAAAAGATTTGTTCTCCAGCAAGACAATGACCCCAAGCATAAAGCCAAAGTTACACAGAGATGGCTTAAAAATAACAAAGCCAATGTTCTGGAGTGGCCAAGTCAGAGTCCAGACCTCAATCCAATTTAGAATTGTGGCTAGATTTGGAAAGGGCTGTTCACTCACAATCTGACAGAGCTTGAACAGTTTTGGAAAGAAAAAAATTGCAGAGACCTATCCAGACAGGCCTGAGCTGCAAATACACGGAACACTGGGCGGATCTTCATTGATGATGGTAGGAATAATCTATATGAAACCTTGTTGGTAGCCTTCTCCACGATAAATGGTCCCTTGTGGCATTATGCCAACTTGTGGCTCTCAACTTTCAAGGGAAGATCCCTAGATGCCAGCCATATTTTCTCCCTGGTATGAGAGGCCTTGCCTGTCAGCAGAGCCAATCAGTCTGCCAGGCATGTTGTTTCTCAGTGTGCAGCAGAAAAGCCCTGGCCCATCTCTATGTGCGCTTGTAGCATTGGACCAACTGTTCAGCAGCAGGAACTCCCATGTCAGGGAAGAGTGGTGGCAGGAATCGCTCCTGACATGCCAATGGAGATCGTTGTGGGCAATCTCTGCCCAAAAAATTTGGGAGCTCCAGGACGAATGTTTGGAAGAGGCAAGGCAGCACAAGGTTGTCTCCAACTGCTGATTCACTCTGTCAGTCTGACTGTTAGACGAGGTTGGAAACCAGATGAAAGGCTGGCTGTGACTCCCACAAGAGAACAGAAGGCCTTCCAAAAACAGGACATGGAGTGTGGACCTTGGTCAGACACTGTGTCCTGGGGGAAACCATGCAAACTGAATACTGCTGAACCATGAAGGTGGCAGTCTCATGCGCCAAAGCAAACTTAGGGAGAGCAATGAAATGGGCAGCCTTGGTGAATCAATTCACAACTATCAGAACAATAGCGTTCCCATCAGACGGGGCAGACCCGTGAAGAAATTCACCAAGAGGTGGAACCAGCAGTGCTGAGGCACAGGCTGTGGACATAGAAGACACACGGTGTACTGGCGTGATGTCTTATTCTGGGCATAAGTGGTGTTACGTAACCTCGTAACCAGGTAACTTACCAGCAAAGATAGCGGGATCAGCTGAGTCGGATGCTACTATTTTCAAATGTTTTTATTTATAAAGGGGCACAAACGTATGGTTAATACAAAACATTCAGATCATATACATCGTCAAAACTCAATCTAAAACACAGGTATAGTAATAATCAATCAGAAATAAGCTCTATCATTGTCTAGGGGATAATACTGAGTCCAATTGAAATATAAAGAGTCACTCAGAAGTCTGCTGGCTTTTCCCTTTTGGGAACCGCTGGGGTTTCACGTTGTGTAGAGAGGGAGATGGTTGAGAAAGGATAAACACTTGCCCGTTGTCTTTACAGAGCAAATCCTTGGAATCAGGGGAGCAGGCTTCCCCGTTGTTAGTTAAAAGCAGTCTTCCTTTGGTTCCAGCCACAGATTCAAAATTCGGAATCTAACGCACGTGGCTTCCTTCAAAATGGCTTCCCGCTCCCACGGGAATCGGTATCGTGCTTCCTTGGTGTCTCCTTGGTGCGTCTGAGGGTTGTCCCCCCCTCAGACCCTCCTTTATACTTCTTCACGGGATCGCAGGTGTCAATCGGGTTGCAGGTGATGCGATCTCTCTCTCAACCAGCCCACTTTGCCCGAGGGCTTTTCACGTGGTCTCCATGAGACAATAGTCAATGTCGCCTTTATTCTGCTTCTCGGGAGAATGTGGTCTTCCGCACGTCTCCCTCTCTCTCTCCCATTTCCTGTGTCTATTCAGCACGTCTCTCCCCCTCTTGGGTCAGTTGACCCCCCCTTGACTAGGGCTCTTGCGATTCTCACAAAGGAGGGGGCCGAGGTCATAACACCTCCCCCCATAGCAGGTTTTTTACCAGCGGTTAAAAACAGGTTGGTACAGGACTTTCTTTTGTGAATCTACAAACTACACAAGCTTTTCTCTTCACAGAGTACTACTGTTATACATTCAAGTCAGTATCTAAACAGGTAACAAGTACAGTGCCCCTTTCTTTAATACCTTAACCTCATGTGCCATACTAAAGTCTGGTAGCATCAAACTTCAGCTCAATAACCACCTTATTTATTTGCTTTCTTCAGCAACATAACTAAGGAGGTGTGAGCTTAGGTGCATCTACAAATGTTTATACAAATACTAATCGTTTCGGTCGTGGTATTTCACCGGCAGGTCTCCCAAGGGGTGGTCTTTATTATTCACAGGCTTTGGTGCGAACCCGTACAACCGGCGTTGTGATTTACAAAGGGCATTTCTATTACCCATCGCCTTTTCCTGGTGAGTCCCTCCATGGGGACTGCGAGTAATTTGGCAAGGTACTCTCCCGCCTTTCCTTCCCACAAGGGTTATTCTCTTAACTCCGCATCCACCCAGGTAGTTAGCCCTTCTGCCAAGACCATACAGGCTGATGTGTTTCAGGGCGAACCTTTCCCCCTGACCGCATTTAAATTTCGGCTTCCTCGCAGCGCTTTCTTGAATAACAATAGCGTGTGAGGCACCTTTACATTCCAAATCAACCCGTAATCGGTGCGTAGGCATCATTTTAGACTTTAACCTTTTTCCCTTCGAGTTGGGAACTACAGATTTACCGTTCTCCCCCACAACAACAGTTATCTCCCCATTCATAAACTCCACATTAACTCTGAACACTCCCCTCAGCACAACCCTCTGGGGACTCGCACTCCCCAAGGTTAACCCTTTCTTCCCCGAACCAAGCCTATCTGATCCAAAAGGACGGCCGTCTCGTCCAGCTGAGTCAAATACCTCAGCTTTTTCCTGAGCTCCGTGACTAGGTTCAGCACCACGTGCATCCCCATCTTGGACACACTCAAACGGGACATTGGCCTCTTCCAGGCTTTCAACACCCGTACCTTTTTCAAATTCTAACGTCCCCCGATCCTTCCAGTTACTCTCTAGGCAGCCCCCCGTTGGGGAAGGCGCAACCCTGCGAGCTGAAACAACCTCCTCGGCCATTTCAGCTGACTTCTCCACAGCAAGGATACCCTTCCTCTCTAAGACTGCCCTCATTTCACTCTCGGGACCATCGGGAACACCTTTAGAACTCTCAACTTCTCCAAACAATTCTGCCAAACCAGACAGATCAACCATGTCCAACTCTGGACTTTTTAACAGCTTTATCCGTTTCTCATCTTTATTTCCTACCTCTAGGACCTTTCTCTTCACTAAGGGGAGGGCTATCTCCTCGCCCTTACCCCCTTTCACTTTACTACTTTCTGTTTTACCACCCTCGGAACCCGCGTGGTATAGGGACAGTAAAAACGCCTGGGCCAATTTCAAACTGCGCGCTGTCCCAGCCGCCGCTCTCGACAGGCTGCGAGTGTCCGCGCATGCAGGATAGCTCGGGGACTCCATGGGCGGGGCCTCAACTATCAGGGCGGTTCCCATCTTCCCACCCGCAAGGTCATTACCCAAAAGGAGGTCCACGCCTTCCCCCGGCAACTCCGGCAGGACTCCTAGTTCCACAGGTCCCGACACCAACTCGCAATCGAGAAGGACCCTATGCAAAGGCACTACTTCGATCCAATTCCCTAGGCCTCTCAGGGCTACCTCACCCGTCGGAGGTCCGAAGGGTAATACGTTACGGCTAATTAATGATAGCTCCGCCCCCGTGTCTCTCCAAATTCATACGGGGATGGGGGGGTCCCCTTCCTTCAAAGACACGGTTCCTTCGGAACTAAATGTCTCCCGCCCCTCCTGTATTCCATCTACCTGGGGCCCTCTTGTTGATTTCCTGATTACCACTGCACGCCCGATAGGGATCGCTGCTCTCTCCCTCTCTGGCTCCTTTCTCGGAGCAAAGCATTTTGATGCGATATGACCCACCTTCCCACAATTAAAGCAGGTTAAACCAGGGGGTCTCCAGGTTTCCTGTCTGTTATCCTCACTTTTTCTGCTAGCTCCCGGCGGGATCTCCGCCTCAGCTGGCGGGCTTTCCCTGCCGTTCCAACGGTCTCTCGGGTAACTTTTTGGCAAGGAAAACTTTGGCTTGTGGGTTAGGGCATATTCATCTGCGAACCTAGCAAGTTCTGAGATGGACTGATTCGTCCTCTCATTTAAATACACCCGGATCTCTTCCGGAACACAACCTTTAACTTCCTCAACCAAAAATAACTCCCTGATACGCCCATAATTCTCGGCCACCTTTTCCGCGGTGCACCAGCGATCCAAGAGCACACCCTTCTCGTGGGCTAGCTCGGTATATGTTTGATTCCACCCTTTCCTTAAATTTCGGAACCTTTGTCTATACGCCTCAGGTACTAACTCGTAACCTCGGAGAATGGCCTCCTTTACTTGATCATAATTCCCTTCCCTTTCTGGGGGCAGCGCGGCATATACCCGCTGTGCTTTCCCTTGTAACACACTTTGTAACAACGCCACCCACTGCTCTCTGGGCCACTTCTGATTCACTGCCACCTTCTCAAAAAGCAAGAAATAACTATCAACATCCGTCTCCTCGAACGGAGGGACCAACCTCAACGCCCGACTAACATCAAACCCTTCCTCTCTCTCTTGCCCTTGAGCTCTTCGCTCTTGCTTTCACCTGTCCAGCTCCAATTCATGGCTCCTTTGTTTCTCTTTCTCTTCTGCTTCTGCTTCTACTTCTAGCTGCTTTAGCTGGAGCTCATGACCCTGTTTCATCTCTAATTCCTTTAGTTTGAACACCTGCTCCCTTTCCTTTTCCTTTTCAGCTCGTTCCTCAGCCTTTTCCTTTGCAGCTCGTTCTGCAGCCTTTTCAGCTGCTTCTAGCTGCTTTACTTTAAGATCATGGTCCAACCTTGCTTTCTCCAACTCTGCCTGATCTGTCCCACTTGCTAATCTCTTTTCGGGGATATTTTCCAAATCCTCAGCTGCAAACACCTTCTTCCCAACGTAATACTGTTGTATGACCCTTCGCACTTCCTGCTTTTTCATTGCTGGCTTCACCGCTGTGAGGTCTAACGCCTGCGCCAAATTTACCAAGTCTGATTTTGTAGCCTTCCCTAGCGCCTCTACCGTCGGGTTTCTCATAAATTCATCCACATCCATCTTTGCTGGTTTCCCGTCTGGCTACCTGCGTAACCAGATTTAAGTTTGGACTTACAGCCCGATTCACTGACCCTCCCCTTTGGTTTCAAATCCGGGACGAGAACCCCACTTGTTACGTAACCTCGTAACCAGGTAACTTACCAGCAAAGATAGCGGGATCAGCTGAGTCGGATGCTACTATTTTCAAATGTTTTTATTTATAAAGGGGCACAAACGTATGGTTAATACAAAACATTCAGATCATATACATCGTCAAAACTCAATCTAAAACACAGGTATAGTAATAATCAATCAGAAATAAGCTCTATCGTTGTCTAGGGGATAATACTGAGTCCAATTGAAATATAAAGAGTCACTCAGAAGTCTGCTGGCTTTTCCCTTTTGGGAACCGCTGGGGTTTCACGTTGTGGAGAGAGAGAGATGGTTGAGAAAGGATAAACACTTGCCCGTTGTCTTTACAGAGCAAATCCTTGGAATCAGGGGAGCAGGCTTCCCCGTTGTTAGTTAAAAGCAGTCTTCCTTTGGTTCCAGCCACAGATTCAAAATTCGGAATCTAACGCACGTGGCTTCCTTCAAAATGGCTTCCTGCTCCCACGGGAATCGGTATCGTGCTTCCTTGGTGTCTCCTTGGTGCGTCTGAGGGTTGTCCCCCCCCCCCTCAGACCCTCCTTTATACTTCTTCACGGGATCGCAGGTGTCAATCAGGTTACAGGTGATGCGATCTCTCTCTCAACCAGCCCACTTTGCCCGAGGGCTTTTCACGTGGTCTCCATGAGACAATAGTCAATGTCGCCTTTATTCTGCTTCTCGGGAGAACGTGGTCTTCCGCACGTCTCCCTCTCTCTCTCCCATTTCCTGTGTCTATTCAGCACGTCTCTCCCCCTCTTGGGTCAGTTGACCCCCCCTTGACTAGGGCTCTTGCGATTCTCACAAAGGAGGGGGCCAAGGTCATAACAGTGGGAAGTCGTGGACATACTGGGCACCAGAATCGCCTCTTGACAAATTTCAGGGTCCATTGTATTCCTGGATGGCCCCTTTCCAACATTCTGGGTGCACTATGGCAGGGACAAACAGCCAGCAGGGAGATCCCCTATCCGGGCCTGAATCCAATTTTTCAGCAGCCCTCACCTCTCCCTCTTTTCCCCCATTACTGGAGTACCAATGCACCAATGAGGAAGGATGGGCTCTGGATCGGCATTGTCCTCCGATACATCGAACTGAAAAGATCGTTGGCCTTGGTATTCCTGCTGCCAGGATGATAGGTGAGAGAGAAGTTAAACCAGGTGAAGAAGAGAGCCCAAGGGGCTTGACGGAAGTTGAGTCTCTTAGCATCCTGAATGAAGGAGAGGTTCTTGTGCTCTGCCCCCTCCAGCCACTGTCGCCTTGTTTCAGGGCCTCCTTGACAGCCAGAAGTTCTCAGTTCCCAACATTGTAGTTACACTCAGCCAGTCATGCGACAGGCAGGAAAGACACAGGGGCACAGCCAGCTATTCGCAGAAGAGCGCTGGGAGAGTACAGCTCCAATGCCGACATCGGATGCCTCAACAATGAATGGCCGGGGTGGGTCTGGGCATTGCAGCATCGGGGCAGTGGTGAGGCATTGCTTTAGTTCCGAGAATGCTTAGTCTGCTTCACTCGTCCAATCCTGCAGCGGTCTCCTTAGTGAGTGCTTTATGGGGGGCCGTGATAGAACCAAAGTATCTGATGAAGCAGCAATAAATTCCTGCAAATCCCCATGAAGTGACTCAACTCTTTGACGTCCATGGTTTCAGCCACCCTGAATGTTACACGGGTCATTTGAACACTGGAAGGGATGGGGATATAACATACTCTATGTAGCCCAAAAATGACACCTGCTCTTTAAGAACTCACACTTCTCTGGCTTGACATAAAGGTTACTCTTGAGGAGCTGTCTAAGAACCCTATGGACATGCTGGACATTCGTCTGGCAAGATCAGAATGTCAATCAAAATCACAAAACAAATTGAGTCAACATGTCCCTGAACACATCATTGAACAGGGCCTACAAAACAGCAGGGGTGTTGGCCAGACCAAAGGGCATCGCATATACTTATAGTGGCCAGTGGAGGTGTTGAATGCTGTCTTCCACTCGTCCCCTTCTCGGGTATGAACATTGTTATAAGCATTGTGCAGATCTATCTTGGAAAATATGGTTGCTCCCTGGAGATGTTTGAATGCGAAGGCAAACAGGGGAAGAGGGTGTCGGCTTTTCACTGTGATGCTGTTCAGGGGCAGATAATCAATGCAAGGGTGGAGCTTGCCACCCTTGCTCACAAAAAGAAGAAGCCCAATCCTGCTGGTGAGGTTGATAGACAGATAAACCCCAAGGCCAATTCCTCTTTGATGTACTCTTTCAGGGCCACCATTTCAGGATGAGAGAGGATAAAGAGCCGGCCCCAGGGAAGACTAGAACCGGGTAAGAGGTCAAGGGCAGAGTTGTATGGATGGTTTAGGAGGCAGGAAGGTGGCATTCTTTTTACTGAAAGTTGACACAACAGGGGATTCACCGATGATGCTCATGCTGGACCCAGACAAGTAGTCAGGCAAGCCAGTCCCCTCTCTTGAACTGCCTTTAGGGACCAATCAAGCCATGGGCTGAGTTGAGATAACCAGGGAAGGCCAAACACCAGTGGCAGATCAGGTGACTCAACAAGATAGAAGGATAGCTGTTTACTATGGTTGCCTTCTAGCACCAAGTTGGAAGGGTTCTGTGAAAGGTGGATCTTGCTGGTGCCCAGAGACTGACTATCCAGGGCCTTGACGTCGATGTTTTCTCTCAACTGCTGAATTGAAACTCTCCATTTTTGAGCGAGAAGCTCATGGGTCAATGACCCCCACAACAGGAACCTGGGAGTATCGCATAATTAGAGGAAGATGTTTGCTAAGAAAATTGACCCATCAGAACTCTCCTTCCTGCTGACAAGTATCCTTTTTTACTGGATGCTTGGGACATGGTCCTTAATTGTTCTGGATCTCCACAATAGAGGCAGGAACCTGTTCTCCTGCATCAATCTTGCTCCTCCTGAGATAGGTGCATGCACCTCACCTGCATTGTCTTCTTGATGGACTGGGTACTGGGTGATGAGGAAGAGGGTGAAGACAGATGGTGATCCAAAGAGTATGAAGCTCAAGATATTCTTTCCCTGCGCCACTCAGTTGCCTGGTTGTCAACTTGGATGGCCAGATTATCAGGTCATCCAGGCTTTCCTGCTCATCGTACACTGTAATCTCATACTGGACCTCTGCATTCAGTCCCCACTGGAAGGCAGTGATGAGGGATCTCTCATTCCACCCCATCTCCACCACAAACATGCAGAACTTTACTGCATAGTACCCCACTGTCCCTTTACCTAGCCACAAGTCCAGGCGTTGGTGGGCAGTGTCATGACCCCATACAGGAAAGTTAAAAACATACTTGACTCAACAACAAATCGTTGAAATGACTGGGCTGCAGGGGAGTCTTGTTCCCATAGAGCATTGAACAGGATGAGTGGGGGTGCATCTAAAACAGGGAGTCCCAACCTTTCTCATGCCATTGAACTGACCAGCTCACAACGGGTAATAAAATTCCTGCAGCCGTCAGTGTGACCAGAGACAGACAGACATACTTTATTGATCCTGAGGGAAATTGGGTTTTGTTACAGTCGCACCAACCAAGTCGCACTATCTACCAGGTAGAGGAATACTTGGTCTGGTCCATACACAGTTACGGGATTCAGAGCATTAGTGGCCGAGGTTGGTGAGATTGTTGTAGAGGTGGATCTGGGAGATGCTGGAAGTGGGACTGACATGGCTAAAGGTTGTTAAGGAGTGGTAGTGACTGTCACCTGATCTGGTCGTAAACTGTGGTTGTAAAAGTAGTAATAGCTGCCACCTGATTCCGGTTGTCTGCAGTGAGTTACCATACCGTCCCTGTAAGGGCTGACACTGGTTCTTCCAGCTGGGACTGGGCTCGGAGCTCTGAAAGCAGTGTGAGACACATCAGCCAATCCAGTTTCTACTGATTTTAGTTTCTCCTCTACAAACTTCGGTTTGGACTGGGTCCAATTTCTTTGGTTAAGACTTGCTGGCAGTTTGTAGAGGACAGTTTCAGAGGAACCATCCTGGTCATCACAAAGAAGACACGTGGTGCCTCTAATTTCTTAGAAGTCTGCATAAATTTAGTAAAAATCTCTGACAATCTATAGATGCAGAGTGGAGAGTATCTTATCAGACTCCTGAACTGGCATTGATAACTTCACTCACCACAACTCTGAAGTGATTCTACGACCTACACACATATTCAAGGAATCTTTACAACTCGTGTTCTCAGAATTGTTGTTTAGTTGCAGTTTGTTATTTTTGCACATTGGTAGTTTGTCTGTTTATGTAAAGTTTTTCTTAAAATTCTGTTGTATTTCATTTTTTCCCCTTTAAATGCCTGCAAGAAAATGAATTTCACAGCAGTACAGTATATGGTAGTGTACAGGATATGTACTTTGATAATAAATTTGAACTTTGATCTTTGAACTAATGGAAAATCCTAACAGGATGTGCGGTCATGGCCCAAGTGTGGAGAGAGAGAGAAAGAAACTGAAGCAGATCAGAAGTTCACTGACTTTAATGGGAACTGTGCAGAAAATAAAGGGAAAAAAGCAATAAACACTAGGCTAACAGGGTCTTCAACTAGAACTGCTGAACTAAAGATTATGTTGCTACAGCGGCTTGGCCATAATAGCTGAATACTAAATAAATATTGCTCTTTAACACCCTCAGGTGAACCAGTACTCTACTTTCCGGGAACCAGGACAATGGAAAGGAGGAAGGGTAGATATTCAAACAACAACACACACAAAATGCTGGTGGAACACAGCAGGCCAGGCAGCATCTATAGGGAGAAGCACTGTCGACGTTTTGGGCCGAGACCCTTCGTCAGGACTAACTGAAAGGAAAGATGGTAAGAGATTTGAAAGTAGTGGGGGGAGGGGGAAATGCGAAATGATAGGAGAAGACTGGAGGGGGTGGGATGAAGCTAAGAGCTGGAAAGGTGATTGGCGAACGTGATACAGAGTTGGAGAAGGGAAAGGATCATGGGACGGGAGGCCTCAGGAGAAAGAAAGGGGGGGAGCACCAGAGGGAGATGGAGAACAGGCAAACAACTAAATATGTCAGGAATGGGGTAAGAAGGGGAGGAGAGGCATTAACGGAAGTTAGAGAAGTCAATGTTCATGCCATCAGGTTGGAGGCTACCCAGCCGGTATATAAGGTGTTGTTCCTCCAACCTGAGTTTGGATTCATTTTGACAATAGAAGAGGCCATGGATAAACATTTCAGAATGGGAATGGGACGTGGAATTAAAATGTGTGGCCACTGGGAGATCCTGCTTTTTCTGGCGGACCGAGCATAGGTGTTCAGCGAAACGGTCTCCCAGTCTGCGTCAGGTCTCACCAATATATAAAAGGCCACACTGGGAGCACCGGGCGCAGTATACCACACCAGCCAACTCACAGATGAAGTGTCGCCTCACCTGGAAGGACTGTCTGGGGCCCTGAATGGTGGTGAGGGAGGAAGTGTAAGGGCAGGTGTAGCACTTGTTCCGTTTACAAGGATAAGTGCCAGGAGGGAGATCGGTGGGAAGGGATGGGGGGGACGAGTGGACAAGGGAGTCGCGTAGGGAGCGATCCCTGCGGAAAGCAAAAAGAAGGGGGGAGGGAAATATGTGTTTGGTAGTGGGATCCCGTTGGAGGTGGCGGAAGTTACGGAGAATTATACGTTGGACCTGGAGGCTGGTGGGGTTGTAGGTAAGGACAAGGGGAACCCTATCCCGAGTGGGGTGGATATTCCTCTGTTTTTGGTCAAGACTGGAACGAGAGGAAAGCAGTTAAATACCACCACAACAAAACACTAATTAGCTGGAACATGCATTCCTATGAGTGTGATTGCTGAACCTGTAACACATCCCAGCTGTGAGGGTGCACACGCCCCACGGTTATGATAAAATCCTTCTTTTAGGGATCAGGTTTTATAGAGTTACGTCAGATTGTGAGAGTAAACAGCTTCTGGACATCAGACAGGTTAGAATAAGCAGAAGATGCTAATTACATTTTCACCCGATTGACTCAGTTGTCTGAACCTGATTTAGTAAGAAAGGACAAGGGAAAATCAGGGTGATCTTGAGGGGATCTCGAAATCTGGGTCAAGTCAAGTCAAGTCACTTTTTATTGTCATTTCGACCATAACTGCTGGTACAGTACACAGTAAAAACAAGACAACATTTTTCAGGATCATGGTGTTATATGAAACAGTGCAAAAACTACACTGAATTATGTAAAGAACAACACAGAAAAAAACTACACTAGACTACAGACCTACCCAGGACTGCATAAAGTGCACAAAACAGTGCAGGCATTACAATAATAAACAGGACAATAGGGCAGTAAGTTGGTGTCAGTCCAGGCTCTGGGTATTGAGGAGTCTGATAGCTTGGGGGAAGAAACTGTTATATAGTCTGGTCATGAGAGACTGAATGCTATGATGTCTTTTCCTAGACGGCAGGAGGGAGAAGAGTTTGTATGAGGGGTGCGTGGGGTCCTTCGTAATGCTGTTTCCTTTGCAGATGCTGCGTGTAGTGAAAATGTCCGTAATGGCGGGAAGAGAGACCCCAATGATCTTCTCAGCTGACCTCACTATCCACTGCAGTGTCTTGCGATCCAAGATGGTGCAATTTCCAAACCAGGCAGTGATGTAGCTGCTCAGGATGCTCTCAATAGAACCCCTGTAGAATGTAATGAGGATGGGGGGTGAAAGATGGACTTTCCTCAGACTTCGCAGAAAGTAAAGACACTGCTGGGCTTTCTTTGCTATGGAGCTGGTGTTGAGGGACTGTGGTGAACTAGATATACCTGTCTGACTGCTCCTGTGGCTCCACCCAAGACCCTGCTGACTACCCCTGTGGCTCCTCCCACAGACCCCTGTATAAAGGCGACTGTGGCCTGCTGCTCTCCCTCATTTTCCCCAGGATGTAGTGTTGTTCTTCAGTCAATAAAAGCCGATATCTCACTTCCTAAGTCTCGGCGTGAGTTATTGATGGTGCATCAATTTTATTGACTGAAAGTTACAACATGGAAACCGCTTTACGCCCAGAACGCCTAGACTTGGACCCCCGAGACCCTGGAGCAGCTCTTGCCTTTGAACACTGGCTGGTGTGCTTCCAATCGTACTTAGAGGAGGTTCGTGCCACCGATTCGGCTGTTGGGCACAAACTTCTCTTCTCGAGGGTCGCCCCAAAAGTTTATTCGTTCATCAGGGACATATCCACCTACGAGGAGGCGCTTGCCGCCCTCCGAAGACAGTACCTGCGGCCAGTAAATCCAGTTTATGCACGGCACCGCTTGGCCACGCGAAAACAGCGGCCTACGGAGTCGACTGCTGAATTCCTCAGCGAGCTACAGATACTCGCGCGGGACTGTGACTGCAAAGCGCTCACAGCGGAACAGCATAAGGAACTCTTGGTCCGAGACGCTTTTGTGACTGGGGTTCGGTCAGTGTGTATCCGCCAGCGGCTGCTGGAAAAAGCTGATCTTACCTTACGCTCTGCGATAGAGACGGCCAGTTCGATAGAGGCTGCGCAACTGTACGCCGAAGAAGTCCAGCCGCGCGATTCCCCGGTTCCGAGCGAATTCGCCAACGCCGCTGCCAGTCGCGGTATCTCAAACCCCACGAATTCGCCAGGTATGAAACTCTGTTACTTTTGTGGGCTTCGGAAACATGCCCGGGAAAGCTGTCCGGCGCGCGAAACGACGTGTTCCAGCTGCGGGAAGAAGGGCCATTTCGCCAAGGTCTGTAAATCTAAACCGCGCCCGGGGTCGAGCAGCGCTGCGTCTGAGACCTGGGGGCCGCCATTTTGCATGACCGGATGTGGACAACCATCTTTGCCGGCGTCACCTGGCCCCGCCCCTACCTACCCGTGTGCGAATTGGGAGCCGCCATCTTGCATGCCCGGATGTGAGCGGCCATCTTTGCCGGCGTCACCTGGCCCCGCCCTCGACACGCCCAGTTCAACGCTGGCTTCCGTGACCCTCGATCAAAGCGCTCCGCACCAGCTCGCAAGGTCGATGATGGACATCCTGGTGGAGGGGCACAGGACTAGCTGCCTGTTTGACACGGGCAGCACTGAGAGTTTTATTGACCCGGCCACAGTGAAACGCTGCGGACTCGTTACACGGCCGGTCCGTCAGAAGATCACCTTGGCTTCAGGGTCGCATTCCACAGACATCCGGGTGGGTTGTGTAGCGACATTGGTGGTGCAGGGCACAGAGTATCAGAACTTTGCGTTCCTGGTCATGCCTCGACTGTGCGCACCTGTGCTATTGGGGCTGGACTTCCAGAGCCATCTCGAAAGTGTGACTATGGCATATGACGGGCCCCACCCACCACTCACTGTCAGGAATCCTCAGTTTGGTGGGACTTCGCCATATACTCCGTTACCACACGCACATACACCCCGAACCCCACATCCCGCCCAGCACCATGCCGATAGCTGTGCTGCTGACACTATTTGCAACCTCTCCACCCTCAAGATCCCTCCCCCATCGCTGTTCACCAACCTGACCCCCGACTGTAAACCTGTGGCAACTAAAAGTAGGAGGTACAGTGCGGGGGACAGGGCCTTTATTCATTCAGAGGTGCAGCGGCTGCTCAGGGAGGGGATCATTGAGCCAAGCACAAGCCCATGGCGGTCCCAGGTGGTCGTTGTTCGGACTGGGCAGAAAAATAGGATGGTTGTGGACTACAGCCAGACCATCAATAGATTCACGCAGCTTGACGCGTACCCCCTACCCCGCATCGCGGATATGGTCAACCAGATAGCTCAGTACAAGGTGTACTCGACAATTGATCTGAAATCCGCTTATCACCAGCTCCCCATCCGCCCAGAGGACCGCCCCTAGATAGATAGATAGATAGATAGATACTTTATTCATCCCCAAGGGGAAATTCAATGTTCCTCCAGTATGATATCACATAAACACAAGACAGACCAAGACTAACTGACCAAAAAAACCACATAATTATAACATACAGTTACAACAGTGCAAAGCAATACCATAATTTGATAAGAGCAGACCATGGGCACGGTAAAAAAAAGTCTCAAAGTCCCAGATAGCCCATCATCTCACGCAGATGGCAGAAGGAAGAAACCTCCAACGTGGCAAAACTTCCCGATGCAGCCTCTGGAAGCACCCGAGCACAGCCAACTGTGAGTCCGTCCGAAAACTTCCGACAACTTCGTGCCTCCGACCAGCCCTCCGACACCGAGCACCGAGCACCATCTCTGCCGAGTGCTTCAACCCCGGCTCCGGCCACCAAGCAACAGGCAAAGCCGAGGATTCGGGGCCTTCCTCTCTGGAGATCTCTCCGATCGCTCAGTAGCAGCGTCAGCAGCACAGGCATGTCAGAAGTTTCGCCAGATGTTCCTCCGGGGTGGCAGGCTCTATCACTTTCTGCGCGTCCCATTTGGTGTCACAAATGGGGTCTCAGTCTTCCAGAGGGAGATGGACCGGATGGTGGACCAGTACAAACTGACGGCCACATTTCCCTATCTAGATAACATCACCATCTGTGGTCGCGACTGGTCGGACCATGACGCCAACCTCCAACGTTTTTTCCAGGTGGCCGATGCTTTGAACCTCACTTATAACAAGGACAAGTGTGTGTTCAGAACCACACGACTCGCTATCCTTGGGTATGTCGTGGAGAACGGGGTCATTGGCCCTGACCCCGACCTTATGCGCCCCCTGTTAGAACTCCCTCTTCCCACTACTCTCAAGGCCCTCCGGCGGTGCCTGGGTTTTTTTTCCTATTACGCCCAATGGGTTCCCCATTACGCAGACAAGGCCCGCCCCCTGGTCAAGTCTACCACCTTTCCCCTCTCTGCCGAGGCCCGCGCGGCCTTCAGCTGCATTAAAGGGGACATTGCCAAAGCAACGATGCATGCGGTAGACGAGACCATTCCCTTCCAAGTAGAGAGTGACGCCTCTGACGTCGCGCTGGCTGCTACCCTCAATCAAGAAGGCAGGCCAGTGGCGTTTTTTTCTCGTACCCTTCAAGGCTCTGAACTTCGGCACTCCACGGTGGAGAAAGAAGCCCAAGCCATAGTGGAAGCTATTCGGCACTGGAGGCACTATCTCGCCGGCAGAAGGTTCACCTTGCTGACCGACCAGCGCTCGGTTGCGTTCATGTTCAGCAGCCAACAGCGGGGCAAAATCAAAAATGATAAAATTTTGCGATGGAGAATAGAACTCTCCACCTATACTTACGATATCCTGTACCGGCCTGGCAGGCTCAATGAACCGTCTGATGCCCTATCCCGGGGACCATGTGCTAGTGCCCAGCTCGACCAGCTGTATGCCCTTCATGCCCAACTTTGCCACCCGGGGGTCACCCGGTTTTATCACTTCATTAAAGCCCGGAACCTGCCGTACTCCCTGGAGGACATCAGGACGATGACCAGGGACTGCCAGATCTGCGCTGAGTGCAAACCGCACTTCTACCGTCCTGACACTGCGCAGCTTGTCAAGGCCACCCGCCCTTTTGAGCGACTGAGTATTGACTTTAAGGGCCCCCTTCCCTCCACCGACCGCAATGTCTACTTTCTCAGTATTATTGACGAGTACTCGCGATTCCCCTTTGCCGTTCCCTGCCCCGACACTACTACCACGTCGGTCATCAAAGTCCTGCGCCAGCTCTTCACACTGTTCGGATATCCCTGCTATGTCCACAGTGATAGAGGGTCCTCCTTTATGAGTGACGAGTTGCGCCGGTTCCTGCTTGCTAGGGGCATAGCTACTAGTCGCACCACGAGTTATAATCCCCGGGGGAATGGCCAGGTGGAGAGGGAGAATGCCACAGTGTGGAAGGCCATACTTTTAGCCCTTAAGTCACAAGGGTTGCCGGTCTCCCGATGGCAGGAGGTCCTCCCTGAGGCACTCCACTCTATCCGCTCCCTGTTGTGTACGTCCACTAATGCCACCCCTCACGAACGCTTATTCTCTTTTCCCAGGAAGTCTGTCACTGGGACCACCCTGCCAGTTTGGCTGACGTCCCCGGGGCCAGTGCTGCTGCGTAAACATGCGAGGAGTAATAAGTACTCACCACTGGTCGAGAAGGTTCACCTCCTGCATGCTAATCCCCAGTATGCCTACGTGGTCTTGCCTGATGGGCGGGAGGACACGGTCTCTGTCCGCGACCTGGCGCCCGCCGGAGCAGCAGACCACTACCCCGAGCACTCCACGGTAACTATGCACCCTGTACCCGAGGTGACTCCGCACGCACCGTGCCCCACACAGACTCCATATGCGTCTGTTCCAGGGCCCTCGCTCACACGCGAGGGGTCCCTGACACCTCCTGTTGGGACAGAATTAACCCACTCTCCGCCTTCGGAGCACACACCACCTCCGGCACCTGTGCCGTCATCACCTCCGGCTCCTGTGCAATTGCAGCCGGAGCTACGTAGATCGCAGCGAACGATTCGACCACCTGATCGACTTAACCTGTAAATATGCTTGGGAATTTTTTTTAAACAAAGGGGGGGTGAATGTGGTGAACTAGATATACCTGTCTGACTGCTCCTGTGGCTCCTCCCAAGACCCTGCTGACTACCCCTGTGGCTCCTCCCACAGACCCCTGTTTAAAGGCGACTGTGGCCTGCTGCTCTCCCTCATTTTCCCCAGGATGTAGTGTTGTTCTTCAGTCAATAAAAGCCGATATCTCACTTCCTAAGTCTCGGCGTGAGTTATTGATGGTGCATCAGGGACCAGGTGAGATTCTCCGCCAGGTGAAAACCAAGAAATTTGGTGCTCTTAACGATCTCTACCAAGGAGTCGTCGATGTTCAGCAGAGAGTGGTCGCTCCGTGCTCTCCTGAAGTCAACAACCATCTCTTTTGATTTGTTCACATTCAGAGACAGGTTGTTGGAGGCCTTGTAGGATGGAGCAGAAGGAGATCTAAAAGGGGAGAGTCAGAGTGAAGTTGGTGGATCTGAAAGGGCAAAACAGAGGGGAAGAGGAGCTCAAGAGGATGTGAAAAGGAAGCGTGAAACACAAACAGACTCGAAAGGGTGAAGGCAAGGTGGAGCTCACACAAGCCTGGAATGGTAATGGCCTAATTGTCTAGAGTGAACAAATGGACAAAGTGATGGGGCAAGAAAGCCAGGTAGAGTGAAGCACCAACAAGCTGAGAAGGAACAGTGAAGCAAGAATGACACAGAGGTAGCAGGCGACAGGGAAAAGTGTAGATGGAGCAGAGTGATCCAGGATGGATCTAGGAAACTGGTTGTGGGAGGGTGGTGCTCGAGCGAATCTGAAAAGTTGAAGGCAGGGCGCAGATTGAGTGGACATGGATGGAAGACATCAGGATAGATGCAGACCTGAAAGTTTGATGCCTACCAGACCGTGTAGTGTAAACCAGGAACAGGAATAGACAAAGTGAAGGGGCAGTGAAGGAGTGCACAACAGTTATCAGCCGTAGGTTGATGCAGGGAGAGCAAGGTGAATGGAAGTGGACCGGGCAATGCAAAAAGGATGCCAACACGGCAGGATGAGGCAGAAAGCAATGTGGCCAGATGCTACAAGGGCAGGATGGTCTTAGTGGGCTGAAGGTCCTGTTTCTGTGCTGTGTGGCGCTGTGACTATGACCCTAACAAACAGTCCAAACTAAAACAACACACATGAAATGTTGAAGGAAGTCAGTAAGTCAGGCAGCATCTATGGAGGGAAATGAACAGTCAACGGTTCGAACCAAGACTCCTCATCAAGACTGGAGAGAAAGAGGGGAGAAGCAAGAATAAAGGTCAGGGGAAGAGCATGAGCTGGCAGGTGATTGGTGAACCCAGGTGAGGGGGAGGTAGGTGGCGTGGGAGGAAGTCGGAATGATGTGTGAAGTTGGGAAGTGCTAAGTGGAACGGGCAAAAGGCTATGAGCCTGAACTGAAAACTGCATCTTTATAACAATTTAAGGTACAACAGTACATTGGCAAGGTTCACACTTTTGAAATCCAGCTTCTAGTTTCAAAGCTAATGAGATGAAAATAAAGACCAAGGCTATTAAATGCAAGAGTACTGTCACCCAAGCTTCCTGTGAACACTGGTCCACTTAGATGTCTGATTGACCGAAGAAAACATATCACCAATCCAGAGAGTAGAGCAGAGTGGTTTATTACTTTGATTATCCTGCTCCATCTGCAATGCTGCCTGGCTTCAGTTCTGAGGCTATTTGCTTACTTCTACTGTCTGCATGATTTGTTTTTTCTCTCTGGGTTGGGTGTTTTGACAATCTTGGGTGTTTGACGATCTTCTTTTTTTAATGGGTACTTTTGGGTTTCTTTATTTTGTGCCTGCCTGTAAGGAGACGACTCTCAAGGTTGCATAATGTATAAATACTTTGATAATAGATGTACTTCGAACTTTGAAAGAAAGAGCTGAAGTTAGACCAATTAAACAATGTTATTTGTAGGTTTACATTTGCATTTTTGAAGTTTTCCTTGCTGTTAGTTTGATGGTGAGGAGAGCAGAGCTCAATAGAAATTCTAATAAACTCTGAATCTATTGTTCATGCTTGTGCTTTGCCGAACTGGAGACTATTGGAGAAACAATGCCATAACTATTGCCAATACCCACTACTTTAACCAATTATTGTCAAGCCAGTATTTACGGTTTGGAGTCATCAACCTGAAACAGAAACTCTGTTTTCTCTCCTCACATGCTGGATGACCTACTGAGAATTTCCAGATTTTTTTGTTTTACTGAAAGGAAAATTCTGCCTGACTAACCTACTGCAATTTTTTGAGGAAATTACGAGTAGGGTAGACAAAGGAGATGCAGCAGGTGTGGTGTGCTTGGATTTTCAGAAGGCCTTTGATAAGGTGCTGCACATGAGGCTGCTTAGCAAGATAAGATCCCATGGAATTACAGGGAAGTTACTAGCATGGGTGGAGAATTGGCTGATCAGCAGAATACAGAGAGTGGGAATAAAGAGATCCTAATCTGGCTTGCTGTGGAGTTCCACAGGGGTTGGTGTTGGGACCACTGCTTTTTACGATATATGTCAATGATTTGGACTATGCGAATAATGGATTTGTGGCTAAATTTGCCGATGTTACAAAGATGGGTGGAGGAGCAGGTAGTGTTGAGGAAACAAAGAGCCTACAGAGAGACTTAGGTAGTTTAGGGAATGGGCAAAGAAGTGGCAAATGAAATACAATGTTGTATTTGGTACAAGAAATAAATGGTAGACTATTACTTAGATGGGGATATGGGGAGAGAATTCAAAATGTAGAGATGCAAAGGAACTTGGGAGTCTTTGTGCAGGATACCCTAAAGGTTAACCTCCAGGTTGAGTCGGTGGTGAAGAAGGCCAATCCAATGCAATAAAGGTATAGAATATAACAGCAGGGATGTGATGTTGAGGCTCTATAAGGCACTTGTGAGACCACACGGAGTATTGTGTGCAGTTTTGGGCTCCTTATTTTAGAAAGGATGTACTGACATTGGAGAGAGTTCAGAGAAGATTCACAAGAATGGTTCCAGGATTGAAAGGGTTACCGTATGTGGAAAGTCTGGTAGCTCATGGGCTTTATTCTCTGGAGTTCAGGAGAATGAGGGGAAATCTCATCGAAACATTCCGAATGTTAAAAGACCTGAACAGATTATACATGGCAAAGTTATTTCCCGTGGTAGGGGAGTCTAGGACAAGAGGGCATGACTTCAGGATTGAAGGATGTCTGTTTAGAACAGAGATGCGGAGAAATTACTTTAGTCAGAGGGTGGTAAATCTGTGGAATTTGTTGCCATGAGCAGCTGTGGAGGCCAAGTCATTGGGTGCATTTAAGGTAGAGATCGATAGGTTCTTGATTATCCAGGGCATCAAAGGGTATGGGGAGAAGACAGGAGAGTAGGGATGACTGGAAGAATTGGATCAGCCCATGATTGAATGGCAGAGCAGAGTCGATGGGCCAAATGGCCTGCTTCTGCTCCTGTATCTTATGGTCTTATAAGTATAACAATCCCAATGGATATTTCAGGAAATACCAATACGCTACTCCCTGCTATTTAGTTTATAGAGAAGGTAGTTCTTACGTTTTCTAACTTCAAAACATTAATTAATTCAAAGGAAGACATGGGAGTCCAGGAACACATGTCCAACTTTGATTTCACTTTAAGTGAGGTAAGCATGCATCACGTGGTAGTGTGATAATGTAAGGAATTCACATTTTTATACATATAACACATAATGAATTATTTAAACAAACAAGAATGCTTAATCAACCTATATATATATACACACACACACAAGATTATTCAAGTATTGCTCAAATATTAAGTACACAATTCTCCACCCTGTTTAGATATAAACTCCAATTCAATGGAAAATTCATCTCAACTATATATATATATATATATATGTGTGTGTGTGTGTGTGTGTGTATATATACACACACACACACACACACACACACACACACACACACACACACACACACACACACACACACACACACACACACACACACACACACCTACTATATACAGACATACACAGCATAGTAACCTTTAAATTGTCCTATTCAGGCCTAAAGATTTCATCATTGTGGGGGCTTTCTCACTCTTTGGGATAATGTCTTTTCTGACAAGGGGGATCACTCTGCTTGGCAGGTGAAACTTGTGGTTTTGAAACAATCTCAGGTTCTGGGTGATTGTAGGAGTTGACTCTGAGACTGCTGGATGTGATTCTTTCTTCTTCTTTTAGTTTGTGCATCTTGATCTTAGAATAGTGCATTTAGTTCACTGGAGTATTCTCTTATTAGTCCTTCTATTGCTTCCTTTACAATCTGATCTCTCCTCTTGGTTTCCTCAACAACAACATCATCTGACAAACCCTGTTATATCTCCATTGACTCCTTTCTTTTTGGCTTTCCATTCATCCAGATGGGCTTTGGTCTTTGCATTTGCTTTCACAAGCAGCTTTTTGTCTCCCACTTGAAGCTCATACAATAACCTTAATGCACGCAGAGCAGATTTTGGTTCTTTATACTCACTAAAGCTGAATGCTTGCAGACTTTCCTGAAGCTCCTTTTTACTCTTTTCAGCTTCAAACCAAGCCACATTTTGCAAGCAATTGCCTGATTAACATATCAGAAGATTTCTCAAATATGCTGCTTATAAAAACTGTTATGGTCAGACCACTGATTTCCATGATTTTTTTCTGAGCAGCATGGTCCTTCCTTGGTCCAATATGTTTTCCAACCAGAGGCACAGGGGTCTGTACCAATGCTCATTGCCCTCTGGTGCGGAACAGTTCATGATGTACAGCATGGAGACAGTTGTAGCATCATCCAGTACCTTTCTTAATTCGCTTCAGATGGCTTAATTGCTGGGAATGTGACATGCAAATTGTGGATGGATCTCCACTCAAGTTAAACTTGTCTCAGTCACTCATGCCCCCACAACAATCTCCTGTCTTTACCATGTACAAGCTCAATTTAGCTTGTTGGTTATTGTATTTCACAGTTACAAATTTCTTTCTAACAGGAGTCATGTCTTCTCCAGTATAAGTTCTTAGTTGGATATCTGCAGGCATCAATTTAGTATCTTTGAAATGCCATTCAAACTAATTTTGTGGAATGACTGAAACAGCCAAGCCAATGTCCAGTTCCATTTTAATTAATTTGTTGTTCACTTCTGAGGTAAGCCATATTGCTTGTCTTTTGTTAATTTTTATATTATAAATCTGAAGGCTACTCAGTCCTGTGTCACTGTCATCATTATTAGATTTTCAGTCAACAGCATGCAGATTAGTGCTACTTTTGAAACAGCAACTTGGCTTCTTAGCTTTTTCCCTTCCCTGAGTAGTCCATTTATTTTTGTCTGTCCTTTGTATGTGTTGCATTTTCTGCAAGTTTCACCTTTAAACCTTCATTGGTTTGGTGAATTTGAGCCCCTGCCACAATGGTAACACAATTTGTTTGGTCAGGCCAGTTCCTACTTAGATGTTGCAATTTCGTTCCTGCTCACTTTTGTTCCTGACTGCAGCTCAATTGCATCTCTGTCTGTGGTTTCCATTGAAACAGCAATTTCAACTGCTCTTTGAAATGTAAGTTGTATTTCAGTTAGGAGCCATTTTCAAATGCTTTCTTGTAAGATTCCACAGATTTAATGATCTCTCAGTACATCATTAAGGGCATTACCAAACTGACAATTCTCAGACTACTTCAATTCAGCCACATATGCTGAAGTGTTCTCCCCTTCCTTTCAAGTCCACTTATGAAACTTAAAGCGTTCTGCAATCAACAGTTTCTTTGGTCCTAAATGTTCCTGCATTAATTTGACAATAGCAGCAAGCATTATTTCTGCTAGTTTGGTTGAAGCAGTCGAACTTCAAAGCAAGCTATTTGCCTTGAAACCCACTGAACTCAGTAAAATTGGTACTCATGTCTCATTAGCTATCTCATTTGCTTCAAAATATTGTTGAATTTGCTCAATATATATATTCCAGTTATCTTTTGTGTAACCAAACAAGTCAATTTTCCTGACATAGCCAACAATTTCTACTTTTTTATTATCACCCAGTACTCACTCTTTATAAACTCGTGAATTTCTCCGTCTGCTGCCTTTTCTTAAAAAAAAAGCTTGATTGTGTCTTCCCTTCTGAAGAGCAAGTGCTGCACTGCTTTTTGTAACTCAACCATCTCTTGCTGCATTTTTATTAGTTTGAAACTCATGCTGTGCATCAACAGGTCAGTGGCCATCTCGGGTTCATTTTAAAAATACCTCATTGCCAATGT
The DNA here is from genome assembly GCF_048418815.1 of Hemitrygon akajei. Classification (NCBI taxonomy): domain Eukaryota; kingdom Metazoa; phylum Chordata; class Chondrichthyes; order Myliobatiformes; family Dasyatidae; genus Hemitrygon; species Hemitrygon akajei. Next base: position 19,151,439 of record NC_133145.1, on the reverse strand, counting down.
TATGTTTTGTAACTTTAATATATAAAACTAATTCAAAGGAAACCATGGGAGTCCAGGAATGGATGTCCTAACTTCGAGTTTACATTAAGTGAGATGTGCACGCATCACATGGTAGCGTGACGACATAAGCAATTCACGTATTTATGCATATAACTTGTAATGAATTATTTAAATAAACAAGAAAGATAAGCAACCAATATACAGTATATACAAAATTACTCAAATATTATTCTAATATTAAATACATAGCAGTAATCAAGATTGAACACAGAAACATGAAATGTATTGCTTTATTAATATTAGCACCCAGAGTTTAATAACAGACACCTGAAGAATTCATACACAAATTGCATATTTTACCTTACATTAAATTAGGCTGCACACAAACCATTTCAATATACACTATGGACTAAAAACACAGGTGGTAAAACTATTAGATGAAAGCTTAGTAGGTTTCTCTTTTGTTTCTTTGATTGTTTTTAAAATGCAAACAATAACATTATGTTAGTGGCTTAAACCATGCATTAAATTAACAGAAGGAAATTCTGTAAGATGCCAAGTTTTTGTTCTTTAATATTACTAGTTGGAATTTTAAAAATGCATAATATTGGGTTTATGACATGCTTTACTAATTGAAAAAGGTTTTTTTCTGAATTATATGGAGACAATTTACTGCATGATTTGGAAATTAAGATAATCAATTCAGGAAGATTATGGTTCAGTCTTCAAAAGATATTGTTTTGTCTTATCTCAGTCAGGCTGACAGTGAAAGTAGTGTAACTATTCATCAGTGGACCAAAGTCATAGAGCAAAATATCCTGTCACAGTGCAAGTTTGAACATGTATGTGTGAGGGACATCGGCAAATATCACATCAGATACAGCAACACCACCTTTCAAAGATAAATAGCCAGCACAGCCCACTGTACCATATGGTCCATATGTTAGTATGAATCACTATCATCAGGAGAGGAGTGAGGGTGAGTGGGTGGTGCAGAAATATTAATTTTTTATTATTAATTGTGCGTGATATGATCTCATAATGAAATTTGTATTGAGAGGTTATTTTTATAAATATGAAGGTACTAAAATATCATCTTGAAGTTTAAGCAGATATAAAACACATCACTGTGGTTATCAAGTCTGTGATTTTTTAATTATTAATTTACATAGTTGGCAAGCAGAGATTCAGTGCAATACCCTATCTGCCCTTTAAAGGATAATGGGAGGACATCTTTTACAATTGTTGGGTAGGACTTTGTTGGATCAATGTATTTCTACGTCAGGATGGTGTGTGACAAAGGAAGGATAAGGGTTGAGGATTTGTGAAGGCTATTCAGGTTGCATTACAAGTTATTTGTAATAACATCCAAGTGGTGGATGAAGTGAAGATTTCATGCTGTGAAAGGGGTGCTAACCAGGTGGGCTGCTTTGTCCTAAAATGTGTGGATGATTCTGGGTGCTTTTGGAGCTGTAGTAACACTCTTTACTTGCGCCTTGTACATACAGAAGGGCTTTAACAAGCCAGGAAGTATACCACAGAATAACCAATTGCTAAACCAGAGGCCACAGTTTATATGTGTCTGATTCAGTGACACCCATTATGTGTTGATGCTAGGGATTTGAGACTAATAATGACACTAATTATCAAGGATCACTGGTTGGATGATCCCTTGGGCAGATTATCTCTGACGGCATTGTTCCTTTACGAGGGATGATTGATATGTTTGTGGCCTAAGGTAGAAGGAGTCAATTTTCAAAAACCTAGCACATTTATTTTTCAACATAGTCCCCTCCTACATTTACACACTTAGTCCAGCGGTCATGGAGCATACAGATCCTGGACCTCCAGAAAGTGTCCACAGACAGGTGATTGATAAGTTTGTGGCCTAGGGTAGAAGGAGATGAGTTATACAGCTCTCGTTACATGCACATGCAGGTCAACTCTGAGTGATTATGCAGAAAGTTTGAAGTTAATAACTCATCTCCTTCTACTTTAGGCCACAAACTTATCAAATACCCCTGCTGTGGACACCTCCCAGAGGTCCAAGATTCGTATGCTCCACGACCACTGGACTAAGTGTCTAAATGTAGGAGGGGTCTATATTGAAAAATAAATGTGCTAGGTTTTCTAAAATTGCCTCCTTCTACCTTTGGCCATGAAGTTATCAATCACCCCTCGTATTTGAGAAGTTACAAAACAGATTACAAGCAGAACTGAACATTACAGTAAACAGTGAACATCATACTTCTGAACTTAACAGTGTTGTGAGGTGATGGTTGGCCCTGAGGAACTCCCGGAATGATCTTCTAATCGTCAGATGATTACCTCAAATAACAATGACATGATACCAAATTAAATAATACTAGCACACTAAAACTATGATCAAAGACCTTGGACATTCTCCCTTCTCCCCTTACTCATCGGGCAGAAGATATGAAAGCTTGACAGCATGTACCACCAGGCTGAAGGGCACTTTCTATCCTGCTGTTATCAGACTCCCTCTTGTATAATAAGATGGACTCTGGACCATGCAATCTATCTCGTTATGATCTTTCACTTTACTGTTTACCTAGATAGCACCGTCTCAGTAGCTTTTCCTTTATTCTGCATTTTTACTATTTCACCTTCAATGCATTTTGCAATGATCTGAACAGTAAGACAAGCTTTTCATGCTTGTGTTTTGGCACATGTCACAGTAATAAACCAACAAACGAACCAGCATACATTTATGTGTACTTGCTAAATACCACTATGTGTGACAAGTGAATCCAGCTAGTAGAGAATTCCCATTGTTTTCAATTTTATCAGCGCTTCTTGATGCTGCACTAGTTCAGACCTTGCTTTGATGTCAGGTCTGTCATTGTCGTCTCAGTTACAGTACAGCTGGGCCATTCCATGTGCCAAATCCTAGTCACCTCATAGTAAGGGCAATCGAGCACCCTCCCTACCACCTTGAAAGTTCTTTGCTTTTAGAAACATAGGAAGCATTCCAATTAGAACAAATAATTTATACAGTTTAGGTGCAGCTAATATTCCAGATAAGTTTTCTTCATCAATATTTAGCCTAAGCAGAATCACAATTACATCTTCTTCTCTCAAACTTCAGCAGCATTGATTTCTTGGTGAAGACTGACGTAATGGTTCTCAACAATGCCTTTTGCCATGATGAGTAAATTTACCTTCTTGTTTCTGAGCTCATCTTATGTAAAATACTTCATTGCTTTTATGTCTTCTGCCAGTCTTGATGCTTACCTTATTTCCTTTTTTATTTCCCATCTGAACTTATAGTAATCAGCTTGGTTCTCACAAATAATAATAAAAATAGTATCTTCCATAAGCCCTTTTCTCTAACTTTGTTCTGATTCTTTACTCATCTATTGAACTTTGGTTTGAATTTCCTACCTTATTCCTCACATGTGGCAGACTGGCTAAGCCAACCCCACTGTTCAATCACTGCCTAACTGAACCACATTTGTTCTCAAACCATTGAAAATGGTCTTTCTTCAATTGATTATTTAGCCTTGAAGTAGTATAAATCCTTTTCTATGGCCTTACTTTTATCTGCTCCTCTTTTCCCAGAACCAAACACAACAATATTATATTTTTTGTTGGGTCAGAAACAGTCCACCGCTCTGTGATAAATGCAAGAGGGGCGTGGCCTCTCTCATCCATATGTACTGGCTCTGTCCTAGCTTGGAGAAATTCTGGAAAGATGTCCTCACTACACTATCGGGTATTCTGAATCAGCACCTAGAACCTAACCCCTTAATTGCTCTGTTCGGTTTTTGGGGCGAGACAGATTTATGTCTGGGTCCGACCAAGTGCCGAATACTATCCTTTGCCTCTCTCCTGGCGAGACGCTTGATCCTCCTTAGATGGAGAGATGTTGCCCCGCCCACTCATGCGCAATGGCTTAACGACATTATGGCCTGCTTGGACCTCGAAAAAATTCATTATTCAGTTCTCAATTCGGATTTAAAGTTCCATAAGATCTGGGGGCCTTTTATCAAGTACTTTCATAACCTTCCTCCTGACTAGGGTTTTTTTTTTCTTTTCAGTCCCTTGCTTTCAGCTCCCTTTTTTTTTCTGGTAGTAGGCATTATTATCCTCTGTTGCTAAGTGTATTCACAGTCTGGGAGTTTGATTGTCCGGACTTATACTCTCTATATTGTGTAGTGGTTGGTCTGGAATTGTTGTTTTTTTTCTTGTGTTGTGGGGTTTGGGGAGGACACTAAGCTCACTTGTCTTTAATTTTGGTGCTTTTTTGTTAAATTCTCTTCCTCTGTAGCATATTGTTATTGTATGCTTAACCTTGCTCTGTATTAATGCTCCTCATTGGGATTTGAGGTTTTTAATTTTGTAAAATGTTTTGAAAAACTAATAAAAAAATTTTAAAAAAAAGAAAAGAAAAAGAAACAGTCCACAACACAACAAATTTCATGGCATATGTCAGTGATAATAAACCTGATTCTGAACACATTTACAAACACCTCTCTCTCATTGCACAATTCATTATCTTTGTTATGAACCTTCTAGTCTATATCTGAATAGTTGAAATCCCCATTTGTAAAATTCCAATAATCCACTATCGAATTGTTTGTAAGTTCCAATGTTTGGCATCTGTCTTACTAGGTACTGATTCCTGTGCTCCCTTTAACTCTGTGGATCTTGTCCCTGAATTCCCTTTATCACACTGAAGCCCTGTTTAGCATGCTCTCTTTAACATGACAGACTTGCACTATCTTGAATATACCAGTGCCCCCATTCCCTCTAACGTACTGAGGCCCTGCTTCCTGAATTCCTTTTAACACACTGGAGCCCTGATTTCTATAATCCATTTAACACTGGGGCTCCAATTCTGACGTTCCTTTTAAAGTCACTAGGGCGGCAACTCCTATGCTCTTTTTGAATTCATCTGGTGCCTGGTTCCCATGCTCCATTTAAACCTGGGGTCCTGCTTCCCCCATTCTCATGAAGTTCACCTTATTCAGATTCCAATGTTCCCACAAAATATATTGCAGCCGTTTTCCCATTCTCCCTTTAAACTTGCTGGGTTTGCAGGAGATATATTAGTGTAACACAACTGAATAAAATAATTGGAATAATATCTAATAGACCGGGAAATCTGGTCCGGCAAATGCCCAACTATGCCAGACTAATAGAGTTTTACTGCATCAATATTAAAAGGCTTTTGGTCATTCCTGAAACTTCAAACAAATTTGTTCCTCAATATTCTTCCCACTATTTTGTCTATCTATGGAATAGACAGGGTAGTGTGGGTTTAGTACTTTTTTTAAAGGAATATATGGGTCAGCACAATATGAAGGGCTGCAGGGCATGTACTGTACTGTGCTGTAGTATTCTAGTGTTCTAGTGCTCTAATAGTCCCAGATTCTGTAAAATGCCTCCATTGTTTATTCATTCCATGTGGTTTGAATCTATTCTTGATTGTTCCAAGACATCCATTCTCTCCAGAATTGTAGATCAAATCAAAAGCTGCAGACACACTGAAAATCACTGTAGACACAGGAAACTGAAATTAAAACAGAATATACTAGCAACACACACAAAACCCTGGAGGAACTCAGCAGGTCAGGTAGCATCTATAGAAATGAATAGACAGTTGACATTTTGGGCCGAGACCACTATGGAACATTCAGCAGGTCAGGTAGCATCTATAGAAATGAATAGACAGTTGACGTTTTGGGCCGAGACCACTATGGAACATTCAGCAGGTCAGGTAGCATCTATAGAAATGAATAGACAGTTGACATTTTGGGCCGAGACCACTATGGAACATTCAGCAGGTCAGGTAGCATCTATAGAAATGAATAGACAGTTGACGTTTTGGGCCGAGACCACTATGGAACATTCAGCAGGTCAGGTAGCATCTATAGAAATGAATAGACAGTTGACGTTTTGGGCCGAGACCACTATGGAACATTCAGCAAGTCAGGCAGCATCTATAGAAATGAATAGACAGTTGACGTTTTGGGCCGAGACCACTATGGAACATTCAGCAAGTCAGGCAGCATCTATAGAAATGAATAGACAGTTGACGTTTTGGACCGAGACCACTATGGAACATTCAGCAAGTCAGGCAGCATCTATAGAAATGAATAGACAGTTGACGTTTTGGGCCGAGACCACTATGGAACATTCAGCAGGTCAGGCAGCATCTATAGAAATGAATAGACAGTTGACGTTTTGGGCCGAGACCACTATGGAACATTCAGCAAGTCAGGCAGCATCTGCAGATTTAATGTTTCAGGTCAAAGATTTTGTACTAGATCTGGAGAAGGGAGAAACAAGTGTGTTTTAAGTTGCACAGAGTGGAAGATTAGAGAGAACAATGGATTATCTGTGATGGGATGGAGTCTAATATTTTCCAAGCAAATTAATTGTTTTCAATTCTGACAGAGAGGGAAGTGGTAGTTAAAGGTAATTGCTATCTGGAGGGTTATAAAGAGGGGAAGATATGTGGGAACAACTGGAGAGGAAAACAGCACAGCAATATGCTGGAACTGTGAGGTGCAGAACACAACAGTTGCTGGAAATCTGAAGGTCAAGCTGTAGAGAGAGAAAACCTGATCTGATGAAGCAAGACTTTGCCACCAGAACAGGCCAAGGGCTTTCAACTGCATTCCTCTATTTTATCCATTTCTGCTCTCACTTCCCAGGATGAGCAAGGAATGGGTTCCCCTTGGCCAGAGAAGGTTCATGAGAATGATCGCAGGAATGAAAGGGTTAACATATGAGAAGCATTTAGAAACATAGAAACATAGAAAACCTACAGCACAATACAAGCCCTTCGGCCCACAAATTTGTGCCGAACATGTCCCTACCTTAGAAATTACTAGGTTTACCTATAGCCCTCTATTTTACTAAGCTCCATGTGCCTATATAAAAGCCTTTTAAAAGACCCTATCATAACCGCCTCCACAACCGTTGCCGGCAGCCCATTCCACACACTCACCACTCTGAGTAAAAAACTTACGCCTGACATCTCTTCTGTACCTACTCCCCAGCCCCTTAAACCTGTGTCCTCTTGTGGCAACCATTTCAGCCCTGGGAAAAAGCCTCTGACTATCCACATGATCAATGCCTCTCATCATCTTGTACACTTCTATCAGGTCACCTCTCATCCTCCTTCGCTCCATGGAGAAAAGGTCGAGTTCACTCAACCTATTCTTGTAAGGCATGCTCCCCAATCTAGGCAACATCCTTGTCGATCTCCTCCGCAACCTTTCTATGACTTCCATATCCTTCCTGTAATGAGGCGAACAGAACTGAGCACAGTACTCCAAATGGGGTCTGACCAGGGTCCTATATAGCTGCAATTTGATGGCTCTAGATTAAGTACTCACTGGAGTTTAGAAGAATGAGGGAGGAATCTCATCGAAAACTATTCACTTGAAAGGCCTCGATCAGGAGTTCCCAACCTGGGGTCCATGAACATCTTGCTTAATGGCATTGGTCGTTGGCATAAAAAAATTTGGGAACCCCAGGCCTAGATAGAGTGGATGTGAAGAGGATGTTTCCTATCGGAGTCTAGGACCGGTGGACACAGCCTCAGAAATGAAAAACACCCCTTTAGAACAGAGATAAGGAGGAATTTCTCTAGCCAAAGGGTGGTGAATCTGTGGAATTCATTGCCACATGAATGTGGAGGCTATGTTATTGCATATATTTAAAGTGGAGGGTGATAGGTTTTTGATTAGTCAAAGGTATGGGGAGAAGGCAAGAGAAAGGGATTGAGAGGAAAAATAAATCAGCCTTGATGGAATAGTGAGCAGACCCAGTGAGACGAATTGCCTGATTCTGCTCTGATGTCCAATGGTCTATGGCTGTCTTCACCTTCCATCCCCATGGCCTCCATATTCAACAGATCATCTTCTATAATGTTTGCCATCTGCAGTGAGATTCCACTACCAGACACATCTTCTCTTCTGTCCCTTTTGAGCATTATGAAGAGACCATACCCACTGCACCTCCCAACTTCCCTCTTCTATCATCAGCCCTTTTCTCATGACATTGCCTTTGCAATACTTAAAATGTTGTTACTAACCAGGGATCCAAATACTGCTTCATGGAGTTGTAGATACAAAGAGCACGGAAACAGCCTCTTCACCCCACTGTGTCTGTGCTGATCATCAACCACTGATTCATACTAATCCTCCTTTTCTACCCACATTTTCATTAACTCCCTCCAAAATTCTTTATCTCACCCACACACCAGGAGATACTTACAGTGGCCAATTATCTTTCCAAAATGCACGTCTTGGAATATAGAATGAACCAAACCATCTAAAAGTAACCCACTTAGTTACTGCAGAAAGTGCAAATCCCACACAGATAGGATTAAATCAGGGTCTCTGGTTCTGTGAGTCGGCTGCTGTATTTGTTATGCCTTTGTGTCACTCACTAATTCATTTGGACATTTTTCAGTATGATGAATTTCATTTGTACTATTAATCTGATCTTCTCTACAGTGAAGAAATAAAACATATTGGATAGCTGCTTTGCAGAGCACATCCATTCAATCTGCAAGGATGACACTGAGATTCTAGACTACATTACTTTAATTCTCCATACCTCACCCAATCTGACTTCCCTGTCTTTACCTTTCATACTGTTCCAACAAAGTCCAACATAAACTTGAGGAACAGTAACTCATATTCCATCTAGGCATGTTATAGGCTTCGGGACTAAGTTTCAATTGCAGACAACCAGCCTTTCCAATCTGTGTCAGGATTAAGCTGATCTCCCATATAAAACATTAACTCAATTTCTCTATCTACGCAGATGCAACCTGATCTGATGAACCTTACTAATGTTCTCTTTTTCTTTTAGCACTACTGCATGTCACTATTTCAGCATACTGTCTTTTGCCCTCCAATTACGGTACCCTCATTCCTTTTCTTACAGATTAGCTGTGATTCACTAGCATTCCCCTCTCTTAAATGGTACTGAAACCTGCTTTGTCACATGGACAGCCTTGGACTCCTCCCTATCACCAACATTCCCTTTGTTCTCATCATCACCTCTCTCCCTCTCTGCAACTTAAAACTTGTTTGAGTCATCAACATGTAACATTAATTCTGCTTCTCTATTCACAGTCTATTCAGTGCCCGCTTTGCATATTCTGTTTTTATTTCTCCTTAATCAATACTGCCATTCTTCCTCCTTTTCTTCCATTCTCTATCATTCCTTAATACCTTATATCTATAAATATTGAATCCTATACCTGCCCTTTTAGATAGGTCTCTGTTATTTCCACAACATCATAATCCTGTGTGATTTATTAGTCCTGCAGCTCACCAGCCTTATTTAATATGGTTCTTGGATTTATAAGTGCACTGTAAGCCTCTCTCTATCTTTATCTAGTTCTGTCCATTTCCAGCATCTATTTCTATATCTTGATCTAGTGCTATTTATCTTTTGGGTCTATGTTTTTGCATCTTTCTTTTCTACTATTCAACACCACATTTCTGTAGCATTAGCTTCTGGTATTCAGTTTCTTTTTGTCTATGGTTACACCAAGGCTGTAGTGAGGACAGTCCCAAATTTGGACATCCTTGAGTGAGCTAACAGATGAACAAGTTCTGCATAATAGTACCATCATTGGCACCTTCTATCAGTTTGCTGATGATTGATGTATCTTGTGCTTGAACTATGTTTCCTTCTTTTTAGTAGAAAGACATCTGTGTAACCAATGGTGATCTCAGGCATTTCCAGAGGAGATTTGTAAAATCATATAAGTAAGGCTTTCAACAGATCCCTGAGTTTGTGATAAATCATTAATTCACATCCAATTTCACTGTCTTTTAACCAAAAGTAACCTTTTTGTTGATGGGTAGATTGAAAAAAAGAGCACACTGCTACACAGGGTAGAACAGGTTTGCAGTGCTGTTTGGAACTGGAAGGCTAGATTATCTGTCTGACGAACAAAGATATATCAGTGCTGGTCTATCAGCCAACTTATGACAGTGAATGATGATAGAATTGGTTACTTGACTTTGACTGACAATAGAATAAAAATGAGATTATAAAAGCGCAAAGATAGCACACATGACCAGGAGTAAACTTTTCAGCATTGTGTATCTACATTGCTGATTGTTATCTCAACTCCATTTACCAGCCTTTGCTTATTTCCCTTGATATCCTTATATAAAATAAATCTGCCTTGTCCTGAAAGTTCAGTATGTTTTAGCAATCATAGTGCTTCAAGGGAAGGTCATTTCAGATTCCTAACACAATTTAGGGAAAAGTAGTTACTGATTTTGCTTCTGATTATCTTAGTTCAAATTAGAAGATTATGTCCTTTCTTCCTGATAACTTACCAAAAGAAATTGTTCATTTGTGTTTCCCCTATCAAATCCATGTGTTCTTTTGAATACCTTAGCAAAATCATCACTCAGCCTTCTTACCTCGAGGGAACACAAGATAGTTTATCTAATTTGCCCTTGTAATTTAATCCAGTAACCTCCAATATTAAGCTAATGATATAACTTGCCAGAATAGATAGCAAAAGGAAAACAAAAATAGGGAAGTGAAGTGATGGTTAGGTAAGAAGCAATTTTTAAAAGGCAAACTACGAGGTAAATAAGTCAGAAGCAATGTAAAGTTTAGACATACGTAAGAGAGACAGGAGAGATGGAGCAGTAAATTCATGAACAAGGCTTAATCAAAGGAAGTTACTGATCTTCTTCACTTATGGGTTGGCTTGAGATTCCAGCAGCAACAATTGCAAAAAATATCTCAGGGAAGAATGTTCTTAAGTAGACAAATGCCTTCGGAGTAGGATTTCCAATCAACACCTCTTTGCTGCCTCTGTTCACTGTGTACAATACTTCCTCAGCTACTTCCACTGGATGAACACCATAAGTCATCTTCCTGAAGAAAACTAAGAAGCACAAAACAAAGAAATTATTAACATCTCTTCCAACTTCATTTTATGTCCCTTGCTCTATCTCCCGTTATTCTCAATGTGATTCTTTCAAAAATGAGTTTGTACCTTTCAACCATTGATTCATTTTTAATTAATGCAGTAGAATTCAATGAAGTGCAAAATATTTAATGTCTCCTCGCCAATATCCAAAAAACACAATTAGTTATCATAATGCCATATACTGGAATTTACAGAAACTAAAGTCCTGTCCAATTTTTTATGCAGTTGTTGCATGTCAAAATAAATCTTATTACAGTTGAAATGTTTTGGAATATTTCTGACAAATCATATGGTACTAACTGAATTTGCGTCGGACGGATTAGTCAGTTAATATTTGCAATCCACAGCAACCATTATGAGTGGTCTGTAATAAGAACAATATAATTTTCCCAAAATGAGAATGCCTTAAAATCCCGTGGTTTGGCTGATTGCAATATTTGGCTGTGTTTGTAAATCACACTTGAAAGTGGAAAATACTTTAAGTTGCTTGCAACAGGTAAGGATAGAAGTAATTACATTGCAGAGTTACATATAACAGATATGGATGTGAGAAGGAACACAATGAGAAGAATTTGTTCACGTACATTTCTGGAGAAACTGTGCTCTGTAGTGCATGTAAACATTCGATCCTTCAGTTCGCCTCTATATTAATCTGATTTATATTGGGGAAACCAAACACAAATCGGGGGAACACTTTGCACTTTGTCTGCAATGTCCTGATTTTCCATTGATATAATGCACGTAACACTTCATTCCATTCCTAATCTTTTTGCCTTTAACTTCCCACATTGTTCCAGGAAGGCTCAGCATGAGCTCAACAAACAACACCACGAAAGCATTGATGGTGCAAGTGTGTTGGCTCCTCTGGTTCCACAGGTGACATATTGGTGATAGCTGGTTAGGAACTTCCTCAAGCTGGCCTGGTTGAAGTCCCCCACAATGATCAGAAGGCATCAGCATGCACTGTTTTATGACTGCTGATCTTAGCGTTCAGCTTCTCTAGTGCCTGCCTGACGCTGGCCAAGGGTGGAATGCACACTGCCACCAGGAAGATGGCAGAAAACTCCCTAAGCAGGTAAAATGGATGACACTTGACCACTAGGTGTTCCAGGTCAGGTGAGCAGGGCTGAAACAGAACTGCCACATCTCACCAGCACAATAAAATACACTCTGCCTCCTCCACCTTTAAAAGATTCAGATGTTCTGTCTTTGTGGTGGATGGTGAAGCCCTCATGTTGTAGCACTATGTCTGAAATAGTGGGGGTGAGCCATGTTTCCATGAAGCAAAGTCCCTGATGTCCCTGACTGTATTTCCATAACCAGTGTAGTAGGGAGTGGAGTCCAAAGGGTTCTTTGTTTCAATTTTACTTGAAGACCAGCATGCTTTCTGTGCTTCCTTTTACATTAAAGGGAAACTGCACTCCTGACTCAATTCTGCAGACCATCAATTTTGAGGATCGATAGATATTTAATTTTTTTTACTTTCAAATGATGTTGCTTAATGAAGTGCCCATGGCTATGATTGTGGAATTCAGCTGTAGTAGTCATAAACAGGAATATTTGATGATTCTCCAGAGCTGAATGCAAAAAATTTGCCACTTTCTGGCTCCATCTTGGCCCAGAATCTCTTTCCACAGATGCTGTGCATCTGTGCATTTGCAATTTTTACCTCAGATTTCTAGCATCTGCAATTTTTGATTCTGATTCAGAATTCCTGCCTGTCCATCACAATGTTTATCAAGGATAAAGACCTGGGAATCCCTCAAGCTCATATAGATGTCCCTGTTTTCAAGGAGAATAATATCTGGGCAGGATCCAGGAATATAGTCCAAAGTATTATTGTAGCACATCATGCCTGCTCTTTAAAATATTTCTGAAAACTTAAAATTGCTGTCAACATCAAACCCGTACTTCAGTGTCAGACAGTCATGAACAAGTACCCACCTGTACTTGAGCCTAGAGTTGTATAACGATAGACCTATCATTGTACAAGATGGTACTGCATCCCAAAGTTAGAAAATAACATTCTTGTTCCCACTAGAACTACCGTCCATACCAATGTTATAAAATGACTAATGTGTCCCTAACAGTACTCTGCAACAATGTAAGACAATTACAGACCTGTGCCCACTACTACTATACCCCAGGATTATGGAGTGAGAGACCTATTCTCACTGTTTCTGTACTGTTATGTTATACATCAATAGATCTGTACTAATATACTCCAGTGTTACACAGTGACAAACTGCTTGGTTCATATTTGTCACTATAACACTTGCAGTTCTCTATCCAGTGTCATTCAGTGATGTGCCAGTACCTACCATTAATGGAGCTCACTGTTAATGAAAGATCTGTAGCCCTCAACATTGTCCTGTTATAAAGTGATTAGCTTGTTCTCAACAGTGATGTTACACTGTAACAGACCTGCACTGTGAAGTATTGCATCACTGTTCCAAGATTTAGTTTAACCCCTTGTTATATAAGGAAATAACTGGTCTCATCAGCAGTTTATCCCTGTTATATACAAACTGCTCTGTATTCCAGCTCCACACAATGACTTACCTGTACCAACTGTTAATACTACACTATACACAGTGGATTCTGGTTAATTGGTCTATCAGTTAATTGGGCAGCCACTTATTTGGGACAACTCTTAAAGAACAAAAACTAATCAAGAAAATAGCTTGGATTTGTTTTGTTTATTTGAGACCCAATGCCACTTAATTGGGACAGGAGATTGTTGCTGAACAGTTTCTTCCTAGCGTCAGTCACGTGAACTTGTGGGGCTGTTAGACACAACACCGTACTTAGACTGAACAGTTTTTAATTAGCATCAGTTGCACATGTTTGTGTTCGTAAAGCAGTGATCTTTGTCACTGATAGTTGGCAAGGAATAAGCAGTGAGACAATTTAGAATTGTTTTGCTCACTGTGGTTTCAAGCATTCGGTCTTGGAGATGCCAGAAATGGCTGGAAGTGAAAATAAAACAATTTCACTACTTCAACAACTTAGAAACTAGGAAGAATTTGAAGGTATTGGCAATCATTTTGAATGTTACAATGAAAGTAAAGATTTGGAGGATGCAATCATTGATAACATTGTATGATAGTAGTCAGTTATCTACACTAGGTGTCTGTGCGATTTTGTTCATATATAATTAATCAAAAGAACAGTGTAGCATGTCAAAGCGATGCTCCAAGGTGTGGCTGCTGTCACATACAAACCGATATTTGGAACCACAAATGAGAACTGAGTGTCTGGTGGGGACCCAAGGTGAGTGAGCTGCCCCAGAATGGACATGAAAAGCTCCTTCACCAGAGACGCTACCCTCTCTGGGAACCCTATGGCAGTGAACACAGGGTGCATTCCTTGTCAATAATTATTTGGAACTAATACACTATTTTATAGTATTGTATTAGCGTTGTAATGTTCTAATTAGTTCTATATTTCATTTAAATACATAATTCGTTACTCAGTGAAACAATGATTTGTCTTTTTTATACCTTTTTAACTATTTCCATGAAACTTTGGCTAATTGGGGCTGCCACATAATTGGGCCAAAATGTACTTGTCGCACTATGTTTCAATTAACCGGAATCCTATGTATATGACACAGTAAGAGACCAAAATCCCAACAAATGTTTATCTGAATGCTAAAAAATTGTCAGACCATTCCCAGCAATATTATACCTGAATTATACAGTGACAGTGTTGTAAATAGCATTGCTCTACTGCAGTATTACACAGTGACAGGTCTGTACCCAACAATACTGTACCACTCTAATATTTAGTGACAATCTTAACTCTACCAGTACTGTACCCAGTTTTATTCAGTGACTGGCCTACAGCCACTAATACCGTAATCCCTCCATTGTAAGAGACTGACTTATTCCCACCTGTACTATACCATGCTACACTGTACTACGCCCCGCTGTTACACGAGAATAATGCAGGAAGCGACAGACCTGTATCCCTGGGTCTAGAGCTCTTACATTTCATGATCTGGGCAGAGGACCTTTCTGTTTCTGATTCCATGTTTCATTTGACCCCTAAGTCTCTGGTCCCAAGCCCCAAGTGCAGTCTGGTCTTTGAAACTCCGGTTCTTATAGCCAGGCTTCATTACCCAACAGGGGACACAAGGACTACCTAAGCTGGCAATGCTGAGCATAAAGCAGAAGGATTCAGAATAAAGGTTTGCAATCAAATAAGTTTTGCAGATTATTTGACTGCAGGTGGTACTGAAAGCAGACTACAGGGAATTAGGAAGGAAGTTGAGAAACAGGACCATAAAGCTAGT
Organism: Hemitrygon akajei; assembly: GCF_048418815.1. Classification (NCBI taxonomy): domain Eukaryota; kingdom Metazoa; phylum Chordata; class Chondrichthyes; order Myliobatiformes; family Dasyatidae; genus Hemitrygon; species Hemitrygon akajei. The sequence continues at coordinate 19,136,188 of NC_133145.1, read as the reverse complement.
CATCTCGGGATTACTGCCTGTGCCACGTGACAGTGAGTATCGGAATAGAGTGAGGTGGAGGATAAATGCATGGCTGAGGGATTGGAGCAGGGGGCAGTGGTTCAGATTTCCAGAACATTGGGACCTCTTTTGGGGTGGGAGTGACCTGTACAAAAAGAATGGGTTGCACTTGAATCCCAGAGAAACAAATATCCTGGTGGGGAGGTTTGCTAGGCAATTGGGGAGAGTTTAAACTAGGATTTCTGGGGGGTGGGAACCAAACTGAAGAGACGGAGGAAGAGGCAGTTGGCTCACAAATAGAGAAAGCTTGGAGAGAGTGCAAGAGGGAGATAGGCAGATGATAGAGAAGGAACGTGCTCAGACCAATGGTTTGAGATGTGTCTATTTTAATGCAAGGAGTATTATGAACAAAGTGGACAAGCTTAAAGCGTAGATCAGGTATGGAGCTATGATGCTGTAGCCATTACAGAAACTTGGATGGCTCAGGGACAGGAATGGTTACTTCGAATGCCAGACTTTAGATGTTTCAGAAAGGACAGGGAGGGAGGCAAAAGAGGTGGGAGCATGGCACTGTTGATCAGAGGTAGTGTCACAGATGCAGAAAAGGAGGAAGTTATGGAGGGATTGTCTACGGAGACTACGTGGGTGGAAGTTAGGTACAGGAAGGGGTCAATAACTCTACTGGGTGTTTTTTATAGACCACCCAATAGTAACAGGGACATCGAGGAGCAGATAGGGAGACAGATTCTGGAAAGGTGCAGTAATAACAGGGTTGTCATGGTGGGAGATTTTAATTTCCGAAATATCGATTGGCATCTCCCTAGAGCAAGGGGTTTAGATGGGGTGGAGTTCGTTAGGTGTGTTCAAGAAGGTTTCTTGACACAATATGTAGATAAGTCTACAAGAGAAGAAGTTGTACTTGATCTGGTATTGGGAAATGAACCTGGTCAGGTGTCAGATCTCTCAGTGGGAGATCATTTTGGAGATAGTGATCACAATTCTATCTCCTTTACCATAGCATTGGAGAGGGATAGGAACAGACAAGTTAGGAAAGTATTTAATTGGAGTAAGGGGAAATATGAGGCTATCAGGCAGGAACTTAGAAGCATAAATTGGGAACAGATGTTCTCAGGGAAATGTATGGAAGAAATGTGGCAAATGTTCAGGGGATAGATGGTAGGGAAAGGATTGTAGGGTACAGGAACCGTGGTGTAACAGGCTGTTGTAAATCTAGTCAAGAAGAAAAGAAGAACTTACGAAAGGTTCAAAAGACTAGATAATGAAAGAGATCCAGAAGATTATAAGGCTAGCAGGAAGGAGTTTAAGAATGAAATCAGCAGAGCCAGAAGGGACCATGAGAAGGCCTTGGCAGACAGGATTAAAGAAAACCCCAAGGCATTCTACAAGTATGTGAAGAGCAAGAGGATAAGATGTAAGAGAATAGGACCAATCAAGTGTGACAATGGAAAACTGTGTACAGAACCAGAGGAGATAACAGAGGTACTTAATGAATACCTTGCTTCAGTATTCACTATGGAAAAGGATCTTGGCAATTGTAGGGATCAATTATAGTGGACTGAAAAACTTGAGCATGTAGATATTAAGAAAGAGGATGTGCTGGAGCTTTTGGAAAGCATCAAGTTGGATAAGTCACCAGGACAGGATGAGATGTATCCCAGGCTACTGTGGGAAGCGAGGGAGGAGACTGCTGAGCCTCTGGCGATGATCTTTGCATTATCAATGGGGATGGGAGAGGTTCTAGAGGATTGGAAGTTTGCAGATGTTGCTCCATTATTCAAGAAAGGGAGTAGAGATAGCCCAGGAAATTATAGACCAGTGAGTCTTATTCAGTGGTTGGTAAGTTGATGGAGAAGATCCTGAGAGGCAGGATTTATGAATATTTGGAGAGGCATAATATGATTAGGAATAGTCAGCATGGCTTTGGCAAAGGCAGGTCGTGCCTTACGAGTCTGATTGAACTTTTTGAGGATGTGACTAAACACATTGATGAAGGTAGAGCAGTAGATGTAGTGTATATGGATTTCAGCAAGGCATTTGACAAGGTACCCCATGCAAGGCTTATTGAGAAAATAAGGAGGCATGGGATCCAAGGGGACATTGCTTTGTGGATCCAGAACTGGCTAGCCCACAGAAGGCAAAGAGTGGTTGCCGACGGGTCATTTTCTGCATGGAGGTCGGTCACCAGTGGTGTGCCTCAGGGATCTGTTCTGGGACCCCTACTTTTCATGATTTTTATAAATGACCTGGATGAAGAAGTGAAGGGATGGGTTGGTAAACTTGCTGATGACACAAAGGTTGGGGGTGTTGTGGATAGTGTGGAGGGCTGTCAGAGGTTACAGTGGGACATTGATAGGACGCAAAACTGGGCTGAGAATTGGCAGATAGAGTTCAACCCAGATAAGTGTGAAGTGGTTCATTTTGGTAGGTCAAATATGATGGCAGAATATAGTACTAATCGTAAGACTCTCAGCAGTGTGGAGGATCAGAGGGATCTTGGGGTCCAAATCCATAGGACACTCAAAGCAGCTGTGCAGGTTGACTCTGTGGTTAAAAAAGCATACGGTGCATTGGCCCTCATCAATGGATTGAGTTTAGGAGCCAAGAGGTAACGTTGCAGCTATATAGGACCCTGGTCAGCCCCCACTTGGAGTGCTGTGCTCAGTTCTTGTCACCTCACTATACGAAGGATGTGGAAACCATAGAAAGGGAGCAGAGGAGATTTACAAGGATGTTTCCTGGATTGGGGAGTATGCTTTATGAGGATAGGTTGAGTGAACTCGTCCTTTTCTCCTTGGAGCGACAGAAGATGAGAGGTGACTTGATAGAGGTGTATAATATGTTAAGAGGCACTGATCATGTTGATAATCAGAGGTTTTTTCCCAGGGCTGAAATGGCTAGCACAAGAGGGTACAGTTTTAAGGTGCTTGGAAGAAGGTACAGAGGAGACGTCAGGGGTAAGTTTTTTATGCAGAGAGTGGTGAGTGCATGGAATGGGCTGCCAGCGATGGTGGTGGAGGCAGATATGATAGGATCTTTATAGAGAGACTCCTGGACATGAACATGTAGCTCAGAAAAATAGAGGGCTTTGGGCAATCCTAGATCATTTCTAAGGTAAGGACATGTTCGGCACAACTTTGTGGGCCGAAGGACCTGTATTGTGCTGCAGGTTTCCCATGTTTCTATTAATAAATAATAACGACAAAGGAAGCCTAGTCGAGCCTTTGGTCTGCGGTGTGGCTACATGGCAGAGCATAAAGTAACTAGGTTTATAGTGACTTGTATGAAGGCATCATAATTATTTCTTTAAAGCTATTAGGTCTGGTCAGAACTTACTCATTATTTCACGCAGCCTCTTTGGTTTAAGAGAAATTTGATACGCCATATCAAAGTCACAGGAGACAGCTAAATTTCCTCCTAGATATGAAACTATTATATAGAAATGTTGGCAGCACTAATCCAATCAGCAAACTTCCCTTTGGTTCCTCCTACATTTCCCACTTTTTCTGCATTTTAAAATCTCTATTCCCAGGTCTAGTGAGAGGCCATTGATCCAATATGTTACCTGTTTCCCTCACTGCAGTTGCTGCTTGCTCTGTTATGTATCTCCCCACTCTCTTTGTTTACACATTCTAGTATCAGTGAAAGTTTGCATTTGTGAAATGTCTTATTCCTTGAAATACCACCATTAAGGACCCAAATCCCTTCTTTAAGTACTCTCATCATCCAGGACATTCCCTCTTCTCATTACTATCATCAGGAAGGAGGTTCAGTACCCAGAAGACCCACACTGAATGTTTTTGGAACAGCTTCTTCCCCTCTGCCATTAGATGACTGAACTGTCCATGAACCCATAACACTACCTAACTCTTACTCATTTGCACTATTTATTTACTTGTTTGCTTATTATTGTAATTTATAGTCATTTTTAATGTCTTGCACTGTACTGCTGCCACAAAACAACTCATTTCATGACATATGATAGTAATAATAAACCTGATTCTGATTTTGAAAATGAAATTTGCAGTTTAAAAATGAAATTTTAATTTTAGTTTGTCTCAATCACTCTGTAAAAATGGAATTCCTAAAATAAATTGGTTTGAACCATCAGAAGTCTCGGACTCAGTAACACCTGTGGATGTAAGATACATTTCAATTAAAGAAATCTCATGCAGACGGACTCATTTCCCCTTTTTCAAAATGTCTTGATCCATTTAAAAACAGTGAATAATTATGATGATTCTTACATTTCCAAATGGATGCCTCCCAGTTCCCTGTTTCTGGCATTTGGTGATAAGAACGAATGAAAGTTGGGCTCACGGTGCTCACAGTAATGCCATATTCTGAAACTTCAGCCCGTAGGCAATCAAAAAAGGCTTGTAGTGCATGCTTAGATGCAGCATCTTGAAAACGAAATACAGCATTGTCAAAACAATCTAAATCACAGTCAGGTTTTAGCATTAATTCTCTGTACGTATCTTGTAATTTTGATCGTTCATTATTTTTATCGCATTAACTTGGTTGGAATTTTATGAAAGGTTGGGATACTGACTTATTCTATTAAAATGCCAGTGTCTCCACTTGAAGTTATTATGTCAAAGTTAGGTAAAGTACAAGCTTCAGGTTATTCAATCATTCAATTTTCCACTGTCAGCAACTTTGCATAGTCCTGTTTGAGTAGCAAGATAAAGAATGAATGTATTTCTAGCTTAGGGTCAGAGCCACAGGTCAGAAGCATGCACCATTTTAAATTTGCTTTGCATGTAGTTAGTGTGATGTCTGGCATGTGATATCTGCATGCACTGATGTCCTGTCTTTATTATAGTAACAGGCATGCAGATCAAATTCACTGCCAGTCTTACAAGCTGCACGGAATGGAAGTCCTAATTTTCCTTGGATACTGTTGATCAGCACAATTTGACCATTATGTCTCGCAATCATCGATGGAAGAAGCTCTGTGAAGAGGAAGAACTGCTGTTCACCTGACTGTAAAAAATCTAAGCTGAAATTATTATAAATTCATTCAACTCTCATGACATTATCCACAAATTAAAGTTTAACATCGGTAGCTGAGCGAAGGGCGCTGAGTAGGCTACGGTCAATTATGGAAAACTCTGAACATCCTCTACATAGCACCATCCAGAGACAGAGAAGCAGTTTCAGCGACAGGTTACTATTGATGCAATGCTCCTCAGACAGGATGAAGAGGTCAATACTCCCCAATGCCATTAGGCTTTACAATTCAACCGCCAGGACTTAAGAACTTTTTAAAAGCTATTATTAATGCTTTTTGAGATAGTGATTTAGATGCATATCATATTTTTTACTGAGTTAAGTATTGTATGTAATTAGTTTTGCTACAACAAGTGTATGGGACATTGGAAAAAAGTTGAATTTCCCCATGGGGATGAATAAAGTATCTATCTATCTATCTATCTATCTATCTATCTATCTAAATAAAATGTTAAGCCTTGAATTAAACAAGTTGGTTGTGACTCCTTTCAAGTACTGTCCCTTCGGGACTGTAACATCACTGAATTATTTGATGTTATCTCACAACTCTCCTTTTTCTATTGAGAGGTTGTGTAGTCTGATACTACTACATCGATCTCCTTCTGGTCTCTGTGTTACTCTGTGACCAACTGTCACTTCATTCTAAAAGTATCAATCAGAGTAATTATGATTTCTGTGTCCCATAGGATCAATCTGATAATTGATCTACATTATATTTCTTCAACAGTTTTTAGCCATGAATACAACACTGATTGCCACTTTCTGAATTTAAACCATGTTTCTAATATTTTTCACTGCCAAATTCTTCCAGGGTTTGGGAACTTCACTTTTAATGCATTTGGCATTTTGATAAATGCACAGGACTTCCAGTTCCTAGACAAAATAGACCTGGTTCCAACAAGTTTCTCTGAATAACTATATCCATCCCCAGGGGCTGACGAACAGCTTCCTGATTGGAGTTGCTTGGTGTCTGATTTTCTCTCTGCCTTCATTCTATCCAGTTCATGTGAGTATCTGCCTCAGAGTTCTATACGTGACTCATGATTCCAAATGTTCACATTTCATTTCCATTACAAGCCATTTACATTTACATTTACATTTACATTTACATTCTATCCAGTTCATGTGATTATCTGCCTCAGAGTTCCATACGTGACTCATGATTCCAAATATTCACATTTCATTTCCATTACAAGCCATTTACATCAGGTCGCTTAAGGACATTAAACATTATGGTATTAGGTATTCTTTCCATCGTGTAAGAAAATCTGATTTGTATTATCTTACTAGCTGCGAGGTTAAGACTACAGTATACCTTTAGTTAGAGAAATAGGTCCAAAATAATTAGCATCCATTATCTTCTTGTCCATTTCAAAAGGGACATTGAGGGCAGCTCCTTTAACTTTCAGGCTGCTGTTGTTAATGAGCACATCCACACATCCAAAGGATTCAAGGATTTCCTTGGCTTTCTCCGGGATGCTCTCTGTTTCACTGAGATCCAGAAGCACTATCTTCGGACTGAATGTCTATAAAAAAAAGTCACCAATTACTTCTTCACATATTGTTGTTGTATTCAAGATTCCTACAAAGTTTTTCTTCATACAGGTAGAAATGGATTAAATTTAAAAAGTCATAAAATACAAACCATGTAAACTGACTTCCATTCCATATTAGAACTTAAGAAGTAGCAGGTATAGGCCATCATTATTGGAATCTTGTCACTAAGAACAAGGTTTTGCAGCTAATTGCTATGTTACACCGGTTATATTTAGTAAAAATATATCTATTGACTTTTTTAAAAACAAGCCTTTTCTTCTCCGATCTCATTTGCAGTCTGGTAGCGATGCTGATCAGGGAACCTGTCACTATCACTAATTTATGTATAATATAACAAATGCATGTGATCTCCATCAGCAACAAGTTCTTCTATGTTAGTGCATTTTTTTCTTTTTTTTCCATGACTGTTGGTCAAAATCTTTTAAATTACTACTTCATGGTGCTGTGGGATTACTGCTGCCACAGACTGCACAGATTCCAGAAGAATGGAATCATTAACACCCACTCAGTGTTCTTCGAGTAAGTAATAAATGGTGGCAATCTCAAGGCATTTCTTTAGTTTTTTTCACCTGTGCACAAGAGGCACATAGAGATATGATACACATTTGTTATGAGAACATCATTTCCCTCAAAGTTTTATCTGGCAAATATCTGGTGCCATTTTCCTTGATTACACTAATTTTGTTCCTCTTATTTTCATTTGAGATAGTGTACTGTATATCAGTTTTGTCCTTCACTTAGTTACAATTTATTTTTAAATTAGTCTGAATTGACAATACTCCATGATTGTATCTAAATAGAATCCAGTTTCTTTTATTTTTTCATATTTATATTTTTCAACAAATAATCAGTCACACAGTCAGAATGTCAAACAGATCAGCAACATCGCACTTAAAATGTTTGATAATGAGAAGTGAAAAATGCTGTACGAAAACTATTGTTCATTTTCAATTTCAAGATGGGTCTGTCTGAAATTGGTATGGAAATTGTCAGAGAGATATAATGTACATAAAAACTACTTACCTGGCTAGGGTCTGCAACAGCAAGTAGAGCCTCTTGCAGGGCTTCTAACTTATCCCAATCATTGCCACAAAGGACAACACGGCCTCCCCCACTGTGGAAAACTCTGGAACATTCTGTTAATTATTAAATGAACAAGAACAGTACTTAATGAAAATGGACATAAACCTCAGTTAGTATATTTTAATCAAATGTAATTATCAATTTCCAACTGTTGCAGTTTTGAAGAAAGATCTTTCATCTGAAACAAATAAAAAAGGATTAGCAACACATACAAAATGTTGTGGAATGCAGCAGGCCGGGCAACATCTATAGGAAGAAGCACAGTTGACATTTTGGGCCGAGACCCTTCGTCAGGACGAACGAAAGGTCTCGGCCCGAAATGTCGACTGTGCTTCTTCCTATAGATGCTGCCTGGCCTGCTGTGTTCCACCAGCATTTTGTGTGTGTTACTTGAATTTCCAGCATCTGCAGATTTCCTCGTGTTTGTGTTTAAAAAAAGATTAGCTTTTGTTATAGGATTTGTCATACGTACATCAAACCATACAGTGAGACATGTGTCATTTGCATCAAATCAAATCATTGAGCTTTATGCTGGGGGCAGCCCACAAGTGTTGCCACACTTCCAGCATCAACATAGCATGCCCATAACTTACTAACACTAACCATACGTCTTTGGAATGGGCTAAAACCGGAGCACCCAGAGGAAATCTGGTCATGGGGAGAATGTACAAGCTTCTTGCAGACAACCACAAGAATCAAACTCTGTTCAGTGATTGATGGTGCTGAAAAGCGATTACAGGAACCACTATGCCATCCACTTCTCTTTGCACAGATGCTGTCTGACCTGCTGATTCAATTCTTGTTTGTAGTCATCCTTCATGATCAGAAACAGGCTGAATCGAATGTGTCAGCCCTGTCACACTATTAGCAGACTTATATTTGAATCAGAAGGTTGTAGATTCAAATCCCACTAAAGAGATTTCCAAAGAACTGTAAAAAGTCTACAGGAGAGAAAATTAGCTCATTTGGCCTATCTGATGTACACTCAGTGGCCACTTTATTAGGTACACCTGTACATCTGCACATTAATGGAAATATCTAATCAATCTTATGGCAGCAACTCAATGCATAAAAGCATGCAGGCATGGTTAAGAGGTTCAATTCCTGTTCAGATCAAACATCAGAATGGGGAAGAAATGTGATCTAAATAACTTTGACCAATAATAATTGTTGGTACGAGGCAGGGGTTGAATATCTCAGAAACTGCTGATCTCCTGGGATTTTCACTCACAACAGTCTCTGGAGTTTACAGAGAATGCTGCAAAAGAACATAAAAACATGCGGTGAATGGCAGTTCTGTGGATGGAAATTGCCTTGTTGATGAGAGAGGTCAGAGGAGAATGGCCAGACTGGTTCAAGCTGACAGGAAGGCAACTGTAACTCAAATAAACACTCGTTGCAACAGTGGTGTGCAGAGGAGCATCTCTGACGAGCATCATCTACAGCAGCAGAAGAGGAGTCCTTGTGTAAGACTCCCAGAAGGCTAGCTTACAGGTTGAGTCTGTGGTAAAGAAGGAAAATGTAATGTTGGAATTTATTTCAAGGGGAGCTGAATATAAAAGCAAGGAGATGATGCTGAGGCTTTATAAGACACTAGTCAGGCTGTACTTGGAGCATTGTCAACAGTTTTGGGCCCCATATCTCAGAAAGGATGTATTGTCGTTGGAAAGAGTTCACGAGGATGTTTCCAGGAATGAAGGGGTTAACATATGAGGCACATTTGGCAGCTTTGGGCCTGCACTTACTGGAATTTTAAAAATGTGGGGAATCTCATTGAAACCTACCGAATGTTGAAAGGACTAGATAAGGTGGATGTGGAGAGGATGATTCCTCTGGTGGGGGTGTCCAGAACTAGAGGGCACAGCCTCAAAATTGAGGGGTGACCTTTTAGAACAGAGGTAAGTGTTGTGTTCTTTATACGTACCGTGGGTTACTCATAAAGACACATATTCTGGAAGAACATAACTAGAACTTTTATTTAACGGTAAACAGCAACCACGTTTTAACACACAAGCTTCTCGATCACTCTGTCAGTTCTGCGCATGCTCATAGCTCCATCCAATCACATTCTTACACATGGCATGTGATATCACCACATCTTCCTTTCCTTAAAAAGGAAAACAATTAGCAACATTAATCAAAACAAATGCATAATTTAACATGTCTCTATCAGTCTCTCTGGGGGTTTACGAACATAAGCAGACCTTCTAAGTGGTTCACACAGTACTCGTGTTTGTTATTTTCATGTTTCATCTGGTCTGCATCAGTTAACAGAAACTCTGAAGTTGGCTCTTTCTTGAGGTCTTTGCGAAGAAATCACAATTCATTCATTAACTGTGTAATCTTTTTATGCTGAGACTTCATCAGTTCAATAAAACTTCTCAATTCCTCCTCTTGTGCTTTCACTTCTTCAATTGGATCCTGATTCTTGTCACTCTTTGGCTTCAGATCAGTATTGTACTGTACCGGCAAGTTTGGTTTTGGTGGCAATGCTTTGTCAGATCTTGGTAACAAAGGGATGGGTCTGGGATCTTTCTTTATGACTTCCTTTACTTTTGCCATGTTAGAATCAAATTCTGTTCTCTCTCACTCTTTCATCAAGTCACTGTATTCTGACTCTGTGTCACTATCCAGGACTAATACTCTTTTCACCAAATTCAGTCTCTCATAGACAGATAAACCCAGTATTGACTGTACATTTTTTGGCACCACCAGAAATGAAAGAGTGTACACACTATTTTTGTGTGATACTTTCACCACACATGTTCCTTTGACTGGAATGTCTGCACCTGAATACCCAGTCACTTTTATATTTGTCTGATGTAACCTTGGTCCTGGCTTTAATGCATTAAACTCAGATTCTGCAAGAACATTTACTTGTGCTCCAGTATCCAGTTTAAACAGAATAATGTTTTGGTTCACTTGCAGTGGCATAGTCCAGTCATTCTTACTTAGTTTTCACAAAGCACATCTATGTAAAACTCCTCACGCTGATTTTCAAGCACTGAGTTTACGTGTTTTATTTCCTATCTACATCTGCAACAACGTGAAAAATGATTACTCTTACCACAGTTGTTGCACATTTTTCCATACGCTGGACACTTTTTAGGTCGGTGCTCCCGCCCAAAGAGATCACAAAGATTTTTTCTTTCAGATGACATCTTGCTCTTTGTTGGTTTTGCTGCCATTTCATTACTTTTTTCTGACATAAAAGAAGAAGAAGGCCCTTAACTCCAAGTGGAGTCATCGGGATGCTGTCGTGACGGTGTTTTTTTATTTTTTAACTTTCTTATTTTTACGAGGCCGAGTTGCTAGCTTGACGCTTAACCTAGCACAGATGGAAAGAGTGCAAGGGGGCCGCTGGGTTCGAACTCAGGACCCTTCACTCCAAAGTCTGGCGCTGATGCCACTACGCCACCAGCTGGCTTTTTTCTTCTTCTCTAACATGTTCGCGGTTATTCACACCATGTACGCTGCAGTTCTCAATAAAAAGCTCTTTAACCTGCAACTTTACGGACTCCGAAGCTCTGCAGAGAATCAAAGCTTTTTCCAGATTTATGTCTGGTTCTCTTAAGAGTCCTTCTCTCTGAGCATTATCCAGGATGCCACAAGCAATTCTGTCTTTAATGAGAGAGTCCGTCAGCTCTGCAAACTTGCATGTTTTACTGTGATTTCTCAATTCCGTAACAAATTGATCAATTGTTTGACCAGCTTTCTTCTTGCATGTAAAGAATTTGTACCGTTCATACGTCGCATTGCGCTTCGGTATACAAAATGCTTCAAACTTGTCGATTATCACTTTTTGATACAAATTATCTCCATTTTCAATAGTAAAATGGTTATATACCTTAAATGTGTCATCCCCAATCACATAGAGTAGGATCGCTGCTTTCTTGATCATTCTGTCAGTTCTGCGCATGCTCACAGCTCCGTCCAATCATGTCCTTACATGTGACATGTGATATCACCGCAGTAAGAAGGAATTTTTTTTAGGCAGAGAGTAGTGGATCAGTGGAATGCCCTGCTACAGACTGCAGTGGGGCCAAGTCCGTGGGTAAAAGCGGAAGTTGATAGTTTCCTGGTTGGTCAGGGCATCAAAGGAAATGGTGAGAGGGCAAGTGTATGGGTTGAGTGGGATCTGGAGTCAGATATGATGGAATTGCAGAGCAGACTCAGTGGCTGAACAGCCTAATTCTGCTCCTATGTTTTATGGTCTTATGGTCTAAGATCACGAACATTCACTTTAGTAGGGACAGGAGGTTCCTAAGAAAGTGGCCACTGAGAGTGTGATGCTGTTCATACTGCCCACAACTCTATGTATCTAAATCATTACTGTATGTTTTCCTTTTCCCTTCTGTACAGTTATTAAGCTTCTACTTAAATGCATCACTATTATTAATTTTATCTACTCTACCTGCTAATGGATCTTCTATTCATAGTTATTTCATGTTTTTCCTTTTTCAAAGGGTTTACATCTATCTTATTAAATCCTTTATTGGCTTTATAGACTTAAATCAGGTTGCCTGTCAACTGCTCTATATAGTGAAAGCCTTAGCTTGAAACTCCTTTCATTACTATTATCGTCCCTTAGCTCTGGAGTCATTTACGTGAGTCTTCTTTCACTGTCTTCTATTTCTAGAACTGTGCACAGTACTCCAAGTGTACTTGTTCACAATTAAGGCAGACACACCAATGAGGGAGAGCAGCACTGGGGAAGCTGCTTTCTTTCAGGTGACATCTTTCAAAGAGCTATTTGTAAGTTAGCTCAGAAGATTTTACAGCATAATTTGAAGAAGGCATGGAGTGTTATCTCTGAAAACCACATGTTTGATGTTCCTTCAATCGCCTGTCTAAGTTCCTGAACTGTTCAGACCCTATTGTTCAATCATTAAATTTGGTTGAATAATCTTTGTCTCAATTATTTTCTAGCAAATAGTTTACTCTGTACTAAACCTTTTACATTTAATCTTGTAAATCTCATCAGTTTAGGTCATGCTCCTGACATTACAAATATCAGAGCAAACAAGGATGCATATATTCATAAGAAATGGCAGTAAAAATTTTCCGTTTCTTAAAAAAGGATTTCTGCACAGAACACTATGGTTAGTTTCCAAGAACAGGAAAAGAGGACTGCATAGCTATATATAGTCTTTGCAACTGTCCAATAGCATTTTGATCACTCTATATATAGCTTTAAACCATTTATGCTTATGAAGACCAGTGTGGCTGACGCAGATATCAATTGTCACTGACTTTGATTATATCACATCCAAGGATATTCTCTTGATTTTCATATATATAAGAGGCAGGCAATAACTAAATTACAGGAGAGAAATGCGTCTTTCATCCAAAGGGCCAGATACATGCAATAACGTCAGCTATTCTTAATACTCAGTTGGTCTGGGTTCAACAGGGCAGAATGTGTGACAGTCACTAAAAGCACCAAGTGATGTTCTGACAAGCTCAAATGATGAGAAAGAATTTGTACCCTCCGTGCATTCTTCCTAGACTGTGTAGCACTAGAACAAACCTTGGTACTATCAAAATGAACACTCCGAGGGTTCAAAAAGTTTCTACGATTCTATATATATCCCACTAATATGAATGTAAACCTGCTGTGGGTTTGCTGAAGTGAATTACGCTGTATTAAAGCAAGAATTAATTATAATGTCTCTTTTCTATGTGAAGTCTACCTAAGTAAAATTAAACCAACTCTACTTCTTAGAAATGACACCCATTAGCCTTTTTGAAAGTTAATTAGTTTCACGTCTACTTTGTATACTTTATATCACTACCAGATAATGTCAATAAAGATATGCAGACATTTCACTCTCTGAACCACCATGTTCAGTTCATCCAGTAATTCACCATCTCTGCTCTCAGTGCGTTTATACCTAATACTGAATCTCACTTAAAGCAAGCCTAGATTGGAGAACTGACCATGCAGGCTGCATCCAATTTGGGACTTACACAGGTATCAAAAGGTTTTTGGTGCCATTGTTGGAGATTCGCTATACAAAAGACAGTCTCATAATTATTTACTATCTAATATGATTTAAGGAAGTTCCAAATAACATTACAACAAATAAGTACATTTTGAAGCTTCTAAAAATGTAAGACATTTATCAGCCAGTTTATAAAAAGCAAGGTACCACAACTAGAAGTCTGTAATTAAATAGATATTTGTTTTTTTAATTAATTAATTGAAAGATAAAAGTAACCAGGATATGGGGAGTATTCCCACAGCTATTTAGCATAGTGTTACCCAATAGACAAAAGGGTTTCGGATTTTGTGGTCAGTGGTATCATCAGTTGTGACTGATCTCCAAATTAAGTTAGGATGATTTGGAACAATTCTCCTAGCACATAATTCATAAAATCCCAGAGGCCTTCCAGGATATAGAGTAAATGCCACACGAACAATCTATTCTTTGTGTTTGAATTACAATGTAGGCAAATCCATTGGGCTGGTCCATTGAGCTTTGTTCTAAGTTGACAGGACACTTATGGGATATGCCATTTCCTGATGTATTCTCTGAGTATGTAAATGAGGTGTTTGAGATCTGAAGTATTGCTTTGGAACTTGGCTTCTGACAGTGGCTTTCATATCCACTTGGTCTCCTATAGAAAATAGACATATCTCATCCTTTTCCACTCAGATCTCACAGTGACTACCACTCCCCATGACACTCACAATATCACACAATGAATAACAGTATTAATTGCCCTGGCTATAACTGGCAGGCATTTCAATACCCTATCCTAAAGCAGTGAAAGATCTACCAGCATTTACTATATGATTGTGATTATTGTTTGTTCATCCTTCTAGAAAGATTGACAATTAGGACATCAGATGATAACACAACTGGACTTAATAATGCTATCATTTATATTAAATAGCCTGTCAACAATCCCTTAACAAGTTTTCTATATATTAAGGATTATTTGATACTAGATGGTCATCATCCTGACATGGGTCAACATTTGAAGAAATAAATGTTTAAAAGAGATACACAGATGGAAACATGAGGATAAAGAGGCCCCAGACCATAAAAATCAGTGTCAATCTTCTCATAACTTCACCCCTGCAAATTCATCCTGCACTATAACCTCTAGTTTTATGTGTTCCTTAATTCTGGCCTCTAGTACATCATTGGCTCTAGCTACCTCACCACTAATAATAATATCTTCAGCTTCTGTATTCTAAGCTCTCAAGCTGCTCCAGCCCATAAATATTTCCACCTCTTCACCCCAATTCCTCAAGAGACTTCTTAATAGTTCTGTTCATCTGTCCAATAATCTGCTTACATGTTAGATCTGAATAATAAAATTACACAAATGAACTTACTATGCAAAAGGCACTATGTACAGTTATATACGCTATATGCAGTTTACCATGTAACTTGTGCTTTTTATGTATGTCAAGTGCACATAAAATCAGGGAATTTTTAAGAAAAGAATACTTGATTCTTCCTTACCTTTCCCAAGTCCAGATACAGCATCAGTTATCACAACCACTTTGTTCCTCGCAGCTGATTTGGACATCAGGCGCATTATTTGTTTGTAAATATAAACAATGCCAGCAATCCCAACTGCCAGTACAGGGAGAATCAATAAAGCCAGGACACCCATCTCTCTGCATTTAGCACAAACATCACGAATAGTATTATTGTTACACATTATGAAAGGGAATGTTATGGCGAGAAATAGTTATGAATCTTTGCAATTCCATACTATGTAAGACTATGAGTACTATTCGCTGACCACATCTAATACCGAGATCTATAGATTTCTGGACTACAATGGAATTGAGGGATCAGAGAGAGAAGCAAGTTGTACATTTGTCATAATCTCATTGAGTTACGAAGTAGGTCCTTGGCCAAACTTCCCACTTCATTGTCCTATCTTTTTGTGTCACATCTGTGTTGCAGTAGCTATTGAGTCAAGTAATGTGTCTGCACTCATTAAAGAGAACTAAATGGGGGCTGAGCCAAGAGAAGTTTGCTACAAGTTTTATTTGAAGGTTTTTTTTGCAATATGAATTATTCTCAGTCAGGGATTTCCACGTAAATAACATTCAAAATCAGACAAACGCCATGAGTTTACATGGTAGCAACTTTTATGCATAGATGTCTTGCATTACGTCATGCTTCCTATACACATTTAATTTGTTTCATCGGTATTGGTAAAATAGGAAAACTTTCAAAAGTTACTGCAACAGCATTGTTGATCTGTGAATAACGTTAGAGTCTTTAATATATATCAAAATAGGACTTAATTTTAACACATTACCTTGGGAGAGAATGTTGAATTATACAGATAGCTTCAAGCCTACAGTGTAATATCAATCTAAATTTTGCACTGGGACTTTGAAACTTGAATATTTTGTAATGATGTCAGAATGATATCAAATGAATTAAATTGAAAGTCAAGAAAACATTGGCTCTTGAAATAACTTGTCATTTACTTCAATTAATATTAGCATATGTTATCCTTTAATGGACACTTTCCATCATGCACTCTCCTGTTTGCAACTTTTTCCATTGATAGACTCCCTTAAATTATTCCACGTTCCTTGTTTGCCATCTCTGCTTTAATACCTGGTTGACTCTCTAATATTACTACAATCCAAGCATAATTATAACAAAAGTAACTTATTTTCAACCTTTCATTTTAAATGTTTGCATGTTTAATCTAGCTGCCACTCCAGAACTGCTGAAGAAGTGCTGGGTGATGAGAGCTGTTAGTTTGTCCAAGATTACGTGGAAAAGCAAGCCCCACCACTAGTATTCTGGAATATCCTGAGATCAGGAAAAGCTAAAGTAAAAACATAACATGTGAAAATGTGTATATTTGTGGAAAGCAAAAATGAGTTAACATTTCAGGTCAAAGTCAACCTATCAGAATTGGGAAGGGGAGGAGAAAAAATTGAAAAGCTACTTATAAACGCCAGTTCTTGTTTTCTAAATCTTTAATGGGCAAACTTAATTTGTGTACGTTGTACATTACTGTGTTCTTTGGCAAAGGATTTATGAACTTGTGACATAACTCATTGCTCCTAAAACAAAAATTAGTCCTTCTGTTCTGCTTTGCATCCAAAACAAAAGATCGCAGCAAATACTGAATAAGACCCTTTCAGATAATTTCATCCTTCTATCTCTACATAATAGAATAATTCACTATTTTTTCCCACAACGAGTAGTGACTATTTTCTGAAGAAACGGCAAAGCAGTGTTTTCAATTTCTTTTTAATTAAATTACTTTGTCTTACTGAATTATTTATAAGGAAATCTGCAGGAATTTTTATAACAGAATTGAAAGGTTCACTTACTGCAATAGTTGATCCAAGGGTAATAAAATAGTAATTGTCCTTGTAGGCGGTTGCAGAATAAAGTAATAGTCCCAAGTAAGTCAGTTAGATATCCTTATCTCTTCATATTTAATGATTCACTATTTTCAGCTTCCAGTGCACTGTACACCAAGGAGATCTTAAAAAGTTTTTTAATAGCTAGAGGCTGAGTCAGTCATTTCTGAAGAGCTGAGATGAACCTTCTCCCAAATTCCAGTGTTGGCTTCCCTTCTAAATGTCATGTGTTCATTCTAACGTGTTCTAATAATACACAAACCAAAAACAGCCATGTGTTACTTACGAACATACAAATCTTTGGACATCTTTTCAGCTGCAAAAGTGATTTGATTTGTTTTTTTTTAAATGAAGAGTCTGAATTTAGAGCATTGCCCAAATAAATAAACAAAAAAAAATATGTGTGTGTGTGTGTGTCTGTGAGAGAGAGAGAGAGAGAGAGAGAGAGAGAGAGAGAGAGAGAGAGAGAGAGAGAGAGAGATAATAACCTAATGCACTTAGTTGGTTCCTTCTGGCAGCGAAGAATACACAGAAGAAAACCATTTGGCCCATTGTGTTGGTTCTGTCTCTGTGACAGAGGTATCCAAATAGCTCTTACTCTTTACTCTTTGTTCAATGCCCTATATATTTTTTTTCTATTTTATAAATATTATTCCTGTATCTACTTTCTGCACTTCTTTATTGCAAATCACAATCCCTGTAAAAACTCTTTCAAGCCACCTTTTTCACAAAAGAAGTTTACTCAGTGCATTTGATCACTGACTTTCTGTCACTGGAAGCAGAATATTCTCATTTACTCTATAAAACCAGTCTGATTTAATCATCGCTCTCAAATCTAGTCTTACACTTTTCTGATATAAGGAGAACAATTCCTTCTCAAACTTTCTCAAATAACCAATGTATCTTATTCGTGGTATCATTCTAATATATTTCTCTTGGATATTTTCTAAGTATCAAACATAGTACACCAACTGAAATCTAATTTGTATTTTTTTTAAGTTTTAGCATAGCTCTCTTTTTTCCCACTGTGTTCTTTGTCAAGTAAGATAAAGGATCTATGGTTGTTTCTACCATAGACACCTTTTAATATCATATGAAAACACAAAAGAGTTATCCTCTATACCCAAGTACATGTTCCAATTGAAACATAAATTTTGCACATTCCTCTCCCCCTCAAATGTCTGTACATTTTCTGTGATTCTAATTCAATGGAGAATAAAGGGAGTTCCTTTTTAATACATTAAGTGCCTCCACCCACCCCAACACTACCGTCACCATAGAAACCCATGTGACCCCAGCCGCATTCCAAATCCATTTCCTAAAAATAATCCAAAGGTTGTGGCCAATGTCAGGAAAGTTGCACTGAAAAGCTTCCGTTCTAACCTTGTCGGGCAACTGAACCTAATCTAGATCACAGGAATCAAACATTCTCTCCTTTCCAGTTATGGCAGATTCATTGACTTGAAAAGTGAATTCTGCTTCTATTTCCACAAATGCTGCCTGATCTGCTGTGTTTTCAACATTTTTATTTAGCATTTTTTTTCTTCAATTGACATGGTGAAAACTCAGGAAAGCATTTCAAAGTGATTATTGGAAATATAAACTGTACATCAATCCAGATGAAAGGTCTTGAACTGAATTATCCACACTCCATGCTTCCCTACCCACTGCATTCCTCCAGCAGTCTGTTTGTTTTGCTCCAGATTCCAGCATCTTCAATCTCTTGTGTCTCTACTATACTCCTTTTTTTGAGATTTTGATTGTAACATTGAATTTAATGCTTATTGAAGCAGATAGATAGATAGATAGATAGATACTTTATTCATCCCCATGGGGAAATTCAACTTTTTTTCCAATGTCCCATACACTTGTTGTAGCAAAACTAATTACATACAATACTTATGTAAAGCCTAATGGCATTGGGAATGACCTGAATGAAATCCTCAAGTATGAATATTACATGCAACACACACAAAATGCCGGAGAAACTCAGCAGGCCAGGCAGCATCTATGGAAAAGAGTAAACAGTCCACGTTTTGGGCCAAGACCCTTCATCAGGACTGCCTGGCCTGCTGAGTTCCTCCAGCATTTTGTGTGTGTTGCTTGGATTTCCAGCATCTACAGGTTTTCTCATGTTTGTGATCAGGAATACATAACTATCAATGGGAGCAGCTCCTTCTTGGTCTTTATATAATACTTCTAAAGTACTTCATAGACTCATTGGCTCATACAGCATAGAAACAAGCCCTTTGGCCCAACTGGTCCATGCCAACCAAGGTTCCCATCTAAGCTAGTCCCACTTGCCCACATTTGGTCTATATCACTCTGAACTTTTCCAATTAATGTACCCGTCCAAGAAGCTTTTAAATGTTTTTGATGTATATTCCTCAACCACTTTCTCTGACTGTTCATTCCACATACTCATCAGACTCTGGGGAAAGCTTGCCCCTCAGATACTATTAAATCTCTCCGCTCTCACCTTAAATCTATATCCTCTAGTTCTTGATTCCTCAGCCCAGGGAAAAAATTGGAGTTAGATTCACCCTATCTATGCCCTTCATAATTTTACACAACTCTCTAGGATCAACTCTCATTCTCCTATGCTCCAATGAATAAAGTCCCAACCTGCTCAACCTCTCTCCATAACTCAGTTTAAAGAGCAAACTCGAGGAAATCTGCAGATGCTGGAAATTCAAACAACACACACAAAATGCTGGTGGAACACAGCAGGCCAGGCAGCATCTATAAGGAGAAGCACCGTCGATGTTTCGAGCCGAGACCCTTCGTCAGGACTAACTGAAAGGAAAGATAGTAAGAGATTTGAAAGTAGTGGGGGGAGGGGGAAATGCAAAATGATAGGAGAAGACCGGAGGGGGTGGGATGAAGCTAAGAGCTGGAAAGGTGATTAGCAAAAGTGAATCAGAGCTGGAGAAGGGAAAGAATCATGGGACAGGAGGCCTAGGGAGAAAGAAAGGGGGAGGGGGGAGCACCAGAGGGAGATGGAGAACAGGCAGAGTGATGGGCAGAGAGAGAAAAAAAAGGGAGGGGGAAAAAAAACTAAATATATCAGGGATGGGGTAAGAAGGGGAGGAAGGGCATTAACAGAAGTTAGAGAAGTCAATGTTCATGCCTCTTATTTACCTCTTGATCATGACCCCACTAAGGAGCACCAGGCCATTGTCTCCTATACCATCACCAACCTTATCAGCTCTAGGGATCTCCCATCCACTGCCACCAACCTCATAGTTCCCACACCCCGCACTTCCCGTTTCTACCTCCTACCCAAGATCCACAAACCTGCCTGTCCAGGTAGACCTGTCTCAGCTTGCTTCTGCCCCACCGAACTCATTTCTGCATACCTTGACACTGTCTTTGATTTCAATCTTTTTTTTAATTGATTTTCAAATAAAGAATATACAAATACAAATCGAAAGAGGAGTTTAACAAGTAGATAATATAAAAGACATATAAACAGCAATATTAAAGACAAAAAGCATATAATATCAAACTCAAATAGGTAATATATTATGCTGTTATATATACAATGGTCAGAGAGAAATTACAACTCCTCATAGCAATCGTAAAAAAAAAATTGGAAATTTTATTGATAGAGAAAGAAAAACTCCACTAACTAAACTAAAACAAAAAAGAGAGAAAGAAGAAGAAAGATTGGGCAGTCCAAATGAGGATAAACTTAAAAAAGAAAGAGAGAGAAAAAAAAACACATCCTTCCAGTCATCTCCGAACCTTCATGGACAAGGGTATTCTCCAAAAGAGAATAAAGAAAAATAAATAAATAAAGATAAATTAAATCATGTGAAAATATTGAATAAAGGGTCGCCAGACTTGTTCAAAATCAAAAGATGTATCAAATGTCCGGCTTCTAATTTTCTCCAAGCTTAAACATGACATGATGGAGGAGAGCCAATAGAAAACAGTGGGTGAGTTAGATTCTTTCCAGTGAAGCAAAATAGCTCTCCTAACCAGTAAAGTTGAAAAAGCTATCACATGTTGGGCGGAGGCAGACACTTTGCTTGCTTCTTCTGGAATAATCCCAAAAATTGCTGTAAGTGGATTAGGTTGAACATCCATATCTATAACTTTAGATAATATTCCAAACACATCCCTCCAAAAATTATTTAAACTTACACATGACCAAAACATATGGGTTAGAGTAGCCACTTCTGCATTACATCTATCACAAATAGGGTATATATTAGGAAAAATATGCGCCGATTTATCTTTGGACATATGGGCCCTATGTACTATCTTAAACTGAATTAAAATATGGCGTGCGCAGATAGATGAATTATTAACTAAATAATAAATTTTACTCCATTGGTTATCTGAGAGTGAATGTTGAAGTTCTACTTCCCAGGAGCGTTGAACCCTATCATTAGGCGATGTGCGAGCATTCATTAACTGTTTATAAATGATAACTATTAATCGTTTTTGAAAAGGTGTAAACTGAAAATTAACATAAGCCAAATTTGAAGAGCAGATCAAGGGGTAATTTGGTAAAAAATCAAGTAAGAAATTCCTAACCTGTAAATACCTGAAAAAATGTGTATTGGAGATATCATATTTATCCATTAACTGTGAAAAAGGCATTAAACAGTCTTGTAAAAACAAATCTAAAAAAGTTTTTATTCCCTTAATTTTCCATTTTAGAAAAGCCTTATCCAAAGTTGATGGTTTAAAAAAGAAATTAGAATAAATATTACTAGAAAGTAAAAAATCATTTAATTCAAAACATCTACGAAATTGAAACCAAATTTTTTTAGTATGTTTAACGATAGGGTTAAGAGCTTGTTTACCTATTCTGGAGAGTGAAAACGGAAGAGGAGCTCCTAATAAAGAAGCTAACGAAAACCCCACTACTGAATTTTCCTCCAGCTGTAACCATGAAGGGCGACCTTGATCGTCTATATCATAAATCCAAAAAGTAATATAGCGAATATTAATTGCCCAATAATAAAATCTAAAGTTTGGTAAAGCCAGTCCTCCATCTTTTTTTGATTTTTGCTATAAAATTTTATTCACTCTAGAGCTTTTATTATTCCAAACATAAGACAAAATCAGAGAGTCAATTTTATCAAAAAATGTTTTTGGAACAAAGGAGGGAACTGCTTGAAATATATATAAAAATTTCGGTAGAATAACTATTTTTATAGCATTTATTCGACCTATCAATGACATCGACATAGGTGACCATTTGGAAAGCGCCTGTTGAGTATATTCAACTAAAGGGAAGAAATTATACCTACATAGGTCTTTAAAATTTTTTGTAATTTTGATACCAAGGTAAGTAAAATGGTTTTTGGCAATATTAAAAGGTATTTGATCATAATAATCAAAATAATTATTAATAGGAAATAATTTACTTTTATGTAAATTAAGTTTATATCCAGAAAAAGTACCAAATTCCATAAATATAGATAACATAGAAGGAATAGATTTCTTAGGATTTGAAATGTAAACTAATAAATCACCCGCGTATAACGAAACTTTATGTAATTTATCCCCTCTCCTAATACCCTGCACAGAAATAGAATCCCTAAGAGCAATAGCAAGTGGTTCTAAAGCCAAATTAAATAATAAAGGGCTAAGGGGACAGCCCTGATGGGTACCTCTATATAATCTAAAGTAAGGAGACTTTTGGTTATTGGTGAGAACTGCAGCTACTGGGGCATGATAAATCAATTTAATCCAGGAGATAAATCCTGGACCAAAATTGAACCTCTTCAAAACCTGAAATAGATAAGGCCACTCCACCCTATCAAAGGCTTTCGCTGCATCCAAAGATACAATACATTCAGATTCTTTGGTTGAGGGGGAATAAATGATATTTAATAAACTTTGAATATTAAAATGTGAGTACCTATTTTTAATAAATCCTGTTTGATCATTTGAGATAACATTAAGCAAGATACTCTCAAGCCTATTTGCTAGAATCTTAGAGAGGATTTTAAAATCTACATTCAGTAAAGAAATAGGATACACATTCCAGTGGGTCTTTCCCTTTTTTTGGAATCAATTAAATTAGTGCTTCATAAAAAGTTTTAGGAAAGTTCCCAGAAGATGTAGAATCAGTGAACGTTTTATGAAGATGTGGTATAAGCGTTTCGTGAAAGGTCTTATAAAATTCTACCGTATAACCATCAGGTCCCGGAGCTTTACCTAATTGCATAGAGGATATAGCCTTGGCTATCTCCTCTTGTTTAATAGGTGCATCTAACATAGCAGCATCTTGAATCGAAATTTGAGGTATGTTTAACCTTTGCAAAAATCTATTCATAGTGATATTACTATCAGAGAATTCAGATTTATAAAGATTAGAATAAAAGTCCATAAATATCTTATTAATTTCATAAGGATCTAAAGTTTCTGTTCTATCTGGTCGGCGAATTTTTAAAATCTGTCTTCTGACCATCCCAGCCTTTAACTGACCCGCTAAAAGTTTAGCAGATTTTTCCCCATGTATATAAAATAAACTTTTAGATTTAAAAATATGCTGTTCTGTGGGAAAGGTCAGAAGTAAATCATACTATGATTGAAGTTCGATCCTTTTTTTATATAGGTCCTCAGTAGGTTTAACTGAATACGCTTTATCTATCTGTTTGATTTTATTAATAAGCACTGACAATTCCGCTTTAGTTTTCTTTCTCAAGGCTGCTGAATATGAGATTATCTGTCCCCTAAGAAAAGATTTCAAGGTGTCCCATATAACCAGATTTTACATTCCTTCAGTTGTATTAAATTCAAAAAATATAGAAATTTGCTCCTTAATAAAATTAACAAAAGCTGGATCCTGTAACAAAACGGGGTTCAATCTCCACTGTGAGATTTTCAAAATTCTATCCGGGAGCTTAAGGGTTAACTTTAAAGGCGCGTGATCTGAGAGCGAAATGATGTCATACGCACGTTCAACAACGGAGTTTAACAGACGTGTATCTAAAAAAAAGTAATCAATTCGGGAATGTTTGTGATGGACGTGTGAAAAAAAGGAGAAATCTTTATCATTGGGGTGTTTATATCTCCAAATATCGATGAGGCCATATTCTAATAAAAAAGAGTTTAATACAAGCTGCCGCTTTATTAGGAAGCGACGGATTGGTTGATGACTTGTCAATCGCCGGATTTAATCAACAGTTAAAGTCACCACCCATGATCAGCTTATATTCATTGAGATTCGGTAACTCTGAAAAAAGTTTCTTTAAAAAATCAGAATTATCTACATTAGGTGCGTATACACACACCAGAGCTACCTTTTGCTCGCATAATAAACCAGTAACAATTAAATATCTTCCAATCAAATCAGTAGTATTAAGGTGTACAAAAGGGGTTTTGGGACTAAGAAATATAGAAACGCCTCTTGTTTTACTATCCGACAGTGAGTGAAACTGAGGTCCTTTCCAAAAGCGAAAAAATCTATCCCCATCCTGTTTTCGTATATGATTTTCTTGCGCAAAAATAACATCAGCATTGTGTTTTTAATTTCTTAAAAATCTTTTTACGCTTAATGGGATGATTGACACCGTTCCAATTCCAAGATATTATATTAATTTTATTCACATCCATGTTTAAAATTGAGTTTAATATTATATAAAAGAAATGTTACGCAAGTACAGATTAAACCAAAAGGCGCGGGTACAACCACAGGAGTGACACATTTACGAAAGAGAAATCCATCAAAAGAACTGCCCAATCAAGAAAAAAACCTACTCCAATAGACCCCTCCCCCCGCCCAATAGATAGAAAGGAAGGAACCAATAGGCTGGTCCTATGCTAACTAATCACCTTTGACCCTGTTCTCCAATTTGCAGCGTATATTAAAAAAAGCAAAAATCCCACGGAAAATAGCCATAATAAAAGGCACAAACAGAATTCAACTACTATAATGTTGTGTCTAACATTAATAAAAACATAATCAACAACGGCCATCTTAGAATCAGCTAAAGTAGCTTAAACACATATTCAAAAGAAAAAATAAATCCGAGCAAATAATGTTACAAAGAATATTCTTTCTCTCGAAAAATAAAAATAAATGAATATATGTATATAACAGACCTAAAACTATAAGTATTGAAACAAATAAAAAAATAAAAAGATTAATACACAACAAGTCCTACACGGACCACTAAAGTACAATACTATAAAGGTTCCCTACAAAACAGTTATATATGTATTAATTATTAATAAGGTAAAAAAATTTAAATCCACCACGTCCCATACCAGAGAGTGAAAAGGTATAACATGTACTTAACTCAAAAGCTCCATAAACAACTCATACAGCAGATACTTCAAAATTGGCTATTGAATAATCGATGTAACTTTAATATTTTATTCAGTAGGCTTAACTTTAAAGTTTTTAATATACTCCCATCCCTCGTGAGGAGAGTAGATTCTCAATGGTTGAGATTTTTCAGGAAAAATTAACAGCTTTGCTGGAAAGCGAAGGGAGGGATTTAAATCTAATTTATACTTTTCACTCATAACTTCTCAATATTTCTTTCTTTCGGCAAAGATTTCGGGGGATAAGCTTCAACTATACGAATGTGTGTTGAATTAAAGAGTAATTTCCGTTTCTTTCTGGCTTCTCGAAGAATAGCTTCTTTAGTCGTGTAATAATACAAAGAAAGTACAACTGCTCGAGGACGTAATTCGGCTGAACGGCGAGAGAATGGAATTCTGTGAGCTCTGTCGATTAAGGGGCTAGTTTCGAGGGTCTCATTGAAAAGTGAATACAGCATATCTGAAAAGAATTTTAACAGATCGCCAGTTTCAGTATTTTCAGGCAGTCCCAGAATACACAGATTCCTCCGACGCCCTCTACTATCTAAATCAACCATTCTTTTCTTCGTTTTAGATAGTTCCGAGGTAATTTCATTGATTTTCTTTTCCATCGAAGATATCTTCATTCCTTGATCTTTAATAGTTTGCTTGAAAACTATTGAAAACATGCTCACTCTCGATTCGGGTTGTAGTCTGCTGAAGTGTTTGAAGTTGAGAATCCAAGTTTTCCAGAGAGTCTTGAATCGTAGAAATAGCTTTTTCGAGCTTCCCGTTTGAACCGGTCAGCTTATCAATTTTAATATTAAGCGATCCGAATTCCGACGTCATGTCTTGTATTGAAGAAAATATTCCCGCTAGTGTAACAGGTTCCTCCGTTTTCTTGGTTTGTTCCGTTTGCTCCATTTCGGGGAAAGTCTTGCCGCTTCTTAATTCAATACCAGAACGACTTTTTTCGGCCATTGTAAATAAGTCGTAAAATCCTTCAGTAGAAATAATAAATCCTTCAGTAGAAGTAGTAAGTCATTAGAACTAAAAGGGATCTGTTAGTGGGATAGAAAATATGTTAAAAGAGAGAGAGCCGCTAGAAACGCGACCTACTCCATATGCTGCAAAGATGAGGAATCCCGACACTGTCTTATCCCCCCTTGTTCAAACTCTTCACACCTATGTTCGTGACACTTCTCATGCTTTGAATTTTTTCAATGATTTTAAGTTCCCTGGCCCCTACCGCCTTATTTTCACTATGGACGTCCAGTCCCTATATACCTCCATCCCCCACCCGGACGGTCTCAAAGCTCTTCGCTTCTTTTTGGATTCCAGACCTAACCAAATCCCCTCTACCACCACTCTCCTCCGTCTAGCGGAATTAGTTCTTACTCTCAATCATTTCTCCTTTGGCTCCTTCCACTTCCTCCAAACCAAGGGTTTGGCCATGGGCACCCGTATGGGTCCCAGTTATGCCTGTTTTTTTATTGGCTTTGTGGAACAGTCCATGTTCCAAGTCTATTTGGGTACCCATCCTCCTCTTTTCCTTCGCTACATCGACGACTGCATTGGCGCTGCCTCCTGCACGCATGTTGAGCTCGTTGACTTCATTAACTTTGCCTCCAACTTTCACCCTGCCCTCAAATTTACCTGGTCCATTTCCGACACCTCCCTCCCCTTTCTTAATCTTTCTGTCTCCATCTCTGGAGACGGCTTATCTACTGATATCTACTATAAGCTTACAGACTCTCACAGCTACCTGGACTATTCCCCTTCCCACCCTGTCTCTTGCAAAAACGCTATCCCCTTCTCACAATTGCTCCGTCTCCGCCGCATCTGCTCTCAGGATGAGGTTTTTCATTCCAGGACGAAGGAGATGTCTTCCTTTTTTAAACAAAGGGGATTCCCTTTGTCCACCATCAACTCTGCTCTCAAACGCATCTCTCCCATTTCCCGCACATCTGCCCTCACCCCATCCACCCGCCACCCCACTCGGGATAGGGTTCCCCTTGTCCTCACCTACCACCCCACCAGCCTCCAGGTCCAACGTATAATTCTCCGTAACTTCCGCCACCTCCAACGGGATCCCACTACCAAGCACATCTTTCCATCCCCCCTCCTTTCTGCTTTCCGCAGGGATTGCTCCCTACGCGACTCCCTTGTCCACTCGTCCCCCCCATCCCTTCCCACCGATCTCCCTCCTGGCACTTATCCTTGTAAGCAGAACAAGTGCTACACCTGCCCTCACACTTCCTCCCTCACCACCATTCAGGGCCCCAGACAGTCCTTCCAGGTGAGGCGACACTTCACCTGTGAGTCAGCTGGTGTGGTATACTGTGTCCGGTGCTCCCGGTGTGGCCTTTTATATATTGGTGAGACCCGATGCAGACTGGGAGACCGTTTCGCTGAACACCTACGCTTGGTCTGCCAGAGAAAGCAAGATCTCCCAGTGGCCACACATTTTAATTCCACGTCCCATTCCCACTCTGATATGTCTATCCATGGCCTCCTCTATTGTCAAAATGAATCCAAACTCAGGTTGGAGGAACAACACCTTATATACCGGCTGGGTAGCCTCCAACCTGATGGTATGAACATTGACTTCTCTAACTTCTGTTAATGCCCCTCCTCTCCTTCTTACCCCATCCCTGACATATTTAGTTGTTTGCCTGTTCTCCATCTCCCTCTGGTGCTTCCCCCCCCCCCCCCACTTTCTTTCTCCTGAGACCTCCCATCCCATGATCCTTTCCCTTCTCCAGCTCTGCATCACTTTCGCCAATCACCTTTCCAGCTCTTAGCTTCATCACACCCTCTCCGGTCTTCTCCTATCATTTCACGTTTCCCCCTCCCCCCACTACTTTCAAATCTCTTACTATTTTTCCTTTCAGTTATTCCTGACAAAGGGTCTCGGCCCGAAATGTCGACAGTGCTTCTCCTTATAGACGCTGCCTGGCCTGCTGTGTTCCACCAGCATTTTGTGTGTGTTGTTTCCATAACTTAGTTGCTTGAATCCTAGCAACATTCTCATAAAATCTCCTCTGCACTCTTTCAAGCTTAATGCCATCTTTCCTACAGCACAGTGACCAAAATTGAACACAACATTCCAAATATGGTCTCACCAATGGTAACAATAACATCCTGTCCTCTATACTCCTCTCCACCATCAGATTTCTGAACAGTTCATGAACCCATAAACACCATCTTGTTATTTGTCTTTTGTACTATTTATTTTGTAACTTATGATGCCTGTTATTGTACTGCTGATGCAAAGCAGAAACTTCACGACAGATACCAGTCTCAAACATCCCACCTCTCCCGGAAGTTCCAGGAGTCTCCCACATATTAATAGTGGCTCCCTGATGCCCGCAAATTATATACAATATCCCAGAAATCAATTACTTTGAAAGGGAGAGGGAGAGGGAGAGCAAGAGCAAGAGCGAGAGGGAGCATCCTGATTGGTCTCTCTTTGTGCTAAGTAGACCTGTCAGTTTTCTCTGTGGGCGGGCTTTACAGTCGACCTCTCTCTCTCTTGTCCATCAGTTCAGTTTAGTGTCCTGCAGCGCCATGGTAGAGTGTTCCAATAAAGAAAATATAAAACGTACTTCACCCCAGACTATACTAAAGTGTACCCCTGCCTAATAGGGATCAAAAATAATGACAGTGTTGCTCGCTGCACTGTTTGCAACAGTGACTTTTCTATTGCCCATGGTGGGTTAAATGACTGTAAAAGATATGTTGAGGTGAGTTTAACAGGTGTCAATCATTCATTAGCATAGCTAACATTATTTAAACTAGCTGGCTAGCTGCTAAGGAGCTACTCTATTGATGTCCTACGTGATGAGGCCAAACTCCCTGTAGACTTGCTTAAAGTTGTAATAGAATTTAAAAATGACTCCATGATAATACAAGTGCATATTTTAATGTCACATTTTCTGCATATACCCCACTTGGTTTACAGATTAGACAAAATCACTAAATAAAGTATTACATAAGACAATATAATGATACACCTTGTGCTTTTATTTCTTTTAGGGACCACAACATATTAGGGAGGCTAAGCGCAGGGAAGGCTGCTCAAGTTCTTTTCAGCAGAAAACCAAAGTTTGACAGAGAAGGTCACTCGCGCTGAGGTGTACTTTACACCTTTCATCATTGAGCATAACCTGCCATTCCAGGTGTGTAAGCACACAGGCAAGCTATTCAGGAAAATGTTTCCTGATTCAGAAATAGCAAAACACTATGCCTGCTCAAGACAGCAGCTATTGTGAGCATGGCACTGGAACCTGAATGTGCAGAGTATCTGTACAAGTTCATCCGGACAGAAAAAAGGCCATACAGTATTTTGGTTGACGAAAGCAGCGATATCATGTGTGAGAAGGAATGTGCCATTTTATCCAGGTACTATAATGAAACACAGGATGAGGTAACAGTTGGATTTGTAGACATGCCAGTGTGCAATGATGCCAAAGCTGAAAATATATTCAACTGCATTTCATCATCCATGCATGACAAAGGCCTTGAATGGTCTAATTGTGTAAGATTTAGCAGTGACAATGGCAATGTGATGATTGGCAAAAACAACTCTGTCTTATCAAGAGTGAAAGCACAAGCCTTTATATTTACAGCGTTGGCTGTCCAAGTCACCTGGTCAACATTTGTGCCAAAACTGTTGCTATGGAGCTCTCAATATCGCCTGAAGAACTGCTCATTGACATCTACTACTACTTTGAGAAAAGTTCCAAACGAAGAGAAGACCTAACACAGTTTCAAGAGTTCTGCAATGTTGCCCAGCAGAGAGTACAAAAGCATTGTCCTACACACTGGCTTTCTTTAGGAAAAGGTTTGGACCATCTGCTTCACCGATGGCCAGCCTTTATTTCATAGTTTGAGTCAAAGAGTGAGAATTAGAAGTCATCTCATATTCAGAAAAGGCTGAAAGACCCTCAAATGAAAATATACACATGCTTTCTCCATAATGTTACACAATGTTTTGACAAATTCAATTTGATTTTTCAAAACAAGGCACCTACCCTCTTCAAGTTGAATCAGAGTGTAGAAGAGCTCCTGCATGACATAGCAAGCAGATTTATTGAGCCAAAGGTTTTGAGAGAACAGAACGTTCAGGTGATAGATGTGAGCAACCCTGAAATTCACCGCCCAGATGAAGAGATTTTTACTGGATACCTGGCAAGGAGGCAGTTGCTTAGCGAGGAAGCACAAGAGATCCCCCCTTACAAGACAAAGCAGTTCTTCAAAGATGCCAGAGCATTCTACGTCAGGAGCTTTCAAAAAATCTTGGAGAATTTCCCAATGAGAGACAAAATCTTGAAAAATCTGTCAGTGGTCAACACAGAGAGCCAAGATGAGGTGAATCCCAGAGCAGATTTTGACTTTGGCAGAGAGATTTCCAAATGTGAACAAGGCAGATGCAAGAGAACAACTCCACTTGGAAGTCCTGGATTATGTCTCAACTAACCTTGAAGGACTGGTGCCAAACTACAAAAGTTTGCCAGTTGGTGAGTTCTGGGGGAAGCTGTCCAAAGTAAAATCTGTGAGCACAGGGCAGTTGAGATTCAAAGAGCTCTGCCAGTTGATGAAGCTGCTTTTGGTGATGCCAAATTCTAATTCTGATGTAGAAAGGGCATTCAGCATGGTGTGTCACATTAAGACAGAATTCATAAGTCAGCTGTCTCACAAAACACTTGTGAATCTGATGTCTTGCAAAATTAATAAATTTATTGACACAGAATTCTATGAGGTTGAGACTACCAGCAAAATGCTCAAATCTGCCAAGCAAGCCACAACACAGTACAAGGAAAGTTTCCAAAAGAAATAGCTCAAGACAAAGGAGATGATAGTGGATTTCAGGAGACATCCCTCCGCTATGTCTCCCCTCACAGTCCTCAGCAGCCCTGTGTCCACCGTGGAGAACTTCAGGTTCCTGGGAACCACCATCTCTCAGGATCTGAAGTGGGAGCAGAACATCAGCTCCATCCTGAAGAAGGCCCAGCAGCGGATGTATTTCCTGCGGCTCTTGAGGAAATACGGTCTGCCTCTGGAATTGCTGCTGCAGTTCTACACTGCAGTCATTGAGTCTGTCCTGTGCACCTCCATCATTGTGTGGTTTGGAGCCGCCACCAAGCAGGATAGAACCAGACTACAGCGCACAGTGAGGACTGCCGAGCGCATCATTGGAGCCTCCCTGCCCTCTATTGTGGACCTGTACTCTTCCAGGTTGAAGAAGAGGGCGGGGAACATCATAAAGGACTCCTCCCATCCTGTGCACAGACTGTTTGATCTGCTTCCGTCTGGTAGGCTCTTCAGATCCCTCCAGACTAAGACTAATAGGCACTGGAGAAGTTTTTTCCCTACTGCGGTCACTTTGCTGAACAGTTAACTGCCGGTTAACTGTTGGCTAACTATTACTTGGATTGCACTACCTGTATGTATAATCTATATTTTCATTTATATTTATCATTATTATTGTTATGAGCAGAGAGACAACATCTGCCGGAAGTAAATTCCTTGTATGTGCATAGGTACTTGGCAATTAAAGTCTGATTCTGATTCTGATTCTGATTCTGAAAAGCTATTTGCATTAGCATTTAGCTATTAACATTGAGACTGCCAACAAAATACTCAACAAGGAATATGTGTGTGTGAGAATGGAGTGTAAATAGTTTCAATATGTGTTCAAATTGTTGTGTTCTTTCATAATCAAATGTCCTGTATACTGTGCATACACCCTTGCATACCTCCTTGAAATGGTGGTGCTACCTCCCTGAAATGAATTTTTGCAGGGTGGGATATCGGCAGTCTTGATAACTTTGATTCTTCTACTCACTGGCATGATTGCTGAAGGCCAATGTGCCAAGGCTCCCCTCACCACCCCGTCTACATGTGACACCACCCCCAGGGAACCAGGCACTTGCACTACTAAGTCCCTTTGTTCCATGTTCAACTCTCATTAAAATCTTATGTTTAGGTTTGTCCAACTCATGAATTGCCTCTTTTAAGTCTCGTACATTGGGGGACATCATTTTGACAATGTAAACGTTATCCGTGGTTTAAATATCATGAAAGCAAAAACAATTCCAAACCCTGTAAACTTGGGGAAAACATCTTATCAGCTAGCTGAATAGAACAAGGACAATGAATTTTCCGTGGATTGTTGTCACTGAGGGGAGATGTGAGGGGATAAAAGTTTAAATCTGGGGTAAATTCTGCCTTTGTTGCACATTGACGGAAGATCAGATGTTTGTCCCTCTGCGCTTACTCTTCCGCTTCAACCAAACGTGACTATCGGAGTCCCGTCTTCGCGTTGCAGCCATTGGAGGATAATGAAGCCTTCCCCTGGCCTACGCGAGCATGGGTTGGCCAGCCTTGCTGTCACTCACGAACTAAAGTTAGGGTGAGGCGAGCGCAAGCTAGCTAGTGGTGAAGCAGCCATTGTGTGAAGAAGAGGGAAGCAGTCTCGAACGTTATATTTAACAGCGGATGAAGAAACATTCTAACTTAGAGATAAAGGGTTTCATTTCTACATTAAGATACGTTAAAGTGAGATAGACAGATGTCAGATTTTGACGATTTTGAGAAACAATTGCTGGAGAACCGGCAAGGTGAGTCTGGGCCTGGGAGATGAGCGGTTTAGTTTATGGTTGCTGTTTTTAATGAGATTCCGGTGCCGAGAAATGGCGGCCCAGTGATCCTTTCAAAGTGTTTAATTAAAACTCCCGTCCCGGAGACGGGGTGGGGGATGGGGAGCCCGAGAGTGACGCGCATGCTCCACTGTAACCTTAGTGAACGTCAATGGGACCAGTGTCTCGGTGCTCGCAAGCGTGGTGATTTCCTGGACCTATCTACCTGGGTTATCCACGTGCCTTGGTACCTGATCTATTAGCTAACTATCGAATGCAGACATACGAATTGTATGAATGTGCAATCAATTCATACAAACGTTGAAAATAATCTGGCATCTGATAGTTCAGCACCGGCACGTTGGTTACTTCAGGTGCAGAATAGGCAGAGTTTGTAGCCAGTCGCAGGGGCTGGGATGTAGGCTTGATATGTGACCAGAGCTGGGCTCAGGATCTAGAGTGTCACTTAGTTTGGAGCCAGGGCCTGGAATACTGGTATATTTCTAGTTCCAGTTTAACTCACTGGAAAATATATTAAAGTGAAATTAAACTGTTGCAGTCTTGCGTTCAATAATCTGGAAAATCTGCCCGCCTGGCACCACCTAAATCCTGAGGGTGTTGGATTATTGGAATATTACTGTAGTTGCTGGAGATTGATCTTCTTGTTTATCCCATGTATATTTAGAGGTTTGTGGGTTTAGTTACCAGATCCATTTTCTATAGCTAAATTCTCATAGAACATAAAGCACAAGAGCAGGCCCTTCAGCCCAAAATGGCATATCAGCTGCGTAGTTAAACTAGTAATCAAATGCCCGACTAAACATTTCTTCTGCCAGCTCATTGTCCTTCCATTTTTTTTGCACGTTCATGTGCCTAGCTATGACCTGCAACGTCTATTGTATTTGCCTCCACCACCACCAAGACAGCTCATTCCAGTCACCCATCACTATGTTTTAAGAAAAACTTGCTCCACACACCTCCTTTGAACTTACCCCTCTCAACTTAAATGCATTCCCTGAGATCATAGACGTTTCGGCCATGGCTGTCTGCTCTCAGAATCTTATATTTATTGAATCTTCCCTCAGCCTCCACCACTCCAGAGTAAACAACCCAAGTTTGTCCACCTTCTCCTTGTAGCACATACCTTCTAATAAAGACAGCAACCTCTCCAAAGCCCCAACATACTTCCTATAATAGGTGACCAGAACTGAATGGGTTACTCTAGATGTGGCCTAATTGAATGTCGATATAGCTGCTACATAGCTTCCCACCTATTGCCAAAAGCAAGCTTGCCATGTGTTAGATATGGCCCTTGTGGCTAAAGGGATCAGTGGGTATGGAGAGAAAGCAGGTTCGGGGTTCTGAGTTGGATGATCAGCATGATCACCCTGAATGGCGGTGCAGGCTCGAAGGGCTGAATGGCCTACTCCTGCACCTATTTTCTATGTTTCTATGTGCTGCCTTTACCACCCTATCAAACTATGTAGCCTCATCCAAGGGGCTATAGACATGGACCCCAAAATCCCTCTGCACTACAACACTGTTAGGGTCTTGCCATTACTTTCTCTTTACATTTAATCGTAACACTTTACGTATTGGCCATTTCTCTATCCATATCTGCAATTGATCTATATTATGTTGTATCCCTTACCAGTCTACGCTAACTGCAGCACCATCAACCTTCATGTAATCTGCAAATTTACTAACCCACCCGCCTATGCTTTCATCCGGTTGTTTATATCACAAACACCAGAGGTCCCAGTATGGATCCCTACAGAACATATTAATCTCAAACCTCCGGCCAGAATAAATCCCTCCGTCTTCAATAGGCAAACCAATTTTGATTCCAAAAGGCTTCACTCCATAGTCTCAATAATATTTTGACAGAGGTTGGTCCTAGGATTCAGTACCTCCTTTTGCAACTGGATCCTCACTTGCAGATCCCAATTAGTTTGGATTGGCAACAACATCCCCACAATCTCTCTAAGCACCTGTGCACCACAAGGCTACAGGCTTAGACCCCTGCTCTACTGGCTTTATTCTTATGACTGTGGCACTAAGCACAGCTCCAATGACTTTGCAATGCAATGGAGACATTGAAAATCTGGCTGTAATGTCTCACTCAACATCAGCAAGAGATGATGATTGATTTCCGGAGAAGGAAACCAGAGGTCAAGAGCCAGTCTTTATTGGGAGATCAGAGATAGAGAGAGTAAGCAACTTTAAATTCCTGGATGTTAACATTTCAGAGGACCTGTCTGGGTCCAGCATGTAAGAAAGCACAGCAGCACCTCTAGTTTCTTAGAAGTTTGCAAAGATTCAGCATGTCATCTAAAACTTTGACAAGACGGTGGAAAGGATATTGACTGGTTGCATCACGGCCTGGTATGGAAACACCAGTGCCCTTCTAAGGAAAAGTAAAAAGTAGATGATAAGGCTCGGTCCATCAAGGTAAAGCCATCCCCTCCATTGAGCACATTTACAGGGAGTGCTGTCACAGGAAAGAAGCCTCCATCATGAAGGACCCCCACCATCCAGGCCATTTTCTCTTCTCGCTGCTGCCATCAGGAAGAAGATACACGAGCCTCAGGACCCACAACACTAGGTTCAGGACCACTTATTACCCTTCAACCATCAAGCTCTTGAGCCAAAGAAGATAACTTCACTCAGCCCATCACTAAACTGTTCCCACAACCTATGGAATCACTTTCAAGGACTCTTCATCTCATGTTCTTGATATTTATTGCTTATTTATTATTATTTTTTCTCTTTGTATTTGCATTGTTTGTTGTCTTTGTTGCTTGTTTTGTTGGGTGTGGTCTTTCATTGATTCTATTGTGTTTCTTGTCCTTACTGTGCTTGCCTGCTAGGAAGTGAATATCGGTTGTATATGGTGCCATATATGTACTTTGATAATAAATTTACTCTGAACTTTGAAATTTCTTTGATGTATGAGGGAATGCTCTTTGAATCACTCATAATCATACACATTTTACTTTAATGTTTTAGACTCTTCACTGTTTCATTGTTAATAGTTTTGAGTGCTTAGACCCAGCGATTCACACTGCATCATGAACCAGTTGTCTTTCTCAGGTTTGTTGCTGATACTTAATTCAGTGCATTTGTACAAGGAGGTGAAAGGTGCAAAGTGGATTCAAAGGATCTAGACAATTTGAATAAGTAGGCAAGAACATGATACGAAGAATGCAACAGGACCTGCAGGATAGTAATCTCCATGTCAGTGAGGGTAAGAAAGGGATGATTTGGCAGATGATCTGGTGTAGGGGGCAGGGTTTGAGATTCATGGATCTTTGGGATCTCTTCTGGAGAATGTACCTGTACAAAAGGAATGGGTTACACCTGAACCCAAGGGGGACCAGTATCCTGAAAAATTAGAATCACCTATTCTGATAACCTTATGTTTCTTGCAACAGTCTGCAAACTCTCTACAAATTTATTCCTCTAAATCCTGTCAATTGTTGGGTGGGCTGTAATATTGTCCCATTGACATGGTCACACCTTTCTTATTCCTCAGTTCTACCCATGAAGCCTCACTAGACGAGTTCTCCAGTCTGTCCTGACTGAGCACTACCAAGCCACTTCCACTGACCCCAGATTATTGAGCGGCCAATCCTGCCCATCCTGCAACCAGGTCTCACTAAGCAGTTTTGCTAGAGGTGTTTGGGAGGGCTAAACTAATTTGGCAGGGGGATGAGAACTGGAGTAATAGTGCTGAGGATGAGATAGTTGGTTTACAAACTGCTTGCAAGGAGAGGCTGATAATAGGGCAGAATTGCAGTCAACTGGATGAGTTGCAGTGTAAAAGGCAGAGAAAAATAGAAAGCTGAATATAAGACTAAAGGTGGTATGCTTGAATGTGTGCAGTATATGGAATGTGTGTGGAATAAGGGAGATGAAATTGTAGCACGGTTGCAGATTGGCATGTATGATGTTGAGGGCATCACTGAATCATGGCTGAAATAAGATTACGACTGGGAGGTTAATGTCCAAGGATACACATTGTATCGAAAGGACAGTCAGGTAGGCCGATGTGGTGGCATGGCTCTGTTGGTAAAAAATGAAATCAAATCATTAGAAAGAGGTGACATAGGGCCAGAAGGCATTGAATTGATGTGGGTAGAGCTAAGGAATGGCAAGGGTAAAAAAAACCCGAATGGAGTTCTACATAGACCCCCAACAGTAGTAAAAATGTGGTCTTCAGATCCCAAGGAGATAGAAAATGCATGCCAAAAGGGCAATATTACGATATTCTTGGGAAATTTCAATATACAGGTAGGTTAGGAAAATCAAGTTGGTGCTGGATCCCAAGAGGGTGAATTTCTAGAATGCCTACAAGATGAACTTTCAGAACAGGCTTTTCAAAAGGCTTTTGACAAGGTCCCACACAGGAGATTAGTGTGCAAACTTAAAGCACACGGTATTGGGGGTATGGTATTGATGTGGATAGAAAATTGGTTGGCAGACAGGAAGCAAAGAGTGGGAGTAAATGGGACCTTTTCAGAATGGCAGGCAGTGACTAGTGGATACCGCAAGGCTCAGTGCTGGGACCCCAGTTGTTTACAATGTATATTAATGATTTAGACGAGGGAATTAAATGCAGCATCTCTAAGTTTGCGGATGACACGAAGCTGGGCTGTGAGGAGGATGCTAAGAGGATGCAGGGTGACTTGGATAGGTTAGGTGAGTGGGTAAATTCATGGCAGATGCAATTTAATGTGGATAAATGTGAGGTTATCCACTTTGGTTGCAAGAACAGGAAAACAGATTATTATCTGAATGGTGGCCGATTAGGAAAAGGGGAGGTGCACTGAGACCTGGGTGTCATTGTAGACCAGTCATTGAAGGTGGGCATGCAGGTACAGCAGGCGGTGAAAAAGGCAAATGTTATGTTGGCATTCATAGCAAAAGGATTTGAGTACAGGAGCAGGGAGGTTCTACTGCAGTTGTACAAGGTGAGATGCACCTAGAGTATTGTGTGCTGTTTTGGTCCCCTAATCTGAGGAGAGACATTCTTGCCATAGAGGGAGTACAAAGAAGGTTCACCAGATTGATTCCTGGGATGGCAGGACTTTCATATGAAGAAAGACTGGATCGACTAGGCTTATACTCACTGGAATTTAGAAGATTGAGGGGGGGATCTTATTGAAACGTATAAAATTCTAAAGGGTTTGGACAGGCTAGATGCAGGAAGATTGTTTCCGATGTTGGGGAAGTCCAGAACGAGGGGTCACAGTTTAAGGATAAAGGGGAACCCTTTTAGGACCGAGATGAGGAAAAACTTCTTCACACAGAGAGTGGTGAATCTGTGGAATTCTCTGCCACAGGAGACAGTTGAGGCCGGTTCATTGGCTATATTTAAGAGGAACTTAGATATGGCCCTTGTGGCTAAAGGGATCAGGGGGTATGGAGAGAAAGCAGGTACAGGGTTTTGAGTTGGATGATCAGCCATGATCATACTGAATGACGGTGCAGGCTCGAAGGGCCGAATGTCCTACTCCTGCACCTATTTTATATGTTTCTATAAGAGCTCGAGTTTGAGTCCACTAGAGGATCAGCTATTCTGGATTGAGTGTTGTGCAATGAACTGGAATTGATTTGTGAGCTTAAGAAAATTAACCCTTAGGGACCAGTGATCATAATATGATTGAGTTCACCCTGAATTTTGAGGAGAAGCTAAAGTCATTTGTATTAGTATTATAGTGGAGTAAAGGAAATTAGAGAGGCATGAGAGGAGCTGGCCAGTATTGATCGGAAAAGCAGCAATGGTTGGCATTTCTGGGAGCAATTTGGAAAGTACACGATATATACATCCCAACGAGGAAGTATTCTAAAGGCAAGATGACACAACCGTGACTGACAAGAAAAGTCAAAGCCAGCAAAAAAAGTCAAAAGAGAGGGTATATAATAGAGCAAAAATTAGTGGGAAGTCAGAGGATTGGGAAGCTTCTGAAAACCAAAAGAAAGCAACTAAAAAAATCATAAAGAGAGAAAAGATGGAATACGAAGGTAAGCTAGCCAATAATATTAACAACAATACCAAAAATTTGTTCAGATATATAAAGCTTAAAAGAGACGTGGGAGTAGATGTTGGACCACTGGTAAATGATGCTAAGAAGAGAGTAATAGAGGACAAGGAAATGGCGGATGAACTGAATGAGTATTTTGCATCAGTCTTGGGAAACTGAAAAGTCTGTAAGTAGATTAGTCACCTGGAGCATATGGTATATGCCCCAGGGTTCTGAAAAGATATAGTTGAAGAGATTGTGAAGGCAATAGTAATGATCTTTCAAAATTGTTCTGGCATGGTTGTGGAGGAATGAAAAATTGCAAATGTCACTCCACTCTTCAAAAAGGGAGAGAGGCAGAAGAAAGGAAATTATAGGGCAGCTAGTGTGACCTCCGTGGTTGGGAAGATATTGGAATCAATTGCTAAGGATGTGGTTTTGGGGGTATTTGGAGGCACATGATAAAATGAGGCTGTAGTCACTCTTCCATTTCACACATGTCTGCTCTTACCCCATCTGCCTGCTACCCTAGCAGGGATAGGGTTCCTCTTGTCCTCACCAGCCTCCATGTCCAGCACATAATTCTTCAAAACTTCTGCCACCTCCAACGGGGTCCCACGAATAAGCACATCTTTCCCTCCCACCCCCCCCCCCCCCACTTTTTGCTTTCCACAGGGATCACTCCCTCCGTGATTCCCTTGTCCATTCGTCCTTCCCCCCGATCTTCCTCCTGGCACTTACCCTTGCAAGCAGAACAAGTGCTACACCTGCCTCAACACCCACTCCCCCACTACATTTCAGGGCCAAAACAGTCCTTCCAAGTGAGGTGACACTTCACCTGTAAATCTGTTGGGGTCATATATTGTGTCCGGTGCTCCTGGTGTGGCCTGCTGTATATCGGTGAGACCCAGTGTAGATCAGGAGACCATTTCGCTGAGCATCTAAGCTCCATCCGCAAGAAAGAGCAGGATGTCCCAGTGGCCATCCATTTTAATTCCACTTCTGATATGTCTATCCATGGCCTCCAACACTTGTGATGAAGCCACACTCTGATTGGAGGAACCACACCTTATATTCTGTCTGGGTAGCCTCCAACCTGATAGCATGAACATCGATTTCTCAAACTTCTGATAATGCCGCCCAAATCCCCTTCTCCATTTCCCATCCCCTTTTCCCTCTCTCACCAATCAACTTCCCGGCTTTTTTCTTCATCCGTCCCCTTCTAGGTTCCACCTGTCACCTTGTGGTTCTTTGTCCTCTCCCCTCACCTTTTAAGTCTATTCCTGAGCCTTTTTTCTCCAGTCCTACCGAAGAGTTTCAGCCCAAAATGTCGCCTGTACTTTTTCCATAGATGCTGTCTGGCTTGCTGAGTTCCTCCAGCATTTTGTGTGTGTTGCTCAGATTTTCAGCATCTGCAGATTTTCTCTTGTCTGTAGTCAGTCAGCATGGTTTTCTTAAGGGAAAAATCTTACCTGACAAATCTGTTGGAATTCTTTGAAAAAATAACATGCAGGATAGCCAAAGGAGAACCAGTAGATGTGTACTGGGATTTTCAGAAGGCCCTTGACAAGATGCCACACTTGAGGTTGTTTAACAAGAGCCCGTGGTATTACAGGAAATATACTAGCATGAATAAAGCATTAGCTGACTAGCAGGAGGCAAAGAGTGAGAGTAAAGGGAGCCTTTTCTGATTGGTTGCCAGTGTGTAGTGGTGTTCCACAGGGATCTGTGTTGGGACCACTTTTTATGTTATATGTTAATGACTGATTTGATGGTTTTATAGCCAAGTTTGTGGGCGATACAAAGATTGGTGGAGGGGCAGGTAGTTTTAGGAAGTTGCTACAGAAGGACTAAGACAGATTAGAAGAATGGGCAAAGAAGTGGCAGATGGAATACAGTGTCAGGAAATGTATGGTCATGCACTTTGGTAGAAGAAGTAAAAGTGTAGACTATTTTCTAACAGGAGAGAAAGTTCAAAATCTGAGGTGCAAAGAGACTTGGAGTCCTCATGCAAGATTCCCTAAAGGTTAATTTGCAGGTTGAGTTGTTGACAAGGAAGGTAAATATGATATTGTGGCGACCCACTTTCTGCGCAGGTGAACCAGCTCACAAATAGCCAGCGTGCAGGGGGGAGACTTTGGTAATGCACCTCTAACATCATTTCTGCCCGGAGAGGGCGTGCGCTAGGGATTAAATGCCAGCGCCGTGAAGTTTGAATAAACTAGTCTCGAAACGGCTTACTGACTGCGTGTTGTTGACTCTCGCTCTGTATGTAGTCATCGCTACATTGGTGACCCCGACGGTCCAAACGGGATTTGGACCAAAGATGACCGACTCTTCATCTGTTCATGCAGTTTCGCTAAAACTGCCGACTTTCTGGACGCTGCGACCACGCGTGTGGTTTAGCCAAGCAGAAGCCCAGTTCCAGATTTGGCAGATATCTTCTGATTCCACACGTTACTATCACGTGGTGAGCGCCCTTGACCAGGAGACGGCCGCCCAGGTTGTGGATTTCATACAGTCGTCCCCCGGAAGAAGGCAAATATGAAACATTCATTGCTCATTGGAAAGAATTCGCTGCTCATTGGGACCTTTGGCCTCTCACGGCGTGAGCAGGGTGCTCGCCTGCTTCACCTGGACGGTTTGGGAGACAGGCTGCCATCAGCATTGATGAACGAGATGCTGGCCCTGGCTGACGGACACAAGCCCTGCCTCATGTTCGAGCAAGTGTTCCTAGAGCAACTGCCCGAGGACATACATCTGCTGCTGGCCGACGCAGATTTCAGCGACCCCCGGAAGGTGGCGGCCCGGGCAGACGTGCTGTGGAAAGCCAAGAGAGAGAGCGTCCATCGGTCAGATTACCAGGCCACGCGCCCAACAGCAGACCACACCAGGCCTGGCAGTGGGGCGCACACAACACAGAGGCAGGAGTGAGGAGGACAGTGAACAGTGGTGTTTCTACCACCAGCGGTGGAGCACAGAAGCCCGCTGTTGTCGCCCGCCCTGCAAGGGCCAGGGCCAGCTGCTGCTAATGACCATGGCGGCTGGCCACCAGTACAGCCTCTTGTACGTCTGGGACAAACAGTTGGGACGCCGCTTCTTGGTTGACACCGGAGCGGAAATCAGCGTCTTGCCCCCGACCTGTAACAGGAAGCCAGGACCCATCCTGAGGGCCGCAAACGGCAGCACGATATGGACCTACGGCAACTGCACACTGCAGCTGCAGTTTGGTGCCAGCTGGTTCACGTGGGACTTCACACTGGCTGCGGTGACCCAACCACTCGTGGGGGCGGACTTCTTGCGAGCTCACAGCCTGCTGGTCGACTTGCAAGGGAAAAGACTGGTACATGCCGAGACTTTCCAGACGTTCTCCCTGGGTGAAGCCCAGTTGCCGGCCCCGCACCTGGACTCCATCACACTGTCAGACAACGAATTCACCAGAATCCTGGTGGACCTTCCATTGATTCTGGCACCGCAGTTCATGGCAGCCATGCCCAGACACGGGGTACAGCACCACATCCCGACCCAGGGACCACCCCTCCACGCCCGTGCACGAAGGCTCCCCCCGGAAAAGCTCCGCCTGGCGAAGGAGGAGTTCAAGAGGATGGAGGATTTGGGGATCGTACGGAGGTCTGACAGCCCATGGGCCTCCCCCCTGCACATGGTGCCCAAAGCAGCCGGGGGTTGGAGACCATGCGGCGACTACCGCAGACTGAACGAGGCTACAACTCCAGACCACTACCCCTTGCCGCACATACGGGACTTTGCAGCAAACCTGCACGGGGCAAGAATCTTTTCCAAAGTAGACCTCGTCCGGGGGTACCATCAAATCCCGGCATCCAAAACAGCACTCGTCATCCCGTTCGGCCTGTTCGAGTTCCTCCGAATGCTGTTCGGCCTGAAGAATGCCGCACAGATGTTCCAGCGGCTAATGGATGCGGTGGGACGCGACCTGGACTTTGCGTTCATCCATTTGGATGACATCCTTATAGCCAGCGGTAGTTGTCAGGAGCATCTGTCCCACCTCCGCCAGCTCTTCTCCCGCCTGAGTGATTTCGGCCTCACGATCAATCTGGCCAAATGACAGTTCGGTCTCGATACCATCGACTTCCTGGGCCACAGGATTACCAAAGACGG
Source organism: Hemitrygon akajei (assembly GCF_048418815.1). Lineage (NCBI taxonomy): Eukaryota > Metazoa > Chordata > Chondrichthyes > Myliobatiformes > Dasyatidae > Hemitrygon > Hemitrygon akajei. The sequence continues at coordinate 19,093,073 of NC_133145.1, read as the reverse complement.
GGCAACACCTCTACCCGCCAAGGTAGACATGATCCGCCATTTTGCCCGGCCCAACACGGTCAAAGGCCTGCAGGAGTTCGTTGGTATGTTGAATTTCTACCACAGTTTCCTCCCCTCAGCAGCCTGAATCGTGCGCCCTTTGTACACCCTGATGTCGGGTAAAGGCAAGGACATTACTTGGGACGAGGAGGCTGTGGCTGCTTTCGTTAAAGCCAAGGAAGCCTTGGCAGATGCCGCGATGCTGGTGCACCCCAGAACGGACGTTCTAACCGCCCTTGCGGTGGACACATCCGACACAACAGTCGGTGGGGTGCTGGAGCAACTCATCGAGGGGTGCTGGCAACCCCTGGCGTTCTTCAGCAAGCACCTACCACCACCCGAACTCAAGTAAAGTGCTTTTGACCGGGAGCTGTTGGCACTGTATCTGGCAATCCAGCATTTTAGGTACTTCTTGGAAGGCAGGCCGTTCACCGCATTCACGGACCACAAACCATTGACCTTCGCATTCACGAAGGTGTCCGATCCCTGGTCGGCTTGCCAGCAGCGACATCTGTCCTACATCTCCGAGCACACAACAGACATCCAGCATGTCTCGGGATAGGACAAGGTCGTGGTGGACGCTCTCTCCAGACCAGCTATCCAGGCCCTGTCCCTGGGGGTGGACTATGCAGCACTGGCAGAGGCGCAGCAGGCTGACGATGAGATGCCCAGCTACAGGACCGCAGTCTCGGGTTTGCAGCTGCAGGACTTTCTTGTAGGCCCAGGTGAGAGGACCCTCCTGTGCGACGTGGCTACCGGCCAACCTCGCCCCATTGTCCCGGCAGCCTGGACGCGGTGAGTTTTCGACTCCATATGCGGTTTGGCGCACCCATCTATCAGGACAACCATCCGGCTGGTCTCCAGCAAGTTCGCGTGGCACGGACTTTGCAAGCAGGTCAGTGAATGGGCCAGAACGTGCGCGCAGTGGCAAACAGCCAAGGAGGTTCGACCACATTCATGTGGATATCGTGGGCCCCTACCAGTGTCCCGAGGAGCGCGGTACCTCCTAACTATGGTAGACCGGTTCACGAGGTGGCCAGAGGTGATCCCGCTCACCGACACATCGGCAGATTCCTGTGCCCGAGCACTGATTGCAACCTGGGTAGCACGTTTCGGGGTACCGGACCACATTACCTCCGACAGAGGCGCCCAGTTCACCTCCAGCCTGTGGTCGGCTCTGGCCAGCCTGTTGGGAACGCAGCTACACCACACAACTGCCTACCACCCACAGTCGAACGGACTAGTGGAACGCTTCCACCGTCACTTGAAGTCAGCTCTCATGGCCCGCTTGAGAGGACCTAACTGGGTGGACGAGCTTCCCTGGGTCTTGCTTGGAATTCGCACAGTGCCCAAAGAGGATCTGCATGCCTCGTTGGCCGAGTTGGTGTACGGCGCACCCCTGGCCGTCCCAGGAGAGTTCATACCAGCCCCAAGGGGGCAAGAGGAAGAACCCGCAGCTGTCCTGGACAGGCTACGCGAAAGGCTCGGCAACCTGGCCCCCGTACCGACTTCACAGCACGGACGGACCCTGACCCATGTACCCAAAGACCTACAGAACTGTAAGTTTGTGTTTGTACGAAGGGGCGAACACTGGGCACCGCTACAGCGGCCATACGAGGGGTCGTTCAAGGTGATCAACAACAACAGGTCCTCGTATATTCTGGACATTGGGGGGAGAGAGGAGGTTTTCATGGTGGACCGACTCAAACCAGCCCATGTGGACTCGGTGCAGCTGGTCGAGGTTCAGGCACAGCGGCGCAGAGGCAGACCTCCCAAACAGAGGCTGATCCAGACTGTGGACATTGGGGGGGTGTATCGCCGGTTCTGGGTGGGGGGGGGGGTGGTTATGTGGTGACCCACTTTCTGCGCAGGCTGGCTCACAAGTAGCCAGCGCGCGGGGGGTTTCCGCCCGGAGAAGGCGGCTGCTAGGGATTAAATGCCAGCGCTGCGAAGTTTGAATAAACTAGTCTCGAAACAACTTACCAACTGCGTGTCGTTGTCTCTCGCTCTGTATGTAGTACATCACTACAATATTAGCATTAATTTTAAGGGGAGTAGAATCTAAAAGCAAGGGTATGATGTTGAGGCTTTATAAAGCACGGGTGAGGTCTTAGTATTGTGAGTCGTTTTGGGCCCCTTATCTAAGAAAGGATGTGCTGACATTGGAAAGGGCTTGAAGGAGGTTCATGAAAACTATTTCGGGATTCAAAGGCTTGTCAGCTGAGGAGCTTTGATGGCTCTGGCTTCTACTCACCGGAATTCAGAGAAATGAAGGGTGACCTGATTGAAACCTAACAAATGTTGAGGGGCCTCAATAGAGAGGATGTTTCCTATGGTGGGGGAATCTAAGACCAGAGGACACAGCCTCAGAATAGAGGGGTGTCCTTTTAGAATGGAGTTGAGAAGGAATTTCTTTAGCTAGAGAGTGGTGTATCTGGAATTAGTTGTCACAGGCAGCTGTGGAGGCCAAGTCATCAGGTATACTTAAGGCAGATGTTGATAGATTCTTGATTAGTCAGGGCATGAAGGGATACAGGGAGAAGGCAGGAGATTGGGACTGAGAGGGAAAATGAATCAGCCATAATGAAATGGCAGAGTAGACTTGATGGACTAAATGGCCTAATTCTGCCCCTGCATCTTAGGGTCTTATGGTAATATAGAAAAATGTGAAGTTATTCATTTTGTTGTACTAAACAAAAAAAGTATTTATTATTATGTGAAATTAGTTAACCTCACTGTTCAAATTGACCCAAGTGTTCTTTCCCACCAGTCACAAAAGCCCTATATACAGGTGCAGAGAGAAGGCAAAAGCTTGCAATGGCCTTAAGTACAAAAAAGGCTAAAAATGTTTTGCTGTAACTTTATAGGGACTTGGTAAGAATGCACCTAGAGTATTGTGTACATTTTTGGGCTCCTTACCTGAAATGATATACATTTACCATAGTCAGTGCAGACTGAATCCGTAGAATCAGTTTGGTATATGAGGAGAGATCAATTTGACTAAGTTTTTATTTTCAAAGATATGGAAAAAATGGGAGGTGATGTCATTGAAACTTTAAAGAAATACTTTTAAAGGATGCAGAGGGGTTGCTTATCCTGCCTGAGGAGTAAGAAATCAGCATTCAGTCTCACAGTAACAGGTCATTTTGCACGGAGGTGAGAAATATAGGGCATATCAAATCTTTGTAATTTTCCCTCCTGGGTTATGAAAGCTCATTGAGTTGAATCAAAACTGAGATTTTGAGGATAATGTAGGAAAATAGAGTTGAAGTAGAAGACCAGCCGCAGTCCTCGTACATGGTGGAGCAGGCACAAAGGGCTAAATAGCCAATCCAGCTATTTCTTACCAAATTGTTGAAATGAACCACTATTTTAATTCTAATATCATCCTGGTAAATTTGCATTTCTCTTTCCTCCCAAGACCAGTTGTGAGATGCTCTGCTGGAAATTCATTGTAATGCTACAATTTTAATCTGTTCTGATGTAACACAGTTTGCTTCAATTTAAATTACTGTTTGTCAAGGTCAATGCCATGTTGAATGGAAAACTGAAATTCAGAAACAGCATCTTGACACGTGTCCTGTTCTCTGGGTGTGTCAGGGCTAGGTATATGATTGCTGTAGAGTGGTTCTGTCGGTAGGCAATGTGACTGGACTGGCATTTTTGGTATGTGTCATGTGCAGAGCTCTTCATGGTGATTGGCATCAGTGCCACCAGGTGGTAGTTCTTTAGTTCTGAAGGTGTAGAGTTCTTTGGTACTGGTGACCACTTTGGAGTGGTGGCCAATGCTATCATGTTTGCTGTTGTGTGTCGGGGCAGCAGGCTGAGGGTAGCAGACACCAACAGAATCAACAAACTCATTCGTAAGGCCGGTGATGTTGTCGGGGTGGAACTGGACTCTCTGACGGTGGTGTCTGAAAAGAGGATGCTGTCCATGTTGCATGCCATCTTTGGACAACGTCTCCCATCCACTCCATAATATACTGGTTAGGCACAGGAGTATATTCAGCCAGAGACTCATTCCACCGAGATGCAACACTGAGCGTCATAGGAAGTCATTCCTGCCTGTGGCCATCAAACTTTACAACTCCTCCCTCAGAGTGTCAGACACCCTGAGCCAATAGGCAGGTCTGGACTAATTTCCACTTGGCATTATTTACTTATTATTTAATTATTTATGGTTTTATATTGCTGTATTTCTACACTATTCTTGGTTGGTGTGACTGTAACGAAACCCAATTTCCCTCGGGTTCAATAAAGTATGTCTGTCTGTCTGTCTGTACAGGGATGATGGTGACTGATTTGAAGGATATTGGACAACAGCCTGGATGAGTGTTTGTGAAGACATCAGTGAGTTGGTGTGCACACTTCCTGAGTACTCAGCTTGAGATGTTGTCTGGCCTGGCTCTATTATGGTAGTTGACCTTATGCAGAGTCTTTCTAATGTCTGCTGCTGTTACAGTTAACATATGAAGAGTGTTAGGCAGCTTTGTGTCTGTGTCCACTGGAATTTAGAAGAATGCGGTGGGGGGGGGGGGGGGGGGGAGACCTCATTGAAACCTACCGAATGTTGAAAGGATTAGATAGGATGGATGTGGAGAGGATGTTTCATATGGTGGGGATATCCAGAACAGCCTCAAAATTGAGGGGCAACCCTTTAGAACAGAGGTAAGGATGAATTTTTTTTAGCCAGAGAGTAGTAAATCTGTGGAATGCTCTGCCACAGGCTGCAGTGGAGGCCAAGTCTGTGGGTATATTTAAGGTGAAGATGATAGTTCCTGGTTAGTCAGGGCATCAAAGGATGGCAGGTGTATGGGGTTGAGTGGAATCTGGGATCAGCCATGGTGGAATGGTAGAGCAGACTCAATGGGCTGAATGGTCTAATTCTGCTCCTATGTCTTATGGGCTTATGGTCAATGTTGTCTGCAGATTTACCGATGTAACTGGTGACAAAAGAGGCATAATTTTCAAGGTCTTTGTCTTCTACTTTTGTGGCAGCTGCCTTGAACATTTGCAGGATACTCTGTTCAAAACAGCCCTGAAGTATAGAAATGACTCGTTAGGCCATACAGTGAAGGTCTTCTTAATTGTTCTCTCCATTTTCAGCAGCAGCTGCTATCCTGAGATTAACTCCCCTAATGGCCAGGGTGACTCTTCGGTAGAATTTTGGTTAACATGATTGAAGTCTCTTGTAATTATGAAGGGAACATCTGGATGCTTGTTTTTTAGAAAGTAGATACTGTAAAGCTTTCCCAGTACATCCTTGGCATTCACACTTGGAGGATGGGTGGGGGTGGTTGAGATGTAGACAGTGGTGATGAATCCAACAGTAAACTCCTTAAGCAACCAAAGTGGCTGGCATTTAATTTTAATATGTTCATTTGCCCAGAACAGTGATGAGTTTGTGCACCAACCTTTGTTGATGTACACACAGAATCCACTTCCTTTGGACAGGCAGTTTATGTCTGCACAGAACGGAGTTATCCTGTCAAATTGAAACAGCAAGTTGGGTGTGTTGTTTAGCCACTTCAGTGAAAAACAGAATGCAGCAGTTTCTCATCTCTTCCTGTGCCTTCATTCTCAGTCTCAGTGGGTCCATTTTCTAGTGAGTGGACATTGCCGAGAAAAGTGGTACCATGGGCCTGGTCAGCCTAGCTAGTGTCCCACTCTCTTGTTGCATTTCTGCTTCTTCTCACACTCCTGCATCTGCCACTCCCTCAACTGACGCCAAGGCCAAGTCACTGTTGCCGAATCTGGTGTCCGTAGAATCCCTAGTCTGTTGAACACTGCTATCAACTGCTGCGGTTGGATTAAAAGTATTTTTATCTAGGAGTTCAATGGTGCTGTTTTCACAGGGCTTTGGTTGACTGAAATCACTGTCTAGAAACTTTGAAACACTTAAGAATTTAAAACTAGCACCATTACTAGGAGCTGGAGAAGCCGCTGCATCTTTGGGTGGCAGCATCTTGAGGAAATTCTATTTCCTCTGTCTCTACAAATACCATTTAAAAACAACAAAATACAATGTTGCACTTATTTGGGGTGAAGCAATCTCAATGTATTAAATCATATTGATAGTAATCAAAGAAAAAATACTTATACAAAATAAAACTGAAGTGATTTAAAATGATATTGCTTCAAATCATATTTTAATATCACCAGCATATGTTGTGAAATTTGTAAACTTAGCAGCAGCAGTACAATGTAATTCATGATGAACCTAAAAAGAATAATCAATTATAGTAAGCATATATATGTATATTAAATAGTTAAATTAAAATTGTGCAAAGACAGGAAAAATAGTGTAGTAGTGTTCTTGGGTACAATGTCCATTTAGAAATCAGATGGCAGAGGGGAAGAAGCTGTTCCTGAATCAGGAACAGGATTCAGGCCTCTGTGCCTTCAGCCCTCTCTACTTCCTTCCTTATGGTAACAATGAGAAGAGGGCATGTCCTGGGTGGTGGGGTCCTTTCTGTGATGTTTAGGATACTATGAAAGCTGGAACACATGATGGAGCTGTCTAATTTTACCACTCTCTGCAGTTTACTTTGATCCTGTGCAGTACCCCCCCCCCCCCCCCAATACCAGATAGTGATACAGCCAGTCAGAATGCTCTCCACAGTACATCTAGAAGTGTTTTAGGTGATAAGCTAATTCTCCTCAAACTTCTGATGAAATCTAGCTGCTGTCTTGCCTTTTTAGCTGCATCAATATTTTGGGATCAGGTTAGATCTTCAGAGATACTGACACCGGGAACTTGAATTTGCTCACTCTCTCCACTTCTGATCCCTCTATGAGGATTGGTTTGTGTGCCTTCAATTTACCCTTCATGAAGTCCACAATCAACTCTTCGGTCTTACTGAAGGGTAAAATGAAGGCACACAAACCAATCCTGGTTATTGTTGCAACACCACTCAACTAGCTGGCATATCTTCCTTCTGTACATCCCCTTGTCACGTCTGAGGTTCTGCCAACAATAGTTGTGTCATCAGCAAATTTATAGATGACATTTGAGCTATAACTAGCCAGACAGTCATGAGTATAGAGAGAGTACAGCAATGAGCTAAGCATATATCCCTGAGGTGCAAGGTGGAGATGTTATTACCAATCCACACAGATTGTGGTCTTATGGTTAGGAATTTGAGGACCCAGTTACAGAGGGAGGGAGGTTCAGAGGCCCAGGTTCTGAAGCTTTTTGATCAGGACTGTAGGAATGATGGTATTAAACACTGAGCTATAGTCAGTGAACAGCATCTTGACACAGGTACTTCTGTTGTCCAGGTGATCTAAGGCCATGTGGAGAGCTTTTAAGATTATGTCCACTGTAGACCTATTGTGGCAATAGGCTAATTGCAGTCAGTCCAAGTCCTTGCTGAGACAGGAGTTGATTCTAGTCATGATGAACCTCTCAAAGCACGTCATTGTTGTAGATGTGAGTGCAACTGGACAATAGTCGTTAAGGCAACTCACACTGCTCTTTTTGGGCATTGTTACCCTTTTGAAGCAAGTGGGAGCTTCTGACTGTAGTAGTGAGAGATTGAAAATGTCTTTGAATACCCCGGCCAGAATACTCCATCAGGGCTGGCTGCTTTGTGAGGGTTCACCCTCTTGAAAGGCAGCCTGATGTCAATCTCCTAGACAGAAATCACAGGTTCACTGGCTGCAGCAGGGATCCTCGCAGCTGTAGTTTTATTCTCCTTTTTAAAGCAAGCATAAAAGGCATTGAGCTTGTCAGGTAGTGGAGTATCACTGCCATTCATCGTTTTGGATTTCGCTTTACAGGAAGTGATGGACTGCAAACCCTGCCAGAGTTGATGTTTCCACCAAACTCGCTCAGAATTGTTTCTTTGCTCTTGAAATAGCCTTCTGCAAGTCATACCTAGTTTTCTTGTACAGACCTGGTTTGCCAGACTTAACTGCCACAGATCTAGCCTTCAGCAGTCTACAAACCTCCTGGTTCATCCACAGCTTTTGATTTGAATATGTACAGCAAGTTTTCATAGGCACACCCACTCATCTACACAGGTTTTAATGATGTCGTTAACAACTGCAGCATACTCATCCAGATTTGGAGATGAATCCCTGAGTACAGTCCAATCTACAGATTTAAAGCAGTCCTGTAAGCACTTTGAAGGTATGGACCTTGTCCATAATTCTTGGTCCTCACTACTGGCGCTGCAGTCTTCGGTCACGGCCTATACTCGGAGCAGAAGTACAGCCAGGTGATCAGACTTTCCAAAGTGTGGGCGTAGAATGGCACAGGAAGCATTCTTGATGATGGTGTAACAGTGTGTTGTTTCCTCTGGTACTGCAAGTGATTTATTGATGGTAATTATTTAGTGACTTTCTCAAGATGGTAGTTAAAATCCCCCAAAGTGTTGGGGATGCATCGGTTTCATGCCTGTTGATTACATCGCTCAGATCATCTGGAGCCTGTTTGACGTTGGCCTGAAGTGGAATGTACACTGCTACCAAAACGATGGCTGAAATCTCTCACGGCAGGTAAAATGGATGACTCTTGATCACAAGGTATTCCAACTTGGAATCAGAAATAGTCATTAGTTTATTATGTCATCTGTACCAAAATACAGTGAAAAACTTTTGTTTACATGTCATCTAGACAGATTATTCCTTACATAAGTACATCAAAATAGTAGAAAAGGAAAACAAAACAAAATGAAGAATAGAGTGTTACAGAGAAAGTGCAGTGCAGGTAGAAATACAGTGCAAGTGCTGTGATGAGATACATTGAGAGATCAACAGTTCATCATATTACTTTAAATTTGAATTGGAAGATTTGTCATAATTTGGACTGAATGGAATTGAGTACAAGTTAAAGTGACTAAAAATGGTAGTGGTAGGATGGATCACGGCTAATTAGGTATTTCAGTCTTCTTATATCTATACAAGAGATTGGCCTCTGTTGATTAGGGTGCACCATGGATGTTGAATCCTAGTTGACTAGATACGCAAGCCAGGGCAGTACAATATGGAGAGCAAATTGTCGCCCATGTATCAAGTCGTTTCCACCCCCCCCCCCCCAATCCACACATCTTGTGAACCCAAATGAATAGCAGAGACCGATACACTTTGGCTCCAGCTGCTTCACAAGAGTTGACAGTCAGCATTGAATTCAACATAGGACTACTATGCTCTGATTTTTCTGACCCCAGCTCTGATTTTTCCTTCTAAGTTTACTCCCGAAGCCTTCCCCATGAGTGGATATAGCCACAAGCGGTGGAAGTTTGAGATCAGAGTTTATCTTCTCTGGGTGAGCTGTCAACTATGGCAGATGAGCCCCATCTGCCCAAAGCAATTGGTTTTAAGGAACCAGTAACCCACCTTTTCCCCTTGTTAGTAGAAGTGGATCCACCGGGCTTAGTAGCTAAGGCACACGTGAATGCCAGGAACTAGACTTGGTTGTCCGAGGCTTTTTGAGGCACCCCTCATTGAGAGCATTGACTAGGTAGTGGGTGCTTATCTCCATTACCACCCCCATCAATAAGAACCTTAAAGAACCACATCTATACAACTGTTGCATATATCTTGCAGTTACTAAAATGCAATGAGATGAGTTTGTTTATTGTTTTGTAATGACTACTTAGCCCATATTAGTTATCCTTGAGAACTATTGTGTAACTTTTCTAAAGTATCTCTTTGGTGCTGCCTTTGATAGGTACCATAAGATACATTCTTCTCCACCTTTCCCAACAAGTACCTGAGTTTGTAGATGGCAAAATGTTTTTTTAATGCACACTAATCCACCAGTGTATGCTTGAAATATTTTGTCAACTTTTAAGAAAAGTACCAACAGTGACATTCTGGTTTTTTATCTTAATCAGCCACTTTTCCAGGCACAGAATTCAAGAATATTCATCCTTGAATTTGGAAGTTTGACCTACAACGCTTCTTCAGTAGAACAACTGATAGCATTTAATTTTTAATTTCATTTTGAGAGATAATTTTAACTTTTGTTTTCTAAAGGTAAGTTTGAATAATTTGCCCATTTTTGAATACTATGATTAAAATATTCAGTGGTGTTCTTTCTAGAACGAGAAAGAGAGCGTCACAAGAAGAAGAGTCGAAGCATCTCCAGAAGTAGAAGTCGGGATAAAAAACGGAGAAGTCGAAGCAGAGACAAACGCAGCCGCAGTCGTGACAAAAGAAGTCGAAGTCGAGGAGGGAGAAGCAGAAGCAGAGATAAGCGAAGCGCTTCACGAGAACGAAAGCGACACAGGTAATTTTTCTATTTCTCAAACAGTTTGCTCCCATTTGTTGCATGTTAAGCGTGTTAATATAGAGTTCACGATAAGCTCCTGCAGAGGAAGTTCTGCCAATATACTTCCCACAGTTGCATGTAATCCATACTTGATTTACTTATACGTATTTTGTGATACAGCGCAGAATCGGTCCTTCCGGCCCTTTGAGCCACGCCGCCCCAGCAACTGCTGACAATCCCAGTTAATCCTAACATAATCATGGGGCAATTTACAATGACCATTTAACTTACCCAGTATGTCTTTGGACTGTGGGAGGAAAACTATGCATTCCATGGGAAGGACATACAGAGACATGTTACAGAACGGCGCCGGAATGATCTCCAAACTCTGGAACACCTCGAGCTGTAATAGCGTCATGCTAACTGATACACTACCATCTATCCTGCCAAGTAGATAAAACTTTCTAGTGGAATAAATTCCCACACAACACCCCCTGGATGAGCTATTAAAGCCAAAACTAATTGCTTGTCATTCAATGCTAGTACATAGTGTTTCTTGTGATTTTACAGTTACAGAGCACACTTAAATGGAGGATTGACTCAATTAAGCATCATTTCAAAAACTCAGTAGCTGATCAGTGATTGTCTGCTTATTCTGTAGACTATAGTTTTTGATGCTATTCAACATCTCAGATTTCAAGAACTATCATGATCCACCTATGTAACCATCTCAGAAGCAGCTTAATATTGTTGGGCAGTTTCATTGGTCCTTCACAATGCATGTGACACGAGAGGGAAAGCAATGTTCACATTCTCTCTTGAATTTTAAAATCTGAAACATTTTATTACACCAATGGGAACCATTTCAGCCCACCTTCTCCCTACTGATTGGCTGATAAAATTATCTAGTTACTCTGCTTTCCCTTTTTCCCATAACCTGGCAGCAATATCATCTCACAATTTAATGGCTTCAGGAACAAAGCAGATTACAAATGCTGATAAATTGAGAGTCCTTAGATTTCTGTCATATCTCTGAGCCCTTCAGCAGAATCCAACATGCTATGACTCCTCAATTAATTATCTATTGATACAGAGTGGAATGGTCCTTCCAGCCCAATGAGCCACACTGTCCAGCAACCTCCCTATTTTACCCCAGCCTAAGCACAGGACAATGACCAATTAACTGGCTAACTGGTCAATATGTCTTCAGAATTTGGGAGGAAACTGAAGCACCGATAGCACTGATAAAATATAATAAAATTTAATGCACTGGTCTAGGAGCAATTCATGTAGTCATATAGTCTAAAATAGATGCTTCAAGGCCCTGTTTTCTAGGTCTCTGTTTTATAAAGGTAAATTTGAATAATTTGCCCATTATAAGTAGCTTTTCAATGAACAATAAACAAGACAATGATCTGATTGCAGTAATGAGACAGTGGACTAACAGTGGTGAATCTAAGATAATTATACCCTAAAATAAGGTTTATTGAGTGTGAGATTATCCAGTGGAGTGTTTGTAATTTTTGCTAAGCAGTTGCTACATTGTCCTTCCTGGTACTTGCAGGCAACAGGTCATCCCCGGTTTTAAACTTCTTAGTTGTCTGCAGTCTGCATGTGTAAACAAACATTTGAAAGACCAGCTGGGTGGATTTGCCTGCTGTTGCAGAGTTATGGGCATCTACTGCTGTCAGGGAGCTTGATTCATGGCTGCATTTCTGACTTGAACTATCCCAGTTACAAACAGTAACTACCATAACCTGGAGAGGACTGTGAAGAGCTTTTCTGCAGTGTGTATATGTGAATGTAGATGAGTTGTAGAAAACTAAAGTGAGTGGAGTAGTTACAGTTTCTGGTCCAAATTTTCCATTTTACTTAAAGGATATCTGTAGAGACCTGATTGTGAGTGCAAATGTACTTTTGAGAAACTATAATGACTGACACAGTTCCCAGATAACAGCAACACTTACCAATTAGCCAAGGTCAAGGTATTGGAAATTTTAGAGCACTTTATTTCATAGATAGAACAAAAAGTGTTAATTTCACAATTTCCTGAGTTACATGAAAGGTGTGAAAAAGAGATTGAATGTGTGAATCTACATTATTCAACAGCAAATTACCTAACTTCCAATGCTGTCAACATAAACTTCAATTGATTACTTTAGTGTCTTTGCTGATTCTTAAGGAGCCATTTATACATTTCTATCTTAATCATTGCATTATTTGGGCTCTCACTAATCAAAAATGCCTTTTTTTATTTCTAATTTAAATTTAACAGAATATGCACACTATTTTAAATAAATGGTGTGTGGTATAACCTCTGATATTAGTAGCATACATTTCCCTATGAGACTGAGTTTCCAAATTTTGTTTTTGTAACTACAGTCGGTCTCCTCGTCGTTCTCGTAGAAAGAAGCCTTATAGATACTGGGATGTTCCCCCTCCAGGTTTTGAGCACATTACCCCAATGCAGTACAAGGCGATGCAAGGTAAATTCTTCCAGAATTTTTATGCGTGCTTTAGTAAGAGCCAGCACCAGACCGTTTCCATGAAGCTCTCAATGAACATATATACCCATTTCACTAAGGAAAAGAATCTGTCTCTTTCTCTTTTTCTTTAGCTGCGGGTCAGATCCCAGCTACAGCATTGTTGGCAACCTCTACAGTAGGTGGTGTGACAATCACACCAACACAAGTTCCAATCATTGGCAGCCAGATGACCAGGCAAGCCAGGCGGCTGTACGTAGGCAACATACCCTTTGGTGTCACAGAGGCAAGTACAAGTTTTCTAAATGTAATTTTCATTTGTGAAAAAAGTCAGAATGTTCCACCTGTGTGTTTGCCAGGTCCTTATCCTCCCTTTTTCCCCCTCATTTAATTGAGTTGGGCTATGGAATTTTAAACATGGTCAGCGCAGTGACTGAAAAATACCTATCACAGTTAGCTATCATGTTTTGTGACTTTAAAACATTTATGTTGGATCTAACAGTTGTAAAACTACTAATTGTTGTAAAAGGAAAAAAAATCCATTTCTTTGGGACTTTTTCAAAAGTGCTGTACAACTAATGAAGTGTATTTACTATTACACAGGAAATTAAGTAGGCTTCAGAAACAAACTTGATCAAATCTATCATGCAGATGCTGACTATTATGTATGTGGAACTAGAACTGGAGCTGCATTTGCTACTTCCATTTCCCAGCTATCAGTCTGTAGCCATGTATTTGTAGCTCTTCAAATTATGAAGGTGATCTTTTATATGTGAGGATTTTGGCACTGCTCTAACCCTCCATCAATTTTACTTAAATCTATATCTTTTAACAATCAACCTTCTTTCTCTTCATGCTCACTATGTAGGCCTTTTCATAATTTTGTACACTTTGATGAAATCTTCCCTCAGTCCCCATTTTGCGGAAAAAAGCAGTTCCAGTCTAGTCATCACCTTTGCATGACTACTCTGACCCTCTGTACTCTTAAATCTTCACCGCATTCTCACTGGTGTACTTAAAATTGGTAATCTGGATAGTACACAGCCCATAGATTATTTTATGTAGTACTAATATGATCTCCATGTATTTTCTGCCTCAGCTGGTTTAAGGCAAGTATCCTGTGTGTTGTCTTGATTTTTTATTGATCTTTTTGTCTATTGATTATTATATTAACTATTTGAGTTTTATCAATGTGCACAGAATGCATACAGGTTTGTCTGTGCCATCTGCTTTCAACTTTGTAAAACACATGGAGATAACTTGCTGCTCTTCGTAGCAGAGATCACAAACTCTTACATACGTAGAAAGGAAGATTGTTTAGTGTTTCATCCAAAAGACGTTTAATTTAACTATACTCCCTCTTCTGCACCAGAATTAAGAATACTGAAATGTATTACAATTTTGTATATTTGGGCATGACACTTTACAACAAGCAAACTTAATTAAGCTTTCACCTCAGTTTGCTTCGTCCATTATCACGACCTGTACGCCTAAGTATTGTGTTAATTCAAGTGGCTGACCATGAACCTTCAGCAATTTGCTTCATTTATATTTTGTCAATCTCAGCAGACCAATTTGTTTCATAGAGTCAGAGAGCGATATAACATGGAAACAGACCCTTTGGCACATCATATCCAACTATCAGCCAAACTTTTATAGTACTTCTACATTAATTCCTTTTTTTTTTACAATCTCATTAACTTCCCGTGCGTGTGTACACATACACGTACTGTGAGCACCACAATGGCGTAGCAGTTAGTGTGACGTTATTACAGCCCAGAGCGTCAGAGTTCAAAGTTCAGTTCTGGCATCATCTGTGAGGAGTCTGTATGTCCTCCTTGTGAAATGCGCATCTTTCCCCAGATCCTCCCACATAGCAAAGACATACTGGGTAGGATATTTGGTCATTGTAAGTTGCCTCGTGATTAGGTTTAAATCTGGGTTGCTGGACAGCACGGCTCAAATGACCTACTATGCTAAATAAAGAACGCGCCTGCGCAAATTTTATCACTTACCTACACATAGGCTGTTTAACCTACCAACCCACAATTATTTCTTTAAGTATTCATCTAACAAGATTATAGACCACTGGGTGTTTCAGAATGTATCACTATCCCTAGACCATAGTATGTACATACACCAGTGTGAGACGGAACAGTTACTGGACACTATCCTTTGAATATTTTAATGTGGTTATGGAAAAGGATCGAACATAGAATGTCAGAGAAGCAGACATTATGGCCAACAATGGTGTCAATCTAAGTAATTCCATCTGCCTGCATCTGGTTTACTCCCTGCCTGTGTTAGTACCTTCTTAAATGTTACTGTTGTATCTGCCTCTACCACTTTTCCCTGGCAGCACATTCCAACCAATAATTATGGTCTTAAATTGAAGTAAGGCCAATTTCTTTAACATAAGGGAGACTGGGAGCACCTAATTGCAGGTTAGTCTATATCTACATATTGGGAGGTATTCAGAGGAGAAATAGTAAGAGTTCCAGGCCAACATAGTCCTGAAATGGGGTAACAAATTTAGGGAGCCTGGATGTTGAGAGATATTATGGGCTGGATAAAGAGGATAAAAAAGGAAGCATTCAGTCAATATAGGGAACTAATGAAGGGGAAGCCTCGTCAATAGTATATAAAGTGTAGGGAGGTGCTTAAAATGGAAGTTAGAAAGGCAAAAAACATCACAAGAAATCACTGGTAAACAGATCTAAGGCAGATCCAAAGGTATTCCATTATTATATAAGGCCAAAACAATAACCTGAGAAAAAAAAGGACCATTAGGGACAACAAGAACAATATATGTGTGTGGAACAAAAGGCCTAAATGAATACTTTTCATTGCTATTTACAAATAAGTCAGACTTTGTAGTTGGAGAATTCAGTGTAGCATTAGATGAACATCTAGTGCAAGTCCCCAGTAATAAATCATAATTACTTCCTGTTTTGGCAAAAGATAGATAAATTCACAGGATCAGATGGAATTTATCATAAATTGTTGCAGGAAGCAATTATGAGTGTTTGTTAGGGTTCTGGTTGAGATTTTAAATCTTTGCTTGACACCAGTCAGATACCAAATAATCAAAGGGCAGCAAATATAGTCCTCCCTTCAGGAAAGGAAGGAGGGTAAAGCCTGTGACAGACTTGGATGTAGGAGGCAAGATTGGTAAGTTCGCAGACAACACAAAGATTGGCAGAGTTGTTAGTGGTGTGGAAGGCAGTCTCAGGTAGCAGAGATATTGATGTGATATGAAATTAGCCAAGCTAAAAATGACATGGAGTCAAATATGAGATGCTGCATTTTGAGAGCACTGATGAAGCTAAGATATATATCATGAAGGAATAGAGGGGGCTCTGAGTACAAGTCCATAGGTCCTTGAAGGTGACAACACTGGTAGATATCGTGGTTCGGAAGACGCACAGGGTACTTTCATTAGATAGGACACTGAACACAGAAGTAGGGAATTTTAAAACCTTGGTCAAACTGGAGTACTATGTGCAGTTCTGATCACAATTATAGGAAGGATGTGAGAGTACTGGAGAGGGTGGAGAGGAGATTTACTGGGATATTGAGAGCAGTGGAGCAGTTCAGTTTATGAATATAGACTAGAGAAGCAAAGTCTTCTCTCTTTGGAGGAAGATAAGAAGGGAGATGATTGAGGAATATAGTATCAGGATATAGGGTAGAAACTTTCCCCATATCAGAGAGAGATAAAACCTTAGGTTTGAAGTGAGATGGATAAAATTTAGAAGAGATCTAAGGAAGGCCTTCTCTCTGAGAGTGGTAGGTACTTGGAATACACAGCTGAAGCTGGATCATTGATAGCACTTCTAAAAGTGTAAAGGGCTATGGACCAAGCACCGAGTAATGGGGTTTATGTGAAAGGGAGCTCATTTCGTAGGTGTTGATGAGTTGAATGCCTTGCTTCCATGCAATGCAATTCTGTGATTCTAAGATTTTGCTCATTAGTTTTAAACTAGATTAATATTAACCACAGCACAATTCCTGTCTTTTCAGTAATAGCGTGGGTTTTGGCAAGGCCTTAGTAGGAATGTGGCTTTGACAGCATTGCATTAGCACTTCACTAAAGTGTCTGTTTAGATTAATGTGCTTAAGTCATGGGACTTGAACTTTAGCCGTTTAACTTGAAGGAAGGACTGCTGCTGTTGAGCTTGCAATTTGGAAAGGGTGGTGTCGAAAAGACTGAATTTGGGAAAGGAATTCCAGATTGTGGGATCTTTCCAATTCATTCTTAATTGGATAGAATTGTATGAATTTAGTAGAAACCTAACTGCCATTGATTTTGATATCATGCCAGTGACATGTCAGAATGTAGAGATGCAGTCTCCATTGTGCGTGATTTGGTGCCAGTCAATGATCTTTTCTACCTTCTAGGAAGCCATGGCAGATTTCTTTAATGCTCAGATGCGCCTTGCTGGGTTGTCACAGGCTCCAGGGAACCCTGTGTTGGCTGTGCAGATCAACCAAGATAAAAATTTTGCTTTTCTTGAGGTAAACTTGTGACTTTCATTTCTATGTAATTATTTTTATAACAATCCTTTTGTCATTGTATGTCTGGTTGGTAAAAATGCTATTACAGAATAGATGTGAACAGTTCTGAATAACTTTGAATAAACATGTCCAAATATGGAGTAAAAATACTGAACACTTTTGGCTTATAATACATGATGTATTATGTATTATATATGTATTATAGTATTATAGCACCTTGATAGTTGGTGAAAAATTCATAGTCAATGAATTAATAAACAATTATGTGAGTGCAGTATATTCATTCTGTATAACTAGTAGAATGACTTCAACATTTAATGTAAGAATTCCATTACTTTCTATTTTTGATTGTTAACTTAAATATTCAACTGTAGAAGGTAGCCAGGCAAAGTACTTCTAGATCTCAAGCAATGCTGGTCTTGAAACTGTTACTACATGGAATGGTAGTGGAGGCTAGCTTTCCCTCCAGTTTCACTTATCACTGAGTTTTGCATTATTACTTTTGGTATTTAAAGCGGATAAATTTGGTGTAATATTTTAATGAAGATTTGCTTCATCAAAACATGTAGCATTTTATGATTATTTAGTTCAATTTGATCTGTTTTTCTCTTCATTGTGATACTGCTAATATTACATTGATTCTCTTAGTTCCGATCAGTTGATGAAACTACACAAGCCATGGCATTCGATGGGATCATCTTCCAGGGTCAATCTTTGAAGATCCGACGTCCCCATGATTACCAACCTCTGCCAGGCATGTCTGAGCAACCTTCTTTCCATGTTCCAGGTCCGTCAAAAAATGCAACATCTGTGTGCTGGACTTCCTTTGCAGGTTTAAGTATACTGCATGTATCTGATGTAATGCCAGGACACCAAAATGTTATTTGCAATGCTATTTGTTGGCTAAAATTGAGAAAAAAATCCTACAAAACAAAATTTAAAAAAAATGCAGATACTGTTACAAACAATATGCAAGGAAAGTCAGTGTCAGAACTCGCACAGCAGAAATATAATTCTGTGGATGAAAATCTCGGTCACTGTACTCGAATGCCTAGACATTCTGAGTTGCAACCTGAAAAGAGGAAAATTTTATGTTAACATCAGAAATGACATTTTTGGGTCGAGGAATGTTATACATTGTTCTTCTTGCAGCCGGTAACTTTGAAGTTTTGTTTGGGGTTGATGGTGGGGGGTGGGGGGAGCGCGGTGTGGGGGGGGGGGGGGGGTGTATATGCAATGATCAAGAGTTAAGCCAAGATTGTACTTCAGACTTGTGTACTGAGGCATCCATCACAGGAGGCCATTGATTCTGCCTGTTTCAATTCTGGAAGATGGAATATTGTAAATGTCAATCTCAAATGCCCAGAACTCTAGCAGCACTGTAATCTAGTGAGTTGCTTTGTGTCTGAATTGGTTAAAGATGCATTGATGTATATCTAAATCATGCAGAAATTTACCTATTATTCAACTCAATATTCGCTTTTTTTAAACGATGTGAAATTACATTCAACCAATTCTGTAATAATAGTAAATGGGTTCAGATAATGTTTAAATTGAATGTAAAAATCATTGGCTTCCAGTGTTTTAAGGTTTGCCATTTTAACAATAAACAGTCATAGATTGTCTTATGGATGAGCAAGGGGCCGATAGTAGACCACACTGAGAATTCACCTTCACTTTTGCTCCATTTTGTTTTTCCTTTTTTTCATTATAAATATTTTTCCCCTCTATCTTCATTTTATTCTCTTTCCATGCTCACCAGTTCTTAATCCCTGCATTTGTTAAAGTTCACTCACTTGTGGATTTTGGAAACCTGCAGAGTCTTTATGTTCTGGTTTGGAGCAGCTGGCGCAGCAAGATTCTTTGCCAGCCTGGGAGCGTGCACATGTTACTAGGGCCACATTCGCAATACTGTAAGTTAGAAGGTTTTTCCAGTTATGCTTCTGCTTTTCTTTGACCCATATGTGGCTTGCTTCATTTTTTTTTCAAAAAAGGGGGTGAGTTTATTAAATTAAGACACTTGCAACAATTACTTCTTAAGTATTCCACGTTTACCTTCTTCCTTTAAGGCAAAACATAAAGGTCCATTATCTGAACCCTTTTGTCCCCTCTCCAATTAAGATGCACATTTTGCACCCCGATAGTTGGTTCGTGTACCAGTGATGGCTGACATGATCCACAAGCATGATAATATTATCATATTTGCAGCTGCACTTGTGTACCAATGGGAAGCAGATTGTCTCACTCTTCATTGGTGGCTACTTCGCATCTTTTTGCAGCATGTCTTCATCAAGTAGTAATATGATACAGATCTTATGAATCCCTTGCTTTACCACCCATCACAAAGTGGATGCTTTGTGTGATTCCGACTTACTTTTTGTTTTAAGATAGTTTTATTACTTTCCTTGTTGCTTTTGGTTCATGTTGTTTAAATTGCAACATTTGTTTCTCTTATCTTTCTTTTAGGTGTTGTCTCAACGGTGGTTCCAGATTCTCCGCACAAGCTATTCATTGGCGGTTTGCCCAATTACCTCAATGATGATCAGGTAGCTACGGATACAACCCACTTGGAGAAAGCTGACTATATTGTTCTGCTTTTACTCCTCTTTGATACCATATATCCAAAGCTGCCTTAATTTGTACCGTTAAACAAACATGGCTGCTCACTTGGTTGTTGCAGTTGGTTGACTATTGAAGGAGTGTTAGCTTTTTCCACTGAAAATTTTGAAGGCATTTTTTTAAACCTCTTTAAGGTTCTTATCAGTGTCATTGGGCCAGACCTTCTATTGAGAGGCTTTAACATGGATTAATATAGAAAATCTTCCTGGGCAAAACACTGAACAGTGGTCGTCTGCTTTGCAATGAAGATGAGTGATTCAGATTGTCATTGCCTGTTTTGGTATCAATAATAGCGCTTTTTGTTCTTTCTCCTCCTCAACCCCCTCCCCTCACTTCCTCCCTGAAATTTTTAAATAAATGAAATTGCTTCTGTGAAAATATTGATCACATAAAATGGCTGGCTGAGGGTTTGAGCCCTAACTAAACAAAATCAGCAAACTTCACTGACTTCCTTTTTGCAGCAAGGGGAAAAAGCAGTTCGGGCCGCTGAAGGGTGACAGAATGTCTTAACGATCCAGACCTGCAATACCATCACCACAAATGAAACAAGAAAGTAAAATCCATTCTGTAGCAACATTACCTGCAGATAATTTGCATCCTAAGAGGGCCTTTCTTCTCCCCTTTGTAGGAATTTATTCATTTAGGACAATTGGATGTGGCTTATCATTTTTCTGTTTGGTATTTCGATCTTGGTTGTAAAATAGTCAGTTTACCAAGTTGGCCTTTTTGTTTATAGTGGTAAAGCTTTTTGTTCTAGCCCCTTTTTCTTTTCACAGCAGTTCAGTTTTTACAGGTTTTTAGATTCCTAAACCGTTCGGCTCTTAAAGGTGAGATGCAATTACAGTCAATTTCTTTACTACCTTATGATATGCAGTGTTTAAGACACTTTGTAAATAAAATTGTGTAGTTCAAGTTTGGATTTACAGTAGAATTGCCTTTGACGGGTCATATCAAGTTGTTTTCCTAATTAAAATGTCTTCTTTAAGCTAAAAGAAAACAGCTTAAAATTAACTGTTGAATCCAGTTGAGTATACTAGCAGTGAAACGTTTAAAAAATCGTTATTGACTTTAAGCAAGTTGTAAGTTTTTTTTAAACCTACATGCAATCTTAGCTATCAGCTAATTTATTGCATAATTTGATATTCCCAAAGGATAGTTCTATGCATGCTTGAAATAGTTATTTTGCAAATAAACACAAAGCTGCATTTAAGCTGCAGCACCATCAGCCATGATGATAGATGAACTAATTTATGGCTGATGTTATAAATAAATCATTTAAAAGTTCTTGACTTTAAAGTGGCTTTTTTTCTTTCAAAAGCAAAACTCTTCCATATAAAATTTACTACATTGTTATTAATTTCAAGCCCTTATCTATGTGTGTTACATCAATAATTTTTTTAACTTTTTTTTGGAAATGGATGTCAATTCTTAGTACTTACAGCATCTTTAAGCTGCATATCTTATTCCAATCTTCATACTGAGTTTTTAGTAGATATCAAATTTTGTAACAGTAAAAACTTGATGTGATCCATGATGGCATTTGATTTTTTTTAAGCAATCTATATCAACTATCTTAACACTCACCTAAACTGGGGGGAGAAATCAATTGGAAAAACTGATTTTATTAAATCTGTAATTGAATATTCAACATTAGAAAGTCTGAAATGCACGGTTTGTTGAGAACAGGGAGTTTTGCTTTCTAATTCTAAATTTGTGAGCCAGTATTATACTGACTCCTTTGTAGTCACTGCTGGTTGATACTCATGGCTCTTTCATTTTTGTTCCCCCACTTTGTCCCCAGCTAGGGGCCTGTAAGATCGTAAGTCTTGGCGCATAGTTTGTTCAGTAGTACTGATCTACTGCTGCCATGCCAACCTGTAAGACAAGGCAAGTAAGAGCTCATGTCCCGCACTCGGATACCCTCGGAGCCAGCTACTGTGCTCTTCCCTCAACTCTAGAACCTGCCCAGCCTTCCTGAGAGCATTTGCTGGCTTTGAGGGTAAACCTAAAAAAGAGAAAACAAGTTAATTTGTTCTTGGTACAAATGAATAAACCACTAAAAGTTGTGGTGTAAGTAGTACATATATACCTATGGTGTATGTGTTGTAGGAGGTAAGACTTCTTCTCCAACTATTTTTCTGTATTTGAAGATTGTTTCAACAGTGTTCTTTCTCCTTTGTTTTTAATTTTGAGCTTAGTAGCTCCATGAACTAAAACGATTAACCCTTTGAGAACCAAGTTAAGTACTTACTGATTAATTTCATGAATTTGTCACTTTCCTATCATGCAACTTAAAATGGCAAGAATTAGATACCCAGAGCATAATGACTTCAATTCTTTAATTCTACAATTAAATTGTGAAACTGTCCTCAATGGGTTAATATTTCAGGCCTGAAACAACATCAGTATCTTTTTTTCTTAAAGTAAAGAAATTGCATCTGGAATTCAGGTTTTCCACACTTTTGTAGAACTGAGGTTTTTTTTTAAATTTAGATGTAGAGGAGGGAGTTGGAGGCATGAGTAAATCTATTTAGGAGGACAAAAAAATTGGCATTTGCCTACATTTTCAGTTTTTATAGGACAATTTATTTTGATACTATTGGATTTGAATAATTTAATCAAAAAAGAAAGCACTTTCTAAATCATAATTTTCTGAAATAAAATCAAATTGGTTCTTTGTCTATGACCTTTTTCTTGCATTTTAAAATTTATGATCAGATCAGAATAATTACAAAGATACTTACTTCCTTAAAGGCCATCTGGGGCAATGACAATATGGGGAAAGAGATTCCATGTTTACAGAGAGTTAGGAGGACAAATTTAAGAATTGATGCTGGTCTATATTTTAATTGTTGTTTAATTCTTATTTGTATACAGCCTGGTAACTTAAGAATAGACAATCTTCTTATCGTTCAGATAATTGCTTATGTTTCAACAATTTTTTTCACTTGTCTACAGATTTAACATATTCAGTGAGTTGAAATTTTGAGAGAAGAATGGCAGCAGCAAACTCTCGAGTCCAACTGCTGACAGTTTGTTTTGGGAATGTTGCAACTGTCATAAATATTAGAAAATGTAGCCATTTCAGTTAAACAAGCCAGTTTTTTATATATATGGAATGAAATTAAAGCAAACTGTTTAGGTTTTCCTTCAGAAATATAGTCTCATTTACATGAAATGGTTATGAATTTAGAAAACATTGAGAATAAGCAATCCAGTTAAGCAGATCTGTGGCCTCTGGTCACATGTTCTGCATAGGGATTTCTAGCCTGTTGATGTGAATTCCAGTGGGATTGTTAATGTTTTAGTATTGGCATATTAATTAGCTGAATTAATATTGATTTAGATTAATGGTTGCAGTACAAAAGGGAATAAAGACAGAATATTGGGGTCAGAAAAGATTAGATGTTTAGTTTGAGCATAAGTTGGACTTAGAGGTGATGAGAGTAACAGTTGCTTTGAAAATCACTTAGCTTGCTGAATTGCAGTGTTCATTTTCCATTTCCACAATAGAATACCTGTTCTTTAGTTCTTACTAAATTCATTATTTTAAGAGGTTCATAGGTTAAAATAAAAACATTATTGTTTTGTAAATCTTTTAAAATATTATTGCTAGTACCAAGAAGTTTATCATGTGCAGGCTAGTGGTGGCCAACTCTTGGTTGTATTTTTATCATTTTGAATCTTTTCCTCAGAGTGGTATTTGTGTTAACAAAGTTAAATATGTAACATTAATAGGTGTTTGATGTTGCTGCTTTGAATAGCTGGAATTTTATTTGCTGTGATTATGATTGCTAAGAGCTGACCTAAGACTCGTTCTTAAAGTTTTGATTATCTACATATAACTGAAATATTTTAATAGGCAACAATCCAATTGCAGTTAGACTAATGGTGGAAATGGCATTTTGAATCAGCTACTCCATCATTTTATGCCCTATCTCTGAAAACTTTAAAGCACAATAATCCCAAGCTTTGATACGAGTTAGGATTTTTTTTACAGTAAATGGAATTTAACAGGTTCTGAATAAATTCTAATTCATTGTTCTGCTGTTGGCTTTGGCTTACAGGTTAAAGAACTCTTAACTTCGTTTGGTCCACTGAAAGCTTTTAACCTAGTGAAGGACAGTGCAACATCTCTGTCCAAGGGCTATGCCTTCTGTGAATATGTGGATGTCAATGTTACTGATCAGGTACAAATTATTATCGGCAGTATATGTTACTGTAATTGCCGCAGACAATCAGATTAGCAATCAAATGAATATAATTCAAGATCATATTTTTAATAAATGGATGTATATAAAGTTGCTGAAAGTAAACTGTGCTACTCAAGTGTGGGCCACAAATTAGTGAGCTTGTGTGTGGGAGGGTGCAAGAAGATGTAATATCATGCTAGAAAATTGACATAGTTGTGCCAGTGGCATGACTAGTTGTCAAAGTTGTGGAATTCATTGACTGGGGTCAGGGGTGGTGGCAGTTTGGAGACAATCTCTTATGGAAACGAGGCCAAATGACGAATTGAGATGTACCAAATAAAAGGTAAGAACATTATTTTGCTAATTTTGCCATGTTAAAGCATATAAAGTATATCCAAGTTAAGGAATATATAGTTCCTTAATATATGTGGATTGCCTGTTTTCATGCTGTGCATGCTTCTCCCTTGGTGCTGCAGATGCAAATATACTCTTGTTTGGCATCCTACCTTTCTTGAACATTTGGATGGGAGGATTCTGTGCTTTACTCCAATTATATGGTTCCCCCCTCATTTCAGCACTTGCTTGTGGTTTATGTAGATTATATTGATAGCACTAGATTTTTTTCCACTGTGCTGTGCATGCTCTGTGTTTTGCTTTTGTGTCAGTTCACTTCTATTGCTTTTGGTCAACAAGCTGTGTTTCAGCTGACTACAACCTGCATGAATGCTGACATATAACACAGTTGGAAATAACTCCTTTGAAGCAGATGGTGCTAACCTGTTGACACTGGACCTTTTCAGTCCCATCTGCTCTTACTTTGAGGAAATGCTTATGGACGGATGACCACGTTCACAGGGTTACCATGGATTCTCTCAATACTTTTTCGTGGGATATGTAGGGTACAAGTACTAACAGAAGAATCATATTTTAAAATAAGTCTAGGCCATTTAGTTCCTGCGCAGCTATTTCAGAAAACCAGGCTCTAATGTACACATTGTTTGTATGCTACAACTAATAATATAAACTACTATTATTCTATGGCCAGTAGTTTTTATTCTGAAGGCATTGTCTCGGAGCACTGCCGTCCTGCCAATTATTCTTGCTTTGCCCACTTCTGTTTCTTCTGTGCCGAAGAACTGTGAGTGCAGACCTGTTTAGATGAAGTAGCAAGTATCTCTTGTGGGCCACAGGTAAAGGGACCATTGTCCTAAGGAATACCTTAGTCATTGGCTTCTAGGAGAGCTTGGTGAAGGCCAGCTGTTTGGTTCTTACAGCCTGGGATCACATTGCATCTCTGGTTGCAGGCTTAAACTTCTGTGGAGACCAACACTCAAGCCTGCCAACCATAAGCATGATGAGTTTCATCAGTTTTCTGCTGGGTCTCCACCAGGGGCTTCAGGTATGTCTACTTCCTACCAGCTGTTCGTTGCTGAGTGCAGAGGAGCCCACAGTTACATTTATTTGCTAATTGGTAGGTTTAATATAAAGAGTGTTGATAGGGAATTGGAATTCAAAATGGGGAAGTGAAAAATTAAAGAGAACTATTGTTTGTCTAAAACTAATTGATGTGAAATACAATTCATGCTCACGGTGCTACAGACAACTGTTTGTTAGAGCATGAGTTTTTTTCAGAATCATCAGGTATTCAATCAATTGACTGGTATAGGCCTTAGGAATAAAACAATTTCTAATATTTAGTGGAATTGTAAGCTAGAATATTTAAAAAGCACACATTTAATGTTTTGTACCACAAAGGTCTTCCCCATTGTGTACACTTATGATTGTTTTCAGCCTCTTGTATTCTTAAAAATAGAAAACTGATGCAATTCATAGATTTTTTTTAACCAAGAATTTTTAGCCTGCCTATCCTAAATAATATATATTCTTTTTAGGCTATTGCAGGATTGAATGGGATGCAGCTTGGTGATAAGAAGCTTATAGTACAAAGGGCCAGTGTTGGTGCGAAGAATGCTAACCCGGTAATTCATTTTAAATTATAGTTTAAAATATTAACTGTTTTGCACTTGTACCCCAGGATGATTTCCTTGTATTAGCCTATCTCTTTTTGTCAACAAATTTTGTTCACATCTGCATTTTTTTTTACCTTTTGCTTTTAATTTTTTAAATTAAAGTCATTATTACTCAAAATCCATTGTCCTTGTAAGTGGAACCTGGCTTGCAGGTGATAAAGTTGTGCTCCAAAACATAGACTCCAACCCTTATTTGGGCACAAACTAGACCAACTCTTGATAACTCTACTCCCCAGTTTATAAAACATTATGAAGTGTTCAGTGGTGCACGTGTACCTGTACAGAATCAGTTTTTGGTTTACTTGGGTATTTTAAATCTTACTATTTGTTGATAACATTGAATATCAGATAAATTTAAATGAGTTTCATGAATGTAATTCATTGATTATATGTTGAGCAGAGTCAGTAATCAGTTCATAAAGGAAATCAGCAACCCATTGTGATTTTGATTTGTTAGTTGAATTGGCTTCTGTGAGTTTGTCTCTAAGCAATTGTCTTAATATCTTATTCATTCTTAATTCTTTCTAATGGGTAATTATAAAAGCTTTCATGATTGCTGCTTCATCTTCAATACATTCCTCTATCTGCTACCCTGAAGTCCACAGACTGTCTGCTTTCATTAATAGCCACTAGATAGAAATCACTAGTGGAACTTCATAAACTACAGGAGAAATTAATTATACATGTCCCAACACTTTGATTGCGGTCAACTGATTCAGCACCCAGTGGAATCTGAAAGCTTTGGGTTTGTAAGGTTCAGAAGGTTCACAGTCACCTTCATTTTGCAGACATTATTTTCAGGTATTGACCTTCAGCATCTGCATTTAAGACTGTTGGTAAGTCTTTCATGGAATCTTGAAACTATGAGTGTTCGTCACCAGAAGGTGGCATTTTATCTAGAGAACAAGCCCTTCCAGCCCGACAAGTTGCACTGTCCAGCAAACCTTCCCCGCGCCCCCCCCCCCCTTCCATTTAATCCTAATCTAATCACAGGACAATTTACAATGATCAGTTAACCTACTAACTGGGAGGAATCCAAAGCACCCGGAGGAAACCCATGTGGTCATGGGGAGAATGTACAATCTCCTTATGGACTGGGCCAGAATTCAGCTCCAAACTCTGGAACACTCCAGGCTGAAATAGTGTTGTGCTAACTGCTACACAATAACTGTGTGAGTTCCTTGCTAGAAAAATTCAAAACTAATCCAGAGCACTTAATTTATTCTTCATTTGAAGAAGTCCAGCATCTGCCTCAGTGACTTCCCTTCCTACAGAAGGTTATTTACTTCTATTTGTGATTGAAACGATACTTTCAAAAAAAGTCCTTTAACTTAGCCAAGCATATTTTTAAACTAGATTTTTCACAACGAAAAGTCAACTTCATACAAGTTCACTGGCATTGAGAATGAGAGATCTTGTATACTATTTCAACTTAAGAGTTAATTGTTTTGACTAACAAGTATGAATATCTTTCATCAGTTATCAGTAATAAAACAGTGTGTGGTATACCAGTAACGTGATGAGATCAGAGAAACTTCTGTTTGGAGCACAGAAGGATACTGATCATTAAGAGTTTGGTAGAATAATGAGCTTGAGCTGCAATATAAGACTACTGAATATTGAGCAGCTCTTAATGTTAGCAAATAACCACTTTCAAATTCACCGTGGATTTATTTGTTTAAATTTTTTTTACCTGAACACAACTGTATCTATTGATGTTACCATCAATGTTTTTGCCTTATTTTCGCCTTTGTCATTTTGGTGGGTAAAAACATTGCTTTTAAGTGCACAGTTTTGGTTTGCAATTGAAACAGTCGATGTTTAATGTAACAATTCTTGATGTGATAGTAAATTAAAGCCATTTGCTTCCAAAAATACTATATATCATACAGCTGATTGGAATTACAAATTTAGTTCATACAATGAAATGTTTTTCAATGGATCCCAAGGCCTTTACCAATAGAAACACATCATTTTCTATTTTGAGTAGTGTTACTGGGAATATTCAGTAGTTGCAGTAGAGAATATTTCTTCCCACCCATGTAGTGTAATATGGTGGACAGCTAGGAAAGTGGAGATGACAGCTGATTTAAAATTTTTATTTTTCTGTGCAGAATGCTATTATTCAAACACCAGTGACCGTGCAGGTGCCAGGCCTTCCAACAATGCAAGTTCAGAACACAGGGCTTCCCACTGATGTGCTCTGCTTGTTAAACATGGTGTCACCAGATGAACTTATTGATGACGAAGAGTATGAGGAAATTTTGGAAGATATTAGAGAAGAGTGCAGCAAATATGGAACTGTGAAATCGATTGAAATCCCTCGTCCACTGGATGGATTAGAAGTGCCTGGCTGTGGCAAGGTAAAAGAACGGCAATCAGACGTTGTAGCTTTAATTTTCAAATCTCAACATTTTCCTTAACTCTACGTGTGGAGTTGATAGGCATAGACATTACAGCCAGTACAAGCCCTTTGGCCCATGACGTTGTGCCAACCTTTTAATTTGCTCTAAGATCAGTCTAGCCATTTCCAGCTACGTAGCCGTCCATTTTTCTATCATCCATGTGCCTATAGATGAATGTCTTAACTGCCTCTAATTTATCTGCCTCTACACCACCCTGGCAGGGGTGTTTTGTGCACTCGCCTTTCTCTTTTATTAAAAAAACTTAACCCTGACAACCCCCTGAACTTTCCTCAACCACTTTAAAATTATGCTCCCTTGTTTTAGCCATTTCCACCCTGAGGAAAATGTCTCTGGCCATCGTTCCATGCATTATTCGTCTTGGGTACCTCTATCAAGTCACCTCGCCAGAGGATAAAGCCCTAGCTCTCTCAAGCTAACCTCATAAGACATGCTCTGTAATCTAGGGAGCATCATGGTAAATCTCCTCGGTACCCTTTCTGAAGCTTTCATATACTTCCTATAATGAAGCAACCAGAACTGAACACAATATTCCAGATGTGGTCTAATTAATGAGAGCTGCAACATTACCTCAAAGTTCTTGAACTCAGTCACCTAACTAACTAAACCCAACACACCGTACAACCTTCTCAACAACCCTATCAACTTGCGCAGCATCTTTGAAGGGTTTATAGACGTGGGCTCCAAGATCCCTCTGTTCCTCTATGCTACTAAGAATCTTGCCATTAAACCTGCACTCTGCCAACAAATACAAACCTCCAAAGTGAATCACTTCATTGTTTTCAAGGTTAAACTCTTATCTGCCACTTTTCAGCCCAGCTCTGTATCCCGTCAATGTCACATTGTAACCTACAACCTTCTATACTATTCACAACTCCACCAACCTTTCTATCATCTACAAACTTACTAACCCACCCATACCTATTCCCTTTCTTGAACAAAATAATATGTTACCTTCCAATCATCCGGTGCTACCCCTGTGGCTAGTGAGGACGCAAGAATCATTGCCAAAGGCGCAACAATCCCACTGAGGCAGGGAAGGGATAGTAAGGTGATGGAACCATAGTTGACAAGAGCTGGAACACCTAGTCATGAAGTACAGCAACGTCTTCCCTTGCTTCTCTTGTAACATGGGGTATATGGCATCTAGACCCGGGAATATCTCCAAATGTTCTTTCTAAAGTTCCATCATATCCTGTTTCTTAACATCGACGTGTTCTAGCTTATCAGCCTGTTTTACACTAACCTCACAAACATCAAAGTCACTCCCACTGAATATTACCCACTGAAGCAAAATATTCATTAAAGACCTCCCCTACCTCCTCCACCTGCAGGCACATATTTCCTCATCTATCCCTTATCAGTCCTACCTTCACTCTAGTCATCCTCATTTTCTTCACATAATTGTAGAATGCCTTGAGGGTTTTCCTAATCCTACTTCCCAATGCCTTCTCATACCCCCTTCTAGTTCTCCTGTCTATTTTTCAGCTCCGTCCTGTCTACCTAGTAACTCTCAAGCCCTGTCTGATCCGTGCTTCCTAAACAAGTAAGTTTCTTTCTTTGTCTTGACCAGGTATTTCACATTTCTTGTCAACTGTGATTCCTTCACCTTACCATCCTTTCCCTGCCTCAATAAAACAAACCTATCCAGAAGGCCATGCAAATTCTCTCTAAACATGCTCCACATTTAATTTGTGGATTTCCCTGAATACATTTCTTCCAGATTTACACTCCCAAATTCCTGCCTAATATTGTCATAATTCTTCTTCCCCCAATTAAATACTTTCCCATACCGTTTGCACCTATTTCTCACCAAGACTATGGTAAAGGTCAGGAAATTGTGGTCACTATCTCTGAAATGTTCTCCCATTAATAGATCTGACACCTGACCTGGTCCATTGCCTCATTCCAGTTCAGGAATTCTTCCTGGACACATCTAACAAATTCCGTTCATTCTAAGTTGTTTGCACTAAGGAGATGCTGGTCAATATCAGAGAAGTTGAAATCACCAAGCAAAGTGATTTTAAATTTTGATTTAATATTTGAATTAGAACATGTTTATTATTTTTATTCTGGTTTTTAACTTTATAATTGGGGTTTGTTTTGAACAAGTGACTAGGTTTTCTTCGATTATTCATGCTCAATAGATACAAAAGTTGGTCTTGGATACAAACTGTAGCCTGATCCATGGATCTTACTCTTACTCATCTTCCACCCTTCCCCAACAAACACTATACTTAGCATTGGGTTGGGGATCCAAGATGGAGGGGTTAAGTTCATAGGGCAAGCTGCCTTTATTAGTTATCTTTACAGGTAAAAGGTGAATAGAGACTTGAGCCTTGTCTACATGCAGTGATGTAGCAGTTGCAAATTACTTATATAAGACCAGGAGACCATAAGATATAGGAGCTGAATGAGGCCATTTGGCCCATTGAGTCTGCTACACCATCACGGCTGATCCATTTTTCCTTTCAGTTCTAATCTCCTGCCTTCTCCCTGTATCCCTTTATGCCCTGACCAATCAGGAACCTATCAACCTCTGCCTTAAATATACATAAAGACTTCGCCGCCACAGCTGCCTGTGGCAACAAATTCCACAGATTCATTACTCTCTGGCTAAAGAAATTCCTCCTCATTTCCATACTAAAAGGATGCCCCTCTATTCTGTGTGCTCTGGTCTTAGGCTCTTCAACCATAGGAAACATGCTCTCCTCATTCACTCTATCAAGGCCTTTCACCATTCGATAGGTTTCAATTAGGTCACCCCTCATTCTTCTGAATTCTAGTGAGTACAGGCCCAGAGCCACCAAGCACTCTTCATATGATAAATAATTCAAACCTGGAATCATTTTCATGAGCCTCCTTTGAACCCTCTCCAGTTTCAGCAGTTCCTAAGATAAGGGGATCAAAACTGCTCACAATATTCCAAGTGAGGCTTCAGCAGTGCTTTATAAAGTCTGAACATTATATCCTTGCTTTTATATTCTAGTCCTCTTGAAATGAATGCAAACATTGCATTTGCCTTCCTCACCATAGACTCAACTTGAAAGCTAACCCTTAGGGAATCCTGCACAAGGATTCTCAAATCCCTTAGCACCTCAGTTTTTTTGTATCCTCTCCATTTAGAAAATAGTAGACTCTTTCATTTCTTCTACCAAAGTGCATGACCATACACTTCCCGACACTGTATTTCAACTGCCATTTATTTGCCTATTCTCCTAATCTGTGTAAGTCCTTCTGAGCCTATTTCCTCAAAACTACTTGCCCATCCTCCTATCTTTGTATCGTCTGCAAACTTTGCAACAAAACCATCAATTCCATCATCCAAATCATTAGCATATAACATAAAAAGAAACGGTCCCAACACAGACCCCTGTGGAACACCACTAGTCACCAGCAGCCAAGCAGAAAAGGCTCCTTTTATTCCCACTCTTTGCCTCCTGCCAATCAATCACTAATTTATCCATGCTAGAATCTTCCCTGTAATACCATGGGCTTATAGCTTTTTAAGCAGCCTCTTGTGTGGCATTTAGTTAAAGGCTTTCCTAAAATCCAAGTATGCATTATCAACTGGTTCTCCTTTGTCTATCCTGCTTATTATTTCTTCAAAGAATTCCAGCAGATTTGTCAGGCAAGATTTATTCTTGAGGAAACTATGCTGACTACGGACTATTATGTGCCTCCAAGTACCCCAAAACCACACCCTTAACAATCAGTTCCAACTTCTTCCCAACCACTGAGGCCAGACTATCCAGCCTATAATTTTCTTTCTTCTGCCTCTCTTCCTTCTCAAAGAGTGAAGTGACATTTGCAATTTTTCAATTGTCCAGAACCATTCCATAATCTAGTAGTTCTTGAAAGATCATTCCTAAAGGCTCCACAATCTTTTCAGCCACCTCTTTCAGAACTCTGGGGTCTATATTATCTGGTCCAGTTGACTTATCTACCTTCAAACTCCTCAGTTTCCCAAGAACCTTCTTAGTAATGGTAACTTCACACACTTCATACTCCCTGAACACTTGGATCTTCCACCATACTTCTAGTGACTTTCACAGTGAAGACTGATGCAAAATTTTTACTCAGTTTGTGCGGCATTTCCTTGTCCCCCATAACTACCTTTCCAGCATCATTTGCCAGCAGTCTGATACCCACTGTCACCCCTCTTTTACACTTTATGTATCTGAAGAAACTTTTGGTATCCTCGTTACTTTCAAGTTCTATCTTTATCTTCATGATTCTTTTGTTGCCTTCTGTTGGTTTTTAAAAGCTTCCCAATCCTCTAACTTCCCACTAATTTTTGCCCTCTCTTTGGCAGTTATGTTGGCTTTGACTTTTCCCATTAGGCATGGTTGTGTCATCTTGTGTTTAGAATATTCCTCCTCTTTGGGATGTACAGTCGGCCTTCCTTATCCGCGGATTCAACCAACCGCAGATCGGGAAAACCCGGAAGTTCTCTCTCCAGCACTCGTTATTTGAGCATGTACAGACTATTTTTTCTTGTCATTCCCTAAACAATACAGTATAACAACTATTTATATAGAATTTACATTGTATTAGGTATTACAAGTAATCTAGAGATTATTTAAAAGTACGAGCAGTCCCCGGGTTATGAACGAGTACCGTTCCTGAGTCCATCTTTAAGTCGGATTTGAAGTCGGAACAGGTACATCCGGTATTATTTAGCGTCAGTTAGTGAAACGTTTTTCTTAGTATATAGTATATATTTTACCTTTCTATGCATATAAAACACTTAAAGAAATGTATGTATTTCAATAATTAAACCACTGCGTTGCTAAGTAATAATTGTAGCTTTCAGTGGGGCAGGGCCTTTCACATGCTCCATTAAAATTGTTCCGATCGTTGACCGACTGTAGCCTAATGCTTTTCCAATGACCAATGGCATTTCACCTCTTTCTGATCGCTTTTTTATTTCCACCTTATTTTCAATCGTGATTGTGATTATTTTCGTGAACAGAAGAAACATTGCGGATTAAGAGCTGAGTCAGGTCCTAATGTTCACTGCACTGAGACAGGTTAAATAAAGTCAGGGGTTCCGCTGGGTCCTAAAGACCACCACATTGAGACAGGTTAAATAAGGGACTTGAGCATCCATGATTTTTGGTATCCGTGGGGGTTCCCGGAACCAGTCCCCCTGCAGATAAGGAGGGCCGGCTGTATATATCCTGTGCCTTCTGAATAGATTCCAGAAATTCCAAGCATTGCTGCTCTGCTATCTTCCCTGCCAGTGATCTATTCCAATCAATTCTGGCCAACTCCTCTCTCATGACTTGATGGAAACTCCAGTTATGCAAATGAGCACAGTTCAGTACCACAGCAATTAATAATAAAGAGGTCTAGTTCTAAGGTTTCATTTTGAAGCAGGGCAGCCTTTTATTGCAGTACTTATTTATATATTACATCATGAATACAGTTCATTTGGCTTACTGTTAACTTTTTTTTCCTCTCAACAGATATTTGTAGAATTCATCTCTCCTCTAGACTGCCAAAAAGCAATGCAAGCACTAACAGGCAGAAAGTTTGCCAATAGAGTTGTAGTTACCAAGTATTATGACCCAGAGCTGTACCACAGACGTGACTTCTAACAACACTCAATCACCTTGCTGTCGACATTTCTGACTAAAGCTTTGTTTATAGTTCTAACTAGATCTGTATAAAATAGCACAAGTTTCAGTAGTTTGTAGTAATCAAATTCAGTTTATTTTTAGCATGGATGTCTTGATGTCGTTATGGTATTCTGCGTAAATATCCATGTTGCAGGAACTGTAATAGCAAAAAAACTTGTAAATGGAATTGAATCTTTTTTATAGTGTTGGGCCTTTCTTTCGACTTTTTGGGAAGGAACAGCAAATTCTGTAACTGCTGATTCTGTCAGACTGGTGAAACCAGTATTTGAACACTGTACCTGGTTTCAACTAATAAACTTCTGAAATGGAAACTTAGTTGTGCTAGTTATGCATAAAAGCTCCTTACGGTGGTCTGGACCAGTGCCATTTTTCTTCTCTGGATTTGTTTTGATACTGTTTTTATTGTAACACGTTCAACAATTGTGTTATTTCTTCACAAAGTGCTGGGCAGCATATAATCTGGCGTCTTCAATTCTGGAACGACTGTAAACAGAGATTTATTATTTTAATAACTGTATGAATAATGTTTAAATCACACTTCTGTATTGTTGAGATGATGAAACATCAGCAACACTGCCAGCAGGTAATTAAGGAACAGGAGCTAAAAACAAAGCATTAGGCTGAGCTACCTTCTGTATCTAATTGAGGGGAAGAAAGGGATAAGAACTTTACAAAATCAAAATGAGAAATTACTAACTTTTAGTCAAATTGGTATTTCCCTTCCAGCCAAGGAATAGCCTCATTTTTTTTGACAAGGACTCTCCTACACCCACCGATGACCCCTTCTCCCGTCTTCAACTCTCCTCCTCTTCATGGACACCCCGCTCTGGTCTTCTACTTGCTCTGGATCTCTTTATTGCCAATTGCCGACGGGACATTAACCGTCTTGACTTCACCACACCCTGTTCCAATTCCAACCTCACTCCTTCTGAACGCTCTGCTCTCCGCTCCCTCCGCACCAATCCCAACCTCACTATAAAACCTGCTGATAAGGGGGGAGCTGTTGTTGTCTGGTGTACTGACCTCTACCTGGCCGAGGCACAGCGACAACTCTCTGATACCTCCTCTTATTTACCCCTTGATCATGATCCCACTAAGAAGCACCAGACCATTGTCTCCAATACCATCACCAACCTTATTAGCTCTGGGGATCTCCCATCCACTGCCACAAACCTCATAGTTCCCACACCCCGCACTTCCCGTTTCTACCTCCTACCCAAGATCCACAAACCTGCCTGTCCAGGTAGACCTATTGTCTCAGCTTGCTCCTGCCCCACTGAACTCATTTCTGCATACCTTGACACTGTCTTATCCCCCCTTGTTCAATCTCTTCCCACCTATGTTAGTGACACTTCTCATGCTTTGAATTTTTTCGATGATTTTAAGTTCCCTGGCCCCCTCCGTTTTATTTTCACCATGGACGTCCAGTCCCTATATACCTCCATCCCCCACCGAGATGGTCTCGAAGCTCTTTGGTTTTTTTTGGATTCCAGACCTAACCAAATCCCCTCTACCACCACTCTCCTCTGTCTAGCGGAATTAGTTCTTACTCTCAATAATTTCTCCTTTGGCTCCTCCCACTTCCTCCAAACCAAGGGTGTAGCCTTGGGCACCCGTATGGGTCCCAGTAATGCCTGCCTTTTTGTTGGCTTTGTGGAACAGTCCATATTCCAAGGCTATACCAGTATCCATCCCCCTCTTTTCCTTCACTACATTGATGACTGCATTGGCGCTGCCTCTTGCACGCGTGCTGAGCTCGTCAACTTCATTAACTTTGCCTCCAACTTTCACCCTGCCCTCAAATTTACCTGGTCCATTTCTGACACCTCCCTCCCCTTTCTTGATCTTCCTGTCTCCATCTCTAGAGACAGCCTATCTACTGATACCTACTATAAACCTACAGACTCTCACAGCTACCTGGACTATTCCTCTTCCCACCCTGTCTCTTGCAAAAAGGCTATCCCCTTCTCACAATTCCTCCATCTCCGCCGCATCTGCTCTCAGGATGAGGCTTTTCTTTCCAGGATGAAGGAGATGTCTTCCTTTTTTAAACAAAGGGACTTCCCTTCGTCCACCATCAACTCTGCTCTCAAACGCATCTCTCCCATTTCCCGCACATCTGCCCTCACCCCATCCACCCGCCACCCCACTCGGGATAGGGTTCCCCTTGTCCTTACCTACCATCCCACCAGCCTCCAGGTCCAACTTCCGCCACCTCCAATAGGATCCCACTACCAAACACATTTTTCCCTCCCCCCCCTTCTGCTTTTTGCAGGGATCGCTCCCTACGTGACTCCCTTGTCCACTCATCCCCCCCATCCCTTCCCACCAATCTCCCTCCTGGCACTTATCCTTGTAAACGGAACAAGTGCTACACCTGCCCTTACACTTCCTCCCTCACCACCATTCAGGGCCCCAGACAGTCCTTCCAGGTGAGGCGACACTTCACCTTTGAGTCAGCTGGTGTGGTATACTGCGTACGGTGCTCCCGGTGTGGCCTTTTATATATTGGTGAGATCCGACGCAGACTGGGAGACTGTTGCGCGGAACACCTATGCTCGGTCCGCCAGAAAAAGCAGTATCTCCCAGTAGCCACACATTTTAATTCCACGTCCCATTCCCATTCTGATATGTCTATCCATGGCCTCCTCTACTGTCAAGATGAATCCAAACTCAGGTTGGAGGAACAACACCTTATATACCGGCTGGGTAGCCTCCAACCTGATGGCATGAACATTGACTT
Source organism: Hemitrygon akajei (assembly GCF_048418815.1). NCBI lineage: Eukaryota > Metazoa > Chordata > Chondrichthyes > Myliobatiformes > Dasyatidae > Hemitrygon > Hemitrygon akajei. The sequence goes on along the minus strand of NC_133145.1, from coordinate 19,056,161 downwards.
CTCTAACTTCTGTTAATGCCCCTCCTCCCCTTCTTACCCCATCCCTGACATATTTAGTTGTTTGCCTGTTCTCCATCTCCCTCTGGTGCTTCCCCCCCCCCCCCCTTTCTTTTTCCTGAGGCCTCCTGTCCCATGATCCTTTCCCTTCTCCAGCTCTGTATCACTTTCGCCAATCACCTTTCCAGCTCTTAGCTTCATCCCACCCCCTCCGGTCTTCTCCTATCATTTTGCATTTCCCCCTCCCCCCCCCCCCCCCACTACTTTCAAATCTACTTTCCTTTCGGTTAGTCCTGACGAAGGGTCTCAGCCCGAAACGTCGACAGCGCTTCTCCCTATAGATGCTGCCTAGCCTGCTGTGTTCTACCAGCATTTTGTGTGTTGTTGTTGTTTGAATTTCCAGCATCTGCAGATTTCCTCGTGTGAGCCTCATATTTTGTGTTTGATGACCTTATAAACCACAAGGTCATCAAACTTGGTTACTATTATTTTCTGATTAACATTGTCGAATGTTTTGGAATTTTCTGGTGTTTTCCATGCTGTGCCCACGATTTAAATTTTTAGAAGCACAATTTTTATTTTAAAGCAAAACAGTGTACTGCATTCTATCAAGTTATTAGTAGTTTAGCTATACACAGGCCCAAGCCCAAGAAGCCTCCTTTACAAAATATGAACGAGATTCAGTGAGGAAGATTGTGTGCTTATTCCAAAACTTGGCTGACTTACTGTGCACATTTAACATGCCTCACTCTTTTACTTTTAACTAGTGAAGAATCCTGTAATGAGATTTTATAGACTATTTTGAGTGTTGCTCAGGGCACCTGGCAAATGCAGAAATTTATCCTATTATCTCTATTTAATCACTGTCTGGTAAGGCTTTGTGTAATTTGTTTATAAATGTTACTATTCTTAAAAAAAACACTAGTCAATTTTTCCCACAACTTCATAATTTTAAAACTCATCTGGTTATTGCTGTAATTTTTGTATAAATTGTGTAAATCCTTTCTCCAGTGTTTAACAGCATAATAAATTTTACATAGCAGATAACACCAGCATTCAATCTAGGTACCAACTTCCACTTCAAAAGCCAACATCTAAGCCTTTCGGGGAAGGGGAAATGTATTTCATTCCTGATTCAAAGGAGGAAAATTCCCTAAAGATCATTAAGAGGAGGGATGGATGAGGAACAGCATAAGGCAAATGACCAAAGTCTCAAATCTGCACAATCCACAGCTAATGGAGAGCAAAATTTTAAGCTAAGTTGAATGTATTCTGTAACTTGTGGTCTTGCATAGTGCCTAAAGTACTAATGATTTGCTTGATAGAACACAGTACACAGTTTTATTTTACCATGCAAATATAGATAGCGATTCTAAAGATTTTACTCAGAGACACAAACACAAAAGGTTCTATGCTGGAAATTTTGTGCAATGTTAACAAAACATTGGAGAATCTCAGCAAATCAGGCAGCATCTATGGAGGGGAATAAACAAGATTCAAGATTCAAAAACTTTATTGTCATTCTAACCGTACATCAGCTCTGCAGGGCAGAATGAGGCAGCGTTTCCCAGAAGCAGTGCAATCATAACAAATGCAACACTAAATAATAAACATAACAATAAATAGTAAAACACAACAGCCATAAGTGTCCAGTGCAAGTTAAAAGTTAAAAACAGCATTTTGGATGAGACCCTTTGGAGGCGCACAAGTCCAATAAATACCAGCATGTTTAACAATATTAATCAAGAAATAATGGTAGCAAATTATGCAGTTTATTTGCTTGAACAATAATATATTGAGGATTTTCTTCCAAGTCTCAGATTCAGATTTCATCATATTTCAATACATAGTCCAGTAACCATTTTCTTAGGCTGATTTTATTCTAGATTTCTAGATTATAAATGATAAAAGTTCTAAATTGCTTTCTATCTTGATTTTGGGTTGCATATTTGATCTCAGAACCAAGGCTTTGGTCCAAGAGGCTTCAGCAAGGAGACACAGGTCAGTAGCAGGTAAGAATGGGTAAGGTTTTTTTTAAGCATCCGGAGATTTTCTTATGGTTAGGTGTTTTTATATAGTATTAGTTTCATGTATCCAGAGAGCCATGCATGTCACGTGACAGCACTGCCCTCACCTGGTCGGAAGGCACACCACATGCCAGTCAACATTTCACCCCTCCCAACTAATCAATGCACACTTAACCATTGGCCACCTTAATTGGATTAACCCGTCAAGCACCAAACCGTTGGCCCCCCCAGGTGTATCACCTGGGCTGGACCCTCCAGCCCCCTGACCTATAAAGGGTGCTACATGTGCTTGGCTCGCTCTCTTTTGCCATCCTTGAGGGACCACCTGCTTCATTCCAGGCTGAAGACTGCAATACAGCGCTGGAGATGCGTGGTGAGCCGTGCATTGAATAGGGTTTGGGAACGTTTATTGTTGTCCCTGTAGCAGAGAGCCGTGCCTGTCCATAGTCAAAGGGTGGCAGATATCGTAATTACTTTTCCATTGCTTGTATGTCTACTTGTACTCTGTCCTCACTCTGTTTTCCCATGTATTGTACTGCCCACCCGAATTTTCTCATGTTAGTCTATTCTAAGCGCGTTTGTGCGAATATTGTAGTTGCTTGTGTTATTCCCAAGCTCTTCTCCCCTTGTAAATAAATTCATTATTAAAACTGTGTGTCCAGAGCCCATACCTTTGAGACCTAAAGAATCTGTCTCATTTCCATCACAACATTTCCTTAAACAAAAAATCCAGATTACAACAAATGAAATTAAATAGATGTGCAGGATCAGGTGACATGTTATAGGTGCATGATGTGGGAGCAGGTGGACCCAATTGTTGTTCCTAATGACCACACCTGCAGTAAGTGTTGATTGCTCCAGGAACTTGGGCTCAAAGTTGATGACTTACAACATTATGATGTATCAGGGAGGGGCAAGTTTCAAGGACACTTTCAGGAAGCAGCACACCCAACACATTAATGACTTCAAATTCAGTCTGTGGCTAGGGACAAGAGGGTGTGACTGCAAATAAGGCAGGTAGGTGAATCTAAGAGGTAGTACCGGAGAAGCCTCAGTCCCATCAAGCTTGAGATTGTTGTTCCCTCTGAGGATGAGAGTGGGGGCAGTCGGAAGGACAAGCAAGCAAACTGGTTCAGATAGCCATGGGGGGGGGGGGGTGGGGAGAAGAGAAATTTAGTAAATGTAGTTATAATTGCTGATAGGATAATCAGGGAATAGACAATTCTGTTGCAAGAATCCTGAAGGCTGGCTGGCGCCCAGATTCCAGACATCTGATCTGCAGTGGTATTTGGAGTGGGAGGGGGAAGATCCTGTTGCTGTGGTTCATGTGGATACCAATGATGTAGAAAGAACAAAGAAAGAGGTTCCACAGGAAATTTGAGTAGCTAGGTATTAAATTAAAACAGAACCAAGAAAGTAATAATCTAGTTCCCTACCTGTGCCACATGCAAAATGACACAGAGTTAAGATCAGAGAGCTAAAGGTGTGGCTCAAAGATTGGTGTGGGAGAAGTGGCTTTGAATTTGTGGGGCATTGGCACCAGTATTGGGGAAGATGGGAGCTATTCTGATTGAACAAGCTATATACAAGCCTCTGAGCAGAAGCCAAGATGTGAAGTACAAATTACAAAAGGAGATGTTAAAAAAGGCAATGTTATGATGGTCATGGGGAATTTCATTATGCAGGTAGATTGGGAAAATCAGGTTGGTGATCAATCCCAGAGGAAGGAATTTGTAGAATGCTTACAATATGCCATTTTAAAGCAGTTTGTAGTTGAAGAAAAGGCAGTTCTGTGGATAATGAATCAGACTTGATTAGGGAAGTTAAGGTAAAGGAACCCTGAGGAGGCAGTAATCAAATATAATTGAATTCATACCGCAGGTAGAGAGGGAGAAGCTAAAATCAAATATATCAGTATTACAGTGGAGTAAATGAAACTACAGATGTGTGAGAGAGGAGCTGGCCAAAGTTGAGTAGAAGGGGATAATGGTAGAGCAGCAATGGCTGGAGTTTCTGGGAGTAATCCAAAAGACACAGTGGATCTCAGAAGAAGTAGCAGTATTTGTAAGGGAGGATGAGGCAACTGTGGATGACAAGGGAAGTCAAATACAGCATAAAGCAAAAGAGAGGGCATTCAAAATTAATTGGAAACTGGAGGATTTGGAGGCTTTTAAAAGCCAACAGAAGGCAACTAAAAATGCAATAAAGAGAGAAAATATGAAATGAAGATAAGCTAGCTAATAACAAAACAGAATACTGAATACTTTTTCAGATATATTAAAGAGTAAAAGAGAAGCAAAAGTGGATATCGGACTACAGGAAAATGACCTTGGAGAATTTTAATAGGGACAAAGAAATGGCACCAAGTAGTTTGTATCAGTCTTCACTGTGAAGACACCAGTGGTATGTCAGAAATTTGAGTGTTGGCGCCAAAACTGAGTGTAGTTGCTGTTACTGAGGAGAAGGTGCTTGGGAACATGAAAGGACTTAAGGTATAGTAGTTAAGTCAGGTGGACGTACACCCTATGGTTTTGAAAGGGGTAGCTGAAGAGATCGTGGAAGCATTAGTAGTGATCTTTCAAGAATCACTAGATTCTGTAGTGTTTTAGGACAACTGGAAAATCGCAAATATCACTTATGTAGGGAATGAGGAGAAACACAGGAAATTATAGGCCAGTTAACCTGACTTCAATGGTTGGCAAGATGTTAGTCCATTATTAAGGGTGAGGTTTTGGGGTATTTGGAGATTTGAAGGCATGTGATAAAATAGGCCGAAGTCTGTACGGTTTCCTTAAAGGGAAGTCTTGCTTGACAAATCTGTTAGATTTCTTTTAAGAAAATAACCGACAGAATAGACAAAAGGAGAGTCAGTGGATATCGTTTACTTGGATTTTCAGAAGGCTTTTGATAAGGTGCCACGCATGACACTTGAACAAAATATGAACCCATGGTATTAAAGGAATGATGAACATATGATTGGCAGGAGGCAAAGAGTGGGGAATAAAAGAGGCCTTTTCTGGATGGCTTTCAGTGAATTGAAGTGCTCCACAGGGTTTGGTTTGGGGACTATTTTTCACGTCAATGATCTGAATGATGGAATTGATGGCTTTGTGGTCGAGTGTGCAGATGATTAAAACAAAGATACAAGAACCAGGCAGTGTTGACATGGAGTCAGCAGAAGGACTTGGACAAATTGGTGGAATGGTCTATGAAGAGGCAGATGGAATACAGGGCAGCAAAATGTATGGCCATGTAGAAGGAATAAAGATGTATGGTAGATGGAGCAAATTCAGAAATCAGAGATGCAAAGGCATCTCATTAAAACCTAACAAATATTGTAAGACCTAGACAGAGTGGATGTGGACAGGATGTTTCCTATAGCGCAAACACGAGGAAATCTGCAGATGCTGGAAATTCAAACAACAACACACACAAAATGCTGGTGGAACACAACAGGCCAGGCAGCATCTATAAGGAGAAGCACTGTCGACATTTCGGGCCAAGACCCTTCGTCAAGACTAACTGAAAGATACTAAGAGATTTGAAAGTAGTGGGGGGAGGGGGAAATGCAAAATGATAGGAGAAGACTGGAGGGGGTGGGATGAAGCTAAGAGCTGGAAAGGTGATTGGCAAACATGAAACAGCTGGAGAAGGGAAAGGATCATGGGACGGGAGGCCTCAGGAAAAAGAAAGGGGGGGGGGGAGCACCAGAGGGAGATGGAGAACAGCCAGAGTGATGGGCAGAGAGAGAGAAAAAAAACAAACAACTAAATATTGTCAGGGATGGGGTAAGAAGGGGAGGAGGGGCATTAACGGAAGTTAGAGAAGTCAATGTTCATGCCATCAGGTTGGAAACTACCCAGCCGGTATATAATGTGTTGTTCCTCCAACCTGAGTGTGGCTTCATCTTGACAGTAGAGGAGGCCATGGATAGACATATCAGAATGGGAATTCACCTACCACCCCACCAGCCTCCAGGTCCAACGTATAATCCTCCGTAACTTCCGCCACCTCCAACGGGATCCCACTACCAAGAACATCTTTCCCTTCCCCCCCTTTCTGCTTTCCGCAGGGATCGCTCCCAACGCGACTCCCTTGTCCACTCGTCCCCCCCATCCCTTCCCACAAATCTCCCTCCTGGCACTTATCCTTGTAAGCGGAACAAGTGCTACACCTGCCCTTACACTTCCTCCCTCACCACCATTCAGGGCCCCAGTCAGTCCTTCCAGGTGAGGCGACACTTCACCCGTGAGTCAGCTGGTGTGGTATACTGCGTCCGGTGCTCCCAGTGTGGTCTTTTATATATTGATGAGACCCGACACAAACTGGGAGACCGTTTCACTGAACACCTACGCTCGGTCTGCCAGAGAAAGCAGGATCTCCCAGTGGCCTCATATTTTAATTCCACGTCCCATTCCTATTCTGATATGTCTATCCATGGCCTCCTCTACTGTCAAGGTGAAGCCACACTCAGGTTGGAGGAACAACACCTTATATACCGGCTGGGTAGCCTCCAACCTGATGGCATGAACATTGACTTCTCTAACTTCCGTTAATGCCCCTTCTCTCCTTCCTATCCCATCCCTGACAATAGTCAGTTGTTTGTTTTTTTTTCTCTCTCTCTGCCCATCACTCTGGCTGTTCTCCATCTCCCTCTGGTGCTCCCCCCTCCCCCTTTCTTTCTCCCGAGGCCTCCCGTCCCATGATCCTTTCCCTTCTTCAGCTCTGTATCACTTTCACCAATCACCTTTCCGGCTCTTAGCTTCATCCCACCCCCTCCAGTCTTCTCCTATCATTTCACATTTCTCCCCCCCCCCCCCACTACTTTCAAATCTCTTAGTATCTTTCCTTTCAGTTAGTCCTGACGAAGGGTCTCGGCCCGAAACGTAAACAGAGCTTCTCCTTATAGATGCTGCCTGGCCTGCTGTGTTCCACCAGCATTTTGTGTGTGTTGTTTCCTATAAGTGGGTGAGTGCAGGACTAGAGGGCACAAGCTCAGAATTGAAAGACGTCCCTTTAGAACGGGTGAGGAGGAATTTCATTAGTCAAAGGGTAATGAATCTGTAAAATTCATTGCTACAGATGGTTGTGAAAGCCAAGTCATTGGCATAAAGCAGAGGATGATACGTTCTTGATTAGTAAATGTGTCAAAGGTTACAGAGAGAAGGCAAAAAAATGGGGTTGAGCAGGATAATAAATCAATCAAGATCGAATGGCAGAGCATACTAGCTGGTCCAAAGGAGCAGAACTACATCATCTGTCTTAAGGTGTAAGTTGCAGGAGTCAGTCATGAAGCCTAGAGCAATCCTCTCCTTTTGCCTCTAACACTGGACAACAAAGATTTTGCTTCCTGAATACCTTTAGGAGTACCTTATGAATTTTGGGCTACTGATCATGAAATTTCCCTATTACACACCATTTTTTAGATTTATGTTTATTATTTCAATTCATAATTCAAGTCAATTAAAATGTTGCCTACAATGTAAACTGGAAAGTTTCCTATCTTGTCCAGACATGCTTGGGGATGCTCAGGCAGCGTAGCTGTTGCATGGCAGGGCAGGTTTTAGTAATAATTATTGGGTTCAGGACTGTAAGGATGGAATTTGCTATCACCAGGCACAAAAATTTCGATGAAGGATTTTGATATTTGAGATGGACGCTTCCCAGAATAACTGATACCAAGATTAAGGAAAGCATTTTTGTTGGTCCACAAATCAAACAGGTCATCAATGACAGGCAATTTGAAGGATTTCTAGTGGGGCCGGAGAAAATTACATGGAAGGCATTCAAGGAAGTTGTTGAAATTTTTCTCAGCATTTACAGGCCACCAAACAGTAGCATGGATATTGGGTGCAAGTTGAATAGGGAGTTAACACTGGCATGTGGCAACGGTAATGTCACAGTAGTTATGGGGGATTTCAACATGCAGGTGAACTGGGAGAATCAGGTTGGTGCTGGACCACAGGATAGGGAGTTTGTAGAGTGCCTACTGGATGCATTCTTGGAACAGCTTGTACGAGAGCCGACCAAAGACAAGACTATTCTGGATTTAGTGTTATGTAATGAACAGGATTTGATAAGCGATCTTGCAGTAAAGGAGCCATTAGGAGGTAGTGATCATAATATGATAAGCTTTTATCTGCAATTTGAGAAGGATAAGGGCAGATCGGAGGTGTCAGTGTTGCAGATGAACAGGGGAAACTATGGAGCCATGAGGGAGGAGCTGGCCAAAGTTGACTGGACGGATAGCCTAGCAGAAAAGACAGTGGAACAGCAATGGCAGGTATTCTTGGGAATAATGCACAAGGTGCAAAATCAGTTCATCCCCCAGAGGAGGAAGGATTCAAAGGGGGGAAAGGGGCCACAGTGGTTGACAAAGGAAGTCAGAGATTGCATAGCATTAAAAAAAAGGAAATATGACAGAGCTAAGGTGAGTGGGAGGACAGATGATTGGGAAGTTTTTAAGGAACAACAGAACTTAACTAAAAAGACAATACGGGGAGAAAAAATGAGGTACGAACGCAAGCTAGCCAGGAATATAAAGGAAAATAGCAAAAGCTTTTTTAGGTATGTGAAGAGAAAGAAGATAGTTAAGAACAATGTTGGGCCCTTGAAGAATGAATTGGGTGAAATTGTTATGGGAAACAGAGAAATGGCAGAAGAATTTAATGAGTACTTTAGATCTGTTTTCACTAAGGAAGACACAAGCAATCTCCCAGATGTATGGATGGGCCAAGGAGATAGGGTAACAGAGGAAATGAAACAGATTGACATTCGGAAGGAAACGGTGATGAGAAGACTGATGGGACTGAAGGCTGACAAATCCCCAGGTCCAGATGGTCTGCACCCTAGGGTACTAAAGGAGGTGGCCCTGGAAATTGCGGATGCATTGGTAATCATTTTCCAATGTTCCTTAGATTCAGGATCAGTTTCTGAGGATTGGAGAATGGCTAATGTTATCCCACTTTTTAAGAAAGGAGGGAGGGAGAAAACAGAGAACTATCGACCTGTCAGCCTGACATCGGTGGTGGGAAAGATGCTAGAGTCCATTATTAAGGATGAAATAGTGGCATACCTAGATAGCAGTGATAGGATTGGGCCGAGCCAGCATGGATTTACCAAGGGTAAATCATGCTTGACTAATCTGTTGGAGTTTTTCGAGGATGTAACCAGGAAGTTAGACAGGGGAGATCCAGTGGATGTAGTGTACCTCGATTTTCAGAAGGCATTTGATAAGGTCCCACATAGAAGATTGGTGGGTAAAATCAAAGCTCAGGGCATCAGGGGGAAGGCATTGACATGGATAGAAAACTGGTTGGCAGATAGAAAGCAAAGGGTAGCAGTGAATGGGTGTTTCTCGGAATGGCAGGTGGTGACTAGTGGGGTGCCACAGGGCTCGGTATTGGGACCACAGCTGTTTACCATTTATGTTAACGATTTGGATGAAGGCATAGAAAATAACATCAGCAAATTTGCTGATGATACTAAGCTGGGTGGCAGTGTGACGTGATGAGGATGTTAGGAGAATTCAGGGTGACTTGGATAGGCTGGGTGAGTGGGCAGATACTTGGCAGATGGCGTTTAATGTGAATAAGTGTGAGGTTATCCACTTTGGGAGTAAGAACAGGAAGGCAGATTATTATCTGAACGGTGTGGAGTTGGGTGAGGGAGAAATACAAAGAGATCTCGGAGTCCTTGTTCATCAGTCACTGAAGGTGAATGAGCAAGTGCAGCAGGCAGTGAAGAAGGCTAATGGAATGTTGGCCTTTATTACAAAGGGAATTGAGTACAAGAGCAAGGAAATCCTCTTGCATTTGTACAGAGCCCTGGTGGGACCACACCTGGAGTATTGTGTACAGTTTTGGTCTCCAGGGTTAAGGAAGGACATCCTGGCTGTAGAGGAAGTGCAGCGTAGATTCACAAGGTTAATTCCTAGGATGTCTGGACTGTCTTACGCAGAGAGGTTAGAGAGACTGGGCTTGTACACGCTGAAATTAAGGAGATTGAGAGGGGATCTGATTGAAACATATAAGATTATTAAGGGATTGGACAAGATAGAGGCAGGAAATATGTTCCAGATGCTGGGAGAGTCCAGTACCAGAGGGCATGGTTTGAGAATAAGGGGTAGGTCATTTAGGACAGAGTTAAGGAAAAACTTCTTCTCCCAGAGAGTTGTAGGGGTCTGGAATGCACTGCCTCGGAAGGTAGTGGAGGCCAATTCTCTGGATGCTTTCAAGAAGGAGCTAGATAGGTATCTTATGGATAGGGGAATCAAGGGATATGGGGACAAGGCAGGAACCGGGTATTGATAGTAATTGATCAGCCATGATCTCAAAATGGCGGTGCAGGCTCGAAGGGCCGAATGGTCTACTTCTGCACCTATTGTCTATTATCTACAGAGCACCAAACTACATGCAGCTGTTTGAAAGGATGCTTCAAGCATATAAAACAATGAAATGCAACATGTCACTAAAGATTTCTGCATTCCCATTTAGACTTCCCTGAAAATTCTGATGCTGTTAGTGTCCTGGTGAAAGGTTTCACCAGGACATTGCAGTCATGGTGAAAAGATACCAAGGCAACTGGAATCCATCAATGTTGGCGAATTATTTTTGGACACTTAAGCGAGAAGCCTTAGACACTGAGTACAAATGAAAATCATTAACAAAATATTTTTAACTTAGTTGAACTATTGCAAAGCATCAGCACCATTATACAATTAAACACATTATATTCAGTAAAAGTTAATTTGTTATTTCTCCAAATTCCTACATGATACAAGTAGTCTGAAATTATATTTGTGTTCATCTTCAGGCAGTCTATCATAAAGAAAAAAAATTCTGGGAAGCAACACTTGAGAAATAAATTTGTTGTCCAGTGAACTGGCCCTTTGTCAGCATCGTCTTTTGTCATTAAAATACATTTTACTCAGCACATGTGCTCTTCAACTGTGTGAAACTAAAAACAACTTTTTGAAATTAAAAAGCATAATGGTGAATCTATGGCTATTTAACTGACTAATTTATTTTGCAACATTAGTATATTAGGGGAAATTTGTAGAATGCTTTCGAGATGGTTCTTTAGAGGATCAGTTATTCTGGATTGGGTGTTGTACGATGAACTGGAATTGATTAGAGAGCTCAAAATAAAAGAAACCTTAGGGGACCATGATCAGAATATGATAGAGGGAAAAGATAAAGTTAATATTGCAGTGGAGTAAAGAGAATTACAAAGGCATGAGAGAGGAGCTGGCAGATAAACTGAGTAAGTATTTTGCAACAGTTTTCACTGTGGAAGACACCAGCAGTATGCCAGAAGTTTGAAAATGTCAGCGTGCAGAAGTGACTGAAGTTGCTATTACTAGGGAGAAGGTGCTTTGAAAACCTCTAAGTCTGAAGGTAGATAAATCAACTGGATCACATGGTCTCCACCCCAGAGTTCTGAAAGAGGTGGCTGAAGAGATTATGGAGGCATTGGAAATGATCTTTTGAGAATCAATAGATTCTGGCATGGTTCCAGAAGACTGGAAAATTCCAAATGTCATTCCATTTTTCAAGAAGGAAGATTGGCAGAAGAAAGGAAATTATAAGCCAGTTACTCTGACATCAGTGCTTGGGAAGATGTTGGAGTCAATTGTTAAGGATATGTTTTTATGGTACTTGGAGGCACATGATAAAATAGGCTGAAGTCAGCATGGTATCCTTAAGAGAAAATTTTGCCTGACAAATCTGTTGTAATTCTTTGAAGTTAAGAGCACAAAAAAGATATTAGCATGGATAGAGTATTGGCTGATTGGCAGAAGACAAAGAACGGGAATAAAGGGAGCCTCTTCTGGTTGGCTGCTGGTGAGTAGTTGTGTTCCACAGGGGTCTGTGTTGGGATCACTTCTTTTTACGTTATACATCAATGATTTGGATGACAGAATTGATGGCTTTGTGGCAACTCATCTAGGAGAATGAAAATCTAGTGTGATCTCAAATCTCTGATCTCAAACCTTTGCTGCCTTGCAGCTATACCCACTCTTGAGGAAGGCTTCGGGAGTAAACCCCGAGGGAAAAATCTAGAGCTGGCATCCCTAAGGCAGTCCTACGTTAAGTTCAACACTGACTGGCAACCCCTGCCATGCCGCTGGTGCAAAACTATATCGGTCTCTGCCATTCCTTTGGATTCAACAGAGGCATGGAGAGGGGGAGTTTGCTGCATGGGCAACAGCTTGCTCTCCATATTGTACAGCCCTAGCTTGCATATTATGTAAACAACAATGATGCAATATCCATGGTCACCCTGACCAATGAAAGGCCTCAATACTATAAAAGGGGTATGACAAGAGATTAACGTGAAATCAAGCTGTAACTTTGAGTCATAAACTTAAACTACACTCTGGACACTCAGCTTTCCATTGCTGTACATAGAGTACTACAATTCTGTCTTTGGAATAGAAATTAAATCAAGGTTTTCCTTCAAAAGTGGAAAACATGGATCTCACCACATTTTTAAAGAGCAAGGGGGTTTATCTGGCATCATAACTGATACAATGTGCAATGAGCTGTTGTTGGAGTCTGAGACAGCACCTCTGTTGCATTCAACTAAGCTGAAGTGCTGGGAACTGGGTTTGCAGAGAAGGACCACATAGAGCCATGCAGGAACAAGGGTGATTCACAATTTCTGTCAGTGGGAGATCTGCTCAAATGTGTTTGCATTTCCACCAGAAGTTAGAAGCTACTGTTTATGTTTAACAAGTCAGTGAACATAGAACATGGAAATCTACAGCACATTACAGGCCCTTCAGCCCACAAAGTTGTGCCAACCATGTAACCCACTCTAGAGACTGCCTAGAATTTTCCTACTGCATTTTTCCAAACTATGTACCTATCTAAGAGTCTCTTAAAAGACCCTATTGTATCCACTTCTACCACCATTGCAGGCAGTACATTCCACACACCCACCAGTCTCTGTGTGAAAAACTTACTCCTGACAGCTCCCCGTACCTACTTCCAAATACCTTAAAACTATGGCCCCTCATGTTAGCCATTTCAGCCCTGAGAAAAAGCCTCAGGCTATCCACACAATCATCAATGCCTCTCGTCATCTTATACACCTTTATCAGGTCACCTCTTATCCTCCATCACTCCAAGAAGAAAAGGCCAAGTTCACTCAACCTGTTCTCATAAGATAAACTCTCCAATCCAGGAAACATCCTTGTAAATCTCCTCTGCACTCTTTCTATAGTATCCACAACCTTCCTGAAGTGAGGTGACCAGAACTGAACACAGTACTCCAAGTGGGGTCTAACTAAGGTCTTATATAGCTATAATATTACCTCACAGCTCTTGAGCTCAATCCCACAGTTGATGAAGGCCAACACACCACATGCCAAGATCCCTCTGATCCTCTACACTGCCAAGCGTCTTACCATTAATATTATATTCTGTCTGCAAATGTGACCTACAAAAATGAACCACTTCAATCTTATCTGGTTTGAACTCCAACTGCCACTTCTCAGCCCAGTTCTGCATCCTATCGATGTCCCGCTGTAACCTCTGACAACCCTCCAGACTATGCACAACACCCCCAACTTTTGTGTCATCAGCAAACTTACCCCTTTTACTTCCTCATGCAGGTCATTTATAAAAATCACAAAGAGGACGAGTCCCAGAACAAATCCCTACGGAACACCACTGGTTACTCCATGCAGAATATGAACCATCTACAACTACCCCTTGCCTTCTGTGGGCAAACCAATTCTGGATCCACAAAGCAAGGTCTCCTTACTTTCTGAATGAGCCTTGCATGGGGAACCTTATCAAATGCCTTACTGAAATCCATATACACTACATCCACTGCCCTACCTTCATCAATGTGTTTTGTTACATCATCAAAGAATTCAATCAGGCTCGTAAGGCACGACCTGACCTTGACAAAGCCATGCCTACTATCCCTAATCAGATTATATCTCTCCAAATGCTCATAAATCCTGCCTCTCAGGATTAGTGAAAATATACTTAACTATTCATCAGCCGGCATATTTGACTAGCTAGCATCATCCCCCCCACCCCGAATTTCCCATGTATTCTAGATAATAATGTTTGTATTATAGAGTCAAGATCAACAACAATCTCAATCAATGCCAATTAAGGATAGAAGGGCTATGGAACCTATTCCTGTTCCCATTTCATAAAATAGCATCAAAATAGAGAGTGAAATGGTATATACCATTTCTACTTCAGGCTTTGTTCCATATGAGCCAGAAGCAATCTCCAGTATCTAGTCTATGTTCATTCAATGTTCAAGTAGCCTCATTAGGTGCTTAGCTGAAACAATTAACAAGCAACAGAAGTGGTTCAAAATTAAAAGTCAAATATTACATGCTGAAAATCAAACACAAACAAAAAAATCTACAAATGCTTCGCAAGTTAGGCAACTTCTATGAAGGGGAATACAGGAGGTGGGGTGGTTTAACAATGAAAGTCAATTACCTTCACAAAGGTTCAAACTAATATTATTGACCTGTTCCCAATAGAACCTCTCTGTCTATACCAGTAGACGTAGAACAGAAGTGGTTCAACTGAAATCCTGGGTGAAATTAGATAATTCTGCATGGTGTAAATATATAGTGTTGAACCTTTTTGTAGCTTAATGCTACATCAATTGCATCTTAAAACTACTACATCAAAATATATTTTACTAAATGATCTGTAAAATGTCCTCAGACTATGAAGTCAAGCAAAGAAAAGATACTGCAGCTTTAACAGAAAAAAACATTGCATTAATTAATGGCTGATGGAGAAGTACTGTTGTAGTCAGTTAAGACTTAAAGATAAAGCAGAATAGCTTTGCACTTAAGATACTTCAGGGCTACAAGAACCTTTTATATTGAAATATTTGTTCTAGCCATAACAAATTGATGGGAATAAGAAGAAAGCTACTTTAATAATGCAATGCTAATATGAGGTTTCTGAACATTTTTAAAGGTAGAATAGAAAACATGAGTGAAAATTCAACAGAAGCCTGCACCAGACTTATTACAAAGCAGTGATGATATGAGTCACAAATGATACAAGATAGATCCCAGGAAATAGTATAAAGATAATAATGAAACCTGAATGTACATAACGATCAGACAGGTTTTATACGACAACGCCAAATACATAACGCTCAGACAGGTTTTATACAACAACGCCAAACACAAGACAATATACGAAGGACACTTCACATTATGGATCATATACAAAAAAATAAAATCGAAGCAATAGTGATAAGCATGGACACTGAAAAGGCATTTGATTTGGTTAATTGGAAATTTCTTTACAGAGTTTTATATAGATTTGGTTTCCAAGACAAAATTATTAAAACTATACAGACACTATATGTCAACCCTACTGCTAGGATTAAAATCAATGGATATTTATCAAATAGTCTTACCCTAGAAAGGGGCACGAGACAGGGTTGTGCATGGTCACCGCTACTCTTCACATTATATCTGGAACCATTAGCTCAATACATCAGACAAAATGAAGATATCAGGGGAATTACTATTAAAGGGACAGAGCATAAATTGGCTTGTTATGCTGATGACATTTTGATCTATCTAGGGCAACCAACATACTCTTTACCTAAATTGATGCAATCCTTTCAACAATATGGTCAATTATCAGGATACAAGATCAACATAGATAAAACCCAATTACTTTCATATAACTATAGCCCACCAAGAGAAATTGAAAGTAGATATCCCTGGGCATGGTAAACAGAGTCTTTCAAATACTTGGGCATCATTATGCCAAAAGATTTGGCAAAATTATCAGAATGTAATTATCAGCCTTTATATAAAAATTAAAGAAGATATGGCAAGATGGAACCTGATTCCTTTTTTCAGTCTCAGTTCAAGGATTGAGTCTATTAAAATGAATATACTGCCCAGACTGTTATACCTCTTTCAGACCCTACCAATAGAGATTAATCAAAATCAATTCAATGAATGGAACAAGATGTTACCAAGGTATATTTGGCAGGGTAAAAGGCCTAGAGTTTGTCTCAAAACTTTGCAATTAGCAAAGGAAAAGGGGGGATGGGGCCTACCTTCTCTTACAGATTATTATTTTGAAGCACAGTTGTGAGCTGTGATATGTTGGTGCAACCCATCATATGACGCTCAATGGAAAAACATTGAGGAGTGGGTACTTCCCATCCCCATACAAGCAATTTTGGCTGATAACAACCTGCAAAGGTACATAAATACTATTGATAACCCATGGGTGAAATTGACTCTTAAAATATGGAAAACTACTATAAAAGAATATAATCTAGAGGGAGATATTGCAATTCTTAAATGGTGTGCATATGACTCGGATTTTACACCGAATAAACTGGATGCTAGATTTAAGGACTGGACAGCTAAAGGAATAACAGTTCTTTGCAACATAATGAAAGAAGGAACACTGTTCAGTTTTGAAATGCTTAAAGAGAAACACTTATTAGAAAAACAAGATTTTTATCCGTATTTACAGATGCGACAATATGTTAATAAGAGACTTAAAAATGTAACCAAGGCAAGTACATGCTTGATAGAGCTATTTAGAAAAGCATATAATTCAGATAACGGTAGTAGAATCATTTCAAGCATGTATCAGGGTTTGTCAAATCTTAAAACACATTCGACTTCATACATTAAAACAAAATGGGAGAAGGAAGGAGGGATAATTATATCTGAGAATGAATGGACAATAATATGGAGGTATCAATGGAAGTGTACCAGTTCACAGAAATGGAGGGAGTTCGGATGGAAAAACTTGATGAGATATTTTATTACACCCTCTCAGAAATCCCATTATGATAGTAACCTCCCTGTTTGCTGGAGAAATTGTGGAAATCAAAATGCAAATCATTATCATATTTTTTGGGACTGCCCTGTTATCAAAGACTATTGGACAGGGATACACAATGCCCTACAAGACATCTTTAAATGTGAAATACCCTTAGAGAGTAAGACCAATATATTTTGAGTATATACCTCAAGAATGGTTGAAAAGAGATAAATATTTAATGAATATACTGCTGGTGGCTGGTAAAAAGACTCTTACTAGGAAATGGTTATCACAGGAGAGCCCAACTTTAAATGCAAGGATGGAAATTATGATGAACATTTACAAAATGGAGAAGATAACAGCATCTGTTATTCATAAGCTGGAACAATTTGATTCATACTGGGAAAAATGGTTTAACTACATAATGCCTCATAGGCCTGATTTTATTCTCACAAATCAATGAATATGTTGTAAAAAAAAGATCACTCCCTACTTGTTCATAGTTTTTTCCTTTTGCTTGTTTTTTTCTTTCCACTCTTTTCTATAAGTATATACCTCAGATAAATACTATGTGGAGATTTGTGACATATATGATAATATGATATATATGTACAATATCTGAAATACATCTTATGGAAATGTTTGTTTGATGATGAACCAATAAAAGAATAAATTACAAAAGAAAAGAAACCTGAATGATGTTTTCCAGCTTATGTACTTCTCCCTTACCTATTGCAGCGTGTCTGTGAATGGGATCCATAATTAGCCACTGGGGTCAAACTTGCTGATGTTGTATCTGCAGGTTTGGACAAATACAGCATAAATACAGACACAGGACAAGTTCCAAACTCTAAGCAAAGGTTGGAATTGTTTTAAGTATAAACCATTTATTAACATTAGTTGTACTATTCTTTATAGAACATAGAATATAGGGCAGTACAGTAAAGTACAGGCCCTCTCTGGAATATGTAGATAGAGCATGCAGGATATCTAGGTTCTATTTTAAACATGTAATTAGGTGAGCTGGGCTATAATCAAACTGGCAATAGGTACCTAACCTTGAAGCTGTGAAAACACAGAAGGTATATAAGTTCTGACAAATCCTCAGAATCTGGGAAATCAACTTTTCAAGAGTAAAACTAAAGGATGAAGTACCATGTGCACACTGGTGTAATTCAAGTGCTATGTCCTTCTGTGAAATAATGGAGCTTCTAAATAGGTTTAAAGCTTCAAAGGCAAACTCAAGTACAAATGCAGCTTAGGAAGGAGAGATTCAGTTTTAACTCTAGTTCAAGAATCATTTACTTACTGCCATTAGCAAAATAAGCTCTGTAATTTAACCATAAACATATTTGAAAACATAATATTGTTTCTCACTATTGTGGCAATTCCACTAGCTCAACCAAAAAATGAATTAAGATTAAAAACGAAGATTAAAAGATGAAGGGTCTTGGCCCGAAACGTCGACAGTGCTTCTCCTTATAGATGCTGCCTGGCCTGCTGTGTTCCACCAGCATTTTGTGTGTGTTGTAAGATTAAAAACACATTCTTTGCCATCCAGTTTATACCGACATAGTTCATTTGTGAATGTTCTCACCTTCAGGTCAAAGATTATTGATCCAAGTACTGTTCCAGAACAATGTAAACTTTAACACTCTAGTACTCTATTATTGTCTTTTCTTACAATTTTTGTCATATGGTGCAGAAATAGGTACTCTGGCACAATGAGTCCATGTCAAACATCATTTACCCCAATGTTACACTTTTTTTTCTTCAACTCCCCTCTTATTCACATCAACACCCAGAGATTTTACCACACACCTATACTAGGGGCAATTTACAGAAGTTTATTAATATACAAACACATCTTTAGGATGTGGGAAGTAAGCCCAAGTGGTCAAGGGAATTTTGCAAAATCAAGATTGAATCCAGAAGCTGACACTGAACGGTAGCAGCTCCACTAACTGTGGACACTGTTCTGCACCCTAAACCAATTGGTTTTTTAAACCAGTTTCCAAGTGTACTTGCTTCAGTCATTTAGATCCCTATTAACTCACTATTTGAAAAGCATGAACTTCTTTTAGTTGCCTGATCAACACCATTGCATGGTTCTGAAGTAACAATTTCACTTCTAAATAAGGAAGCTTCATGTCAGTCTTGTAAAGATGAGCAGCTAATGAAGGTCTTACGATGGAGTCCTTGGAAAATATGCCATTCAATTGGAAGTGACATCTTTTGAACGAGAACTACCCTGTTTACTCAAATGGATGTAAAAGGTTCTGTGGCACTATTGGAAAAAGAGTAGAGCTTCCCCTATTGCCCAGAAGAATTTTAATCCATCAATCAAAATCATTCAAATAGATCATCTGGTCGTCATCTCACTTCTGGGACCTTGTATGTGAGAAATTGTTATGCGTTTCCTACAGTACTTTCTACACTTCCAATGTATGCTATTTGATATCAAAACATTTTCTGAAGTCAGAAAAGATAACATAACCTAGAAACCAGAGCTGTGTAACATTAATTCAAATCCTTAAAGCACCACATACGTAACCTGTATACCCATCTACATTAATCCCATTTGCTTGCATCGTCAGTATCCACCTATGTCTTGCTTATTTAAGTGCCTGTCTCTTAAATGTCTGACAGTTATCAACTGCCCTCAAATATCCCTTACAACTGCTTCTTTTCAACTTCAACCGACGTTTGATCCAAAACCAATTTTACCAAATAGATTCCGTTAGTGATCATGTCAGGGTGAAATAGCAATCCAGGCCACTTCTAGATTGGACCTCCACTAATAACTCAGAAGCATCTAGAGAAGTACTTGAATCAACAAGATATAAAAGGCTACAGAGCTAATGGGGTAAATGGAATGAGTGTAGATAGGTACGATGGGCAGCATGGACATTTTGGGCCAAAGAACCTGCTTCTATGCTGTACAACTTTAAAACTAGGATGTCTGGGCATTGCAAACAACATATGCAATCATGTCAAATTGCTAAAATATCACCTTAGACCCCATTCTGACTGAAGTTGGACCACTCTAGGCAGGAAGATGGCCAAAATTCTACCTGCAATGTTTTTATTGTAATGTCTATTCGATTCATTCCAATGATCACATGCTGCACATGTAGAGTCACTTTTCCTTGCTCATTGTTTTCAGCTTTTTACATGCATTTCAGTTTCTCACACCACAATCTCTGCTTCACTGAAAATCATGCACCTCACAGTAAGGGACTCCATTTACATGGTAGATTGCATGAGGAGACCATACAGATCATCATGCTCCCGCCCCCATTTTCCTCACCTCCATGGCATCCTTCCATGCAGCCATGCTAGCAACATTCATGGACACAGCACAGACACAGCAGTCATGACAATTCATTACAATTGCCCACAGGAAACATAATCTTGAAATTCACCACCTCTGTCATGTCATTGAAGAGGGGAGCAAACTAGTGTTACTGTTTAACAGAACAGCATTGTACTACATCTACAAAGTTACAATTCCGTTTCTATGTGTACACTAAATGTGGTGTTTTCAATTTTTATTGCTACTTGAAGAACTTTACCAAGTCCAAAACCTTGTTTTAATACATTGCAAAACTTAAATTTAATTGTCCTTTATATAATTTGAGATGTTTGGAAATAATAATAAAGCACAGTAAATAGCTTCAAATTCTTTGGCATTATCATACTAGGATATTATACCCTGGGTCCAGCATGTAAGTGCCATCACAAAGAAGGTTCGTAGTGCCTCAACTTTCTTAGAATTTTGCATTGATTTGATGTGTCACCAAAAGCTTTGACAAATTTCTATAGGTGCACAGTGGAGAATATCCTAGCATCGTGGCCTGGTATAGAAACATCAAAGCTCAGGAGTGGAAAACTCTACAAAAAGTGGTGGATACAGCCCAGACCATCACAAAAAAAGCCCCCCCTACCATGGAACACATTTACATGGAGTTCTGCTGCAAGAAAGCAGCACCCAAAATCGCAGTCTCCACCATCCAGGCCATGCTCTTTTCTTGCCACTGCCATCAGGCAGGAGGTATAAAAGCCTCGGGTCCCACAGCACCAGGTTCAGGAATAATTATTATCCTACAACCATTAGGGTCTTGAACTGATGTGGATAACTTCACTCACCACAAATCTGAACTGATTCTACAACTACAGGCTCACTTTCAAGGACTCTTTACAAATCATGTTCTCACTATTTTTTTATTTACACACTTGTTCTTTTTATACACATTGTTTTTTGCCAGCCTTTGTATATGTACATTATTTTTTCACAAATCGTATTTCTTTATTTTCCTGTAAATGCCTGCAAGAAAATGAATTTCAAAGTACATATAAATTTACTTTGAAATATAAGCCTAGGGCATAGATGATGGTGAACCTTTCTTTCATTATACCATGCCTGGTCAATTTGTTATTTAATATTAACAAAGGCCCAGAAGATACAAAAAGCTTAACAGTTACTTACATGAAGATCTCCATGGCAACTGCTTTGGAAGAGAATCTATCAAATTCTTCACCTCACTAAACCTGTGTTCAGAGAGCACAAAACACAACAAATAAAAACTCACAAAGCAGGAAGAGATTAGAATTAGGAAACATAAAATGAGTGTCAAAGAATTTCATGATGTAGAAGACAAACATTTAAAATAATGTTGAATGGAAAACATTAAAATATATTGCATACAAAAATCAAGAATAAACTAATTCCTACTGAGAAACTAAAGATGTAGAAAACAACACAATATGGTTTCAATGAATTAAGGAGACAAGTTAAAATAAATGAAAGGTTAAACAAAAGAAAGAGTCAATTATGAAGGAATACAGGAGTAAAATTTTCCACAGGCGTGTAACTACAAGAAGAAAATTGGAATGGAAATAAAGCCATTGAGAAATTTGGCGATAAAATCATAGACAGCAATTGTGCCATAACTGAAATATTAATTACTTTGCTTGAAGTTTTTATAAATTTATGATGCACATCAAAAGATAAAATAATATCAATTTAAAATAAAGAAATATTAAATGAATGAATCAAAATCAGTGGATGATATCCAGAAAATTTGATCTATGAATTTAGAAAACAGAGGGATTATTACACATGCTTAATCATGTTAGATTTATATTTGGAAGGAAATCATTGCATTGGTTTGGGAAATGAGCAGTAATTTTAGAATTACTGCTTAGTTCTATAGTAGAGCTGGCAGAAGCTCAATAAGATGAATAGATTCCTTCTGCACATTCTGATTCTGATGTTTTCACTGACAGTAGAGTCACTATTCAAAAGATAGATACAGATTTAAATTACAACATAAGACAGGAGATGATTGTTTGGGTGTATCTGGACTTGCATCGGCACATATATAAGAAGAGTGCGAGTACCCTGAGGATCATATTCAAACATCAAAAGAAGTGAAGTAAAGCTGCCTATAGACATCAAGGTAAGTGAACATTTCTTTGTCTTCTATTTTTCACAAAGTGAAACCTCCAGGAAATTAGCAAACAATTTAAACAAAGAAGAATTATCTACCGGTACTTTTATAGTTCCTGGAACACAAGTCACTGTTCCTTTGAAGTGTACCTCTGCTGAGTGAATTTGATTCAACCTCTGCAACAACATATGCCAGTATACATTTGTGATAGCTAATGCACTAAAAAGCTTCTAGTTTACCCTCCCTTCATCATGCTATCATACTAATTGGACTAGACTATGTTCAAAGATTTCGTCATTAGACCTAAATGAATATGCCACTGATTTCATAAAGACATGCATGGACAAATGCGTATGCAGAAAAACATTTCGAGTCCTACCTAACCAAAACCTCAGGTTGAATCAGGAGATATACAATCTAGATCTGTGGTGTTTTGTGTTGGCGACCCAGAGCTTTATGATGAGTTCAGGTATGACCTCCATAAGGCCGTTGCCAGGGCAAAGAGGGGATTTCAGATTAAATTGGAATTGTGACCGTATGCTCCACAGCTAAGGCAGGGCTTGTACAATATCACTTCTTACAAGGCAAGATCAGTTAGCATAAGTGCCACTGACCAATCACTCCCAGAAAGGCTCACTACACACACCTTGCTAGGAAGAAATACGACACACCTGTACGACCCTGCACATCACCAGATGACCCCAGAATTGATGAGCCCTCAATCTCTTTGAGGTCTATTTCTGGCTATCATTCAAGAGGGTGAATCCATGAAAACCATTTGGTCCAGATGGCGTACTTGTCTGAGTACTGAAAATCTGCATGGAGCAACTGGCTGGAGTTTTAACAGATATATACAACCCCTTGTTTCTTTAGTCTGAGGCTCCCACTTGCTATAAAATATTATCTATTGTACCAGTTCCCAAGAAAGGCATGGTAACCCATCTCAAAGGCTACAGTCCAGTCACGCCTACATCAACCATAATGAAATGTTTCAAGAGGCTAGTTTTGGCCCGAGCTAACTCCTGCCTCAAAGATCTGCTTCATTTTGCCTATTGCCACAAAAAGTCAACAGCAATGTAATTTTTCTGGCTCTTCACTCTGCTCTGGGCCCTCTGGACAACATAACACATACATCAGGATGCTGTTCATCAGACAGCTCAGGTTTTCACAAAATCATTGCATCCAAACTTATCACTGCATACAACAATAAAAGATTACTTTGACAATGACAGTCATTTGGGTTGCACCTCTTCTGAGTGATTCTGATTCAAACTCTGCAACAACAGCATATAGAAACATAGAAAATAGGTGCAGGAGTAGGCCATTCGGCCCTTTGAGCCTGCACCGCCATTCAGTATGATCATGGCTGATCATCCAACTCAGAACCCTGTACCTGCTTTCTCTCCATACCCCCTGATCCCTTTAGCTACAAAGGCCATATCTAACTTCCTCTTAAATATAGCCAATGAACCGGCCTCAACTGTCTCCTGTGGCAGAGAATTCCACAGATTCGCCACTCTCTGTGTGAAGAAGTTTTTCCTCATCTCGGTCCTAAAAGGCTTCCCCTTTATCCTTAAATTGTGACCCCTCGTTCTGGACTTCTCCAACATCGGAAACAATCTTCCTGCATCTAGCCTGTCCAATCCCTTTAGAATTTTATACATTTCAATAAGATCCCCCCTCAATCTTCTAAATTTCAGTGTGTATAAGTCTAGTAGATCCAGTCTTATTTCATATGAAAGTCCTGCCACCCCAGGAATCAATCTGGTGAACCTTCTTTGTACTCCCTCTATGGCAAGAATGTCTTTCCTCAGATTAGGGGACCAAATCTGCACACAATACTCTAGGTGCGGTCTCACCAAGGCCATGTACAACTGCAGTAGAACCTCCCTGCTCCTGTACTCAAATCCTTTTCTTATGAATGCCAACATACCATTTGCCTTTTTCACCGCCTGCTGTACCTGCATGCCCACCTTCAATGACTGGTCTACAATGACACCCAGGTCTTGGTGCATCTCCCCTTTTCCTAATCGGCCACCGTTCCGATAATAATCTGTTTTCCTGTTCTTGCAACCAAAGTGGATAACCTCACATTTATCCACATTAAATTGCAACTGCCATGAATTTGCCCACTCACCTAACCTATCCAAGTCACCCTGCATCCTCTTCACAGCTAACACTGCCGCCCATGTCATCCGCAAACTTGGAGATGTTGCATTTAATTCCCTCATCTAAATCATTAATATATACTGTAAACAACTGGGGTCCCAGCACTGAGCCTTGCAGTACCCCACTAGTCACTGCCTGCCATTCTGAAAAGGTCTCGTTTACTCCCACTCTTTGCTTCCTGTCTGCCAACCAATTCTCTATCCACATCAATACCATACCCCCAATACCGTGTGCTTTAAGTTTGCACACTAATCTCCTGTGTGGGACCTTGTCAAAAGCCTTTTGAAAATCTAAATATACCACATCCACTGGCTCTCCCCTATCCACTCTACTAGTTACATCTTCAAAAAATTCTATAAGATTCGTCAGACATGATTTTCCTTTCACAAATCCATGCTGACTTTGTCCAATGATTTCACCTCTTTCCAAATGTGCTGTTATCACATCTTTGATAACCGACTCCAGCATTTTCCCCACCACCGATGTCAGACTAACCGGTCTATAATTCCCCGGTTTCTCTCTCCCTCCTTTTTTTAAAAAGTGGGGTTACATTAACCGCCCTCCAATCCTCAGGAACTAATCCAGAATCTAAGGAGTTTTGAAAAATTATCACTAATGCATCCACTATTTCTTGGGCTACTTCCTTAAGCACTCTGGGATGCAGACCACCTGGCCCTGGAGATTTATCTGCCTTTAATCCTTTCAATTTACCTAACACCACTTCCCCACTAACATGTATTTCCCTCAGTTCCTCCATCTCACTAGACCCTCGGACCCTTACTATCTCCGGAAGATTATTTATGTCCTCCTTAGTGAAGACAGAACCAAAGTAGTTATTCAATTGGTCTGCCATGTCTTTGTTCCCCATGATCAATTCACCTGTTTCTGACTGTAAAGGACCTACATTTTTTCTACCAATCTTTTTCTTTTCACGTATCTATAAAAGCTTTTACTGTCAGTTTTTATGTTCCCTGCCAGCTTTCTCTCATAATCTTTTTTCCCTTTCCTAATTAAACCCTTTGTCCTCCTCTGCTGTTCTCTGAATTTCTCCCAGTCCTCAGGTGTGCCGCTTTTTTTTGCTAATTTATATGTTTCTTCTTTGGACTTGATACTATCCCTAATTTCCCTTGTCAGCCACGGGTGCACTACCTTCCCTGGTTTATTCTTTTGCCAAACTGGGATGAATAATTGTTGTAGTTCATCCATGCGATCTTTAAATACCTGCCATTGCATATCCACCGTCAACCCTTTAAGTATCATTTGCCAGTCTATCTTAGCTAATTCACGTCTCATACCTTCAAAGTTACCCTTCTTTAAGTTCAGAACCTTTGTTTCTGAATTAACTATGTCACTCTCCATCTTAATGAAGAATTCCACCATATTATGGTCACTCTTATCCAAGGGGCCTCGCACGACAAGATTGCTAACTAACCCTTCTTCATTGCTCAATACCCAATCTAGAATGTATATGTGATATACAGTACATGACAGTGATAGCGAGTTCACACAGCAAACTTCTACATTACCTTCCCTTCATCATGCACTTGCACAAGTAGTAGCAGTGAATGAAAGGCAAAGGACTGTAGGTATCAAAAGTCTGAAATATATACAGAAACTGTAGAAAACTCAGCAGATCAGGGAGGAGAAAGGGGGCTAACAATTCAGATGGGTAAGCAGTTCACTCCAGACTGCAGAGAACATTAGGTCCACTAATGAAACTGACTAAAGATGTGAAATCACACGAGACCAAGTGAAAGCATTTGAATTCAAAGCTGTTTTAAAGAACTTACTACCTTACAACAAATGATTTTTGTAGGTTCTCCATTTCAGATTCAAGATCCATCAAAGAGCTTGTGATTTCCTGCATACTTTCAAGAGAAGCTATATATACATATAAAAAATGTTTTAATTTTAGCAAAGGGAAGGCAAGCAAAAAAGTGACAATGCATATAGAGATACAAACACAAGATTATAACAAGATCAAGACATGTATTCTGACAATGAAAGATGCTGATGTGCAATTGCTACATACATTATAAATATGTGTTTATTTTCACAATTGTGGCAAGAAATTTGCTCAAGGAAGCAGGTGATGTTGACTGCCTGATTGTAAGGACATTACTGAAGTGATAGATCATGTGAATGATAAAATATCTGTGTGAATCCAATAGACACCATGCTGACAACTTTGAATAGTCTTGGAGTCTCTCGGAATTACAAATTACTCCCCAGAGCACTCCTTAAAGCAGTATATTGGAACAAATACTACAAAGCATTTTAAAAGGTGTGTTTTAACCATTTTTAATTAACTTCATATATTAATTATGAACAAATTGCAGCTAACAGAAAAAGGCTATTTAATTGAACTTAATTTAATTTATTTAATTATCCAAAATGTGACAAATGTCTTCGCTTTTCAATCAAGGATCAACACAATTCAGCAATTATAAAGACTAAAGAATTATATAAAAATAGAGTTCAAAGTATAGATGTGGAATAAAATGTGCATAAATACATAAATACCAACATCTATCTACAATGTAAACGACATTATAAAAAGTGGTTTAAAGTGCAGCACAGTGACTGAAGTAGGAGAGGCTAACTAGAATGACAGATCAGATTAACTGCTTTGGGGAAGAAACTTTTAAGATGATGTGGAGTTTTTTGCTTTAATAGCCCTATAGCACTTTCCTGAAGGGAACATTTTGGAAAAGGCAGTTTACTGAGTAGGTAGTGTCCACAATGATTTTTTCCTGCCCAGATTATTGTCCTGGACACATACAGTGATGGCGGATCTGTTCTACTGTCCTGACAGTTTGCTGTAGTTTTCATATAGTGTGAGAGAATGCACCAAACCAAAGAGTAATTGCTGACGTGACGATGCTCTCTAAGGTGGCAGTGTAGAATTGCACCAGTTTGTTTTAGGGAAGATAGAATTTTACCAACAGTTGAGAGTGATACATCCTCTGCTGAGCAATTTTGTTAGTGGTGGAAATATGGTTCACCCACATGAGGCCATACAAAATAATGTTGCCCAGGAACCTGGATGTTGAAACAGTGCAAACTGCAGAATTGTTGATGATGAGTGGATGGGAAGGAAACACATTTCTCTTGAAGTCAATATGTATTTCCACATTTTATTTATTTATTTATTTGCTTATTGAGATACAGTGCAGAATACACTCTTCTGGCCCTTTGAGCCCAACCACCCAGCGACTGCATCTGAGCCTAATCACGGGACAATTTACAATTGCCAATTAACCTACGAACCGGTACGTCTTTGGATTGCAGGAGGGAACTGAAGTACCCAGAGAAAACCCACAGGGAGAGTATACAAACTTCTTATAGGCAGTGGCGGGAATTTGAGGACATTCAGCTCCAAGTTATTGTGACTGCACCAGGAACAAGCTTGTTTACTTCCTTCTGGTACTTGGATTTGTTCCCTCTGAAAATTAGTCCTATGACAGCGGTATCATTCAAAGACTTTATCAGTTTAATTGATGGATCACTGGAGATGCAGTCACTGGCATAGAGGGAAAATAGGAGAGTGAAGACAACATACCCCTATATTGCACCAATGCTGACTGAGTGGAATGTGGAGATCTTCTTGCCTAGTCTCATGTACTGCCTAATGTCAAAAAGAAAGTTTACGTTCCACCTGTAGATGTGACCAGGTATGTTAAGTTTAGAGAATATCCACTGCAAAAGCTGAGGAATGATGGCATTGAAGGCTGAACTAAAATCAACAAAGAGAATCTTAATATATGTACTGGGCAAGTCGAAGTTCTATATTATGATAACAGTCAGGCTGAATAGGCACTGGAGCAAGTCTTTGAAATGAGAGTAAAATCTGCAGAAGAACTCGTTTAACTGGTTTGGGACAAGGGACATCATTGGGGTGGGGGGGGGGGGGGGTGCCTTCTTTTTGTAGTTGGTAATGAACCAGCAGCCTTTCCAGACTGAAGAAAAGTTATTTGCAGAAAAATGGTTTTCAAATTTGGCTGAATATGGTACTTGTCAGCTCTGATTGCCTTCTCCAGCTTGTACTTGGCCTTTTTTGAACTTCCCCTTTATCTCCACTCCTACAGGCCTCCTCCTACTCCAGGCACAGCTGTCTAAACTCTTTGTTGAACTAGAAATTTTTATTGCTGAAGCTGGTGATTATTTTACTGGGGATGCAGGCATCTTTATAAAAGTTGATATAGGAGGGAACTGTGTCAGTGTATTCTTCAATGTGGAAAGGTTGTGCATCATGAGGATGAAAAACATGCAGGGTGAGTGGTAATGCAAGCACGGGGGCTGGATGTTTAGAGGCAGGTGATGATGTAGCTATGAGTGATCAGGTTTTTGGTAACTCTTTTTGTAGCATGGTGCTGGAAGAAATATCTGTCAAACACAAAATAATACCTGCACAACTAGATTTCAATTTTCCTTTAGTCAGGAAAGCCTTAACGCGTGTTACATGCAATCACAAGATGCTTTCCTTTCTACCTTCGGAAGTTGTATAATATTGAAACATAAGCTAAAGACATAACAATGGGTTGGAGTTTGTGAAATGTGTTCAGGAAAGTTTTCTAAATCAATATATAGATGTACCAACTAGGGAGGATGCAATATTAGATCTCCTATTAGGAAATGCGTTAGGGCAGGTGACGGAAGTGTGTGTAGGGGAACACTTTGGTTCCAGTGATCATAACGTCATTAGTTTCAACTTGATCATGGATAAAGATAGATCTGGTCCTCGGATTGAAGTTCTAAACTGGAAAAAGGCCAAATTTGAAGAAATGAGAAAGGATCTAAAAAGCGTAGATTGGGACAGGTTGTTCTCTGGAAAGGATGTGATTGGTAAGTGGGAGGCCTTCAAAGGAGAAATTTTGAGAGTGCAGAGTTTGTATGTTCCTGTCAGGATTAAAGGCAAAATGAATAAGAATAAGGAACCTTGGTTCTCAAGGGATATTGGAACTCTGATAAAGAAGAAAAGAGAGATGTATGACATGTATAGGCAACAGGGAGAAATAAGATGCTTGAGGAGTATAAAAAGAGTAAGAAAATACTTAAGAAAGAAATCAGGAGGGCTAAAAGAAGACATGAGGTTGCTTTGGCAGTCAGGGTGAAGGATAATCCTAAGAGCTTCTACAGGTATGTTAAGAGCAAAAGGATAGTAAGGGATAAAATTGGTCCTCTTGAAGATCAGAGTGGTCGGCTATGTATGGAACCAGCGTAGCTTCACGAGGTTAATTCCTGGGATGTCTGGACTGTCTTACGCAGAAAGGTTAGAGAGACTGGGCTTGTACACGCTGGAATTAAGGAGATTGAGAGGGGATCTGATTGAAACATATAAGATTATTAAGGGATTGGACAAGATAGAGGCAGGAAATATGTTCCAGATGCTGGGAGAGTCCAGTACCAGAGGGCATGGTTTGAGAATAAGGGGTAGGTCATTTAGGACAGAGTTAAGGAAAAACTTCTTCTCCCAGAGAGTTGTGGGGGTCTGGAATGCACTGCCTCGGAAGGTAGTGGAGGCCAATTCTCTGGATGCTTTCAAGAAGGAGCTAGATAGGTATCTTATGGATAGGGGAATCAAGGGATATGGGGACAAGGCAGGAACCGGGTATTGATAGTAATTGATCAGCCATGATCTCAAAATGGCGGTGCAGGCTCGAAGGGCCGAATGGTCTACTTCTGCACCTATTGTCTATTGTCTATAAAAGAAATGGGAGAGATATTAAATGGTTTTTTTGCATCTGTATTTACTAAGGAAACTGGAATGGAGTCTATGGAAACAAGGCAAACAAGTAGGGAGGTCATGGAACTTATACAGATTAAAGAGGAGGAGGTGCTTGCTGTCTTGAGGCAAATCAGAGTAGATAAATCCCCAGGACCTGACAGGGTATTCCCTTGGACCTTGAAGGAGACTAGTGTTGAAATTGCAGGGGCCCTGGCAGAAATATCTAAAATGTCGATATCCACGGGTCAGGTGCCGGAGGATTGGAGGATAGCTCATGTAGTTTCATTGTTTAAAAAAGGCTCAAAAAGTAAGCTGGGAAATTATAGGCCGGTAAGTTTGACATTGGTAGAAGTTAAATTATTGGAAGGAATACTAAGAGATAGGATCTACAAGTATTTGGATAGACAGGGACTTATTAGAAACAGTCAGCATGTCTTTGTGCATGGTAGGTCATGTTTAACCAATCTATTAGAGTTTTTTGAGGAAGTTACCAGGAAAGTGGATGAAGGGAAGGCAGTGGATGTTGTATACATCGACTTCAATAAGGCCTTTGACAAGGTCCCGCATGGGAGGTTAGTTAGGAAGATTCAGTCGCTAGCTGTACATGGAGAGGTAGTAAATTGGATTAGACATTGGCTCAATGGAAGAAGCCAGAGTGGTAGTGGAGGATTGCTACTCTGAGTGGAGGCCTGTGACTAGTGGTGTGCCACAGGGATCAGTGCTGGGTCCATTGTTATTTGTCATCTATATCAATGATCTGGATGATAATATGGCAAATTGGATCAGTAAATTTGCTGATGATACAAAGATTGGAGGTGTAGTGGACAGTGAGGAAGGTTTTCAAAGCTTGCAGAGGGATTTGGACCAGTTGGAGGAATGGGATGAAAAATGGCAGATGGAGTTTAATACGGACAAGTGTGAGGTATTGCACTTTGGAAGGTCAAACCAAGGTAGAACATACAAGGTAAATGGTAGGATACTGAGGAATGCAGTAGAACAGAGGGATCTGGGGGTACAGATACATAATTCCCTAAAAGTGTCGTCACAAGTAGATAGGGTTGTAAAGAGAGCTTTTGGTACATTGGCCTTTATAAATCAAAGTATTGAGTATAAGAGTTGGAATGTAATGGTGAGGTTGTATAAGACATTGATGAGACCGAATTTGGAGTATTGTGTGCAGTTTTGGTCACCTAATTACCGGAAGGATATTAATAAGGTTGAAAGA
Organism: Hemitrygon akajei; assembly: GCF_048418815.1. Lineage (NCBI taxonomy): Eukaryota > Metazoa > Chordata > Chondrichthyes > Myliobatiformes > Dasyatidae > Hemitrygon > Hemitrygon akajei. The sequence continues at coordinate 19,024,758 of NC_133145.1, read as the reverse complement.
GTGCAGAGAAGGTTTACAAGGATGTTGCCGGGACTTGAGAAACTGAGTTACAGGGAAAGGTTGAATAGGTTAGGACTTTATTCCCTGGAGCATTGGAGAATGAGGGGTGATTTGATAGAGGTGTATAAAATTATGATGGATATAGATAGAGTGAATGCAAGCAGGCTTTTTCCACTGAGGCCAGGGGAGAAAAAAAAGAGGTCATGGGTTAAGGGTGAAGGGGGAAACGTTTAAAGGGAACATTAGGGAGGGCTTCTTCACGCAGAGAGTGGTGGGAGTGTGGAATGAGCTGCCAGATGAAGTGGTGGATGCGGGCTCACTTTTGACATTTAAGAAAAACCTGGACAGGTATATGGATGAGAGGGGTTTGGAGGGATATGGCCCAGGTGCAGGTCAGTGGGACTAGGCAGAAAAATGTTTCGGCACAGCCAAGAAGGGCCAAAAGGCCTGTTTCTGTGCTGTAATGTTCAATGGTTCTATGGCTCTAACAATACTTTCCTGAATCAAACCCATCAATTTCAACAAAAATATTAAAACTAGAACAAAATAAAATTGAAGAGGTAGGTGATGTGCTTGGTGATGGGCTGATAGTTTTATGAGTGATGATCACAACTGATCGGTTTCAACTAAAATGTGGCAGAAGCAAGAACACAAAAAAAAAGTCAAAACAATGATCGCAAACCGAAGCTGTACTGAATTATCAAAGACAGCAATGCTGTCAGCACTCTAAGTATTTTAAGGATAAACAATGTTTTGTGTAATAAAATAAAACATGGTCAAGATTTGGGCAGAATAAAGCTTCTATATGGAAAACATGTAAGGAGTAATATCCTGGAAGAACGGTTTCAAGATGAAATTTCAACATGAGAGATGAAGGAGACTCTACCATGTTTAGTGACCAACAATATTAAATCTATAAGTACAGCTGTGTTAGGTGTGATATGTTTAGTAATTCCTATAGAGTTACTTACCATTGGCTAATGCAGTTTTTGGAATAACTGGAGTTTTCAGCTTTTCGTTTGAAGAATCATTAAGGATAACCTACAGGAGGACAACAATGATCAATTATTCATTTGTTTTGTTAAGCACATACAACCAGCTGCTACAATAATAGCAGTTCCAATGCTATTAATGTTTTCCAGTGGCCCAATCAAATCAGGAGCGAGAGAAGAGGTGACTCTCATATTGAAGAATGAGATTTAAAAAGGAGCTTTTGCAGGCTTTCAGCATTTTCTGGTGGCTCAATCAAATTACAATTCATTAGCAAGGACAAATAAGAATAAGGGAGGGGCAAGGAGAGCAGCCATTGTGTGAGTGGACCAGTGTTAGATTGTGTTAGATTGAAGAAACTTTGGCAAGAACAGGCTTGGGCCAGTAAGTATTTGGTAAGTTTCTTCTTCTTCATTCTTCAACTGTTAGTGCATAGTTAGAGGAGTGAGAATGGCTCACTCAGGGGCCATGTTGTGTTCTTTGTGTGAGATGTGGAAATTCTGGGAGTCCTCCAGCCTCCCCAGTAACCAAATCCGCATCAAGTGCACTGAGTTGCAGCTCCTCACAGAATGTTTTAATCAAATGGAGCTGCAGCTCGATGACCTTTGGCTCATTCGGGAAACTGAGGAAGTGACAGATAGAAGCTACAGGGAGGCAGTCACTCTTAAGTAGCAGGAGGCAGCTATTTGGGTGACTATCAAGAGAGAGAAAGGAAATGGGCAGTCCCTGTGTCCGTTCCCTTCAATAATAACATACTGTTTTGGCTACTGTTGGGGGAGATGATATACATAGGGGAACTATAGCTACTGGATCTCTGGCACTGAGTCTGGTGCTGTTGCTGAGAAGGGAACTGGGAAGAAGAGGACTATAGTACTGTTAGGGGATTCCATAGTTAGAGGAGTAGACATGAGATTCTGTGGATATGATAGGGTTAAGTGGATGATATATTACATCCTAGGTGTCATGGTTAGGGTCCACAGCATTCTAAAGCACAGGTTGATAGGTTCTTGATTAGTCAGGACGTCAAAGGTTACAGGGAGAAGGCAGAAGAATGAGGTTGAGAGGGAAATGGATTGGCCATGATAAAATGGCAGAGCAGATTTGATGGGATGAATGGCCTAATTCTGTTCCTGTGTCTTATGATCTTCAACTTAATTAAATATTACCTTAACAGTTTTGCACTACAGGAACCAATGCATAAACTTTGTGACTACTAAGGGTTTTGGCCCCATTGAATAAGCACTTTGCTGCTCAAAATTTTTGCTACTAATCTTTGTGGATGCTTCTTTATCACATTAATTCTTTACTCATGTAAGAGAAACAGAAATTAAATGGGACAAGTTACATTGCACTATAGAAAGATGATGGATTACATGAATTGTCTAAGGAACAACATGTAAAGATGCTACAATTTACTGGAGATACTATTACAGAAAGATATTACATTTTACTAGCTAGCCTGCAAGTCACTACCAGTAGGTGCAAGGGTCACTTCAGACCTTACCCTATAAGCCTCAGGCTATTGTATAATGCAAATAGCTACCTTCGGTGACTAAACGGTATTTCTTACCAAACCATCTTTAGCATTATCAGATGGACTTTGAATTATATACTTGGTAACTTTACAGACAAAGATGACAAAAACTACCTGAAAATAGAGGAACTCCATGAAAAATTGTGTATACCACCTGCTTCCTTGTGAATGTGGAACTTATGGAACGTGGATTTCCTTTTCTGCAAGTGTCACTCTAATCTTGAAGGTTCTAAATGCTTCTAAGAATTTTTGCTCTTATCAGAAACTTCAGTTCAAGAAACCACAGACCACAAACTGCAGGAACAGCACAATTCTTAATTCAGTCCATACTGAGCTACTGTATTTTTCAATAATATTCTATCAAACTGCAAGTTACAAATATATGGGTAAATATGCCAATAAAGGAAAATTACTTCTTTCTTTTCAAATCTTTTTATTATTATTATTCAAAAATAACACAGGTACATCAAAGTAACAACACTTAGAATGCCTCAAAAAAAATTATCTTAAAGATTGAAAATTTTTGTGAATAAAAAAAAAACCCTAGTAAGCAAAAAAAGTGAGGGAAAAAAAACCCATTGGAGGTACAACCCCGGAGCCATGCGTCATACAGAAAGCTTCTAAAAATAAACATCAAAATGCCAACAAGAAAGAAAAATATGTCAAAAAAACTTACAATTAGATCATGGAGAAAATCTATCAGTTAACTCAAATGATAATAACGAGCGAATGAGCCCCATCTCTTCTCAAAATCAAATAAAGGTTCAAAGGTTCGACTTCTAATTTTCTCCAAGCTAAGACATAGCAACACTTGAGAGAACCATTGTGACAAAGTAGGAGCTGATATATCCTTCCACTTCAACAAGATGGCCCTCCTAGCTATCAATGTAACAAACGCAATAACATGTTGGTCAGACACAGAAATACCATGGATATTTTGAGGAATTCTTCCAAAAAGCAGTCAATTCATTAGGTTGTAACTTGATTCTGAGTGCTTTAGAAATTGTCGAAAAGACTGACTTCCAAAACTGTTTTAGTATAGAACATGACCAGAACATATGTGTCAGTGTAGCTATCTCAGTTTTACATCTATCACAATACTTGTCAACATTGGGAAATATTTTAGAAAGTCTCTCCTTCGTCAAATGGTAACGATGTACAATTTTAAATTGGATCAGTGAATGACTAGCACAGATCGAAGAAGAGTTAACCAGCTTCAGAATCCGGGTCCATATAAAAGTCAAATTGAGTTCCTTCTCCCAATCCTGTTTAATCTTAAGTAAAGGATGTTTATCCCATTGTAATAATAAATTATAAATTCTTCCAATAGAACCTTTCATGGAAGGGTTCATATTCATAATAGTATCTAACAAGTCAGCCTCCAATATGTAAGGAAAATTACTTAAATATTTTTGTAAAAAGTGTCTAACTTGAAGGTGTTGTAAAAAGTGTGAATATGAGAGAGATTATTTATCGACTAATTGTTCAAAAGACATCAATCTGCCTTCTTTAAATAAATCCAAAAAAGAATTAATACCTTTATTTTTCCAAAGTAAAAAAAATTGGATCGCTCAGGGAAGGTTTAATAAAGTAATTACGATAAATTAAACTACAAAGTTTAAACTTTTTAAGATTAAAAAATTGTGGAACTGGAGCCAAATTTGTAAAGAGTGCTTAACCACAGGATATAGGTTTAAATTTGCAACTTTAGCTAATTATATAGGTAGAGCAACTCCTAATAACAAGGTTAAATAGAACTGTTTCACAGTTCTCAGTTCCAGGTCTACCCAAATTGGCCGATCATTTCTATCAACCCAATATAACCAAAAGGACATATATCGCAAATGAACAGCCCAATAATACATTCTTAGATTAGGCAAAGCAAGACTTCCATCCTTTTTCAACTTTTGTAAATGATATTTACTAATTCTTGGTCTTTTATTATCCCAAATAAAATATAGAATGATAGAATCAATCCAATCAAAAAACTTCTTAGTCAAAAAAACAGGAATATTCTGAAATAAATATAAAAATGTTGGTAAAATCATCATTTTAACTACATGAATATGGCCAACAAGTGAAAATGTAAGTGGGCTCCATCTACTAAACATCTACCACATCTACTCCATCTACTTCATAGAGTCCACTGAGGAAAAATGGCTTCATAAAGATCCTTATATTTTTTAGTAATTATGACACTTAAATATCTAAAAGAATCTGTAACTTTAAAAGGAATATTATCATATATAGAGACAGATTCATTTAAAGGAAGTAATTCACTTTTACTAAAATTTATTTTATATCCTGAAAAATCTCCAAATTTGTCAAATAATTTTAGCAAAGCAGGAATAGATTCTTCAGGCTTTGATATATATATCAATAAATCATCAGCGTATAGAGAGATCTTGTGCATGGTCTCATTCACAAAAATCCCATGAATATTTTTGGCTTCACGAAGAGCAATAGTAAGGGGTTCTAATATTAAATTAAATAACAAAGGACTTAATGGACAACCTTGTCTTGTCCCCCGTGATAGCTGAAAAAAAGGAGACCTACAGTTATTAGTGACAATTACTTCTCACTAGCACTCAAATCCATTGGCAAGATCTATGTTAATCTAACCAACCTGGACTGCATTGCATCATTCACAATGGTTGATGCCTAACATAGGCTAATGTAAGTGTTTTAAAACACACTGGAATTCTTGAGAAAATGATCTGTGCAATGTGTTTTTTTTTAATTAAGTGGGTTACATTCATTAGCAGTGAGCAATTCTATATTTTCACAACCTGGCATTGATGTAATGAGTATACAAAATACAAACTCCATCCAAATTTTGTTGAAATTGATGGGTTTAATTCAGGAAGGTATTGTTACATGTCTAGCTTGTGTTTCAATATTACACAACTTCTAAAGGTAGAAAGGAAGTTTTCTTGCGATTGCTTTTGGTTGGCTGTCAGTAACTAGTCATGTTCCTCAGGGGTCAGTAATGCCACCGCTTCTTTTTACATTATATGTCAATGATTCAGATGATGGAATTGTTAGCTTTGTGGCTAAGTTTGCAGGCAATACAAACATAGATAGAGGAGCAGGGAATGGTGAGGAAGCAGAGAGTTTACAGAAGGACTTAGATTAGGAAAATGGGCAAAGAAGTGGCAAATCACAAACAAGGGAAAATCTGTAGATGCTGGAAATCCCAGCAACACACACAATGACAATACTCCTTTCAAAGTTATGGATTCCTTTAGATATCTAGGCGTTATAATCACTAAAAAATATAAGGATCTTTATAAAGCTAATTTTGTTCTCTTGGTAGATTCTATGAAGTATTTATTTAGCAGATGGAATCCACTTATGTTTTCACTTGCTGGCTGCATCCATATAGTTAAAATGATGATTTTACCAAAAGTTTTATATTTATTTCAGAATATCCCTGTTTTTTTAACTAAGAAGTTTTTTGATTGAATTGATTCTATTATCTCATCTTTTATTTGGAATGATAAAAGACCAAGAATTGGTAAAATGTCACTTACAAAAATTGAAAAAGAATGGAGGTCTTGCTTGGCCTAATTTAAGAATGTATTACTGGGCTGTTAATGTGCAATATATGTCCTTTTGGTTATACTGGGTTGATAAGAACGAGCGGCCAATTTGGGTAGATTTGGAATTGAAAGCTGTGAAACAGTTTTATTTAACCTCGTTATTGGGAGCTGCTCTACCTATACAATTAGCTGAAGTTGCTAATTTAAATTTATAACCTGTGATTAAGTATTCGTTACAAATTTGACTCCAGTTCCATAATTTTTTTAATCTTAAAAAATTTAAACTTTGTAGTTTAATTTATCAAAACTATTTTTTTAAGCCTTCTTTGAGTGATCCAATTTTTTTATTTTGGAAAAATAAAGGTATTAATTCTTTTTTGGATCTATTTAAAGAAGATAGACTGATGTCTTTTGAACAATTAGTTGATAAATTCTCTCTCTCATATTCACACTTCTTACAATACCTTCAAGTTAGATATTTCTTACAAAAATATTTAAGTAATTTTCCTTGCATATTAGAGGCCGACCTGTTAGATACTATTATGAGTATGAACCCTTTGATGAAGAGTTCCATTGGAAGAATCTATAATTTATTATTACAATGAGATAAGCGCCCTTTCTTTAAGATTAATCAAGATTGGGAAAAGGAACTTAATTTGACTTTTATAACGGAGGACTGGATGCAGATCCTGAAGTTGGTTAACCCTTCCTCGATTTGTGCTTGCCATTCATTGATTCAATTTAAAATTGTACATTGTTACTATTTGACGAAGGAGAGATCGTCTAAAATCTTTCCTAATGTTGATAGTTATTGTGATCGATGTAAAACTGAGACAGCTACACTGACACACGTTTTGGTCTTGTTCTATACTGGAACAGTTTTGGAAGTCAGTTTTTTCTACAATTTCTAAAGCACTTAAAATTAATTTACAACCCAACAGATTAACTGTGCTCTTTGGAATAATACCTCAAAATATTTGTGGTATTTCTTTGTCTGACCAACATGTTATAGCATTTGTTACATTGATAGCTGGGAGGGCCATTTTGTCGAAGTGGAAGGATACGTCGGCTCCCACTCTGTCACAATGGTTCTCTCAAGTGATGTTATGTCTTAGTTTAGAGAAAATTAGAAATCAAACCTTCGAACCTATGTTTGATTTTGAGAAAAGATGGGGTTCATTTGTTCGTTATTACCATTTGAGTTAATTGATTTTCTCCACGATCTAATTGTAAATTTTAGTATAATTTTTTTTTGCTGGCAGCTTGATGTTTATCTTTAGAAGCTTTTGGTATGACGCATGGCTCCGGGGTTGAACACCTAATGGTTCTTTTTTTTTCCCCTCACCTTTTTCTTGCTTTATTAGGGTTTTTTTTCTTCTCTTTTTTTGTGTCACCATATTTTTCAATCCTTAATATTGTTTTTTTTTCTCTTTTGAGACATTGTAAGTGTTACTTACTTTGATGTACTCTTGTATTTTGGATAATAATAATAATAAAAAAAAGATTTGAAAAGAACAAAATGCTGGAGGAACTCTGCAGGCCAGGCAGCATCTATGGAAAAAAGTAAAGTCCAGTTTCGGCCTGAAATATCGACTGTACTTTTTTCCACAGATGCTGCCTGGCCTGCTAAGTTTTTCCAAAATTTTATGTGTGTTGCATAGAAGTGGCAGATGGAATACAGTGTAGAGAAGTGTATGGTCATGCACTTTACTAGAATATTAAAGGCCTGGAATACCTATATCTTATGGTCTTAAGGTCTATTTTCTATCTCCTTCATATTGTTTGTCAAGTGTCTGGTGGCAGTAGTGTAATTGTTCCAATTTTATTTTAAATTCAAATTATAGACCATAAGACCAAAAGGCATAGGAGTAGAATTAGGATATTCAGCCCATCGTGTCTGCTCCTCCATTCCAACATGTCTGATTTATTATCCCTCTCCTGCCTTCTCTCAGTAACTTTTGATGCCCTAGCTAATTGAGAACCTATCAACCTCTGCTTTAAATATACACAATGACTTGGCCTCCACAGCAGTCTGTGGCAATGAATTCCACAAATCCACAACCCTCTGGACAAGAAATCCCTCCTTATTTCTGTTCCAAATGGATGCTTCCTTCTATTCTGAGGTTCTGCCCGCTGGTCCTAGACTTACCCAGTAGAGGAAACATCCATTCTATCTAAGCCTTTCAATACTCAATAGATTTCAACAGATATTCAAAAGTTTTCAATAAGATCAACCCCTCATTTTTCCCAACTCCAGCAAATACAGACCCAGAGCAGTAAAATGCTCTTCATACATTAATTCTTTCATTCCCAGTATCATTTTTGTGAACCTCCTCTGGACCCACTCCAATTCCAGTGCATCCTTTCATATATAAGGGGCCCAAAACTGCTCAAAATACACCAAGTGCGTTCTGACCAATGCCTTATAAAGCCTCAGCATTACATCCTTGTTATGATATTCTAGTCTTCTCAAAATGAATGCTAATATTGCATTTTCTTTCCTTATCACTGAGTCAACCTGCAAGGGTTGTCCCTTTGCACCTCTGATTTTTAAATTTTCTCCCTGTTTAAAAAATAGTCTATGCCTTTATTCCTTCCACCAAAGTGCATAACCATACACTTCCCTAAACTTTCTTGCATCTGCCACTTCTTTGCCCATTCTCTCAATCCGTCCAAGTCCTTCTGCAGACTCCCTACTTCCTTAGCATCACCAGCCTCACCACCTATCTTCATATTATCTAAAAACATGGCCACAAAGCATCAAATCTATCATCCAAATTATTGACATATAATATGAAAAGAAGCAGTTCCAACACTGACCCCTGCGGAACATTGCTAGTCACTGGCAGTCAAACAGAAAAACCCTCCTTTATTTGCACTCTCTATCTCCTGCTATTCATGCTAGTATCTTTCCTGTAATACTATATCTTGTTAAATGTGAGACACCTTCTGAAAATCCAGGTTAACATCCATTGACTCTCTTTTGTCTATCCTGGCTTTTACTTCCTCAAAGATTTCCAACAGGTTTGTCAGGCAAGATTTCCCCTTCAGAAAACCATGTCTATTTTATCACGTGCCCCCAAGTACCCTGAAACCTCATCCTTAATAATGGGCTCCAACATGTTACCAATAACTGAAGACAGGCTACCTGGACAGTATTTTTTTTTTTTGTTTCACACTGTTCTCAAAGAGTGGAGTGACATCTGCAGTTTTCCAGTCCTCTGGAACCATTCCGGAATCTAGTGATTCTTGAAAGATGATTACTAATGCCTCCACAAGCTCTTCAGCCATTTCTTTCAGAACCCTGGTATGTAGTTCATCTGGTCCAGGTGCTTTATCTACCTTCAAAGCTTTCAGCTTCCCAAGCACCTTTTCCTTTGTGATAGCAACTACACTCACTTCTGCCCCGACACTCAAATTTCTGGCATAATGCTGCTGTTTTCCACAATAAAGACTGACATAAAATACTAAATATGGCACCTAAAAAATCCTTCTGCTAGTTTTTAAAAGCTTCCGTCCTCTAACTTTCCACTAATTTTTGCCATATTATATGCCTTCTGTTTTCCCTTTATGTTGCCTTTAATTTCCTTGTCAGCCTTGGTTGCCTCATCCTTCGTTTAGAATACTTCATCTTTTGGATGTATCCTACACCTTCAAATTGCTCCCAGAAAATCCAACCACTGTTGTTCTACTGTCATCCCTTCTAATGTCCCCTTCCACACAACTTTGGCCAGCTTCTCTCTCATGTCTCTGTATTTCCCTTCATTCCATTGGAATACTAATAAATTGACTTTAGCTTCTTTCTCTCACACTGCAGGGTGAATTCTATCATATTATGATCACTACCTTCTAAAGATGCATCGACTTAATCAAAACTGCTTCATTACCTACCACTCTACCCAGAATTGCCTTTCACCTAGTGGGTTCAACCACAAGCTGCTCTAAAAAACATCTCATGGACATTGTACTAATTCTCTCTCTTGGGATCCAGCACCAATCTGATTTTTCCAATCTACCTGCATATTGAAATCTCCCATGACTATCATAACACTGACCTTTTTACACCTTTTTTTCAATCTCCCATTGTAAGTTATATCCCACACTCTGCCTATTGTTTGGAGGCCCATCAGGGGCTTCTTACCCTTGCTGTTTCTTAACTCTCCTCACTGAGATTCTTCACCTTCCAATCCTGTGTCACCTCTTTCTAAGGGGTTTGATTTCATTTTTTATCAACAGAGCCTCCCCATCCCTTTTGGTATTGTTATGACCCCAGCCCCCTCCTTTGTGAGAATCGCGAGAGAGAGAGCAGCCTTACGGTTTGGAATGTGGGCTGGCCTCTCAGCCAGACAAAAGCCAAGGACATGGCCATTGTCTTGGGAGACACCTTTGTGGAACAAGGGACTGGACTACGTGCAAACCCTCAGGGCAACGTGGGCTGGGTGATGGGGGAAAGATTGCCTCACCCCCACCCTGATTGACATCTACAACCCTGCCAGTCCAGATAAAAGGTGGGCTGTCGAGGCGGGGCCTCAGACTCACCAAGGAGACACACGAAGAAGACACGATAGCGCTTCCTGTCGGAGCGGGAAGCCATTTTGAAGGAAGCCACATGCGTTAGATTCCGGATCGGGAGTCTGTGGCTGAAACCAAAGGAAAACCATTTTAACTAACAACCGGGATCGTCTTCGTAAAGACGACGGGCAAGTGTTCCTTCTTTCTCACCACTCTCTCTCTCCAACACGTGAAATGCCAGCGGTTCCCAAACGGAAAAGCCTGCAGATTTATGAATGACTTTTATATTCCATTGGACTCAGTATTCCCCTAGACAACGATAGAGCTTATTTCTGATTGATTATTACTATACCTGTGCTTTAGATTGAGTTTTGACGATGTATATGATCTGAATGTTTTGTATTAACCATACGTTTGTGCCCCTTTATAAATAAAAACGTTTGAAAATAGTACCATCAGACTTCAGCGGACCTCTCTATCTTTGCTGGTAAGTCACCCGGTACTGGGAACGTAACAGTATAATATGTATCCTTGGACTTTGTTCCCAACTGTGATCTTCTTTCAGTAACAACTCAGTGTTGCCCACAACACTATAACTGCCAATCTCTAACTGTGCTACAAGATCATCTCCCTCATTCCAGATATTGTGTGCATTCAAATATAACACCTTCAGTCCTGTATTCATCATCCTTTGTATTTTATACCATGTTACACTTCAAATCATCCCACTGACTGCAATCTTGTCCTAACATTTACCTGCTCTTCCTCAGTCTCACTGTTACACTGCATCTAACTATATACAATAGGTGCAGGAGTAGGCCATTCAGCCCTTCGAGCCAGCACCGCCATTCACTGTGATCATGGCTGATCATCCATAATCAGTACCCCATTCCTGCCTTCTCCCTATATCCCTTGACTCCACTATCTTTAAGAGCTCTGTCTAACTCTTTCTTGAAAGCATCCAGAGAACTGGCCTCCACTGCCTTCTGAGGCAGAGCATTCCAGATTCACAACTCTGGGTGAAAAAGTTTTTCCTCAACTCTGTTCTAAATGGCCTACCCCTTATTCTTAAACTGTGGCCTCTGGTTCTGGACTCCCCACTAAATTCCAGTGTATACAAGCCCATTCGCTCCAATCTTTCAACATATGACAGTCCCACCATCCCGGGAATTAACCTCGTGAACCTACGCTGCACTCCCTCAATAGCAAGAATGTCCTTCCTCAAATTTGGAGACCAAAACTGCACACAATACACCAGGTGTGGTCTCACCAGGGCCCTGTACAACTGCAGAAGGACCACTTTGCTCCTATACTCAACTCCCCTTGTTATGAAGGCCAACATGCCATTAGCTTTCTTCACTGCCAGCTGTACCTGCATGCTTACTTTCAGTGACTGATGAAAAAGGACACCTAGATCTCATTGTACTTCCCCTTTTCCTAACTTGTCACCATTCAGATAGTAATCTGCCTTCCCGTTCTTGCCATGAAAGTGGATAACCTCACATTTATCCACATTAAACTGCATCTGCCATGCATCTGCCCACTCACCCAAACTGTCCAAGTCCCCCTGCATTCTCACAACATCCTCCTCACATTTCACACTGCCACCCAGCTTTGTGTCATCTGCAAATTTGCCAATATTACTTTTAATCCCTTCAACTAAATCATTAATGTATATTGTAAATAGCTACAGTCCCAGCACCGAGCCTTGCGGTACCCCACTAGTCACTGCCTGCCATTCTGAAAGGGACCCGTTAATCCCTACTCTTTGTTTCCTGTCTGCCAACCAATTTTCTATCCATGTCAGTACCCTACCCTCAATACCATGTGCTCTAATTTTGCCCACTAATCTCCTATGTGGGACCTCATCAAAGGCTTTCTGAAAGTCCAGGTACACTACATCCACTGGCTCTCCCTTGTCCATTTTCATAGTTACAGCCTCAAAAAATTCCAGAAGATTAGTCAAGCATGATTTCCCCTTTGTAAATCCATGCTGACTCGGACCAATCCTGTTACTGCTATCCAAATGTGCCGCTATTTCATCTTTTATAAGACTCCAGCATCTTCACCACCACTGATGCCAGGCTAACTGGTCTATAATTCCCTGTTTTCTCTCTCCCTCCTTTCTTAAAAAGTGAGATAACATTAGCTATCTTCCAATCCACAGGAACTGATCCTGAATCTATAGAACATTGGAAAATGATTACCAATGCCTCCACTATTTCTTGAGCCACCTCCCTAAGTACCCTGGGATGCAGACCATCAGGCCCTGGGGATTTATCAGCCTTCAGTCCCATCAGACTACCCAACACCATTTTCTGCCTAATGTGTATTTCATTCAGTTCCTCCGTTACCCCAGGTCCTCTGGCCACTATTACATCTGGGAGATTGTTTGTGTCTTCCCTAGTGAAGACAGATTCAAAGTACCTGTTCAACTTATCTGCCATTTCCTTGTTCCCCATAATACATTCACCCATTTCTGTCTTCAAGGGCCCAACTTTGGTCTTAACTAATTTTTTCCTTTTCACAGACCTAAAGAAGCTTTTACTATCCTCCTTTATATTCTTGGCTCACTTACATTCATACCTCATCTTTTCTCTCCGTATTGCTTTTTTAGTTATCTTCTGTTCCTCTTTAAAAGTTTCCCAATCCTCTGGCTTCCTGCTCATCTTTGCTATGTTATACTTCTTGTCTTTTATTTTTATACTGCCCTGGACTTCCCTTGTCAGCTACAGTCGCCCCTTACTCCCCTTAGAATCTTTCTTTCTCTTTGGAATGAACTGATCCTGCACCTTCTGTATTATTCCCAGAAATACCTGCCATTGTTGTTTCAGGGTCATCCCTGCTAGGGTATCCTTCCAGTCAACTTTGGCCAGCTCCTCCCTCATGGCTCCATAGTCCCCTTTGTTCAACTGTAATATTGACATTTCCCATTTTCCCTTCTCCCTCTCAAATTGTAGATTAAAACTTATCATATTATGGTCATTACCTCCTAATCCTTTACCTCGAGTTCCCTTATCAAATCCAGTTCATTACACATCACTAAATCCAGAATTGCCTTCTCCCTGGTAGGCTCCAGTACAAGCTGCTCTAAGAATCCATCTTGGAGGCACTCCACAAACTTTCTTTCTTGGGGTCCAGTACCAACCTGATTTTCCCAGTCTACCTGCATGTTGAAATCCCCCATAACAACTGTAGCATTACCTTTGCGACATGTCAATTTTAACTCTTGATTCAACTTGCACCCTATATCCAGGCTACTGTTTGGGGGCCTGTAGATAACTCCCATTAGGGTCTTTTTGCCTTTACAATTTCTCAGTTCTATTCATACTGACTCTACATCTCCTGATTCTATGTCACCCCCTCGCAAGGGACTGAATTTTATTCCTCACCAAGAGCCACCCCACCCCCTCTGCCCACCTGTCTGTCCTTTTGATAGGATGTATATCCTTGAATATTCATCTCCCAGCTCTGGTCCTCTTGCAGCCATGTCTCTGTTATTCCTACAACATCATACTTGCCAATTTCCCACTGAGCCTCAAGCCCATCCACTTTATTTCTTATACTTTGTGTGTTCATATATAACACTTTTAATCCATTACTCCTCTCACTTTTCACATCGATTCCTATTGCACTTGGCCATATTCTCCAATCCCTTCCTGAGCTTTCTGCCCCATTAATTCTGTTGTCTTTCTTAACTTTTCTTATTCTCTCTTTTCCTTTAACTCCATCCTTATATTTCCAGTTTGTCTCCTCCCCCGCCATGACTTAGTTTAAACACACCTGTGTAGCAGTGGCAAACCTGCCTGCCAGAATGCTAGTTCCCTGCCTGTTAAGGTACAACCTGTCCCTTTTATACAATTCATCCCTACCCCAATGGTAGGTCCCATTGGTCTAAGAATCCAAAACCCTGCTTCCCGCACCAGCTCCTCAGCCACACATTCAGATCCCCTATCTCCCTGTTCCTGCCCTCGCCGGCATGAGGAACTGGAAGAAAACCAGAGATAACCACCCTGGAGGTCCTGCTTTTCAGCCTTCTTCTGAGTTCTCTGAAGTCACGCTGCAGAATTTCTTTCCTCTTCTTCCTGACGTCAGTTGTGCTGACATGCACTACCACTTCCGGCTGTTCACTTTCACCCTTGAGGACGCCCTGCAATCGATCCGTGACGTCCTTCTGACACCAGGGAGGCAACACACCATCCTTAAATCCCACCTGTTGCCACAGAAACCCCTTTCTGTACCTCTCACTATGGAGTCCCCTATTACCACGGCTCTGCCTGACGTCTGTCTCCTCAGCTTTGCTTCAGCGCCAATTTTTGACTCGCAGACCTGTCCGCCTCTCAGACTGGCAGTGTCTTCTGTCCCGACAGCTTCCAAGAGGGTGAACCTGTTTTCAAAAGACACATCCCCCGGGTCTCCTGTACTCCAAGCATCCATCCCTTCATCGTCACCCCCCATCTCTCTTCCAGTATCTTTGGTGTAACAATCTCGTTGTAGGTCCCATCCAGAAAACTCTCATTTTCCCGGATGAACCTGAGGTCATCCAGTTGCTTCTCCAACTACCCTATACTCAACCCGATCACTCAAGTTCCCACACCCCCCTCAAATTAGTTTAAACCTTCCTCGGAGCATCATGGAGTCATACTCCACCTAACGTGACAATTTTTCATAACTATACAGTACATTTAACCTACTCTCAGCAGTCAAGCCTAAACCAACTTTCAGTTCACACCCATCCTTGTCAGCATTTCTTGATCAAAAGGAGTTGCAGCCAACATTAGTGCAACTGCCCAAATAACTCAGATGGTCTAACTTCAGCAGAGTGAACATTGAAACTGCAGTTTGTAGGAATTGAGACAGAAAAGCAGATTGATTCATCATTTAATTTAAACTACATAAATGGAAAGTGCTAGCACGTATGATTTTGTTCTGTTTCACATATGCATCTGGAAACAGCAGCATAATTTCATGAGAGAATAAGCAAACTGGAAAAGGAGTTCCAATCTAAATTCACAAGACTTTAGACTTTTATTTACCCAAGATTGAAAATTGTTATCATACTTACCTTATCCAAACTCTTAAGATGAGGCATGAGGAAAGAGATCTGCATGAGATGCCTAGGAAAAGACATTAGTTAAGTGAGAGCATTAGATGAAACAAATTCAACACTGTATAATGCAATACCAACTCTGCCATTGATTAATAAAAGGAGGAGGCAATAGTGGTTCTAAACTATGACATCAGCTCTTGCCTATCCATTAATTCCTGGGGTGTTCAGATATCTCTTCTTAATTATGTTCAACAATTGAACATCTGCAGCTCTCTGGAGTAGAGAATGGCAGCTCAAAACTCTTGCTTATGTCAAAAACAAACAAAAAAAAGATATTAGCAATTTAAAGCAAAAAAAAACAAATTTTGGAAATAATCAGCAAGTCAGGCAGTATTTGGGAGAGAGAAACAGAACTGTTCTTCAGGCTGATGACCTTTCAAAAGAGCGCAATTAAAGCTCTGATAAAAAGTCATCAACCCAAAAAGTAACTGTTGTGCTCTTCACTGATGTTCGCTGACCTGTTACTGTATTTTTTTCTTTTCATTTCCAGTTACGCAATTATCAGACAAGACAGGGAGGGAAATAAACAAAAGGAAAGAAATGATCTCAATATCAGTCAAGGAAACAACTGCTACTCATAAGAAGGATGAATATGCAAGAGATATCAACAAATTAGACTGCGTGTGATGAACTAAGAAAGAGGGATATTCAACTACTGGAAATATTCTGTAGATCCTCAAACAATCAGTGGGAGAAAGAAGAATAAAGATACAGGGCAGGTTTCTGAGATGCCAAAATAGTAGTGGGAAATTTCAACTTGCCTAATAATAGGAAAGGAAAACTATAAAATTTGTAGAGGGTGCAGAATTCTCAAAATGTATTCAAGCAAGTCTTTTAAATCAGTATGTCACAAGGTAAATAATAAAAGGGGCAAATTTAGACAGTTATAGTGAATGAGGTTGGTCAAGTGTAGATGATGTACTTGGGAGCACATTTCAGTAACAGTGATCATAGTTCAGATCCATTGCAGGTACAGAACAGGGACAGAAAGACCAGGAGCAAAATTTTTCAATTAGTTAAAAGCCAGTTTTATTAAACTGTAATGTTATTTAACAAAATTGATTGAAAGTAAATCAATATAAGAGTAGCTGAAGCCATTCAAAGAGATAACATCTTCAGAATAAATATATTCCCTCAAAGAAAAATTGTGGTATTCCAAAGTCTAGACCACCCCCATCACCTCTATTCTCTCATCCCAAATATCACTGAACATAGGGTAGCTCAATGTAACAAAAAAACATGAGGTGTATAGAAAGTACAAGAACGGAACTGAAGTGGAAATTAAAGAGGCAAAGAGAGAATATGAAAATCAGTCAGGTAAAACAAACAAAACCCTAATAATGCTTTGTAAGTACATAAACAGCAGGAGGATAACAGAGGAAATAATGGAAATTATCAGAGACTTAGGTAATCTGTGTAAGAAGGCGGAAGGTGCAGCATGATTCTTGATGAATAGTCTGCGTTTTCACAAAAGACAGGTATGATGCAAACATTGCAATTAAGAAGTGTAAAATGTCAGGTGTGATAAACACAGAGTGTGAAGAATTATTAAGAAGTTTAACAACCTTAAAAATAGATAAATCGCCAAGTCAGGATAAAATTTTCCCTAAGCTGAAAAGAAAAGCAGGGGAGAAAATCGATATGGTCATGACCATCTTTTATCAGTCTTCTCCATCAAAAAACATGGTTACAGCAAAAAAAACTGATAACGTATTGTTATTCAAAAAGGATAGGATAGATTGATTGATTAATTAATTATAGATTAGACAGGGATTATCTGAGAAACAATATAAATTCATCATTTGAAAAGACAAATATCAAAAAACAGTCAGCATGGAAAGGTCATATCTGATTAAATTATTTGAATGTTTTGAGGAGGTAATGATGAGAATTAATGAATATACTGTAGCGGTGTGCTACACGCAGCGCTGAAATAATGACACGGAGTCGATAAACTGCAGCCAAAGAATATGTTTATTTCAACTCCACAGTCTTGCTTTAAAGCCTGTCTCTCCCACCAGATACCTTGAGAGGCCCTACTGAAACCCCCTCAGGCTTTCTTCCTTTGTCCCTGCACTCTGGCTAATTGTCAGCCGGTTCGAGTGTGCTAGTAATTGGGTCGCCACATAACCCCCCCCCCCCAGAACCGGCGATACACCCCCCAACGTCCACAGTCTGGGCCGGACCCTGTTTGGGAGGTCAGCCTCTGCGCTGCGGTGCCGGAAACTCGACCGGTTGTGCCAAGTCCACATGGGCTGGTTTGAGTCGGTCCACCGTGAAAACCTCCCCTCTCCCCCCAACGTCCAGCACGAACGTGGACCCGTTGTTCCTGAGCACCGTAAATGGCCCCTCGTAGGGCCGTTGCAGCGGTGGCCGATGCCCGCCCCATCGTACAAACACAAACTTACAGTTCTGCAGGTCTTTGGGTACGCAGGTTGGGTGCTGCCCATGCTGCGAAGTGGGTATGGGGGCCAGGGCACCGAGCCTCTCGCGTAGTCTGCCCAGGACTGCTGCGGGTTCTTCCTCTCGCCCCCTTGGGGCTGGTATGAACTCCCCGGGAACGACCAGGGGTGCGCCGTACACCAACTCGGCCGACGAAGCGTACAGATCATCCTTGGGCGCCGTGCGGATGCCGAGTAGGACCCAGGGAAGCTCGTCCGCCCAGTTAGCTCCGCGCAGGCGGGCCATGAGAGTCGACTTCAGGTGACAGTGGAAACGCTCCACTAGTCCGTTCGACTGTGGGTGGTAGGCAGTTGTGTGGTGCAGCTGTGTCCCCAAAAGGCTGGCCATTGCTGACCACAGGCTGGAGGTGAACTGGGCGCCTCTGTCGGAGGTAATGTGGGCCGGTACACCAAAGCGGGACACCCAGGTGGCAATCAGTGCCCAGGCGCAAGATTCAGAGGTGGTGTCGGTGAGTGGGACCGCCTCTGGCCATCTTGTGAACCGGTCCACGATAGTCAGGAGGTGCCGCGCCCCGCGATATGGGGCCCACGATATCCACATGAATGTGGTTGAAACGCCGGTGGGTGGGGTGGAACTGCTGCGGCGGGGCCTTGGTGTGTCGCTGCACCTTGGCCGTCTGGCAGTGCATGCACGTTCTGGCCCAGTCACGGACCTGCTTGCGGAGTCCATGCCCAACGAACCTGCTGGAGACCATCCGGATGGTAGTGCGGATGGAGGGGTGCTCCAAGTTATGAATGGAGTCGAAAACATGTCGTCGCCAAGGTGCCGGGACGACGGGACGGGGCTGGCTGGTGGCGACATCACAGAGTAGGGTCCTCTCACCTGGGCCTACGAGGAGGTCCTGGAGCTGCAAACCAGAGACTGTGGACCTGTAACACGGGATCTCCTCATCTGCCAACTGTGCCTCAGCCAGTGCCTCAAAGTCTACCCCTTGGGAAAGGGCGTGAATGTTAGGGCGAGAGAGCACATCCGCCACGATATTGTCATTACCCGAGACGTGCCGGACGTCTGTCGTGTATTCAGAGATGTAGGACAGATGGCGCTGCTGGCGGGACAACCAGGGATCGGACACCTTTGTGAATGTAAAGGTAAGCGGTTTGTGGTCCGTGAACGCGGTGAAAGGCCTACCTTCTAAGAAGTACCTGAAATGCCGAATTGCCAGGTATAGCGCCAACAGCTCCCGGCCGAAAGCACTGTATTTCAGCTCGGGTGGCCGCAGGTGTTTGCTGAAAAACGCCAGGGGTTGCCAGCGGCCCGCGATGAGCTGCTCCAGTACCCCACCGACTGCTGTATTAGATGCCTCCACTGTGAGGGCGGTAGGGACGTCCATTCTGGGGTGCACTAGCATCGTGGCGTTCGCCAAGGCATCCTTCGTTTGAATGAAAGCGGCGGCGGACACCTCATCCCAGGTAATGTCCTTGCCCAGACCGGACAGCAAGGCGAACAGGGGGCGCATGATCCGGGCAGCTGAAGGGAGGAAGCGGTGGTAGAAATTGACCATACCTACGAATTCCTGAAGGCCTTTGATCGTGGTGGGTCGGGGGAAATGGCGGACCGCATCTACCTTAGCGGGCAGAGGGGTTGCCCCGTCTGTGGTAATCCTGTGGCCCAGGAAGTCAATGGTGTCGAGCCCGAACTGGCATTTGGCCAGGTTGATCGTTAGACCGTAGTCACTCAGCCGGGCATAGAGTTGTCGGAGGTGGGACAGATGCTCCTGACGACTGCTGCTGGCTATGAGGATGTCGTCCAAATAGATGAATGCGAAGTCCAGGTCGCGTCCCACCGCGTCCATCAACCGCTGGAACGTCTGTGCGGCATTCTTCAGGCCGAACGGCATGCGGAGGAACTCAAAAAGACCGAACGGGGTGATGAGAGCCGTTTTGGGGACGTCGTCCGGATGCATCGGGATTTGATGGTATCCGCGGATGAGGTCTACCTTAGAGAAGATCCGTGCGCCGTGCAGGTTTGCTGCAAAGTCCTGAATGTGCGGCACAGGGTAGCGGTCCGGTGTTGTAGCCTCGTTCAGACTGCGGTAGTCGCCGCATGGTCTCCAGCCCCCTGTCGCTTTGTCACCATGTGCAGGGGGGAGGCCCATGGGCTGTCGGACCGCCGAATGATCCCCAATTCCTCCATCCTCTTGAACTCCTCTTTCGCCAGTCGGAGCTTGTCCGGGGGAAGCCGCCGAGCGCGGGCATGGAGGGGTGGTCCCTGGGTCAGGATGTGGTGCTGTACGCCGTGTCGGGGCATGGCTGCCGCGAACTGCGGTGCCAGAACCGATGGGAAATCCGCCAGGACCCTGGTGAAGTCGTTGTCGGACAGCGTGATGGAGCCGAGGTGAGGGGCTGGCAACTGGGCTGCACCCAGGGAGAACGTCTGAAAGGTCTCGGCGTGAACCAGTCTCTTCCTGGGCAGGTCGACCAGTAGGCTGTGAGCCTGCAAGAAATCCGCACCCAGAAGTGGTTGGGCTACGTCGGCCAGTGTGAAGACCCACGTAAACTGGCTGGAGTCGAACCGTAGCTGCACCGGACGGGTGCCATAAGTCCTTATAGTGCTGCCGTTCGCGGCCCGCAGGGGGGGACCCGGCGCCCTGCTGCGGGTGTCGTAACTCGTCGGAGGTAAGACGCTGATCTCGGCACCGGTGTCGACCAAAAACCGGCGTCCCGACTGCTTGTCCCAGACATACAGGAGGCTATCCCGATGGCCAGCCGTCGTAGCCATCAGCGACGGCTGGCCCTGGCGTTTCCCGGGAACTGGCAGGGCGGGCGACAACAGCGGGCTTCTGCGCCCCACCGCTGGTGGTAGAAACACCATTGCTCGTTGGGCTCCACACCCTGGCCTCTGGGCTTAGCGGGCTCTGCGGCCGGGCCTGGACTGGTTTGCTGCTGGGAGCGTGGCCGGGTGATCTGTGCGATGGACGCCCCACTCACCTTCTTGGCGTTCCACAGCACGTCCGCCCGGGTTGCCACCTTCCGGGGGTCGCTGAAATCCGCGTCGGACAGCAGCAGGCGTATGTCCTCGGGCAGCTGCTCCAGGAATGCCTGCTCAAACATGAGGCAGGGTGTGTGTCCGTCGGCCAGAGACAACATCTCATTCATTAAAGCTGATGGGGGCCTGTCTCCCATGCCATCCAGGTGCAGTAAACGGGCAGCTCGCTCGCGGCGGGAGAGCCCGAAAGTCCCTATGAGCAGGGCTTTGAATGCCGTGTACTTGCCGTCCGCTGGGGGAGACTGTACGAACTCCGCGACCTGGGCCGCTGTGTCCTGGTCGAGGGAGCTCACCACGTAGTAGTAACGGGTGTCCTCTGAGGTTATTTGCCGAACATGGAATTGGGCTTCTGCTTGCTGAAACCATAGGTGAGGTTGTAGCGTCCAGAAGCTTGGCAGCTTCAAGGAAACCGCATTAACAAATGCAGCGTCTGTCATCTCCGGTCCAAAAATGTTTGGACCGTTGGGGTCACCAATTGTAGCGGTGTGCTACACGCAGCGCTGAAATAACGACACGGAGTCGATAAACTGCAGCCAAAGAATAAGTTTATTTCAACTCCACAGTCTTGCTTTAAAGCCTGTCTCTCCCACCAGATACCTTGAGAGGCCCTACTGAAACCCCCTCAGGCTTTCTTCCTTTGTCCCTGCACTCTGGCTAATTGTCAGCTGGTTCGAGTGCGCTAGTAATTGGGTCGCCACAATACCACAGTTCACATAGTCTACATGGATTGTATCATTGCTTTAGGCATGGCTCCACAAAACTGACTGATCAGAAAAATTAAAACCCATGGGATCAAAGAGAAATTGGAAAGTTAAATTCAACACTGACAGTGGCAGAAAGCAAAGAGTAATAATGGAAAAATTGGCATTTTATTGACTGGAAGATTAGAGGGCTTAGTGCCTTTTCTCTTGTTTTTAGAGGTTTATATCAATAGTACTTTTCAATGCAGAAAGCATGGTTAAGAATTGCAAACAGTAGCAAAACTGGCTATGTGGTAGACAGCAAGGGAAAGATTGAAAACTACAGGAAAAAAAAATAATTGCCCAGTCAGATGGACAAGAAAGTACCAAATAGAGTCCATTCCAGGGAAATACTTGGCGAGCGTAAACAAGGTAAGGTCATATGCAATCAACGCAGTGTACTGCAGAAGCATGTTGGAATCCTTTACCATAATCCCCAAAAGCAGTAAGATCAGGGAGATAAGGTGGTTTAGGAAGTCCACAGAGTACCTGTCTTAGCTGGATAAGGCTTAGAATATAAAGTTAGGGAGATCCTGCAATAGGCATGCAGAACATAAGATAAGCTACAACTAGAGTATGGCACACAATTCAGAACAGGAAAAAATGTGATGGCAATGCAGAGGTAAAAGAAGATGTGCATAAGGCTGGAGTATTTCAGTTAGCTGGAAATTCAGCTACATTGGAGTTATTGTTTTCTTTGGAATGGGAGGGGGAGGTGGGTTGGTGGGTTGGATTTAAATGAGATACATAAATCAAAAGAGGTTAGACAGAATAATAGGAAAGATATATTTTGTTCAAAGATGAGTACAACAACCCTAAGGTAATTGGTTGAAGATTTACAAATTAGAAGAGGATTCAGTATGTTTTTCACTCAAAGGCTGATATAGCTCTGAAACTACCTGCCTAAAAGGATGGTAGAAATAATTTTAAAACAATTTGAATATTTATCCAATGTGTTGTGGTCTACAAGCCTCTGGAACAAAGATGGAATATAGGATTAGTCTAAATAGTTTTTCCCTGGTCACCATGGGCACTATGGGCCAAATGGCCTTTGATTTCTCTGATTCTATTACAAGCTGGTCTATTGAACTTTCAGCTCATATAATCAAAACTAGACAATGTTCAATCTCAGTTAAATGAAGAAATCATTTGGACATTTAACATGGTTACCAATTCTAAAAGGTTGTATACACAATCATTTCTGTAATGTTGTCCCATTGAAAGGCCAGAATACAATATTGACTCAGTAATCTTGCTATAATTTGTGAGCGATTTATAATTCCTACAGATAAACAATATAGTTCTCACTCATTTTCTTCTTCTGAAGTCCCGGTATTGTTGCCAGCTATTTGTAGATCCTCCAGGTGGCAGCACTGTGCCAGAAATTTCTTGAAAAGAAAAAACATTTGACAAAAATAACTTGACTTCGTCATTCCCTTAGCAACTGCAGTTTATGGTGTTTTTAAAGGTCAAGTGCTGTTCTCATTAGAAATATATTTGAATTTAAATAACATGCAAATCCATGCATACAAATTTGATAGAAAATATAAATGCACACACAGATTGATATAATTTTATAAATAAAAAATTACAAGTATTAATAATGCTCACATTGAATTAGTATAAAATAATCATACTTACAAGTTCCTTCTTCATGTCAATGCAATTATTGGCTATGTTAAGGATTTCAAGATTAAGGAACTGTTTGGAAAAGCTGCATACTGACTTCAGCTGGTTATTGGCCAGATTCAACACCTGCAAGGAGCTGAAAAACACCAACTGTTAATGTAATAGAAGTAATAGCTAAGAGACTGAGAAATCACAGGAAGGATGCATTCATTCTTCATAAGTATGCAAAAACATCATAAAATTAATAGTTTTCAATGCATTATTGAATGTTAATATTTTAATACTATTATTTATGAAGGTGCTATTTTTAAATATATTTCACAAGTATTGATCAAATAGCGAACATTGTAATATTCTTCATTAAAAAGAGAAATACCATCAATATATTCACTGTGTGTTATTATATTATATAGCAACATCGATCAGATCCTCTCTGTGATTTAGGTAATGATGCATGCTCCATAAAGAAATTAAAAACTACATCATCATTAGCAGCAATCAGTCCTGAGAAAATAATATAATCAAGAAACTGAAAGAGAAGGTCTCTTATAAAATCCATACTGGGCAGTGAAAAAGCCCAGCAACACTCCAGAACCTTATGCTCTTCTTGAAGTTCAAACTGATTAAAAAATCAGAATAGATGGCTAAAAAGAAAACCTAATTTTATAATACAAGATTAATAAAATTCATTTTTACCAATTGTATCTATTTACAAGCAACAGATTATTCCCAAAATGAAATCACTATTTGAGCATAAAAGAAATTACTGATGGAAGGAAGGATGTCAGCAGGATTACAAATGGAAGGCTCTACTCTTTGAACATTGCCATCGGATCTTTTAGATCCACTTAAGCAACAATAGGATTTAGATGTTTGTCGAGCTTGTATATTCAAGAATAAATTATGTTTTGAGCCATAACTTACCTACATAAAGATGTCACCAAGGCCAACATTCCTACAATACCTTACTTATTACCCATTCAGTTTGTTTGGTACATGGAAAACCTAAATGCAACACCAAGTCCCAAACCAAAGGTACTTAGTGAATTTAAAGCTGAAAAACCTAAATACCTATTAATGTTACAGAACATTATTTTCTGTTCCCTTTGTATTGCATTTGAAGCCTTCAAAACTTAATTGAACAAAAAATTGTATTTTTGACATTTTAGTGATGTCCCTCTATGTTTTGCACATTTAAATTTCCAGATCATAAAACTTGATTTCCATTCCCAATATATGGCAATCACAAGCAACATGTTCTGAGTTACTGAAAAGATTTAACAGTTTAGCACAGACTGGATAGGCTGATCGACCTGCCTCTGTGCTGTAATGCTCTATGAATCTATGGAGTGGATGTTAACAGCATAGTCAACGTCAAATTTGATCACCCAAGACGAGGTTTGTCTGAACTGACAATACAAAAAAACTAATAAACTGCAAATCTCAGCATGCAAAGAAAAAATAGATGTGAATTATAAGAACATGCTGGTGACAAAATTAAGTACTTTTGCTAACTCCTGCAAGAAAATGTCATGTTCTAACAAGCACCAGAGCCAAAAACTCAAATTCTTCTTTTTAAAAACAGTATTTTTTACACAAGAAAAACAAGTTGTATTTACATAGAACCTTTAGCATAATAAAACCATTGAATTCACTTCTTCAGAGCATTAAATGAAACTGACATTGAGCCAAAAAAAAGTGCATTAAGCGAGATCAACAAGAATATGGTCAAGAGATTTAATGTAAAAAAAATTGGTTTAATGGGAGTCATCAACTTCAGAGGCTTAGGAGATATTTCAAATGATTGAGCCAAGATATTTTAAGACTTGGCTACCAACAGTGTGGTATAGGAAATGAAAGTTTTCAATTATATATTTCTTATCCTTTGTTACCAAGACAGAACATTAACTTGAATACCCACCAATGCAGCAAAGCACACTGATAACATGATAGTAAATAACAAACTTGACGTGTAGACCTCTGATAACTCAAAAGGAATGTCAAAAGTAAGGTTATCAATTTAAATTTACAAAAGGGCACATGGATTAAAATGAACTCTGTAATAGAATGAAACGCTATAAAGCCTCCGTGTGGAAAATTAGCAACAACCTAACAAGTGGAATTTTCAAGAAATCAGCTTTTACAATTTCATAATGGGAAAAAAATGTTGTTGTATATCAGTAAGATTTGACTATGCAGATGATGAAACTCCAGTAATTACATACTGTACTTGCATGTAGATTTCACATTAAAGTTCTCAACTCTTTATTAAAGAGGACATTATAATATCCAGATCCTTTACTCAACCCATGAAGGTTTAAACATCAACATAAATATCTGCTGCTAAAGATGTGTAAAGCACAGACACTTAGATCAGTCAACATAAAGTTGGAATGTAAATATTCTTTCAAGAATCCTTGCCAGTTTTGCCAGTTTAAGCTGCAACCAATTCTGTTGCCTTTCTCCAATTCCAATGCCAACTTGGAAAGGATAGAAATCGAGATCACTTCTTGAATTACAAAGATGACTGATCAAAATCAGTTTGAAATATTAAATAAACTGTGCAACTACAACATCCACATTGCAAAAATGAGCCATTCAAAGAAAATGAAAGTTTCCTATGTGTTTTTTTAAACTTATCTCTCTTTTGCATACCCTATCTTACTTTACACTGATTTCAATAGAGAATAAAATGAAATAAGGAAGTAAAACTGGAACCTGAGCCAAATCAACATTTGAATATTTAAAGTCAGCAATTCCTAATGGCAGAAAATTTCAAACAAGAAGTCAAACATATTGCCCCACTCCTAGGGAACCAAAGAGGCAACAAGTCAAAACAATAGTGAACTCCTAAGTTCTTCTCAAAGTGTAAATAATGCCATTGTCACTGTCTATTCCATTTTGCGGTTACTGAGGTTCAGCATTTGAAACAGATAAAAAGAATGTTGAGGGAAAAAGATTATTTCAAAAATGTCGATTTTTGAGATTAGAATCTGAACTCTATACAACCTTACTCACATGGGTCAGATGACAGGGCTGATTAATATATTTGACTGCTTAATGAATGCAACCAAGGGGAGGGGGTCAGAAATGGAGCATGGAGAGGGTAGAAAGTGTACAAGGGAAAAGAAAGCAAGGAAGCATGCACGGGAAGGAGGCAGAAAAGGGGAGGTGAGGGAAACATGCAAAGGGGACAGAAGAAAAACATGTGAAGGGGAAAGGAGAAAACAAGCACAAGGGAGGGGAGAAAGTAAATGGAGAGTGAGAGATAAGATATAGTGAAGGGGAGGGGTAGAAAAGGAAAGGAAGGAGGAAGAACAGCATTAGGGAGGGTAAGAAAAGGAAACAAAAAGGGAAGTGAAAGTGGGTGAAGGGGAGTGTGAAAATGTGTGAAGGAGATGAACGGGAGAGGGAATACAGATTGGTAAAGGAAGGAAAGTGAGTGAGGAGGGTAGGCAAGTGAGAAGGTTGAGCAATGGAGAGCAGAGAAACAGGAAAGGAAAGCAAGCTAAGGGAAGGGGAGCGAGTAAGCAAATGAAGGAAGGGGAGAGGGAAATGAGTGAGGGGAAGGGGAGAGGGAAATGAGTGAGGGGAAGGGGAGAGGGATGCGAGTGAGGGGAAGGGGAGAGGGATGTGAGTGAAGGGAAGGGGAGAGGGATGCGAGTGAGAAGGGGAGAGGGATTTGTGAAGGGAAGGGGAGAGGGATGCGAGTGAGGGGAAGGGGAGAGGGATGCGAGTGAGAAGGGGAGAGGGATTTGTGAAGGGAAGGGGAGAGGGATGCGAATGAGGGGAAGGGGAGACGGATGCGAATGAGGAGAAGGGGAGAGGGATGCGAGTGAGGAGAAGGGGAGAGGGATGCGAGTGAGGAGAAGGGAGAGGGATGTATGAAGGGAAGGAGAGAGGAATGCGAGTGAGGGGAAGGGGAGAGGGATGCAAGTGAGGGGAAGGGGAGAGGGATGCAAGTGAGGGAAAGGGGAGAGGGATGCGAGTGGGGGAAGAGAGAAGGAAGTGAGTGAAGGAATGGGAGAGGGATGCGAGTGAGGGGAGGAGAGAGATGTGAGTGAGGGGGGAGGGAAGGGTGAAAGGGAAGCAAGAGAGGGAAGTGTGAGGGCAAGGGGAGAGGGATGTGGGTGGGGAGAGAGGGAAGGGAGAAAGAGAAGGGAGAGATGGAAGCAAATTAGGGAAGGGTGAAGAGAGAAGTGGGTGAGGGAGAGAGGGAAACATGTGAAGGGAGAGAAGGAAGGGGTGAGGGGAGTGGGAAACAAGAAAGGCGGAGGAATGTAAATACAATGGAGTGGGAGGAATGTGAGTACAAGAGAAGGGAAGAAAAGCCAAAACCATGTGGATGGGACAAGCTGAGTACTGAAAGCATGTTGGGTCATCATAGGATGGGTGGGGAATAGTAAGTCATTTTCAAATATCTGGTTTCAATCTGCCAACTCGCCATCTCAATCCACCGATCAACAAGCAAGACAATGGAGAGAACCAGGCACTCCAATTCTAATCTGCAAAATATGGTGATCTTCTGTCCTGTTCTAGCCCCCTGCTACACTCCACCAACTTCAATTTATATTACAAATCCTCAAATCTCCCAGATTAAAATAAAAAAATAAAATAATAATTAAGGACAGATTTATTGTTACCCACAGTATTAAAATTGCTATATATAATGCAGCCAGTATATGTAATTTACAGTAGGAAGAATTGTAGCCTTCTAGGAACAGAAGGGTGACACATGTAAGGAATGTACAAAAAGAGCATGAATAATTTGTCTAACAGCACATCAGCAAGCAGCTGTGCCACCAAAGGACAGGGTCATTCATTATCTACCAAAACTCCATCTGCTGCACACACAAACTGGGGTGATTAGAGCTAAAAAGGGAATAAATTTTAAATATTTTGTTGAGTAATGAACATTTGCATGAATACTAAATGTCTGGAATAAAATCCACAGAATTGTTGATTTTGTAATAAATAATAAATTAATAATACTTTTGTTATAAATATTGAGATTGGATAAGGCTGAAAACACTGGAATACATGTTACATCCATTAGTGGATTTAGGAGAAGAAACACTATCTCATTAGGATTTTAATTTATGCCATCAAGTAAATATTATACAATGTTAGTTATGATTTTGAAGCATAAACTGCACGAGGAAAAAACTGGATCAATAACAATGTTAAAAATAAATTGGATAAATTGAAGCCTTGTGGATATTTCACTTATTTCACTAAGGGTAGCAAAATAATCAACAATACATATTCCTCCATTATAGGTTAAACACCTTTAACCGAAATACTTGGGATTGGAAGTGATTCTGGATTTTGGAATATGTGCATCAATATTATGAGATAGCTTGGCGATTTAGACCCAAGTCTAAACACAAAATCCATTTACATTTCATCTAGTTTTTATGTACAGTCTGATGTGATGGAACTGGGCCCTCCACAAACCTTCAGTGCTGAATGATGGACCCCCCAACCCTGACCACATCTATTACCAGGTTCCAGTGCTGTGATTGACTTCATATTCGTCAATGATTTCAAACAGCTGCCTGTTCCACAGGAACTATGACGGGGGGGGGGGTAGTGTTATGTAGTATTTTTAATAATTTTGTGCATTAAACAATAATGTGTACATTGAACCATCAGAAAGGTAAGCTATTGCTACCTCAACCTCTTGATGGACAATCAGTGGCTGTTTGGTATTGCCATCACTCCCAACTGAATTATATGTTACCGGTTAACAGCCTTTGTATTACATTTGCTCATCATACATATGTACTGGTGCAGCCATTCAGAGTGTTAGATTTTCATCAGCAAGAACCTTGGCAAACACATCAATGAATTTCTCTGCTGCTTCATGATCAGCAGGCACTTTATCACTACAAATCTTTGAAAATTTAATGCCGTGCGTTTTCTTAAATGTCTGCAGTCTACTGAATAGTCACAATTACCTTCAATTTTCAGTTCATCCTGATAGATCTTCGCTTGTTTCATAATCAGCATACGGTTATGTGACATATGTTCACTCCAACTCTGACAAATCCACTCTTTCAATACATGATTAAAATTTTCATTTCTCACTTTTTCTATTTTTTATAAACTTCTGCTCATTACACATGTGAGTCACTTCTCAGAACTGTCTGTGGTATGCAAAGATCTGCACATCACCTGGGAATACTCCCAGCACCAGGTGCAATTTTCCATTGTGACATCAAACAATTTCGGATTTTGGAACTTCGGATTACCTGCAATACATTCTATGATTTATCTAATTTAGATTAGTTATGCAACTGGAATTAAGTAGGATCCATTGTGCAGTAGGAGCAAGGGGAGGGGGAAAGATGTGGGAGAAAAACAATGTTTGAGGTTATCAAACACAGATTATAGAAAAAGGATGCCTTTTCTTAATCCAAGCTTTCTTCATAGTTTTATAAAATTATTCCACAGACAAACCTCAAAACTCCAAGACTTTCGGTGCTGTTTAGAACATTGTTGGAGAGATCAAGAGACTGCAGAAAAGTAAAAACAAAAATTCACATCAATTATGACATATGAACATTGTTCGATAGGAATAATTGGAATAATGGGTCTTTGTAAACACTCACAGTTAAAGTTTCCAGAAAAGACAGTCCTTGGACTTCTGATATTTTGTTATTGGATAAATCAATTTCCTGTAACTGAAAAAATAACATAATTAGAAAACAAAATAAATGGATCAAAATTCACATTGATTGAATCCTTGAGTTCAGTTCCCCAGTAAAAATTGCACTTCATAAAACAATCCAGTATTTCTTCTACATCACACAGTGCCAGCATAATTCCTGCCACCTCCACCTCACTATACTATACATTGTACTCACTCCCCCCTCCCCACCACACTAGTATTTGGCCCATCCACATCACTAACCTGTACCTCAAATCTAATCAACCCCAAAAGACAGAACTATCAATGGCAGTAAACACACAAGCCACACCCTACTAATCATAAACACTCTGAGTTCACCCTCAGAAGTGTACCAACCAGCGCAGGTTTTCAAGTTCAGAAATGTGCATCATCAGTAACTTGTGACAAAGGCTTTGGCAGTGTGAGTTTTATTGGCATTGATTGATTCCACTACATTAATATTATTCGAGCAAACCCTTTGCAGAGGAATATCCTGAAAACAGATTTTAGTACCAGAACATAACAAGTAGTTAGGCCCTGCCCATTGCTAAATAGTGTTACTCTTTATACTGATAGACATAACAGATTACTTACAAACAGCTTGTAGTTATTGTGATTAGACAGTATACAACATGGACTACATAATAAAGGATGTAGGTATGTAAGACTTTGTCATTCAAAAAGAATTCCTACCATATCTGTCAACAATCACTAAGATGAATCAAAATCTAGGGCTAAAAATTGTTTAAATTTACTTAAAATCAAATAACTATCAAGAACAAAATTAAGGATTACAGCACAGTTTTCTTTTTTAAAATCTTTTTTATTAATTTTAAACAAACATAAATGAAACATGAATACAGAGAGTTTGAGAGTACATAATAGTTTAAAGTATAAATACAAACAGATGATAACCCATATATAATAAACTCCCAAACTCATAGTAATTATGAAAAATGGAGTAAATAAGAAAAAAAAAACCAAAAAAAGAAAAAAATACCTAACCAACATGGGCCATTGCATTATATCAAATATACACAGTAGCGTCAATAACTCCGCACCTCCATCCAAATAATTAAGGATAATAAAAGTAAGGTTTAGGAAAAGTCAGTTTAGCTCATATGAAAATGTTGAATAAATGGTCTCCAAGTTTCTTCAAATTTAACTGAAGGGTCAAAGATAACACTTCTAATTTTTTCTAAACTCAAACAAGAAATAGTTTGAGAAAACCACTGAAATATAGTTGGAGGATTAATTTCTTTCCAATTCAATAGGAGAGATCTTCTAGCCATTAATGTGACAAATGCAATCATCTGCCGGGCTGAGGGGGATAAACAACAATTATCCACCATTGGTAAACTGAAAATTGCAGTAATAGGATGCGGTTGCAATTTGATCTTGTTACGTAACCCCGTAACCAGGTAACTTACCAGCAAAGATAGATGGATCAGCTGAGTTGGATGCTACTATTTTCAAACGTTTTATTCAAAAAGGGCACAAACGTATGGTTAATACAAAACATTCAGATCATAGGCATCGTCAAACTCAATCTAAAACACCGGTGTAACCATAATCAATCAGAAATAAGCTCTATAGTTGTCTAGGGGTAATACTGAGTCCAACTGAAATATAAAGAGTCACTCAGAAGTTTGCAGGCTTTTCCCTTTTGGGAACCGCTGGGGTTTTCACGTTGTAGAGAGAAAGAGATGATTTAGAAAAGATGAACACTTGCCCGTTGTCTTTGCAGAGCAAATCCTTGGAATCAGGGGAGCAGGCTTCCCTGTTGTTAGTTAAAAGCAGTCTTTCGTTGGTTCTAGCCACAGATTCAAAATTCGGAATCTAACGCACGTGGCTTCCTTCAAAATGGCTTCCCGCTCCCACGGGAATCGATCTCGTGCTTCCTTGGTGTCTCCTGGGTGCGTCTGAGGGTTCCCTCCCCTCAGACCCTCCTTTATACTTCTTCACGGGATCGCAGGTGTCAATGTCGTTGCAGGTAATGCGATCTCTCTCTCAACCAGCCCACTTTGCCCGAGGGCTTTTCACGTGGTCTCCATGAGACAATAGTCAATGTCGCCGTTATCCTGCTTCTTGGGAGAACGTGGTCTTCAGCACGTCTCTCTCTCTCTCTCCCCCATTTTCCTGTGTCTATTCAGCATGTCCTTTTCTCTCTTGGGTCAGTTGACCCCCCCTTGACTAGGGTTCTTGCGATTCTCACAAAGGAGGGGGCCAAGGGCATAACAATATTCAGAACTGTTGAAATAGTACTGAAAATATCTTTCCAATAATTTTGCAAGCAAGGGCAAGACCAAAACATGTGGATCAATGAAGCAACTTCAGAATGACATCTGTCACAGGTTAGATTAACATAAGAATAAAATCAAGCAAGTTTATCCTTGGACATGTGAGCCCTATGTACAACCTTAAATTGTATTAAGGCATGTTTAGCAAAAATAGAAGAATTGACTAATTGTAAAATTTTCTCCCACTGCTCAGTGGGTATAAGACAATGAAGTTCTTTTTCCCATTCCTTCTTAATTTTTTCTGATACTTCTGGCTGTATTTTCATGATCATATTATAAATGATGGCTACTAAACCCTTCTGGCATGGATTCGGAGCTAAATTTTTTTCTGTAATGTCCATCGGACATAATTTCAGAAAAAACTGTAACATATTATTCAAAAAATTTCTAACTTGCAAGTATCTAAAAAAATGAGTTTTAGGCAAATTATATTTATTAGATAGCTGTTCAAAGGACATAAAACTTATCTAAAAATAGATCACGAAAACATGTTATACCTTTTGTTTTCCATAATACAAAGGCTTGATCCATAAAAGAGGGCCGAAAAAAAAGTTAGATATAATAGGGCTTGATAAGATAAACTTATTCAAGCCAAAGAATTTATGAAATTGAAACCATATTCGTAATATATGTTTAACTATAGGATTAGTTACTTGTTTATTCAATTTAGATAAAGCAAAAGGAAGCGAAGATCCTAAAATAGAAAACAATGAAAAGTCTTGTACAGATTTACATTCCAAATTTACCCATTGTGGGCAAGATGCTGTAATCGATTCTTGTGTCCAAAATATTAAGTATCGAATATTAACTGCCCAATAGTAAAATCTCAGGTTTGGCAAAGCCAAACCATCCTCCTTCTTAGGCTTCTGTAAATATTTTTTACTTAATCTAGGATTTTTATTCTGCCACACATATGAGGTTATTTTGGAGTCAATAATATCAAAAAAAGATTTAGGAATAAAAATTGGTAATGCTTGAAATAAATATAAAAATTTGGGTAATACTATCATCTTAATAGCATTAATTCGACCAACCAATGACAAAGATAATGGGGACCACCTGGTAACAAGTTGCTTGGTCAATTAAAGGTAAAAAATTAACTTTAAATAAATCCTTATGTTTCTTGGTAATTTTAATACCCAAATAAGTAAAATGATCTGTGACAACTTTAAATGGTAAATGTTTATAAATTGGAACTTGCATATTTAATGGAAATAATTCACTCTTATTAAAGTTCAGTTTGTAACCAGAAAAGCTACTAAACTGAGCAAGCAAGGACGAAATAGCAGGAATAGATCTCTCAGGGTCAGATATGTATAGTAACAAATAATCAGCATATAATGATAACTTATAAGTCCCTTCCCCACGGGTAATACCAAAAATATTAAGTGATTCACAAATGGCAATGGCTAAAGGTTCCAAAACAATGTCAAATAATAGAGGACTTAAAGGACAGCTTTGCCTCATACCACGGGATAACTGAAAAAAAGGAGATCTCTGATTATTGGTAAGAACCGAAGCCAAAGGTTTATAATATATTAATTTAATCCATGATATAAATTTCAGACTAAAATTAAAATTCTGCAACGTATTAAATAAATATGGCCATTCAACTCTATCGAACGCTTTTTCAGCATCTAAGGAAATGACACATTCTGGTATTTTAGATGAAGGAGTATAAATTATATTATTTAATTTTCTAATGTTAAAAGATGAATAATGATTTTTAATAAATCCGGTTTGGTCTTCAGAAATAATTTGAAGTAATATATTTTCTAATCTAGTAGCCAAAATTTTGGTAAAAATCTTAGAATCCGTATTCAGCAAGGATATAGGCTGATAGGATTACAGTTTTCTGACAATTCAGACAAATCAAAGGAACTATTGGTTTATTTTATTCTAAGAATTCCATCTACATACAAATAATTGAAATAAAAATAGGAAAGCATTTTATTTAGTGTGTTCCATCATTCTATGAAATAATGACTTATCCCTGTCCTAACTTTGTATGCCCTCCTTTCCCAATGTTCTTCAATGTCTTCAGGAAATAAAAATCTATCAACAACTGACAAAATTAACAACTGACACAGCATCAGTGGTAAGTAGCAGGGGAGATAATCAAAAGACTACCACACTTCTAAGTGTATCCTAACTTTACTTCTGAACAACTGGCTTTAATTCTTAGACCATGACAACCCACAAGTTCTAATATTTGAAAATATCTCTTAACCCTTTAAACTTCAAGCAATCCAAATCTGGTTTTTTGTAATCTGAGGAGTAAATGAAATCATGCAGCATCTCAATCTAGAGTGTCCAAATTTTAACATTACCTACCGGTACTTAAAAGTAAATGTTCACTATGAGCATTGGAACTAATTTGGAAAATTTAGCCCGCCATTTTCCAGTTCTCATGTTTAATTCAGGAACAAAACAATTGTCATTTTAAATTCATGCCAGTTTTTCAAAACAGTATTCTATTTTTGTAGTAAGTACCACTGCGATAATTTCTATTGTTCTCTGTCATAAAGTGTTACCAAAACTACCCTACCTAAAGTGAAGAATGAACTTCAGAAACTGTCGCTAAGTTGGGACAAGGCAAAAAAAAAAATTGGAAAAGAAAAGCAATTCTGTTAAATTCAATAACTTGCAAAGTTACCATTTATATTAATTTCTAGCAGAGGACACAGCTTAAAATACGTACCGGGTAATTACTTTCTATAACATTTAAACCATGCTGTGAAATCATACATGTGAAATAGTGTAACCACTATTTTTTCTAGTACAAATCTTTTGGTGCCCTTCAGTTCATTATCAGTTGGTTTGTGGCATCTGCTGCAGAAGCAGATGGCTTTGGGGTTTGGGAATGGGAAGGCCATCAGTAAACCTCAACAGCACTGAGAGGGAGATCCTGAAAGCAGCTCGAAGTAGAATGGGTAGGAATGCTTGAAATGGCCCAGTAGAGCCCTGGCGTAAGAATCTATAATTTCCCAGAATCAAAATTTAAGTAAGGGCTAACCAAGCACATGCAAAAAACAGCAGAAATATAAACTTATTTGCTGATAACTGGCCATAAGTGCATCATACAATCAGACTGCTAATGCATGCATAAAAGAATGACAATGAAACATTAAGATACAAAGAAATTCGAGAGCGTCAGAAGCAGAAGTGAGTGTAGTTGTTATTTCTAAGGAGAAGGTGCTTGGGAAGATAGATAAGAAACCTGGACCAGATGGACTATACCCGAGGGTTCTGAAAGACGTAGCTGAAGAGATTGTGGAGGCATTAGTAATGATCTTTCAAGAATCATATATTTTGGAATGGTTCCAGAGGACTGGAAAATTGCAAATGTCCCTCTACTGGAGTGGAGAGAGTGAGCAGTTTCAAGTTCCTAGGTGTCAAGATCTCTGAGGACCTAACCCAGTCCCGACAAGTCAATGCAATTATAAAGATGGCTAGACAGCGACTACATCTTCATTAGGAGTTTGAAGAGATTTGGCATGTCAGCAAATACACTCAAAAACTTCTATTGATGTACTGTGGAGAGCATTCTGACTGGTAAGGAGGGGCTACTGCACAGGAGCAGAAGAAGCTGCAGAAGGTTGTAAATTTAGTTGGCTCCATCTTGGGTACTAGCCTACAAAGTACCCAGGACATCTTCAAGGAGTGGTGTCTTAGAAAGGCAATGTCCATTATTAAGGACATCCAGCACCCAGGGCATGCCCTTTTCTCACTGTTACCATCAGGTAGGAGGTACAGAAGCCTGAAGGCACACACTCAGTCAGGAACAGCTTCTTCCCCTCTGCCATCCAATTCCTAAATGGACATTGAACCCTTGAACACTACCCCACTTTTTAAATATATATTATTTGTTTGTTTGTTTTTTTAAAAAAAAATTTATTAGTTTTTCCAAAACATTTTACAAAATTAAAAACCCCAAATCCCAATGAGGAGCATTAATACAGAGCAAGGTTAAGCATACAATAACAATATGCTACAGAGGAAGAGAATTTAACAAAAAAGCACCTAAATTAAAGACAAGTGAGCTTAGTGTCCTCCCCAAACCCCACAACACAAGAAAAAAAAAACAACAATTCCAGACCAACCACCACACAATATAGAGAGTATAAGTCCGGACAGTCAAACTCCCAGACTGTGAATACGCTTAGCAACAGAGGATAATAATGCCTACTACCAGAAAAGAAAGGGAGCTGAAAGCAAGGGACCGAAAAGAAAAAAAAAGCCCTAGTCAAGAGGAAGGTTATGAAAGTACTCGATAAAAGGCCCCCAGATCTTATGGAACTTTAAATCCGAATTGAGAACTGAATAATGAACGAGTATGAGTTTCTTGGAGGAAAGCAATGTCAGCTTTGAGTTGTTTAATATGTGAGAATACCTTCCTCCTTTTAACAGGGTGGTTCAGTCCCTTTACATTCCAGCTCACAAATTTAAGTGCACTTGCCATTATCAATTACTAATGCATAAAAGGCAGCAGGCATATAAAAAATCAAGCGGTACAATAGCAGTCTGGGAGCAGAGATGTAAACATAGATTCGTAAGGTCAAAATATAAACATGTCCTAACCAATAAAGAAATGTTGGAACTGGAAAACCCACCCCATCCACACAACCCAAAACTAGACGGCTACCAAAACAAGTAGCTAGCTCTACCAAAGAAATTAACCCAAATACAACTTCTAGATCTGTGTCATTGACAGCAGTTCCGTATAAATGCTATAACAAACAGTAACTAGTTTATGCACTAGGAAACATAACTACAGATTAGAACACCTTCTGCTGAGATATACAACTTAATACAGAGAAAATCGGAAAAAAACCAAAACTAATCTACCCGCGAAATATTATAGAAGGATAAAGTAAGAGAAAGGGGAAAAAAAAGGTAAGAAGGAAAAAGAAAAAAAAGAGGAAGGGAAAATTGTAAATTCAAGACGAGTATTTATCAACCGTTTACTGAGAAGGGAGAAAGAAACATTCAGAGAATGGAAAAAAAAGGGGGTGAAGAAGAGAAAAAGATAAAATAAATAAGTATTTAAAACAGAGGAAAAATAAATCAGCAGTTGAACTGTGAACCGACAAACAGGGAGGCCTTCACTAAAGACTTCAAACCTCCAAAACAAGTTAGATTTAGTTGTAGAACTCTGTAGGTAAAGTTATACAGAGGTGAAAATAGATTACACACACACCAAATCCCGGGAGAGATTGTCAACAGCCTTTAGAGTTTCAGTGAATAATGTCTGAGTGATTCAAGTGAATTCCGAGTCCAGAGAAAGTAATTTTACTATGAGGAGTACTTATCCACCATTTTAGGAAGTCCGATCAGATTCCGAAGATGACTGGATAGCCGGAAGACTTGCCACAAACGCTTCGGCTTCCCTCGCTGATTTGAACCACTTGAATTCCCCGGTATTAAACTTGATTCTTAGGTCAGCAAGATTACGAAAGGAAGGTTTGAAACCACGATCAAAAAGCACTTTCATTATGCCTTTATACTCAGCGCGCATCTTTAAAGTCTGGGGTGCAAAATCTTCCACAAAGCGAATGGTTGTATCCTGGAAAGAAAAAGAGCCTCTGCGACGTGCCTCCACAATCAGACTGTGTTTTACCTGGTATTGATGGAAACACAAGATTACTGGTCACGGACGAGTGCCCAGAATTCCGGGGGGTACATTAACTCTGTGTGCCCGTTTGAGCTCGGGCGGGTTTGGAAGCAGATCCTTCCCGAATATCTCACAGAGAAACTCGGCGAAAAACTTCACGGTTCACCCCTTCTCAGTTGCCTCTGGTAATCCCAGAATTCTGATGTTGCAGCGTCTGCTACGATTTTCGAGATCCACCATTTTGGAAAGAAGTTTATTAGATTTTTCCTCTAAGCTGGAACAGAGAGTCTCCAAGTATCGAACCCGACTTTCTAAAGCTTCAGAAGTCGAATCGATGCGAGATAAGTGTACAGCATGTTTGTCCACTTTATCGTTGATCCGATCCAGTTTGTCTTCTAACTGTTTGAAAGCGGTTTTAATTTCCTTTAAGATTTCGTCTCGGAGATTTGCAAGCGCCTCCATCGTCACGCCCGACGAAGTCGTAGTTTCTTTTCTCCCGGATTTACAGCTCTTGCTAAACATTGTAGGTTAGATATATTCACAGGCAAGTAAGAGATACCGAAATAATTCCTATCTAAGCTTTATAAAATAGAGACATTTAGTGCAAAGGTAGCGACAGTAACGGAACAAAAGTTCGGAGCAGCTAAGCGAGCGCCATCTTACCGGAAGTCACCTTATTTCTGTTTTTTGCATATTTAATCTAGTCAATATACATATACTGTAATCGATTTATTTATTTTTTCCTTAATATTTTTTGCAATATTATGTATTGCACTTAACTGCTGCTGCTAATTTAACAAATTCACAACACGTGCCAGTGATAATAAACATGATTCTGATTCCACTCTTTAAGAAGGGAGGGAGGCAGAAGAAAGGAAATTATAGGCCAGTTAAACTGGCTTCAGTGAGTGGGAAGGTTTTGGAATCCACTATTAAGGATGAGGTTTTGGGGTACTAAGAGGCACATGACAAAATAGGCCAAGGTCAGCAGGGTTTTCT
The DNA here is from genome assembly GCF_048418815.1 of Hemitrygon akajei. Taxonomy (NCBI): domain Eukaryota; kingdom Metazoa; phylum Chordata; class Chondrichthyes; order Myliobatiformes; family Dasyatidae; genus Hemitrygon; species Hemitrygon akajei. The sequence continues at coordinate 18,985,667 of NC_133145.1, read as the reverse complement.
GAAGGGGAACTCTTGCCTGAATCTATTGGAATTACAGGCAGGATAGTCAAAGGAGAGTCAGGGAACGTTGTTTGCATGGATTTTCAGAAAGCCGTTGAAAAGATGCCATACATGAGACTATTTAACAAGAGCCCATTGTATTACAGGAAAGATACTAGCATGGACCGAAGAGTGGTTGACTGGCAGAAGACTAGGAGTGCGAATAAAGGAGGCCTTTTCTGGTTGGCCTCCAGTGTCAAGCTGTATTCCACAGGGGTAGGTGACGGGAATGCTCCTTTTTCTGTTACATGTCAATGACCTGGATGACGGAATTTGTGGCCAGGTTTGCAGACAATATGAAGATATGTGGAAGGTACGTGTTAAAGAAGTAGAGAGTCTGCAGAAAGACTTAGATAGATTGTGAAGATGGGCAAATAAGTAGCAGATGCAAGATAGCATAGGGAAGCCAATGGTCATGCACTTTTGTAGAGGAAATAGAGACAGACTATTTTCTACACGGGGAGAAGTGCAATGGAACTTAAGAGACCTTGTGCAGGAATCCCGAAAGGTTAACTTGCAGGTTGAGTCAGTGGTAAGGAAGGCAAATACAATGTTAGCATTCATTTCAAAAGGACTAGAATATAAGAGCAAGGATGTTTAGGTTTTATAAGGCATTGGTCAGACTGCACTTGGAGTACTATGAGCAGTTTTGGGCCCGTTATCTAAGAAAAGATGTGCTGCATTGTAGAGGAGGTTCATGAGAATAACTCCAGGAATGAAAGAGTTAATGTATCAGGAGCATTTGATGACTCTGAGCCTGTACTCATGGATTTTAGAAGAATGGGTTGGGGGGAAATCTCATTGAAACCTAATGAATATTAAAAGGCGTAGATAAAGTGGATATGGAGAGGATGTTTCCTATAGTGGGTGTGTCAAGGACCAGAGGGCACAGGATAGAGGGATGCCCATTTAGAATAGAAATAAGAAGAAATTTCTTCAGCCAGAGGGTAGTGAATCTGTGGAATTCCATGCCACAGATGGTTGTGGAGGCCAAGTCAGTGAGTATAATTCAAACAGAGCTTAACAGGTTCTTGATTAGTCAGGACGTCAAAGGTTATGGGGAGAAGGCAAGAGAATGGCATGAGGGATAATTAATAAGACATAATAGAATGGAGGAGTAGATTTGATGGGCCAAATGACCTGATTTTGCTCCTATGTCTTCTGGTCTTATGACTACAGCTCAGGAGGCCGCAAACCTAGCCTGCTGTGTCAACACCTTATACTTGCAAAGAAGTCTATTACCAGTTCTCTGTTCTTCTTCGCTGGACATGGAAATGAGTTTTCCTCAAGTGAAAATCTAATTACACTGACTCTGTTTCCACTGCTCTTGCAGGCAGTAATTTTCAGATTATAACCACTCAAATCCACACCACCTTTTGCTCCCCACTTTGACTTCCCGCCACCCCAGTTGAGTCCCTTGAACATCTCTATCAGAACTCCATCCAAACTTCTTTGCTCCAAGGACAACATTCCCAGTTTCTCCAATCTTTCTTCACAGCTGAAATCCCTCATCCCTAGGCCATTCTAGTGGATCTATTCTGTAATCTCTCCAAGACCTTCAGATTCCTCTTTAAAAGAGACCAGAATGTTTGGCCAATTTTTACATCATAAACTTCCTGCTTTTTCTGTCTCCCCCACCCCTAGTTTATGAAAACCAGGATTCCATATGCCACACTAACCACTCTCATAACTTGTCTGTCACTTTCAAAATTGTATCTTTATGTCTTCTACTCCTGCACACCCTTTAGAAGAATGTTCCTTAGTCTACATCATGCCTCTTTGATTTTTCTGCCACTATGTTGTCACTTCAGAGATCTCAATATTAGGCTTAACTTGTCACTTGAACATCCATCTGTTAATCTGCCCATATCTTCTTGTAGTCTATTTCTACTCTCATAGAATCATAGAAATTTACATCACAGAAACAGGCCCTTACCGTCCAATTCTCTGTACCAACTGTGATCTCTGTCTACATTAATCTCATTTATCTGCATTAGCCCCATGTCCCTCTACACTTTTCTTATGTAATTATATGTCCAAGTGCCTTTTAAATGTGTAATTTTATCTTGCTTCTGCCATTTCACTGGCAGCACATTCCACTGCCCTCTGTGTGAAAAATTTATGCCCAGATCTTTAAATGTTACCCCTATCACCTGAAACCAGTGACTGCCCTGGAATAAAGACTCTATCTACACTGCTCATGATTTTATAAACTTTTATAGTGTCTTCTCTTAGACTTCTCCATTCCAGGCAATATCCTGGTAAATCTCTTCTGCACTCTCTATTGTACCACATCCTTCCTTTATTCCCTATATACCCATGACTGTGTCGCCACCCATAGCTCTAGTCTACTAATTAAATTTGCCAACGACACTACATTGATTGGCCTTATCTCAAACAATAACGTGGTGGCCTACAGGGAAGAAGTCATCACTCTGACACAGTGAAGTCAAGAAAACAACCTCTCCTTGAATGTTGCAAAAACAAAGGAGCTGGTTGTGGATTACAGGAAGAATGGAGACTGGCTAACCCCTATTAATATCAATGGATCTGGGGTTGAAAAGGTAAACAGCTTTAAGTTCCTCGACATCTACATCATCAAGGACCTCACGTGGTCTGTACATATGAGCTGTGTAGTGAAAAAGGCACAACAGTGCCTCTTTCACCTCAGACAATTGAGGAAGTTGGTATGGGTCTCCAGATCCTAAAATCTTTCTACAAGGGCACAATTGAGAGCATCCTGACTGGCTGCATCAGGATCATTGGGGACCTGAGTCACCCCTATTCCAGCTGCTACCATCTGGGAAACGATACCACGGCATAAAAGGCAGGACTAACAGGCTTCGTGACAGCTTCTTCCACCAGGCCATCAGACTAATGAACTCACGCTGATTTGAGTGAATTCTATGATACATTGACTGTTCTATTTACTATACATTATTATAAATTACTATGATTGCACATTGGGCTATGAAGGCAAGCATAACAAAGTCCTTCTCCTTAATCCTTTATAAGTTTTAAAATTTTAAATTCTTTAAAATTTATATATTTTTCTAAATTTGATGCTATTTGCAACTGGTGAAATTTTAATATACACATCCATATACAAATCATTAATATACATCATAAAAGTAGTTGTCTTAGCCAACTTCCAAAGAACTATCCTCCTGGCAGAAAAACAAACATTTACCATGCTGTTTTTCTTGTTCAAATTCTGTAACAATGCTAACAATTAAATGTTTATTCCATGGAGATCAATTTTTGTTTTATTTTCTATGGGAGTTAGCCAACTGCTGCACGGTAGCGCAGTGGTTAGCACAACACTTTACAGTACCAGCGACCCAGATTCAATTTCCACCGCTGTCTGTAAGGAGTTTGCACGTTCCCTCCGTAACCATGTGGGACTCCTCCAGTTGCTTTGGTTTCCTCCCATGGTTCAAAGACCGATCAGTTGGTTGGTTAATTGGTCATTATAAATTGTCCTGTGATTATGTTAAGATTTTACTGGATGGCACGGCTCAAAGGGCCAGAAAGACATATTCCACGCTACATCTCAATAAATAAAAATAAATTAAAATCCACAATTGTTCCCTCAACTTTTTCTATTCACTCAAAGATTCAATCAGGTTAGTCAAGCACAATTTGTCTTCAATTTATTAAATTCATGTTAGCTCTCTTTTTAACTCAAACTTTTCTAAATGCCTATCAATTTTCCCTCTTACTATTGTTCCTAAAAGCTTCACTGCCAAGGTTAAACTGATAGGCTCTGAGTTGTATGGCATGTTTTTCCATCTCTTTTTTCACAAGGGTATCATGTATGCCATGCCATCTGATTCATTGTTCTTAAATGGATCACTGCCAACTATCACTATAATTTAAAGACCTGATTGTGGAGCTGGGATGAGTGACATTAAAACAGCTTCTCCAAACACCCACCCCCTATATCTGAACTATTAAAATATTGTTCTATATCTGAACTATTTGGGAGTGATTTGTGGATCACATTATTGTGAATATCTGTTACCCAAACTGCATAACGCAGCGGTGCACCCCTATTTCTTCTGCAAGAACCGCTGATTGAGAGAGATTCCTCAGGTCCAATGTGGGTAGATCAGATTAATGTAGATCAGTGAATCCCACACTTTTTTGGGTTACCACCCCCTTGGCTCCCAGACCACATTCGCAACACACATCTCCCTTTCCCACCATTACATAAAACTATAAAGAATTTTGATTTACGATGCACAGTGAAAGTAAGCAGGAACTGCAAATTCAAAGGAGTGATAGATAATTGCGAAAATTATCAAATCTGTTTCAATTCAATTCAGTTCAAGTTTGTCATTTAACCATTCGTGAATACTCATGAATACAGCCAAAGGAAACAGCGCTACTGTGGAGTCGAGGTGCAAAGACACATTACCAGCTGTCACACACAAGATTACAATCACATAATAAGAGTTCCAATGCCCTTCACCAAACCCCATCCTGCGATGATGTGGCTTGATGCCCAGACCTCCCACATACAGGTCAACAAACCTATATAGAATATATGGCTATGGGTATAAAATTATTTCTTAAATTACAATAAAACAATTTTCATCAACAATTTTAGAGCATAAATTAGCAGTCCAACTATTCATTACTTTATTGCTTTTTCACCTTTCAATGAGATGGATGGGCTTGGTGCAGAGATATCAGCTTCTAAAATTCAGGCTGAATGTCACTCAAAAGGAGTCTCAGATCGCCATGCACTTTTTTGCTGCTTTGAAAGAAGTTGGGTGACTGCACTGAAACCACACTCCACTGAATATGATATTGGAAAGGCAATAAAGAACTTCTTGACCTTTTTCCAGTGTTCAGGATAGTTCAGAGATTTCCTTCTGTAACCAAAACTGATTTTTTAAACCTCAGCTGCAGCTCAAAGTCATTTTGCAGTGAGATCAGTTCTTCCTCCACGTTTCCTATTGATTCCTCATTATGAGTGCTCAGGAATGGATTTATTACCCAAACTGGAATTTAGATTGAGAAAAGATCCTGAAATTGTCTGACTTGTCTTTATGCATCTCACCCAGGTGTGCACAATATATTGGAAGACCATCATCCAGTATTCTTTCTTTCTCTTCCAACTCAGAGTGGTTTGGAAATTGAAAGAGGTTGTAACGGCCAGTGTTGCACTTAAATAGCTTAACTTAGACAAAAGGGTGGAAACAACGGATTTGACTTTACATCACTTCCTTGCAATTGAAGACTAAATTCATTAAACTTTGCAAATAATTCTGACAAATAAGCAATGGCATGCCTATATATACACATGATTATGTGGCTAGGCATAGGTCAAATACCATCCATAAATTTGCTGATGATACAACCATTGTTGATAGAATCTCAGTTGGTAATGAGAGGGCGTACAGGAGTGAGATATGCCAACTAGTGGAGTGGTGACGTAGCAACAACCTGGCACTCAACGTCAGTAAGATGAAAGAGCTAATTGTGTACTTCAGGAAGGGTAAGACGAAGGAACACATACTAATCCTCATAGAGGGATCAGAAGTGGAGAAAGTGAGCAGCTTCAAGTTCCTGGGTATCAAGACCTCTGAGGATCTGACCTGGTCCCATCGATGTAGTTATAAAGAAGGCAAGACAGCAGCTATACTTAATTAGGAGTTTGAAGAGATTTGGCATGTCAACAAATACACTCAAAAACTTCTATAGTTATTCCATAGAGAGCATTCTGACAGGCTGCATCACTGTCCAGTATGGAGGGGCTACTGCACAGGACCAAAAGAAGCTGCGGAAGGTTGTAAATCCAGTCAGCTCCATCTTGGGCACTGGCCTACAAAATACCCAGGACATCTTTAGAGAGCAGTGTCTCAGAAAGGCAGCGTCCATTATTAAGGACCTCCAGCACCCAGGGCATGCCCTTTTCTCATTGTTACCATCAAGTAAGAGGTACAGAATCCTGAAGGCACACACTCAGTGATTCAGGAACAGCTTCTTCCCCTCTGCCATCCGATTCCTAAATAGACATTGAAGCTTTGGACACTACCTCACTCTTTTTTAAAAATATACAGTATTTCTGTTTTTGCACTTTTTAAAAATCGATTCAATATATATAATTGATTTACTTGTTTATCTGTTATCATTATGTTTTATTTTATTTATTATCTTTTTCTCTCTACTACATTATGTATTGCATTGAACTGCTGGTGTTTAAGTTAACAAATTTCACATCACACGTCAGTAATAATAAACCCGATTCTGATTCTGAATATACTTGAATTGATGACTGAATGAAGCATTCAACCGTTCTCAGAATTTTATCACGGTTACAAAAAGCATGCAAAAGCATCTCAGGCTGTTTCCTTTTGAGAGCCACCTGACTTCTGTGTGCAACAGCAAGCATTTAAACTGTTCAGCATTTTCAATAAAAAGTTCTCGAAATAGTTGAGAATTGAGACTGTGGGACTTGATTTTATTTACCACCGTGATAACAGTATTTAATGATATATGCACTGATCACTTGTTTTTTGCTACAAGAAGTATGTTAATTATGCCGTGAATGGTAAATACGTTAGTTATAGCTTTTTTGCAAGAAAGTAATAACCCCACAGTGGCATTCTGTCACTAATGGTGCAACATCTGTTGCAGATGCAAGCATATTGATGAGTGGAATGTCCTTCTCTTTGAAAACTTGGACAACGACCTGAAATATTGACCCCTCCCCCTTATCTGTTTCTAGTCCCCTTGCAAATAAGAACTCTTGAACCACGCTTTCATCTCTTAGAAAGCAAACATAACCAAGAAGCAAAGATTTGTTGCCTGGCTTCGACAAAGTCTAAGAGAATGGTGGGTCAGCAAGAGATGAAGCGATTACGTGGTCATCATAATTAATTATGAGGCACTGAGCATCAAATGTTTATAATAAGTAATTCATTTCTTTAATTAAGCCAGGAATCCCTCAGCTGCACCCCTTGCTACTGAGCACTCTTCCCCTCCCCCCACCATCCCCTTTATCTTTATTGCTCCCTTAGAAACTCCCACCACCCCGGACGGAGTCAATATTGCTCACTTTGGGAATCACTAGAGCATATGGGCAAAATGTTTGGTACGGACATGTTCAGTCAAATTTCTGTGCTGTATAACTTTTGTGAATTTGTGACCTGAAGTCTGTACATCTGACTTCTTGCCAAATTCTTGAACTTAATATGATCTCTCGAAATGTCTCATATTAGTACACTCAAAGTTTGTTCAGGATAGTTTGTAGCTGGCTTGACTGCATCTTGAAACTTGGACCTCAAGGCACTTCATGCAGCTAAGTGAGCATTCATGAGAAGTGCATTGATTAGGTCTGAGGCATACACTACAAAAAATGATCATAAGTGAGGCTTCTCGCCTATCAGGAAACTAGAGCACGCACAACTGTTTCTCTTTACTATATGTAAGTTAAGTATCTTATAGTCATAACCATAACCATAAGTTTGTGGACAATATGAGAGACCAACAGAGGGGCAGCTAGTTTTGAGGAAGTAGAGAGGGTACAGAAGGACTGAGACAGATTAGGATAATAGGCAAAGAAGTAGAAGATGGAATACAATGTCGGGAATTGTATGGACAAGTACTGTGGTAGAAGAAATAAAAGGGTAGATTACTTTCGAAACAGAGAGATAATTCAAAAATCTGAGGTGCAAAGGAACTTGGGAGTCCTCGTGCAGGATTCCCTAAAGGTTAATTTGTAGGTTGCATCAGTGGTGAAGAAGGCAAATGTTAGCATTCATTTCAAGAGGACTAGAATATGAAAGCAAGGATGTAATGTTGAGGCTTTATAAAACATTGGAGAGGCCTCATTTGGAGTATCATGAGCAGTTTTGTGCTCCATATTTAAGAAAGGATGTGTAGATATTGGAGAGGGTTCAAAGAAGATTTCCAGAAATGATTGCGGGATTGAAAGGCTTATCATATGAAGAATGTTTGATGGCTCTGGGCCTATATCCACTGGAATTCAGAAGAATGAGGGATGACTTGATTGAAACCTATTGAATGTTGAAAGGCATCGATAGAGATGATGTTTTCTATGGAGGTGGAGTCTACCAAAGGACACAGCCTCATAATAGAGGGGTGTCCTTTTAGAACAGAGATGAGGAGGAATTTCTTTAGCCAGAGAGTGATGAATCTCTGGAATTCATTGCAACAGGTGGCTGTGGAGGCCAAGTCACTGGGTATACTTAAAGCAGAGGTTGATAGATTCTTGACTGGTCTGAGCATGAAGGGATATGAGGAAAAGGCAGAAGATGGGGCTGAGTGAAATGGTGGAGCAGACTTGATGGGCCAAATAGTGTAATATCTTATGGTCTTATAATTTTAACTGTCAAATAATGCCTACATAACCCACTTTATGAACTGAGATTACTTGTACTAGTCTGGCTGAATTCTTAAATCTCAGAATTTTGTGAAAATCTCATCTTGGGCAATAAGTAGAGCCAGAGACAAACTATTAATTAAATACTGCCTATCTGCAAACAGATCAGTGCAAATCATTAATACTATTCTTGTCACTGTTATCATGAAAGAAACAAGCAGAATTTGCTGCATTTTGTACTTCTACTACTGACCTTATTACATCTACTGAGATCAACAATCCCACACAACTTGTTATGAGATGCAAACAGCTCCTCAAGACAGGGCAACGCATTCACAGCCTAAATGAAGAGAAAATGCAGTTAGGACTTGTTACTGAAAATTCATTCGTACAGAATGGTAGGTTATGCAAAAAAGGTCACAGACTAACTTGCATTCCCACACTGACTAATCCAATAAATCCTGGAAATGTCATTTCCAAAAATCCAATAAATGCATATCATTTTCAACTGCAACTTGTTACATGCAGAGGAAATTATGTCAGTAGGATAATTCAGTCTGCAGGAAAAGAGGAAATACAGATGGAAAAGTAATGCAAGTAAGATGTAGGGAGTTTCAGTTAATAGGCTATTACAATCTTGTTAAGAGCATGCAAGAATTAACAGGGTAGATACAGGTTGGAAGGAAGCTATACAGCCTATCAAATCCATACAACCTCAACATAAGAAGAATGCACATAGTCCCATTCCCTTAGCCTCTCCCTGCAAATTTATTCATTCATCCTCTAACGAAAGAGCCTGAGCCCCAGATTTAATATTTATCTTTTCTTTTCCCATGTGGAGTTTGCAAGTTCTCTCTGTAACATGTGTGTTTCCTGTGGGCGCTCGGGTTTCCTTCTACAGCTCAAACATCTGGAGGATGGTGGCCTTACTGGCCACTGCAAATTGCCATCAGTATGCAGTATGCACGCCAGTGGTGAACATGAGCTGGGAATGTGGGGAGAATAAGTTGTAGGGAAAATTAGTAGAAGAAAGGGATGGTTCTAAATAGATTCCATCCATACTATAAGGAAATATGAAAGCTTCCCCTACTAGTATGCTTGGCATTGCTTCCAAGACTATAGCCATTTACTATGTGAATACTTTTCCTCATGTTCCCTTTGGTTTATTTGCTAACACCTTTATTCTACTTTTAGCTCTTGAGCTTTTTATCAAGGAAATAATTTTAAAGTTCAAAGTAAGTTTGTGACAGAGAGCACTCAGTAAGCACACTCCTTTTGCACACACAAACATTGTGTTCTCATTCTACTGTCATTGCACAGAGTGTACACACTTCAATTTCTTCCTCAGTGTATTCTGATTATGGGTCCTAAACCAAGCTGACTGGCTTTATGGTGCCTTTCACGCCATACTCTGTGGAATATTTCACTTCTTTAATATTGGGGACATGTAAATGTGTATATGTTGTTTGTATACTGTATTTGTTTATTTTGTAATATGATTATAACTACATTAAGGAGTGTATCATATTCTAATCCATGTGTGGTCTTAAGTTAACTTTGTAGGTTATTGATGGCATGTGCTGGTGCCTAATAAAATGGGGCTCTTCATCCTCAGTAGGAGAGAAAGATCAGGGCTGCCACGAGTTCGCACTGGAAGAATAAGTATGCAGCTGTTATTGTGTTTTCTGGTATATATCTTTTTGTAAATATTGCCAGTTTTCTTTTTGACTATTTTCACTAATTTTTGAAGTGCCTGATAAACAGCATTGCACTAAAGTGCTAAGTGACTCCAGCTATTTTTTAAAATTTGGTCATAACCCACATATTTAACTACATTTATTATCAAAGTACACATATGTCCCCACATAAAACCCTGAGATTTGTTTTCTTGTGGGCATACTCAGTAAATCCAAGAACCTTAATAGAATTAATGAAAGACTGAACTAACTTGGGTGTTCAACCAATGTGCAAAAAAATTGTGCAAATAAAAAAGAAAAAGAAATAATAACAATAAATAAATAAGCAATAAATATCAAGAACTTGAGATGAAGAGTCTTTGAAAGTGAGCTCATAGGTTGTGGAAACAGTTCAGTGATGAGGCAAGTGAGGTTATCCCCACTGGTTCAAGAGCCTGAATCTGGTGGTATGAGTCCTAAGGCTCCTGTAGCTTTCTTCCTGAGGGCAACAGTGAGAAGACAGCATGTCCTGGATCTTAGGGGTCTCTGATGATGGATACTGCTTTCCTGCAATAATGCTCCATGTAGATGTGTAGATGTGCTCAATGGAGGGCTTTGCCTGTGATGGACTGGACCATATTCACTACTTCTTGTAGGATTTTCTGATCTAGGGCATCGGTGTTTCCATTCCAGGAAGAACCCGTAAATTCTGCAGAAAGAGCCCTGGAGCTCTATAAAAGTCTTCTTTAAACTCCTAATTTCCATATTCTCGAACTATACAGCTACCAGATCTCCTCTTACCTTCCTCTGCTCCAATGAGAACAAGCTTAACTTCTGAACTGGAGTCATTTTGGTAGATATCTTTTGTATGCTCTTTAAAGCTTTCACAACTTTCCTGAAGTGTGGTACTCAGAACTGGGCACAATATTCCAGTCATGGATGAGTCATTTTTATTTCAATAAAGATTCATTGTAAATTCCTTGCCTTTGTACTCTAGGTCTCTATTTATAAAGTCCAGCATAAAGTATGCTTTTTAAGCTCTTTCTCTCATGTTCTTACCTGTTCTTTCACATTTGCAATCCCACGATTTCTCTGCTCCTATATTCCTTTCTGAATTGTGTCTTATATTTTATACTTCATTTTATCATCCCTCCTACCAACACATAATACACTCATTCCTCATAATTACATTTCATCTGTCAGATCTCCACCTATTTCTCGAGCTTGTCCATATCTCCTTGGATATTCTTCACAGTTCACTAGGCTACCAAGTTTTGTGCCAGTTTCAGATTTGGGGATGTGTGTACTAAGTGATACTAAGCTTGATATAGAGTTTCAGTTGCATTCTTGCATGTCAACGATGAATAAAATATTAGCCAATGTTGTCACATGGGCATTTATGAAGGACCCAAATAAGTGCAGATGAGGAAGCTATCTTCATTATGCATCTAATTTTTACTTTCTCCCTTTCTATTTGAGGTGCATTTTTGTTCACATTCCACTTCTTTACAGTACTAATGCTCTCCTTTTCCCTGTACTTTTAAAGAGCTCCAAGGCACTTTCTGCAGAATTTGCATGTTCTTCCTGAAATCATTTGGGTTTCCTCAGAATGCTCCAATTTCCTCCCAATTACCAAAGACATGCAGATTGGTAGATTAACTTACTATTGATTGCCCTTAATTTAAGTAGGATGGAAATGTGTGGAGAACAGATCACGTGAAAACTAGAAAGGGAATGGAACTGTTCTGACAGCCGATGTAGATAGGATGGGCCAAATGGCTTCCAACTATGTTGTAAGGAAACACAAAAATGAAAGAGTGAGTTGGTGTAAGAAACATGCAGTGAGCTATTGGATGGAGTCAGTATTTTTAAAACATTAAAAGTAAGTTTCTTAAATTCCAAGTGTTTATTTAAAATGTTCTTGAAAAAGATTAGTGAACTTAAAAAAAAGTTACTGAATTTCCTTTACACCAAAAAAAGCAGTAAATATACATATCTTAAAGAAAAATCACAGCAGGGGAATAATTGACTAAACCAATTTCCCAAAGCCCTATAATTGTTTCAGTCATCCTTACAGTGATGTCGGTAAGCTGGTTGTGGCTGATATCCAGAGAGGTCAGTTGACTTAGTCCTGCAAACTCCCGTGATTCCACACATATCAGCTGGTTACTATCCAGTCGCAATGTCTGCAGTTTCCGGAGTTTGAGCAAACCTTTTCCTAGACAGAGAGAGGAAGATGAACAAGTGACATTTTATATTTGACATATGTTACAATAAGGCATGAATTTAAATGTATTCAGTATTCTTCCATAAATAAAAGTGTTCATTAAGGTTCTCTCAAGAGCTTAACAATGAAGTACAATCAATAAAATAGTTTTGAAGAAATATCATTACTGAACGAAATGCATTAGTGCAGAAAATGTCCCCTCCCCCCAAAAAATTATGAAGTCAAACATCAGTATTAATTAGGGGATAAATATTGGCCAGGACACTGCTGTGACCTTGCTTGTGCTTCATCCCACTTCATCTGTACTGCTCATGGTCCTATCCATCCCCAGAGAAAGCAGAGAGAGCTTAACTTAATACATCTTCAAAGAAAATCCCTTAAGTATTAGACTGCAATATAAGCTCAAACTTGAACCCTCAACCTTCTAACATAAGGCAAGAATGCTAATTCTATTGATTTAATGGACAAGACTATTGGGTCCAAATATCAGAGCCATGAAAAGACATATAACAAAGATTCTATATGGTTTTCCATGCTTTCCAATGTTCACAGTAAGTGTGGCTTGATCTGAGCTGGCTTCAGTTCACTGGAATTTGTATTTTGGGCTTATGGACCATAGTTATTTCTGGAGATATCTCATTCTCCATAAACTATATTCATGCTTAATATATCATTTCCAGAGGTGAAGAGAAGAAAACAAAGTTCAAAGTAAATTTTTTATCAAAGTGAATATGTATGTGTGTGTGTATATATATATATCACCATATACAAACTCGAGAATCAGTTTCTTGCAGGCATGCTCAATAAATCTAATAACCACAATAGGATCAATGAAAGACTGCACCAATGGGGTGGACAACCAGTTTTGTACTTTAAACTGCACAAATACAAAAAGAAAGGAAAACAATTAATTAATTAATTTATAGATAAATATATATCAAGAACATGACATGAAGCATCCTTGAAAGTGAGTCCATATGTCGTGGGAACATTTCAGTGATGGAGCAAGTGAAATTGAGTGAGTTTATCCCCTCTGGCTCAAGAGTCTGGTGGTTTTTGAGGGATGATAACTGTTCCTGAACCTAGTGGTCTGAGTCCTGAGGCTCCTATTCCTTCTTTCCAATGGCAACAGTGAGAAGAAAGCATGTCCTGAGTGGTAGGTGTCCCTGACGATAGACTACTTTCCTGTGACAATGTTTCACATCGATGTGCTCAACGGTGGGGAAGGCTCTACCTGTGATGGACTGAGCCATATCCACTACTTTTTATAGGGTTATGAAACCACAAGCATCTGCAATCAACAATGGTTTTCATTCTAAATGTTCCTGCATTACATTCCCAATAACAGCAAAGCTCATTTTGGCTGGTTTGGATGAAGCATTTAAACTTGTCAGCAAACATTTCCATTGCACTCAGTTTCACTGGAACTCATTTATCATTGGCTATTTTACTTGCTTCAAAAATACTGCTCAATTAGTTCAGTATACATCATCCATTTATCCGTTGTGCAATTGAATGCATCAGTCTTTCTAGTGTAGCCAGCCATTTCTGCTTTTTTTATTTGTTATTATTATCACCTGGTACTCCCACTGTTTATGAATGTGTGGCCATACTTGTTACTTGCTAATTTTGTCTGTTTTTTGTTTATTTTTTAACTCAAATGTCTCTTTCCACTTTCAAACAAAAACGTGCTGCTCTTCAACAGATAGGCAGTTGCCTTGGGCTTGTTTAATGGATGCTGTTTTCCTGCAACAATGCTCCATGTAGATGAGCTGGATCGTGGGGAGGGCTTTACCCATGATGGGCTGGGCCCTATCCATTACTTTTTGTAGGTTTTTCCATTCAAAGGCATTGATGTTTCCGTACCACGTTATGATGCAGCAAGTGAATTTGCTTTCCACCACACATCTATAGAAGTTTGTCAACATTTTAGATACCATGCCAAATCTTCACAAGTAGTAGCTCTGCCGTACTGACACAGTGGGCCCAGAACAGTTCCTATGTAATGATAACTCTGAGGAAGTTAAAGTGGCTGACCCTCTCTACCTGATGAGGCCCAACTCATGGACCACCAGTTTCCTCCTCCTGTAGTCAATAATCAGCTCCTTGGCCTCGCTGACATTGAGTTGTGGTACTACTCAGCCATATTTTCAGTCTCCCTCCTATGTGCTGATTCATCACCACCTTTGATTCAGCCTATCCACTTGTGTCATCAGCAAACTTAAGTACAGCATTGGAGTTGTGTTTAGCAGCTCAAGTGTAAACTGAGTAGAGCAGAGGGCTAAGCACACAGCTCTGTTGTGCACCTGTACTGATGGAGATCATGGAGGAGCTGTTGTTGCCAATCTGAAAAGACTTGGGTCTGCAAGTGAGGAAATCGAGGATCCAATTGCAAAAGGAGGTACTGAGGCCAAGATCTTGAAGTTTATTGAATAATTTTGAGGGATGATAGCATTGAATGTTGAGTTGTAGTCGATAAAGAGTGTCTTTGCTATCCAGGTATTCCAGGTTTGAGTGGAGAACCAATGAAATGGCACCTGCTGAGGACCTATTGTGTCAGTAGGCAAATTGGAGCAGATCCAAGTCACTTCTCAGGCAGGAATTGATATATTTCATTACCAACCTCCTAAATTACTTCATCACTGTGGATATAAGTACTACTGGACAATTTCCCTGAACAATTAAATTTAATGAATATTTTACCAACATCCTTGACATACAGAGCTGGACTTAATATTCTCTTTTCACAAGGATCTAGCAAACAATATGGTAGCCAACCATTGTCCAAGGATAAAAGGCAGGAGTGAGTCGTGGCAGCACAATTAGAGCTTTGATCAGCGACCGATCGGCATTTTGGATTGATGAGTAAGAGCAAATTAAAGGAAGGCAGGGGCAAGCACAGCTGCCATCATCTGAGTGGAGAGTCAGAGTGGTGATCTTAAGGCTTTAGCTCTTCACAGCGTCAGTGAAGAGAGGCTTCATTCAGAGAAAGCAAAGAGAAGGTTGTTTTTTTTCTGTTCTCTTCTTTATATCTGCTCAGTTAGGACAGTAGGGATGATAGGCAGGACAGTGAAATGCTCCCCTTGCAGGATGTAGGAAGGCAGGGAGACTTGTGATAAGTAAAGTGTATCCAACTGCAGCTTCTAACTAACTGTGTTAAGGAGTTGGAGCTGGAACTGGATAAACTCTGGATTCTTCAGGAGGGAGAAGGGTAATAGATAAGACATATAGAGAGGTAAGTGTAGGATACTGGAAACTGGGTGACAGTCAGCAAGGGGAAAGGGTTAAGGAGCCAGTGCAGAGTAACCTGTGACCACTGTGGTGAACTAGATATACCTGTCTGACTGCTCCTGTGGCTCCTCCCTCAGACCCTGCTGACTGCTCCTGTGGCTCCTCCCACAGACCCCTGTATAAAGGCGACTGTGGGCTGCTGCTCTCCCTCATTTTCCCCAGGATGTAGTGTTGTTTATTCTTCCAGTCAATAAAAGCCGATATCTCGCTTCCTAAGTCTCACCGTGAGTTATTGATAGTGCATCAACCACCCCCCTTAACATTAGGTATATCACTTTGGATACTATTGGGGGATGGGGTGGTCAGGTAAATGACCTAAAGTTGCAGAGTTGCAGTAGGTAAGTCTCTCTCGCACTGAGTCTGCCTCTGTGACTCAGAAGGGAAGTCGGGAGAAGAGGCACAGTATGGTGATAGGGGATTCATTAGTTAGGGGACTGGACATTAGGTTCTGTGCGTGAGAACAAGATTCCAGGATGGTATTTTGCCAGGGTACGGGATATGTCAGATGGAGTCCTTACCATTCTCAAGTGGGAGAGTATACAGCCAGAAATCATGGTCCATGTAGGTACCATTGACATGGGTAAGACAAGTGATGAGGTTCTGCATAGATAGTTCAGGGAGTTAGGTGCTAAGTTAAAGGGCTGGACCACCAGGGTTGTGATCTCAGGATTGCTACCCGTGTCATGTGCTAGTGATGTCAGAACTAGGAAGATTATACAGTTTAATACGTGGCTAAGGAGTTGGTGTAGGAGGGAGGGGATAAGATTTTCAGATCATTGCGCTCTCTTCCAGGAAGGGTGGGACCTATTAATGCACTATCAATTACTCCAAAAGACTGGAAGTAGAGTAAATACTGAGAGGCTTTTATTAACAGTGAAATGGATCCACGTCCATGCTGTATGTCTGTCCTGGACTGTGGGAGGAGCAGTTACAAAATGGCCTTTATTCAGGGGTCTGTGGGAGGAGCCACAGGAGCAGTCAGCAGAGGGACGTGTCCAGGCATGTCCAGACAGATATACATGGTTTACCACATTCACCCCTCCTTTTTAAAAAAAGAGTCCCACAGGGGTGAAATGAAATATTTAAAACAAGTATATTTACAGCTTAAGTCTATCAGGCGGTCGAGTCCTTTGCTGCGATCTACGTAGCACCAGTGGTGATTGCACTGGCAACGGTGATTGTGCTGGCTCTGGCCTGACTTGAGGTGCCAGCACGTTAGGCGTCGATAATCCCTCGTGCATGTGCGTCGCGCCCGGTATGGGAGTGCCGTGTGGTGTCTGTGTAGGGCTTGGAGTGCACGGTGTCTCATGGGTATATATATCCATGGGTTCGGGGTTAATAGTCACTGTGGAATGTCCAGGGTAGGGGTCTGGTGCTCCTGCGGGCGCCAGGTCACAGATGGAGACCGTGTCCTCCCGCCCATCAGGTAAAACCACGTAGGCATACTGGGGGTTCACATGAAGTAGGTGAACCCTCTCAACCATCGGGGAGTATTTATTGCTCCTCTCATGTTTCCGGAGCAGCACTGGCCCCGGGGACGTCAGTCAAGCCAGTAGGGTAGTCCCAGTGGTCGACTTCCTGGGAAAAGAGAAAAGTCGCTCATGAGGGGTGGCATTGGTGGACGTGCATAACAGGGTGCGGATGGAGTGGAGTGCCTCGGGAAGGACCTCCTGCCAGCGAGAGACCGGCAGTCCCTTTGACCTAAGGGCTAAGAGTGTGGCCTTCCACACCGTGGCATTCTCCCTCTCCACCTGTCCATTCCCCCAGGGATTATAGCTCATGGTCCTACTAGTTGCAATACCCCTAGCCAGCAGGTATTGGCGCAGCTCATCACTCATAAACAAGGACCCTCTGTCACTGTGGATATAGCATGGGTATCCAAACAGAGTGAAGAGCTTGCGCAGGGCTTTTATGACTGGCGTGGTAGTGGCATCGGGGCAGGGGAACCGCGAGTACTCGTCGATTACACTAAGAAAGTACACATTGCAGTCGGTGGAGGGAAGGGGGCCCTTAAAGTCAACACTCAGTCGCTCAAAGGGGCGGGTGGCCTTGATTAGTTGTGCCTTTTTGGGTCGGTAGAAGTGCGGTTTGCACTCTGCGCAGACTTGGCAGTCCCTGGTCATCATCCTGATCTCCTCAAGGGAGTAAGGCAGGTTCCGAGCTTTCACGAAGTGGAAAAGCTGGGTGACTCCCGGGTGGCAAAGATTTGCATGTAGGGCGTATAGCCGGTCGATCTGCACGCTGGCACACGTTCCCCGGGACAGGGCATTGGAGGGCTCATTGAGCTTCCCAGGCCTGTAAATGATGTCCTAGTTGTAGGTGGAGATTTCGATTCTCCACCTCAAAATGTTATCATTTTCGATTTTGGCCTGCTGTTGGTTGCTAAACATGAACGCGACTAAACGCTGGTCAGTCAGCAAGGTGAACTTTTTGCTGGCGAGATAGTGCCTCCAGTGCCTAATAGCTTCCACTATGGCCTGGGCTTCTTTCTCCACCGCGGAGCAATTTCAAATTTCAGAGTGCCAAATTTCAGGGCCTTGAAGGGTACGGGAGAAGAACGCCACCGGTCTTCCCGCCTGGTTGAGGGTAGCAGCCAGCACGAAGTCAGAGGTGTCACTCTCTACTTGGAAGGGAATGGTCTCATCCACTGCATGCATTGCTGCTTTGGCAATGTCCCCTTTAATGCGGCTGAAGGACGCACAGGCCTTGGCTGAGAGGGGAAATGTGGTGGACTTGACCAGAGGGCGGGCCTTGTCTGTGTAGTTAGGGACCCATTGGGCGTAATATGAAAAGAAGCCCAGGCAAATTTTGAGGGCTCTGAGGCTGTTGGGAAGAGGGAGTTCCAACAGGGGCGCATATGGTCGGGGTCAGGGCCAATGACTCCGTTCTCCACGACATACCCAAGGATAGCAAGTCGGGTGGTTCTGAACACACACTTGTCCTTGTTATAGGTAAGATTAAGAGGTTTGGCCGCTTGGAAAAATTTTCGGAGGTTGTTGTTGCGATCCTGCTGGTCGTGACCGCAGATGGTGATGTTATCCAGATATGGGAACGTGGCCTTAAGTTGGCACTGGTCCACCAACCAGTCCATTTCCCTCTGGAAGACAGATACACCATTCGTGACACCGAAGGGGACGCACAGGAAGTGATAAAGCCTGCCATCCGCCTCGAAGGTGGTGTAAGGGCGGTCCTCTGGGCGGATGGGGAGCTGATAGTAAGCGTATTTTAGGTCTACAGTCAAGTACACCTTGTACTGAGCGATTTGATTGACCATATCCACGATGTGGGGTAGAGGGTACGTGTCAAGCTGTGTGAACCTATAGTCTGGCTATAGTCCACGACCAACCTATTTTTCTCCCCATTCCGAACAACAACCACCTGGGCCCTCCAAAGACTTGTGCTTGCCTCAGTGATCCCTTCCCTGAGCAGCTGCTGCACCTCCAACTTAATGAAGGCTCTGACCCCCACGCTGTACCTCCTGCTTTTAATTGCCACAGATTTACAGTTGGTGAACAACGGTGGGGGAGGGATCTTGAGGGTGGAAGGCCGCAAGTGGTGTCCATAGTGTGGCTGTTGGCATGGTGTTGGGTGGGTTGTGCAGGTCGGTGTGTGTGTGTGGTCAGTAGCGGGGTATGTAACGTATTCCTACAGAACTGAGGATTTCTGACAGTGATTGGTGGGAGGGGCCCGTCATACTCCATTGTCATGCTTTTCAGGTGGCTCTGGAAGTCGAGCCCCAATAGCACAGGGGCACACAGTTGAGGCCTGATCAGTAATGTAAAGTCTCAATATTCTGTGCCCTGCACCAGTAGCATCGCTACACAAACTTCCCCCCACCGGATGTCTGTTATGTGCAACCCAGAAGCCATGGCGACCCTCTGGCTTACCGGCTGTGTCAAGAGTCCGCAACGCTGCACCGTATCCGGGTGGATAAAATTCTCCATGCTGCCCGTGTCAAACAGGCAGCTTGTCCTGCGCCCCTCCACTAGGATGTCCATCATTGACCTTGCGAGCTGGTGGGGAGCGCTTTGGTCGAGGGTCGCGGAGGCCAGAGTTGAATTGCTGTGTTGGTCTGGCATGGTGGGGTGCCTGGTAAGCACCCATGGGCCATAGGCGGTGCGTGGTGGTGCTGACCAAGATAGCCGCCCCCGTGTCTTGCGCATGGTAGTGGTGTGCAGGCAAGATGGCAACCCCCATGCCTCGCACGCAGCGCTGCTCAATCCCGCTCGCGGTTTGGACTTACAGGCCTTGGCAAAGTGGCCCTTCTTTCCGCAGCTGGAGCAGGTAGCTTCTCGGGCAGGGCAGCATTTCCGGGGGTGCTTCTTGAGTCCGCAGAAGTAACATTTTGCAGATTTGTGACTGGCAGCAGCCGTGGTCGATTCGCCGGCGGGTTGCGGGGTCTGCGGCGTCCATGAGGCTGTCTGGAGATCACGTGCCAGGAGAGCGTCAGAGTTGTGCAGAGCGGCCTCCAGCGTGTTGGCCAGCTCAATCGCCGAATGTAAGGTAAGATCGGCGTGTTCCAGCAGCCGCTGGTGCACATACACTGACCTGGTTCCCGTGACGAAGGCATCTCTTACTAGGAGCTCCGCATGCTGTTCGGCCATCAGTCCCCGGCAATCGCAGGCCCACATGAGTGTCTGTAGGGCCCGGACAAACTCAGCGCTCGACATTCCAGGCTGCTGCTGCCACATCACTAAGTGATGTCGTGCATAGACGGTATTTATGAGCCGCAGGTATTGTCTTCTGAGGATGCTCATGGTGCCGTCGTAACTCGGCTGGTCTCTAATCATCGAGTAGACCTAGAGAGGAGAACTCTGCGCTTCGCGGCGGACTCAGTCACTTCAATCTCCTCCAGGTATGATTCGAAGCAGGCTAGCCAGAGTTTGAAAGCGTTTCCGGCCTCAGGTGTTTGCGGGTTGACGTCTAACTTGTCGGGTCTCAGGACGTGCTCCATGCCTTAAAATTACTGTTAATAAAATCTATGTACTATCAATTACTCCAAAAGTCTGGAAGTAGAGTAAATACTGAAAGGCTTTTACCAACAGTAAAATGGATCCACGTCCATACTGTATGTCTGTCTTGGACAGTGGGAGGTGCAGTGACACAATCGCCTTTAATCCAGGGGTCTGTGGGAGGAGCCACAGGTGCAGTCAGCAGAGGGACGTGCCCAGGCATGTCCAGACAGATATACAGTCAGCCCTCCTTATCAGCGGGGGATTGGTTCCGGGACCCCTCGCAGATACCAAAATTCACGGATGCTCAAGTCCCTTATTCAACCTGTCTCAATTTGGTGGATCTTAGGACCCAGCGGAACCCCAGACCTTACTTAACCTGTCTCAGTGCCGTGGACATTAGGACCAGGCGCCAGAGCTCTGAATGCGCAGTGTTTCTGTTCACGAAAATAATCACTTTCATGATTGAAAATAAAGTGGAAATAATAAAGCGATCGGAAAGAGGTGAAACGCCATCGGTCATTGTAAAAGAGTTAGGCTACATCGGTCAACGATTGGAACAATTTTAAAGGATAAAGTGAGAAAGGCTCTGCCCCGATGAAAGCTACAATTATTACTAAACAATGCAGTGGTTTAATTACTGAGTTTTAGGGTTTTGGGTTTTGATCCTCCACGTCAACCCGGCACGGTGGAGAGCGCGCTCCATAGCGATCTGTCACTAGATCAAGCTCGGGGACTTCCCGAGCCCAGCACTGAAACATACGTTTTTAAGTGTTTTATATGCACAGAAAGGTAAAATATATACTATATACGAATGCAAACGTTTGACTAACTGATGCTAAATAATACCAGATGTACCTGTTCCGACTTACTTAGTAAGAGAACTTCTGATTTTTTCCGATCCCGATGCACGATAACCCACGCACATCCTCCAGTATACTTTAAATCATCTCTAGATTACTTATAATAACTAATACAATGTAAATGCTATGTAAAATAGTTGTTATACTGCATTGATTAGGGAATAATGACAAGAAAAAAAGTCTGTACATGCTCGAACAACAAGTGCTGGAAGAGCACTTCTGGGTTTTCTCAATTCGCGGATGGTTGAATCCGCAGATAAGGAGGTGCCGACTGTACATGTTTTACCACACCTATACAAAAGGGATAGCTTGCACTTGAACTGGAAGGGGACTAATATCCTAGTTGGAAGGTTTGTTAATTCTGCACAATGGGGTTTAAACTAGAGCTGTGGGGGGTGGTGGGAGCCAGAGTGCCAGGACAGCTGGTGGAGACGCTGTGGAAGTAGATGTTGGTAAGACCTCAGACAAAGACAGAAATCGAAAGGTTGAGCATGGTGCGAGTAGTAACCTGAGCTGCCTATATTTCAATGCAACAAGTATCAAAGGAAAGGTGGATAATAGTGTTGAAGATGAGGTAGCTGGTTTACAAACAGAGGCAAAATGTAGTGAGGAGAGGCTGTTGATAGAGGCAAAATTGCAGTCAATAGGATGAACTGCAATGTAAAAGATAGACAAAATCAAAAGGGTGAATACAGGAATGAAGGTGTTATATTTGAATGCATGCTGCATACGGAATAAGGTAGATGAACTTGCAGCACAGCTGCCGATTGTCTGGTATGATGTTGTCTGGTATGAATCATGGCTGAAAGAAAATTACAGCTGGGAGCTTAATGTCCAAGGATACACACTGTATCAAAAGAACAGGCAGGGAAACAGAGGGAGTGGCATTACTCTGTTGGTAAAAAATGAAATCAAATCGTTAGAAAGAGGTGGCATAGAGTCAGAAGGTGTTGAATCATTTGGATAGAGCTAAGGAACTGCAAGGGTGAAGAAATCCCTGATGAGAGTTGTATGCAGACCCCAAACAGTAGTAAAGATATGGCCTACAAATTACATTGGGAGATAGAAAATGTATCCCATGTGGTTGAGGCAACTAGAGGATCAGCTATTCTGGATCAGGTGTTGTGCAATGAATCAGAATTGATTAGAGACCTTAAGGTAAAAGACCTCTTAGGAGCAAGTGATCATAATATGATCAAATTCACCCTGAAATTTGAGAAGGAGAAGCTAAAGTCAGATGTTCCAGTATTACAGTGGAGTAAAGGGCAGAAGAGAGGAGTTGGCCAGAATTGATTAGGTAAGAACATTGGCAGGGATGATGGTAGAGCAGCAATGGCTGGAATTTTGGAAGCAATACATCCCAAAGAGGGAGAAATATCCTAAAGGAAAGAGAACACAACTGTGGCTAAGAAGGGAAGTCAAAGCCAGAAAGGGCATATAATAGAGCAAAACTAGTGGGAAGTTTGATGATTGGGAAGCTTGTAAATACCAACAGAAGGGAACTAAAAAAGTCATGAAGAAGGTAAAGATGGAATATGAAAATAAGCTAGCCAATAATATTAAAGAGGATACTAAAAGTTTCTTCAGATACATAAAGTGTAAAAGAGAGGCGAAAGTGAATGTTGGACCGCTGGAAATGATGCTGGAGAGGTAGTAATGGGAGAAGATGAAATAGCAGATGAACTGAATAAGTATGTTATATCATTCTTCGTGGTGGAAGACACAGGCAGTATATTGAAGTTCAAAATGTCAGCGGTCATGAAGTGTGTGAAGTTACCATTACTAGAGAGAAGGTTCTTAGGAAACTGAAAGAACTGAAGATAGATAAGTCACCTGGACCAGATGGTGTACACCCCAGAGTTCTGAAAAAGGCTGAAGAGATTGTGGAGGCATTAGTAATGATCTTTCAAGAATCACTAGATTCTGGAATGTTTCCGGAAGATTGGAAAATTGCAAATGTCACTCCCCTCTTCAAGAAGGGAGAAAGGCAGAAGAAAGGAAACTTTAGGTAGACTAATCTGATCTCCAGTGGTTGGAAAGATGTTGGAATCAATTATTAAGGATATCTCAGGATACTTGGAGACACATGATAAAATAGGCCATAGTCAGTATGGTTTCCTCAAAGGAAAATCTTGCTTGGCAAATCTGTTGGAATTCTTTGAAGAAATAACAAACAGGATAGACAATGGAAAATTGTTTGATGTTGTATACTTGGATTTTCAGAAGGCCTTTGATAAGGTGCCACACATATGGATGATTAACAAGATCTGAGGAATTGGTATTACAGGAAAGATTCTAGCACGGATAAGGCAGTGGCTAATTGGCAGGAGGCAAAGAGTGCGAATAAAGGGAGCCTTATCTGGCTGGCTGCTGGTTACTAGTGTTCCACTGGGGTGTTAGGACCAACTTTTTTTATGTTATATGTCAATGATTTGGATAATGGAATTGATAGCTTTCTGCAAAGTTTGCAGATGATATGAAGATAGGTTGAGGGGCAGGTAGTTTTGAGGAAGTAAAGAGGCTACAGAAGGACTTAGTTTAGGAGAATGGGAAAAGAAATAGCAGATGGAAAACAGTGCCATGAAGCATATAGTCATGCACTTTGGTAGAAGAAATGAAAGGGTTGACTATTTTTAAATGGAGAGAAAATATGAAAAATTGAGGTACAAAGGGACACGGGAGTCCTTGTGCAGGATTCCCCAAAGGTTAATTTGCAGGTTGAGTCTATTGTGAGGAAGGCAAATGCAATGTTCCATTCATTTCAAGAAGACTAGAATATAAAAGCAAGGATGTAATGTTGAAACTTAATAAAGCACTGGTGAGGCCTCACTTGGAGTATTGTGAACAGTTTTGGGCTCCTTAGAAAGAATGTGCTGAGACTGGAGAGGGGTCAAATGAGATTCACAAAAATTATTCCAGGATTGAATGGCTTGTCACATGAAGAGCATTTGATGGCTCTGGGCCTGTATTTGCTGGAATTCAGAAGAATGAGGGATGACCTCTTTGAAACTCATTGAATAGTGAAAGGGCTTGATAGTGTGGATGTGGACAGCAAGTTTCCTATGGTTGAAGAGTCCACACTAGACCGGATAATTTTGAAAACGCTGGTTTTGCGTAAAAACAATAGGCGTCCACACCAAGCGTTTTTGAAAATACCTCTGTCCACATTAAAATGGGTAGTTGGGTGATCTCCTACTGGGCATGCGCAGGACACATTTACAGAAAACAAGCGACATGTTTGGTGTCAAATCTCGCTGTGAAAGTCCGCATTTGTTCAGTTACAGACTAGAAAAACTTAAAAGAAAATTGCCAAATGACAGACAGCTGTTGGCTCTCACGCAGGAGGACTTAAAGCTAAAAAAAAACAAACACTGGAGTGTATGGAGGCAACCGACAGGGAGTTCATGGACAGTATGACCCAGCTGATGATGAACAATGAAAAACTGACTAACGGGTTCCGGTGATGTCATCGTCGAGAATGGCAGCTTAAGTCACTAGCTCCTCCGGAAAAACGCATATTTTGCCCCGTTAACCCATCAACTATAGTATTTTTCAAAAATATTTGAACTGATAAGAGGGGCAAGAATGGGGAAAAAGAATGGAAATAAAAAAAGCGACACTGCGGAGCCTGCGGACGAGAGGAGTGCAGCAAGCAGCTCTCCTACCCAACCGCGTGTTAGTGAGGCTGATGCTGGGCCTCGTTCAGGTGAAGCAGCAAATATGATCAAAATTTTGAAAGAGATACAGGAGATCCAGAAAGATATAAAACAGCAGCTACATGGTATTAAGTCAGAGTTCGCCAACGTCAATCAAAAAATAGCGGTGGTAGAGACTCGAATTGAGAAGGTGGAACATAGCGTGCAAAACGTGGAACAGATACTAAGTAAGACGATAAAAATATTAAATCAACAAGACGGTAAACTGCTTGACCTGGAGGAAAGATTACAGTGGAAAAATATCAGGATATACAACGTTCCCGAAGGAGCGGAGGGTTTGTCTATGATGGAGTTTGTAGGCAAGTTGCACTGGAGCTTCCAGCTATGGAGCTGGAAATTGAGAGGGCGCATCGCGCGATCGTCCCGAGGCCTACCCGAGGCAGAGAAGATAAGACACGCTCAATTGTAATTAAATTCCTTCCTTACAGTACCAAGGCAGAGATTCTATGAAGGGCCTGGGGTAAGAAGAAGGTGTTTTTAGACGATAAATTAATATATTTCAACCAAGATTACCCCCCCCCCGCAGTCCTGCAGAAACGTAAAGAATAGTCTGAAGTAAAGCGAATACTAAAGCAAGAAAGGATTAGATTTCAAACTCCATACCCTGCTAAACTTTGAGTGTTTTATCAAGATGGGATCCAACTGTATCAGACAGTGGAAGAGGCGACTACAGACATGAAGGCCAGAGGGTTGCCCGTCAGCATGATCAAACCGAGGGAAAGCCTGGCAGAGGAATTATCCTGCTCTGCTTGGGAAATAGTGCGAAAATCGAGGAGGCAGGACACAGGAGGAGGCCGAGAGAAGTATATCAGGAAGAGACTGGGAGTTTTCCAAAGACAGCTCTC
The DNA here is from genome assembly GCF_048418815.1 of Hemitrygon akajei. NCBI lineage: Eukaryota > Metazoa > Chordata > Chondrichthyes > Myliobatiformes > Dasyatidae > Hemitrygon > Hemitrygon akajei. The sequence continues at coordinate 18,959,702 of NC_133145.1, read as the reverse complement.
ACCTCCTCCAGAAGAGCCATAAGGTTTGGCTAACTTTAAAAATGTTGAGAAGCTAAACGGAAGCAAAAGTAGACGGTGATATACCTATCTCGAGAAATACTTATTATAATGTGGATTTTATATTACTCAGTTATTCTTCTTTATTCACTCACTTACTCCTTTCTCCCCACCAAAATGAGAATATATATGTGTGTGTGTGTGTGCTTGTGCGTGTGCGTGTGCGTGTGCGTGTGCGTGTGTGTGTGTGTATATATATATACGAGGAGTACACAGGGAAATCTTTTCTGTGTAATGGATTTGTTCACTGACTTTTATGAATAACGCAATGGGGGCCCTCAACTCACAAGTAGGACGGGTTATCCCCACAGCTAGACATTTCCTCTAGCTCAACCCAGGGTCATCTACTAGAGACCTCAGCCTTGGAATCACACCTTCATTGCCTTTTTTGTTATTATTTGTGTTTCATGGTTCTTATTTGTTCAGGGAGTAGATTGATTTAAGTTTTATTCTGCTAATTTCAATGATACATTGACAGATAAATACAGATGACTAAGGACAAAGTAAAATTCATTTCTTTTAATGTCAATGGGCTATTAAATCCAATCAAATGTAATAGAATTTTATCCAAAATGAAAAGAGAACAAACCCATGTCGTATATTTACAGGAAACTCACTTAAGTGATAATGAGCATAGAAAACTAAAGAGAATAGGCTTCACTAATTTGTTTTTCTCCTCATATAAATCAGGACATAGGAGAGAAGTTGCTATTCTTATCTCAAGTAAGCTATAAATTTTGAAAAAGTATTTGAAATGGGTGATAAATAGGGCAGATATATTCTCGTAAAGGGGAATATAGATGCAAATTCAGTTACTCTATTGAATATATACGCAAGTGAAGGAGAGGGAAAGAATGAGCAGATAGGGTGAGGGAGAGGGAGGAAGTGAGGATGGAGGAAGTGAGGTAGGAGGGGAGGGGAGTGAGATGGAGTGGCAGAGAGCTGAAGGAGAGGGGGTGAATGAGCAGAGAAGATAAGGGAGAGGGAGGGAGTGGGAAGGGAGTGTGAGGGCATGGTTTTCAGCTTCACTGGTTTGTAAAGCAAAATCATTATTTACCTTCAGAGGAACTAGGCTGTCCCTGAATCTGATATTTAAAATAGCAACAGTTAAACTCGCAAACACGAGGAAATCTGCAGATGCTGGAAATTCAAACAACACACACAAAATGCTGGTGGAACACAGCAGGCCAGGCAGTATCTATAGGGAGAAGCACTGTCGACGTTTTGGGCCGAGACCCTTCGTCAGGACTAACTGAAAGGAAAGATAGTAAGAGATTTGAAAGTAGTGGGGGGAGGGGGAAATGCAAAATGATAGGAGAAGACCGGAGGGGGTGGGATGAAGCTAAGAGCCGGAAAGGTGATTGGCGAATGTGATACAGAGCTAGAGAAGGGAAAGGATCATGGGGCGGGAGGCCTTGGGAGAAAGAAAGGGGGAGGGGAGCACCAGAGGGAGATGGAGAACAGGCAGAGTGATGGGCAGAGAAAGAGAGGAAAAAAAACAAACAAACAAACAACTAAATATGTCAGGGATGGGGTAAGAAGGGGAAGAGGGGCATTAACGGAAGTTAGAGAAGTCAATGTTCATGCCATCAGGTTGGAGGCTACCCAGCCGGTATATAAGGTGTTGTTCCTCCAACCTGAGTTTGGATTCATTTTGACAGTAGAGGAGGCCATGGATAGACATATCAGAATGGGAATGGGACGTGGAATTAAAATGTGTGGCCACTGGAAGATCCTGCTTTCTCTAGCGGACCAAGCATAGGTGTTCAGTGAAATGGTCTCCCAGTCTGCGTCGGGTCTCACCAATTTATAAAAGGCCACACTGGGAGCACTGGATGCAGTATACCACACCAGCCGACATATTTAGTTGTTCGTTTGTTTGTTTTTTTTTCTCTCTCTCTCTCTGCCATTCCCACCATCTCCCTCCACTCTCCTTGCCTACTTCCTCCCTTCCCATGCTCCATCCCCCATCTGCTCCCTGCCCCTCTCCCTCTCTTCCCATGCTCCCTCTATCTTCTCTCCCTCCCTTTCCCTGCTAACTCTTGCTCTCCCTTCCTATCCACACCCTGCTAACTTTTTCTCTCTCTTCCCCTCCTGCCCTCCCTCTTTTCCTTCTTATCCTGCCCTCTGTCTCTCCCATCCCCACTGTGCCCACTTTTGCATTCCGTCATACAATATCTAATATTGTAGTGAGGCTTATTGTGGCCATGCCCACAAGCTCCACCTACAAACCGACAACAATAGCTACCCATGAGCATTTCTTTATTTCTGAAATACAGATGTCAATCCTTGGTGTGAAAACTACATCAATGAAAACAATACTGCTTTTTTTCTGTGCTAAGCCAATCCAATCCAAATCGCTATTTTTCCTCTGGAGTAAAATATACTGTACATTTCACAAGATTCCACTGTTGCTTCTTTTAAGAGCCATCATCTTTGTGAAAATGTTCCAATATTTTTCTTAAAAATTATTTGCTGAATTCAGCACAAATCACATTTGGATTTTGAACAAAAACATGAACTAGGAACTGGCTCCATAAACAAAACTGGTCATGCACCTGATCAAATTAATCACCATCCAGTTTTCACTAACTTTATCGTTGAAATAGGTATTAAATTTATCTAACGTACTGATGACTGTATCATAATGACAAAAAGTTGAATTTAAAATCAGGTTACTCATGTGAGGTGGACCAGACATGAACTAAAATGTATGTATTAATCAAACGGGAGCAAATTACTTCTGCAGGTGAGGCTTCAGCAACGCCCTGTAAATATGCGATAATACCTCCCTTTCTAAAAGAATTCCAACCATTTGTAATGAAGCCAAAATACTGTTTGCTTTTTTAGACTTGCTGGCTAGCTTTTTGTGATTTGTGTACCTACATTCCTCTGTACTTCACTCACTTGCAATCTTTGTCCATTTAGATAGTAATCTGCTTTTTGATTTCTTTTACCATAGTTCATTATGCCAGCTTGCTCAATATATTAATGTCCCTTTATAGACTCATGGTATTGTTATCACAACATACTCTTCCACTTACTTTTATAGCAAATTTTGAACCCTTACATCTTATTCCTTCTTCCAGGTTATTAACATAAATAATGAACAATTGCTGGTCATGGTCTGATCCGTAATTACAAACAAGAGAAAATCTGCATATACTGGAAATCTAAGGAACACACACAAAATGCTGGAGGAACTCACCAGGCCAGACAGCATCTATGGAAAAGAGTACAGTCAATGTTTTGGGCTGACATCCTTCAGCAGGGCATTGCCTTCCAGTCTGAAATTCCTCTAAGAGGACCTACGTGCCTCAATGCCACAGAAAGTTATGTTGGCTGGAGTCAGGCCTTTATGCTTTGGGCTCTTGGTAGGATCACCCATGCCAAACAGGTCAAAGGGTAGAGGACAGTCTGACTTTTGCTATGTGCAAATTGGCAGTTAGTACAGAAGTCTTTAGCGAGTCAGTGATTCACTGCTTCTTTACAGATTCTTTTTCAACATTGGCAGGAGAAATCAGTGAATGGATGAGAAGTTCAGGTACATACTTACTGTACTCACTGTCCAAAATCTTGGAACTACTTTTTGATGCATAAACTGTGAATTCCATAAATCTAATTCTAATTATAAATCTAATTTCAGATTAGCAATCTCTCCTGCCCTGAAATTACAAATTTATATATGCATGGATTGACCTGCACTTAATTATTTCAAAATCTTGTGATTCCTCAATAAAGGAAATTGTTTGATTCTTTTATATATTTTAGCTTAGCCTTGATGTAGCATTTATTTCAATTTTCATTTTGCATTTTCTAAAATCATTAAAACCTAATTTTTGTGCTCATGTGAATTTATTAGTATGACTCGTTGCAGAGCTACTTGATAATATTTTTATTTGTGGGCATCTTAGATCACACAGATGTTAATTGCAAATGATATTGGGAAGGCTGAAATCGACACTACAGGAAGCACTAGATTTTCATCTGAAATTTAATTGAGGCTGGTGTTTAGTCACTAAGCACAAACCTTAATTTGGTGTAAGGACTATATTTGTGGAATCTCAACCTAAGATGCAATTCTTTCATGAGCAATGTATATGTGTATATTTGTTAAACCTGTAACTAAGAAATACACTCAGTGGCAACTTTATTCAGTACACCTATACATTTGCTTGTTAATACAAGTATCTAGTCAACCAATCATGTGACAGCAACTCAATGCATTAAAGCAAGAGGTTCAGTTGTTCTTCAAACCAAACATCAGAATGGGGAAAAATGTGATTTAAGTAACTTTGACTGTGAAATGATTGTTGGTGCCAGATGGGGTTGCTTGAGTATCTCAGACACCGCTGATCTCCTGAGATATTCACAACATTTTCTGCAATTTACAGAGAATAGTGCGAGAAATAAAAAGCATCTAGTGAGCAGCAGTTCAATCCGCAGAGATTGCCAGACTGATTCAAGCTGACAGAAAGGCAACAGTAACCCAAATAACCACATGTTACAACAGTGGTGTGCAGAAGAGCATCTTTGAATGCACAACATGTCGAATCTTTAAGTGGATGGGCTCGCAGCAGAAGACCACACTGGTTTCCACTCCTGTACCTCATAAAGTGGTCATTGAGTGTATAATTTAAACATTGTACCAGTCCACCTCCTTTTCACCTTATTTCCTGACCCTGAAAATATGTAGCTTTACTTACTTAGACTGGTAATGTGATTGTACTGCAATTGAAGAACACGGAGCTCTCGCAGCCTATGAATAAAAATAGGAGGGAATTAAAAAGTTTGTAATCAAATTTTCATCTCCTTACATGCTGTGTAAATAAAATTATTTAAATCCCACAAAGTTATTTAAAACTGGAATAAATCATAGCAATGGGACATGTTATTTTCCTTTTCCACTGTTTCCCTTCTCTGAATTCCAATTTGTTGACCTCAATTTTCATTGTGTTATTTGTCAAGAATTCAAGACTGGATTGCCTCATTGTCTGTTCTTTCCTTTTACAGTTTAGAAGCTTTCAAAACACAAATTAAACATATTGTGATATTTTCTCTGCTTGTTTTTCCCAATATATTGAATGCTGGGAAAACAAATTGCCCCTCCCTCGATACCCTGAGATTATCTTTTTTAATTTCAATATTTTTATTGATTTCTTACATAAAATAATACAAAGTACATTAGGATATATAATATATATTGATTACAATATATTGGAATCACAAATATAGTCTCATTACCCCATATCCATATAAATAAAATTTAAACATAATACTGAAAAAAGGTAATTTTAGTATACAAAAAAATTTAAACCCACTACCAGAAAAAAAAAACTGCCGTTTGGTTAAAAAAAAGGAAAAAATCCTTATCATATAGTAAAACATATTATTAGCCAATATCTGTGCTTAATAGCAAATCAAAGATTTTGAAAATAATTCAAAAAAGGTCCCCACAATGTTAAAAAATCTTGTCTAGGTTCAGAAATTGAACAGCGAATTTTCTCTAAATTTAAACATGACATAACATCATTTAACCAATGAGTGTGAGTAGGTGGAGTGGCATCCTTCCACCTAAGCAACAATGCCCTCCTGGCTATAAGAGAAATAAAAGACAAAATGTGCAAATCATGTGTCTCCAAAATAATATCATTTCCTCCAACAATACCAAAGAAGGCAGTCAAAGGATTAGGTCTAAAATTTACTTTAAAAAGCACCAAAAAAGTTTGGAATACATCCTTCCAATATTTTTCAAGACTCAGACAAGTGCAAAACATATGAATTAGTGAAGCTTCTCCATTGTTACATCTATCACAATAGGGAGATATTAAATAAAGGTTCACATGAATTAACATATCACAGATTTTTGTTTTTATTGCATTTTGGAAAATATCCCAACTTTTCTGGAAATGGGGTTTGTATTTTAATGCTAGGAGTATTGTAAGAAAGGCGGATGAGCTTAGAGCATGGATTGATACCTGAAAATATGATGTTGTAGCTATTAGTAAAACATGGTTGCAGGACAGGTGTGATTGGCAACTAAATATTGCTGGATTTCGTTGCCTCAGGTGTGATAGAATCGGAGGGGCAAGGTGGGGGGTGTTGCATTGCTTGTCCGAGAAAATATCACAACGGTGCTTTGGCAGGATAGATTAGAGGGCTTGTCTAGGGAAACTATTTGGGCGAAATTGAGGAATGGGAAAGGTGTAATAACACTTACAGGGGTGTATTATAGACCACCTAAAGGGGCGCGAGAATTGGAGGAGCAAATTTGTAGGGAGATCGCAGATATTTGTAGTAAGCACAAGGTTGTGATTGTGGGAGATTTTAATTTTCCACACATAGACTGGGAAGCCCATTCTGTAAAAGGGCTGGATGGTTTGGAGTTCATAAAATGTGTGCAGGATAGTTTTTTGCAGCAATACATAGAGGTACCAACTAGAGAAGGAGCAGTGTTGGATCTCCTGTTAGGGAATGAGATAGGTCAGGTGACGGAGGTATGTGTTGGGGAGCACTTCAGGTCCAGTGATCACAATGCCATTAGTTTCAGTATAATTATGGAGAAGGACTGGACCCAGGGTTGAGATTTTTGATTGCAGAAAGTCTAACCTTGAGGAGATGCGAAAGGATTTAGAAGGAGTGGATTGGGACAATTTGTTTTATGGGAAGGATGTAATAGAGAAATGGAGGTCATTCAAAGGTGAAATTTTGAGGGTACAGAATCTTTATGTTCCTGTTAGGTTGAAAGGAAAGATTAAAAGTTTGAGAGAGCCATGGTTTTCAAGGGATATTGGAAACTTAGTTCGGAAAAACAGGGAGATCTACAATAAATATAGGCAGCATGGAGTAAATGAGGTGCTTGAGGAATATAAAGAATGTAAAAGGAATCTTAAGAAAGAAATTAGAAAAGCTAAAAGAAGATATGAGGTTGCTTTGGCAAGTAAGGTGAAAATAAATCCAAAGGGTTTCTACAGTTATATTATTAGCAAAAGGATAGTGAGGGATAAAATTGGTCCCTTAGAGAATCAGAGTGGACAGCTATGTGCACAGCCAAAAGAGATGGGGGAGATTTTGAACAATTTATTTTCTTCGGTATTCACTAAGGAGAAAAATATTGAATTGTGTAAGGTAAGGGAAACAAGTAGGAAACTATGGAAACTATGATGATTAAGGAAGAGGAAGTACTGGCACTTTTAAAGATTATAAAAGTGGATAAATCTCCGGGTCCTGGCAGGATATTCCCTAGGACCTTGAGGGAAGTTAGTGTAGAAATAGCAGGGGCTCTGACAGAAATATTTCAAATGTCATTAGAGACGGGGATGGCGCCAGAGGATTGGCATATTGCTTATGTGGTTCCGTTGTTTAAAAAGGGTTCTGAGAGTAAAACTAGCAATTATCGGCCTGTAAGTTTGACGTCAGTGGTGGGTAAATTAATGGAAAGTATTCTTAGAGATGGTATATATGATTATCTGGATAGACAGGGTCTGATTAGGAACAGTCAACATGGATTTGTGCGTGGAAGGCCATGTTTGACAAATCTTACTGAATTTTTTGAAGAGGTTACTAGGAAAGTTGACGAGGATAAAGCAGTGGATGTTGTCTATATGGACTTCAGTAACGCCTTTGACAGGGTTCTGCATGGAAAGTTAGTTAGGAAGGTTCAATTGTTAGGTATTAATATTGAAGTAGTAAAATGGATTCAACAATGGCTGGATGGGAGATGCCAGAGAGTAGCGGTGGATAACTGTTCGTCAGGTTGGAGGCCGGTGACTAGTATTGTGCCTCAGGGATCTGTACTGCGTCCAATGTTGTTTGTCATATACATTAATGATCTGGATGATGGGGTGGTAAATTGGATTAGTAAGTATGCAGATGATACTAAGATAGGTGTCATTGTGGATAATGAAGTAGGTTTTCAAAGCTTGCAGAGAGATTTAGGCCAGTTAGAAGAGTGGGCTGAGCAATGGCAGATGGAGTTTAATGCTGATAAGTGTGAGGTGCTACATTTTGGAAGGACTAATCAAAATAGGATATACATGGTAAATGGTAGGGCATTGTGTTACGAACCCTGTAACTGGGTGACTTACCAGCAAAGATAGAGACATCCGTTGAAGTCTGATGATACTATTTTTAACAGTATTTATTAGTAAAAATATACAAAAATAATATCAATGCAAATATACAGATAATATACGTCATCAATACTAAATCTAAAAGTGCGGGTATAATAATAATCAATAAGAAATAAGCTCTATCGTTGTCTAGGGGATAATGTATTGTCCGGTAGAAATATAAAGTTCACTGCAGTTCCACAAGCTGTCATCTTTTGGTTGTTGCTGTGTTGCACTTTGTTAGAGAGAGAGAGAGAGAGAGAGAGAGAGAGAATGGGAACATTTACCGCTACGGGTTTTTCCAACCTTCCTTTATGATTTTGATCCGTCAGGTGTCTCGTTGTCGTGGCCGTTCAATTGTGACCTCTCCTTTAGCTAAACCGTTCTTCCGTGGTGAGCTCGCCACCCAGGCAAGGGAGGACACACATGAGCCCACCACCGGCTTTCGCTATAAAACACTGTCACGGGATTTCTAGCGTTTCTCCTGGTGCGTCTAAAGGGGTGTTCCCCCAGACCCCTCTTTTATCCTTACTCACAGGGTCTCAGATGTCAATCAGGTTGGGCTGATGCAATCCCTCAACCAGACCACTCTGGTTGTCCCCTGAGGGGTTTCAATGAATAGTACAGTACTCAATACACAATTCCTTCTCCAAGAGACAATAGCAGTAGTCAGTGGTTCCATTCCGCTGATGTCAGGACACATTCCACCTGGTTGTGTATTCTGCGTCTCTCTCTCTCATGATGTGTATCTCTCTCATTTCCTGGGTCTCAGACCCGAAATAATAGCGATCTTGCGAGTCTCAAAAAGGAGGGGGTGACTTTTGTACCCTTCGGCCCCTCAGAGTTGCTTCACCTTCGTAACAATTGAGGAATGCAGTAGAACAGAGTGATCTATGAATAATGGTGCATAGTTCCCTGAAGGTGGAATCTCATGTGAATAGGGTGGTGAAGAAAGTTTTTGGTATGCTGGCCTTTATAAATCAGAGCATTGAGTATAGGAGTTGGGATGTAATGTTAAAATTGTACAAGGCAAATTTGCCAAAATTGGAGTATTGTGTACAGTTCTGGTCACCGAATTATAGGAAAGATGTCAACAAAATAGAGAGAGTACAGAGGAGATTTACTAGAATGTTACCTGGGTTTCAGCACCTAAGTTACAGAGAAAGGTTGAACAAGTTAGGTCTTTATTCTTTGGAGTGTAGAAGGTTGAGGGGGGGAACTTGATAGAGGTATTTAAAATTATGAGAGGGATAGACAGAGTTGACGTGGATCAGCTTTTTCCATTGAGAGTAGGGGAGATTCAAACAAGAGGACATGAGTTGAGAGTTAAGGGGCAAAAGTTCAGGGGTAACATGAGGGGGAGCTTCTTTACTCAGGGAGTGGTAGCTGTGTGGAACGAGCTTCCAGTAGAAGTGATAGAAGTAGGTTTAATTTTGTCATTTAAAAAAAATTTGGATGGGTATATGGACAGGAAAGGAATGGAGGGTTATGGGCTAAGTGCAGGTAGGTGGGACTAGGTGAGAGTAAGCGTTTGGCACGGACTAGAAAGGCCGAGATGGCCTGTTTCTGTGCTGTAATTGTTTTATGGTTATATGTCCAATTACAAACAGTTGTGTACACAATAAATGTTTCTAGTTTAATAAATAATTTTATCAATCTTTGCGATCTTGTGTGGATGCTTCCAGCACTTTTTTAAAAAATATTTGAGCTTTGAGATAATTTTACCATCCAGAGATACTCTCAGGGGTCTGTACTAACAAGGAATCTAATGGAGAATCATTGCTATTGCAATGTACCTCTCTCTCTACAAATCCTTTCAAGCAGGCTCGAAGGGCCGAATGGTCTACTTCTGCACCTATTGTCTATTGTCTATTTCAAAATTCAATAGAGTGAAAGAAACATCTCCTGAATATTCTCTCTATAAACTTTTAATGAAACTGATAAAAAGTGCAAGATACAAACTTACAATAGATCAATTCATGTGATGCAAATATTGTAAAAGGCAAAAAAATAGAAAATATGAAGTATTGGTTCATTTATGGAAGTACTAACATGGATATATCCTGCACTGGGTGGGTCCTTATCAGAACATCTATAAACTCAAAGTAAATTATCAAAGTACATATGTCACCATATACTACATTGAGATTCATTTTCTTGTGGACATTCATAATAAATATAAAATAAAACAAAGAATCAATGAAAGACTACACACAAGACAGACCTAAAACCAATATGCAAAAGACAACAAATTGTGCATATACAAAAGTTAAAGAACATAACAAAGTAGTAAATACTACTGGGAGAAGTAAGTGAGTGGTAATGGAGGATTGCTTTTCTGAGTGGAGGCCTGTGACTAGTGCTGTGCCACAGGGATCAGTGCTGGGTCTATTGTTATTTGTCATCTATATCAATGATCTGGATGATAATGTGGTAAATTGGATCAGCAAATTTGCTGATGATACAAAGATTGGAGGTGTAGTGGACAATGAGGAAGGTTTTCAAAGCTTGCAGAGGATCTGGACCAGTTGGAGGAATGGGCTGAAAAATGGCAGATGGAGTTTAATACAGACAAGTGTGAGGTAGTGCACTTTGGAAGGAAAAACCAAGGTAGAACATATAAGGTAGATGGTAGGGCATTGAGGAGTGCAGTAGAACAGAGGGATCTGGGAATACAGATACAAAATTCCCTGAAAGTGGCATCACAGGTAGATAAGGTAGTAAAGAGAGCTTTTGCTACATTGGCCTTTATAAATCAAATTATTGAGTATAAGAGTTGGAATGTTATGGTGAGGTTGTATAAGATATTGGTGAGACCGAATTTGGAGTATTGTGTGCAGTTTTGGTCACCTAATTACAGGAAGGATATCAATAAGGTTGAAAGAGTGCAGAGAAGGTTTACAAGGATGTTGCCGGGACTTGAGAAACTGAGTTACAGAGTTGAATAGGTTAGGACTTTATTCCCTGGAGTGTAGAAGAATGAGGGGAGATCTGATAGAGATGTATAAAATTATGATGGGTATAGATAGAGTAAATGCAAGCAGGCTGTATCCACTGAGGCTAGGGGAGAAAAATACCAGAGGACATGGGTTAACGGTGAAGGGGGAAAAGTTTAAAGGGAACTTTAGGGGGGGCTTCTTCATGCAGAGAGTGGTGGGAGTGTAGAATGAGCTGCCGGATGAAGTGGTAAATGCGGGCTCACTTTTAACATTTAAGGAAAACTTGGACAGGTACATGGATGAGAGGTGTATGGAGGAATATGGGCCAGGTGCAAGTCAGTGGGACTAGGCAGTAAAATGGTTTGGCACAGCCAAGACGGGCCAAAAGGCCTGTTTCTGTGTTGTAAAGTTCTATGGTTCTACTGAGAACTCCTTGAAAGTGAGTCTATAGGTTGTGAAATTATTTCAGTGTTGGAGTGACCAAAGCTATCCACTTTGGTGCTGGAGCCTGATGGTCGATGGGTAATGACTGTTACTGAACCTGGTGGTATGGGATCTAAGGCTCCTGTACTTCTTTCCTCGTGGCAGCAGTAGCTTGGATGGTACGGGTCCTTGATGATGAATGCTGCTTTCCTGCGACTGTGCTCCTTGTTTACGTACTGAATGATGGGGAGGGCATTACCTGTGATGGACTTGGCTGTATCTACTACTTTTTGTAGGCATTTCCGTTCAAGGGCATTGGTGATTTCATGCCGGGCCATAATGCAACCAGTCAGTATACTCTCCAACATGCATCTATAGAAGTCTGTCAAAACTTTAGAAGACATGCCCAATCTTGACGAATTTCTAAGAAAGTAGAGGCATTGCCATGCTTTCTCTGTAATGGCACTTACATGCTGGACCCTGGGGAGATCCTCTGAAATGATTACATCACAGAGTTTTAAGTTACTGTCCCTTTCCACCCCTAATCCCTTGATGAAGACTGGCTCATGCACCTCCTGTTTTCTCCTCCTGTATTCAATAATCAGCTCTTTGCATTTGCTGACAATAAGTGAGAGGTTTTTCTGGTGACACCTGTCAGCCAGATTTTCAATCTCCAATCTTTCTGATATATTAGCTTGGCCCAAGATCTGCTGTGTACTTCAAATGAAGAATATTCTGATTAAATTATCATTAAGGTGGAGACACAGAAGTGGGAAGAAAACAGTACCAATGTTACAAAGATTTCTGCCCCCTCCCCTTCAATCCTAAATTTATTACACAGTGGATTTCGGTTAATTGGGACACAGCAGGACTCATATATTTTGGCCCAATTAAGTAGCTGCCCCAATTAGCCAATGTTTCATGGAAATGTTTAAAAGGTATAAAAAAGGCAAACTACTGTTTAACTGAGTAAAAAATTATGTATTTAAATGAAATACAGAATAAATTAGAAAACTACCAAAATAGCTATAATACTATAAAACTGTGAACTACTTCCTAAAAGTTATCAACAGAGGAATTCATTCAGTGTATGCTGACATGTTTTTTTGATCGTCTGTAAATTTAAGGGTGGAGCTTAGGAGGACGATAGCACCTAACAGCAATTCCTTTGCTTGCATCTTTGGAAACAGTGTAGTCATGCGCAATGCGCTACTAAAGAAACACACGGAGACAGAGACAGCTGAACTCAGAATGCCTTTACTGATTCAAAATCGCGCACTTAAATCTCCCCTCCTATGGGCCCCTGCGACCCGCAGGGCAGACATGATGTCAGACTGTCCCCGGAAGGTCCGCCCCAAGCGGGTAGTTCCAAACGCGCAACCGTGTGTCTGCCCACAGCTCCCGATGGCAGTTTGAGTCTCGCGTGTGCGGGCCGCCACAACAGCTCTATTTCTATCTTTAATATCTCTATTTTTCCCTTTCAGGGTTCTTTTGAAGACCCCTGACCTGGAGTTACATGCTGACTTCGGTTCTTTGCAGGAATGGGACCTGCTCTCGGGGTCTCACGATTGGCCGCTATTACATATACCAAGGACGCAGCCTAAAAGACTAGCACAACTTCAGGGTTCCAGGATTTTGTGGCTCTGCAGGTGGGCAAACTCGAGGTCAGTGCCTCTCCAGGAAACTGGTGTATCGTGGGAGTACATGGAAGATCAAAAGCAGCAAGCTGGCTGCTGGCTGTGTGCCCAGAGACCCGATTTCTTTGGGCACAGAGCTCGGAAAAAGCGACACACAGACTTTTAACATCATGAATCAGCTGGTTATTTGTTATGTCTCCCTTCTCGCTGTGAAACGGGACACCGCTTTTTCCCTTATTAGAGAGCCTGTATTATGTCAAATTACCAGGTGAATGAGTAGCCTTTGGGATACTGCAAGTCTGTGACTTTATTGATGGTTGCTGCACGCTTGAGTGCTTGGTGGAGGGTGCAGATGCTTTTTTTGCTGGTGGGGGTGAGGAGGATCTTCGCTTTGCTGTTGCTTATGCATGGGTGGGAAGACCTGGGGGGAATTTGGGGATCTAACATTTAACTGTCATTCATTCTTTGGGCACTACTGTTTTCATGGATGGTTGGGAAGAAAAAGAGTTTCAGGATGTATACATTTCTCTGACATTATTTGTACCTTTGAAACCTTTGAAATGAACAAAATCAGTGCAAACACCTAGTACAGATAATGGACTGCCTTCAAACAATGCTTACAATTATTGCATCCTCCAAAACTTCATTTTAATTGTAACATTCAAGTTGATTGTTGATACCTTCAAATTCTTCATAGTTGAAGTTGTGAAATGGTTTCATTTTCACTCCCGGCTGCATCTGGCATCTCCAAGCCTGAATGCTTGAAACCGGCACAAGCAAACAAGTTCTGAATTGTCTTACTGTTCATTACTTGTCAACTATCAGTGAAAAAATTACTGTTTTTTGAACACAAACATGCAAGTGAAACTATTTAAAAACTGTTTGCTCTAAGCACAGTGTAGTGTCTAATAGTCAGATGATATGCAAGTGACTGACACTAGTTAGAAAATGTTTGGCAACAGTCTCCTGTCCCAATTAAATGGCATAGTGTTTCCAAATAAACAAAGGAAATCCTGGCTATTTTCTTGATTTGTTTTTGTTCTTTAAGAGTTAACATAAGAACATAAGAAATAGAAACAGGAGTAGGCCATCTGGCCCGTTGAGCCTGCTCCGCCATCCAATAAGATAATGGCTAATTTGACCACTGATTCTTCTCCACCTACCTGCCTTTTCCCCTTAACCCTTAATTCTTCTACAATGCAAAAACCTATTCAACCTTGTCTTAAATACATTTACTGAGGTAGCCTCCACTGCTTCATTGGGCAGAAAATTTCACAGATCCACCACTCTTTGGGAAAAGCAGTTCCTCCTCATCTCTGTCCTAAGTTTACTTCCCCCAAATCTTGAGGCTATGACCTCTAGTTCTAGTCTCACCCACCAGTGGAAACAAATTTCCTGCTTCTATCTTAATAATGAGATCCCTTTCATAATTTTATATGTTTCTATAAGATCTCCACTCATCCCAAAATAAGTGGTTGCCCTGATTAGCAGATGGCCCAATTAAGCAGAATCCACTGCACATAATTTTGCCCAGAAGTTGTCAGTATTTCTTGGACGACCACAGGCAGAACCCTGTTTGCAAAATTGGCTCTATCAAGTCACTGCTTGCCATTTCCCTGAATTCCCAAACATTCAAAATACACCTTCCCACATAGAGTCACAGAATTAGAGAGTACATCACAGAAACAGGCCCTTCAGCCCATGCCAAAACCATTCAGATTACCTACTCCCATTGACCTGCATCAGGACCAAAGCCCTCCGTACCCCTACCATCCATGTACCTATCCAAACTTAAACATTGACATCAAGCTCACATGCACCACTTGTGCTAGCAGATCATTCCACATTCTCACAGCCCTCTGAGTGAAGACGTTTCTCCTCATGTTCCCCTTAAACTTTTCACTTTTCACCCTTAACCGATGATTTCTGGTTGTTGTCCCACCCAGCCTCAGTGGAGAAATCACTGGTTGTAGTCCTACCCAGCTTCAATGGGAAAAACCTGCATGCACTAACCCTATCTATACCCTCATAATCTTGTACACCTCTATCAAATCTCCTCTCAATCTTCTAGGTTCTAAGGAATACAGCACTAACCTATTCAATCTTTCCTTATAACTCGGGTCCTCCAGATCCAGCAACATCCTTGTAAATTTTCTCTGTATTCTTTCAACCTTGTTTACATCTTTCCTGTAGGTAGGTGACCAAAACTGCACACAGTATTCCAAATTAGGCTCACCAACGTCTTATACAACTTCAACATAACATTCCATCTCCTGCACTCAACACATTGATTTACAACCCTATCTACTTGTGAAGCCACTTTAACCTAATCGTGGACCAGTATTATCAGTTCCCTTTGTTCTACCACACTCCTCAGAGCTCTGCTGTTCACTGTGTACCCTGGTTAGTCCTACCAAAGTGCAAAACCTCACACTTGTTTGCATTAAGTTCCATCTGCCAATTTGCAGCCCATTTTCCAATTGATACAAGTCCCTCTGCAAGCCATGATAGCATTCTTTGCTGTCCACTACATGCCTAACCTTGGTATCATCCGCAAACTTGTCAATCCAGTTGACCACATTGTCATCCAGATCATTGATATAGATGACATACAACAAAGGACCCAGCACCGACCCCTGTAGCACACCCCTAGTTACGGGCTTCCAGTCAGAAAGGCAACCATCTACTATCACTCTCTGACTTCTCCCACAAAGCCACTGTCTAATCTAATTTACTACCTCACCCTGAATGCTGAATGACTGAACCTTTTTGACCAACCTCCCATGCAGGACCTGGTCAAATGCCTTGATAAAGTCCATGCAGACAATATCCATTGCCTAGACTTCATCAACTTTCCTGTTAACTCAAAAACTCTATGAGATTGGTTAGACATGACCTACCATGCACGAAGCCATGCTGACTATCCTTATACTTACATGTCTATCCAAATATTTATATCAAGTCAAGTCAAGTCAACTTCTATTGTCATTTCGACCATAACTGCTGGTACAGTACATAGTAAAAATGAGACAACATTTTTCAGGACCATGGTGTTACATGACGCAGTACAAAAAAAAGACTGAATTACGTAATAAAAAAAAACACAGAGAAAGCTACACTAGACTACAGACCTACATTGGACTGCATAAAGTGCACAAAAACAGTGCAGGCATTACAATAAATAATAAACAGGACAGTAGGGCAAGGTGTCAGAGTCCAGGCTTTGGGTATTGAGGAATCTGATAGCTCGGGGGAAAAAACTGTTACATAGTCTGGTTGTGAGAGCCAGAATGCTTCGGAGCCTTTTCCCAGACAGCAGGAGGGAGAAGAGATTGTATGAGGGGTGCATGGGGTCCTTCATAATGCTGTTTCCTTTGCGGATGCAATGTGAAGTGTAAATGTCCATGATATCTGGTCCCTTAGAATACCTACCAAAAAATTTCCCACTACTGATGTCAGACTCACAGGCCATATTGGAGAAGACATAAAGACAATTTTAAAAATCAAGATAAAGAGTTTCTGCCCCATTTCTCATATAACTTCACAATTTTCCTTTAATGCCCAGTACTTTAAGACTAGCTAGTAGAGAAAACCTTGGGAAGAATTATCAGGATCTACTGCTGGAGCATTCACATGGCATCATGAGCGTAATATGATTTTCAAAGCCAAATAAGTAATTTCTTCAGCAAAGTAAATAGCAGCCTTCTTTATCCAAGGTTGATAAATCTCCACTCCTCCACTAAAGTTGAACCATAGTGAATCTCTGGCTACTTGATGCAAACTCTCCACGTCCTAAAGCTAAAATTGCAAAAGTCCAGAGATTTAGCCAGAGATAGCAATACATTTCCAGTATGATCAAATGACCTGCCATCTAGGCTTTACAATAGAATATAATCAAAATATGTGAAACTTTCCAATGAATACGTTCCCAATATTTCTGTTTATCAGTTCCTACATCAGGATCATTTTATTGGAATGCCAATTGTCTTGGGTCTTGTTGTCAATAACTATATAAATCAAATGCATCCTAAATTGAACATAGACATAATTAAAATGCAGTTAAGCTGCCTTTAAATATTTGAAGACACAACATAGCAGGTCAAATGTTTCAGCTGAAAAATCCAACTCAGACTATTAAAAGTTCAAAAAAATTATAAAAACATACATCTTGCAACAAGTTGACACCTACCTGTCTAAATTGTTGATCTGTCTGAGGTTATTACCATATAGTTTAAGTTCTGTTATTTCATATTTATTATCCAAATTCTCAATTTCTTCTATGGAATTGCAGGAAAGGTCCAAAATCTTTGTTCCCTTCAACTGCAATAAAATAAACAGCAGGATTTCAGAATACATGGCATAGTTAAATTTTTTCACCAGAGCATGTTTTGAGAAAACAGAATTGAATTTTTTCCAACATTGGTAGATTAAAAGCTTATTCACATTAACCTCCATCCAGTCTACATTAACTTAAATAAACAGGAATTTCAGAATATTATATGTTGCAGAACAAAGGCATCAAAAGCTTCAAATGTTTATAGCCGCTTGATACAGAATGCTGGTAAAAAAATAATTAACTAACATGCAGAGGAGAGGAAAACATGAAGATGTCATTTCTTATTAAATAAAGGTTACTGTGGCACTGCTTTCTCTAGGAACATTCTTTCAATGTTGCTAAAGATAGTAAAATATGCTTTGTCAAAAAACACCAAGGCATGTTCTCTATATAAGGAATTGACAAAACACATCCTGCTACTGTAGAACAATGCTCAATTATGCTGTGCCAAAAAGTCTTCTCTATTTCACTACCAACGAAAGATCACCAACCTGAAACACTAATTTTCTCATTCCACATGTGCTGTCTGATCTGCTGAATTTTTCATCAAAATTTTACTTTTCCATAAATAGATACAGTAATATTAGCACCCCCATTCTCATCCCTTGGTTTAATATTATTGTCCATTTTTTCTTAATAATTAGGAAAAGGAAGTCATTAATCTTACAACACTAAGTTCATCACATTTTAGCAGGTTCAGTTAATTCCTTTTTATTAATCATGAGTATCCAAAATATTCCAAAAGGAGAGACAACAAGTTACCTAAAGAACTTTAAGAAAAATTATATTCCCTTGTTTCCAATGCCAGTCTTATCAGATTTGAATGAGGCATCTTTTTGAATAAACTTCTTTTCTTAATCTGCTATCATTTGTTTTACTTCTCATCCCACCCTCTAACAAGATTTATTCAGAATTGTTTAATACACAAGGATATATTTGTTTAATTTGTGTAATTGTTTAATGCACATTCAACTTATAAATGATGAGGTATTTTGAAAGACTATATTTTTGCCACCACTAAGTCCAGTAAAGTGAATTGTTTACATGGACCTTAGAAAAGGCTTAGGCAATGAAATTTGAAAAATCTTATAAAATTGGTGCAAAAATCTGTAACCATTTTCTAAAGTTCACACTTAGTTCATAAGCAGTCATGGTTAATAAATGCATAGTTAATGCTTACAATTTCAAACTTTTCTATCTTCTTAATTCCTTTTCCATGTAGATCTAATGTATTGTTCCCACATCCACACGTTTGTTTTATCGTAAACTTTAGAAAACAAATTCAGGACTGGTTAATTGAATATCATTCTTTTCACTTGAAAGAACATCTAGGTAGAGAAAATGAAACACTAATCTTTCATTTTGGGTTTAGAATTGACTAACGGTTTTCCCAGCATACATCTAAAAGCACTGTGGGTGAAATGGGATTGGGGAATTATAGCATTTGTGTATCTGAAACTATGCAAGCATCCTAATTGGCAACCTCACCCAGAAGCAGATGTTCTCTGCATTGCTGATAAGAAGAGCCTGGAGGGATAACAGCTGTTAGAATACATTAGTTAGAAGCAAAGAATTGGACAACCATATAGCCAGAATTTTCTGTTGACCATAATTGGCTTTGAAAAGAAAGCCAAAAGCAGCCATCTGTCAAAGAATGTGCCCATAAGATATTCAAACATGTTATGGTGCATATAGTAGAATAAGATATGAAGTTAGTTATGTAGAGGCTTGATTAACAAATGAGAAGCATGAGTTCAAATTCCACCAGGGTAACTGTGGAATTTAAGTTCAGTTAATAATATGAAATTTGAAAAAAAAACAGCGAGTGCTAATAATGATGACTTTACCAGATATCCCAGTTTTTCAGGTTTATTAATGCCCCTCAGTAAAATAAATTTGCCAATTTTACCTTGTCGAAACAGGAGAAAGCGTAAAATTGGAATGTCACTTTGCATTAAACTATTTACTGAATCCAGTCAAAACCTTGGGGGCAGGGGAGGGAGGGGTAAGTGATCGGAGACTGTAATGCAGTAACCTGACACAGACATATCAGATTCCTTCATCACAGTTTCTGGGTAGGTTCGGTCCCATCAGCAAGGCAGATCTACCAGAGGTGGAGTCACTCTCGTATAAAGGCTGGGGGAAATAATCCATGCACTTTGAGTATTGTGTGGTGCATTTATGTGTGGGACCACTCCAGGTAGATGCAGATACTGTTACCGGCACAAAATCAATAATAGTGTTTGAAAGTTGCTATATTAGCCTTCCACTAACCTGGCCTTTTGGAGTCTCCTTATTGGTTACCATAGCTTCTTTTACAGAAGCAGGTTTTGTTCCAGGACGGGTTGATCTTGAAGCCTGAGTGCTGTGTATTCTTTTCATATTGGTCTGGTTTCTTGGGAATACATAAAAGATGCATCAAAATTAACTTTAAAACTAATTACAAATAGAAATTGACAGACAATATAATTGACCATGAATTCTATTTTTTGACCTTCACATTTACCACCTTTACTTGCTCTTGAAGAGTAAAGACATAGCCAATTACTGTGAAACTATACTTCAGGCCTGACTATCTTCTTTTGCAAACAGGACCAAAATGGCAAATCAATGTATTTCCAATAGACATTTTCATCAATGCAGAAAGAAGTCTTGAATTTGCAAGGAGCTCCTTGTGGCAGTCATTCCTAATGCACATTAAAGTTGGACTCCCTGTGGAGACCAGTGACAGCACATCAGCTTCATGCAGTTATCCGATGCTACACTTAGATATTTTCCCACTATGCACATCTGAATGGGTGCACATTCAGCAACACCTCTCATTTTGATTGAGAGGACATGGTACAAGTTAAAGAATTAAATTTCAGGTATTTTACATTATTTCTCTATTAATTGAGATAAGTTACATACAAACGTATATTTAATTGTCCTAGGTGCTCTTTAGTGTTTAACTTATTTTTAATAATTTCTAAATGATTCAGAATTCAGCCTTCCACCTGGAAATGTCACCCACAACAATTTTACTAAATATTGCCATATTATTGTTCCATCAAATACCTTTGCTGTGTTCACCATAGAAGGTGGGATTTGCTGGTGGCCATCCATTATAATTCTATTCGATTCCCATTCTGACACATGTCAGTCCATAATCTCCTCTACAATCACAGCAAGGCTTCCCTCTGGTTGGATTAGCAACAGCTCATATTTCAACCGAGTAGCCTCCAAACTGATGGCACAAACATCAATTTCTCTAACTTCCAGTGATTACTCCCTCTTCTCTCTTTTTGTCACTCCCCATTCTGGCTCTTCTCTTATCCCTCCTCTTCTCCTCACCTGCTTATCACTTGCTTCTGGTGCCCCTACTCCTTCACTTTCTCCTACGGTCCACCATCCTCTCCTATTAGATTCCTTCCTCTTCAGCCCCTTGCCTCTTCCACCTATCATCTCACAGCTTCTCACTTCATCCTCCCCACCCACTTACCTTTTCTTCACCTATTCTCACCTATCATCTGCAGTTTTATTCTATCCCCTCCCTCCACCTATTTATTCTGACTTCTTCCTCCTTCCCTTCCAGTCCCGATGAAGGCTCACAGCCCGAAACATTGACTGCTTATATCCCCTCCATAAAAGTTGCTTAATCTGCTGAGTTCCTCCAGTATTTTGTCTGTGTTGCTCCCATATTACCCACATTCATCCCAGCCCAATGTGAAGGTGCAACATGAAGAACCAATGTTAGAGAGGCCTCCACACTGCACCACCTGAGGCCTTATAGAAGGCAAAGAGGGGCTAGAGATTTGGTATCTGTTAAACAGCCACTTATTTCAAATATTTTAAAGCCTATGGCATCCAAAAAGTATTTTTATAAAAAGTAAAGTGAAAGCATTAATTTAAGTTACATTTTTTATTAAAACACACAATCAAAACATTAAACTAACTTAAAATAATTTTACCTACCCCTTTATTTGTAATTTAAAACCCTAGAATTCTCTTTAAAATCACAGTTTTTCAGATCCTACATCAGGTAAGACCTGCTGCAAATTTAAGTCACAATTTCCTGGTACAGGTATAATAACAGGGAACCAGAACTAGACTTGATTGGTCAACTGCAAATGGCATCCAGGGACAAACTGTAATGACTGATACAGCACCTTTCAGAACCATTAGCCACAGACAGCAAGAATTATCCCAACAACTTTTAATAATTTAAGTTTTAATTTTTTTTCTTACCTTGCAAATAATGCTGAAAATTATAAGCATTCATAGTATTTTGTTAGTTTTTACAGAGATCTAGCTTGGAGGTGTGGAGTAGCCAGCTGTGAAAGCTGCATAAAGCTTTGTAGGTCAGAAAAGTCTTAAAGACCTTGATCACTGCAAACATTGAGAGTCAGAGAGAAAATAAATTGCTCTTGATAATTATAAATTTGGAACGTGGCAAAGTACAATTTTAAAGCTGCACTTCAAACCACTGCTATTTGAAGTTAAGGCAACTTCAGCAGGCTGGATAGAACTATCACTCCTTATATTGCTCAAAATTATCATGGTATTTATGTAGTGAACACAAAGCTGCTCTTCATCAAATACTTGTGGATGCCTTACAACCAAGCAATCAGATTCTGAAAATCTTCTTGTACCATGGTCAAGTAAAAGCTTGCTGCAAGCACAGAGCAGGTCAAACAGCATCTGTGAAAAGGGCAACACAACATTTCATGTCTGGGATCATTCACCAAAAATGAGAAACAACTGGGAAAGACAGAAAACAAGCTTGATAAAGTCACTAAATAATTATTATCAATGAATCACCTGTAGTACCAGCGGAAATAACACACTGGACCACTGTTACACTAAGTTCAAGAGTGTCTACCATGCAATTCCACTCCCAGATTTTGGTAAGTCTGACCACCTGGCTGTACTTCTACTCCCTGAGTATGAGGAGACTGAAGACTGCAGCACCAGTAGTGAGAACCAAATAGGTATGGACCTGGGAGTGCTTACAGGACTGCTTTGAATCAGTGGATTGGACTGTGATCAGGGAGTCAACTTCAAGCCTGGATGAATATGCCACAGTTGTCACCAACTTCATTAAAACCTATGTGGATAAGTGTCTGCCTATGAAAAACTTACTGTACATTCCCAAACAAAAAGCTGTGGATGAACAAGGAGGTTCATAGTCTATTGAGGGTTAGATCTGTGGCATTTAAGTCTGGTGATCCAAGTCTGTGTAAGAAAACCAGATATGAATTATACAGGGCTATTTCAAGAGCTAAGAAACAATTCTGGGAGCGGTTGGAGGCAACATTGGATGCACGTCAACTCTGTCAGGGTTTGCAGGCCATTACTTCCTACAAAGCAAAATCCAACACCATGAGTGGCAACGTTGCTTCACTACCAGATGAGCTCAATGCCTTTTATGCTCATTTAGAAAGGGAGAATAAAACCACAGCTATGAGGATCCCTGCAGCATCCAGTGACCTTGTAATCTGTCTTGGAGTCTGATGTCAGGCTGTCCTTCAAGAAGGTGAACCCTTGCAAGGTGGCTGGGCCTGATGGAGTACCTGATAAGGCTCTGAAAACCTGTGCCAACCAACTGGCAGGAGAATTCAAATAAATTTTCAATCTCTCACTGCTACAGTCAGAAGTTTCCACCAGTTTCAAAAGGGCAACAATTATAGCAATGCCCAAGAAGAGTAGCGTGAGCTGCATCAACAGCTATCGTCCAGTTGCACTCACATTTACAGTTATGAAATAATTTGAGAGGTTGGTCATGGCTAGAATCAACACCTGTCTCAGCAAGGACCTGGACCTATTGCAATTTGTCTATCGCCACAACAGGCCTACAGCAGACACGATCTCAGTTGCTCTCCAAGCAGCCTTGGATCAACTGGACAATGCAAATACCTATGTTAGGATGTTGTTTATTGACTATAGCTCAGCGCTTAACACCAACATTCCAACTGACCTGATTAAAAAGCTACAGACCCTAGACAACTGTACCTCCCTCTGCAATCGGATCCTCAATTTCCTAACCAGAAGACCATAAGTATATAAGATGATGAGAGGCATTGATCGTGTGGATAGTCAGAGGCTTTTTCCCAGGCTGAAATGGTTGCCACAAGAGGACACAGGTTTAAGGTGCTGGGGAGTAGGTACAGAGATGTCAGGGGTAAGTTTTTACTCAGAGAGTGGTGAGTGCGTGGAATGGGCTGCCGGCAACAGTGGTGGAGGCGGATACAATAGGGTCTTTTAAGAGACTTTTGGATAGGTACATGGAGCTTAGAAAAATAGAGGGCTATATGTAAGCCTAGTAATTTCTAAGGTAGGGACATGTTTGTACGGTAAGGGCTTGTATTGTGCTGTAGGTTCTCTATGTTTCTATAATTTGTGCAGATTGGAAATAACATCTCTACCTCACTGACAATTAACATTGGCACTCCACAGGGATGTGTACTTAGCCCACTTCTCTGCTCTCTCTATACCCATGATTGCATGGCTAGACATAGCTCAAACTGCATCTATAAATTTGCTGATAATGCAGCCATTGTTGGCAGAATTTGTTAGTGACGAAAGGGCATACAGGAGTGAGATATACCAGTTAGTTGAGTGGTGTTGCAGCAACAACCTTACATTCAACGTCAACAAAACCAAAGAGCTGATTGTGGACTTCAGGATGGGCAAGATGAGGGAACACAAACCAATCCTCATGGGAGATCAGAAGTGCAGAGAGTGAGCAATTTCAAATTCCTAGGTGCCAGTATCTCTGAGAACCTAACCTGGATGCAACATATTGATGCAGCTATAAAGAAGGCAGTGGCTATATTTCATGAGGAATTTGAGGAGATTTAGTTTATCAACTAAAACACTCAAATCTTCTACAAATGCACCATGGAGAACATTCTGACTGACTGTATCACCATCTGGTATGGGGGAGGGGTGGGGGGTGTTATTGCCCAATATCAAAATAAGTTGCAGAAACTTGTGAAATTAGTCATCTCCATCATGGGTTCTAGCCTCTGTAGTATCCAAGACACCTTCAAGGAGTAATACCTTAGGAAGGTGTGGCGTCCAATATTACGGACCCCACCACCCAGGACATGCCCTCTTCACACTGTTACCATCAGGAAGGAGTACAGAAGCCTGAAGGCGCACACTTAGCGATTCTGGAACAGCTTCTTCCCCTCTGCCATCTGATTGCTAAATGAACCCATGAACACTACCTCACTACTTTCTTTGTAATTTTGCACTACTTGTTTTAACTTAACTATTTAACAGACAAATGTATACTTAATGTAACTCATTTTTAATCTATTTTTATTTATCATGTATTTCATTGTACTGCTGCCGTAAAGTTAACAAATTTCACAACATATGCCAGTGATATTAATTCTGATTGATTCTGAAAACAAGGAAGTTGGGGACAGCAATGGGTAGAACAAAGGGACTATCTCCAATAGGGTGAGACTACTCCACAAGGTAGTTAGAATTGCAACCCAATTCTAATGTAAATGAGCAGAAATTCTTTGCAAGTACTTTGAGATGGCGGTGATTGTGTAATCCATCCCACTCTCAGCTATGCCCAGTTATGACTTTGGGAAAATTGCATTGTTCACAATATTAAGCTTCTACTGCATATATTTTATCCGAGGGTATCAGTGTTGAGTACCATTCCACTCACTGACTCTGTTTTAGAATCCAGCCAGATCAGGAGACAGTAAAATCAGAAAGATGGGAATAGCAGCACAAGAGAAGAGTGCACAAAGTACTCTGCATCAGAGAGCAGGTGTTGGACTTTTTGACCTATCAGTTGAAGACCCACAATGCCATCTTCTAGGGCTGAATCATACCAAGTAAAACTTCCTCCAGCGCGGGTGTGAAAGAGAGCAAAGCAGACCTAGCACCTCTCCACCACCTTCAGGCCATCATGCTGCTCATTCCCCAGTTCTCAATAAAGAATGATGGCTGAGGAACAAACAACAACCAGTTCTCAACTGCAACCACACTAACATCATGAGCAGGAATAAAATGTTTTATTAAAAAGTGTTTACCTAATTTAAGATGTTACCCTACCCCATCTCCCTGAGAAATTAATGACTATGGACATTTACAAATTGCACTGTGAATTTTAAAAAATGCCTTTTTGCAATTTGTTCTGTTTTATCAACAATCCAGCACTATTTTAAGTTCATCCTGCAATTTAATGTAGAACATAGTTATACAAAGTAAATATTTTGATAACTGGCCTATCTGGTGTGTGTGTGTGTCTGCAAACTAACAGTGTTAACAAAGTTATCTCACATCTGTGTGCCAATTTGACTCTTTATAACAAAGTCAAAAAACAAATTGAAACAAAATTTTAAAACATGGAAATTCTAAGATATGAAAGTCTGGTGATTTGAGATCATCATTCATGATACTGATGATCTATCCACAATTATTTAGCTTGCTGAATTTAAATAACCCATCTTCCTTGATAAGAAGTGAGAATAGGCTGTTAGGCCCTCTGAACTGCTCCACTATTCAAGAGATTATGACTGATCTTTTGGAACAACTGCACGTTATTGCAATCCAAAAAACTATCAATTTCTGCCTTAAATGTACTGCATAACTAAATCTTCACAGCCATCTGCATTAGAGAATTCCAAAGATTTATAATTCATTGGGGAGAGAAAAGGTCTTCTCATCTTAGTCTGGATTGGCTGACCCCACATTCCAAACAGCCTGGCCAAAAGAAACAACAACTCTGCATCTGCTTTGTGATGCAATTCTCAATCAACTAAACTCAGAGAATAGGTCTATATTACACAACCTGCCCCCATAGATCAAAGCTTAGTTTTTGTTGCATTCCCTCTAACACATAATCCAGATTATTAGACCAATTGGACAACACAAACATCTACATCAGAATGCGGTTCATTGACTATAGCTCAGCATTTAATACCATCATTCCCACAATTCTGATTGAGAAGTTGCAGAACCTGGACCTCAGTACCTCCCTCTGCAATTGGATCATCAGCTTCCTAACTAGAAGACCACAATCAGTGCAGATTGGTGATAACATATACCCCTTGTGCACCTCGGAGGTATGTGCTTAGCCCACTGCTCTACTCTCTATATACACATGACTGTGTGGCTAGGCATAGCTCAAATATAAATTTGCTGACGATACAACCATTGTTGTGGAATCTCAGGTGGTGACAAGAGGGCATACAGGAGTGAGATATGCCAACTAGTGGAGTAGTGCCGCAGCAACAACTTGGCACTCAACGTCAATAAGACGAAAGAACTGATTGTGGACCTCAGGAAGGGTAAGACACAGGAATACATACCAATCCTCATAGAGGGATCAGAAGTGGAGAGAGTGAGCATCTTCAAGTTCCTGGGTGTCAAGATCTCTGAGGATCTAATCTGGTCCAACATATTGATGTAGTTATAAAGAAGGCAAGACAGCGGCTATACTTTATTAGGAGTTTGAGGAGGTTTGGCATGTCAACAAATACACTCAAAAACTTCTATAGTTGTACCGTGGAGAGCATTCTGACAGGCTGCATCACTGTCTGGTATGGAGGGGCTACTGCACAGGACTGAAAGAAGCTGCAGAAGGTTGTAAATCTAGTCAGCTCCATCTTGGGCACTAGCCTACAAAGTACCCAGGACGTCTTTAGGGAGTGGTGTTTCAGAAAGGCAGTGTCCATTACTAAGGACCTCCAACACCCAGGGCATGCCCTTTTCTCACTGTTACCATCAGGTAGGAGATACAGAAGCCTGAAGGCACGCACTCAGCGATTCGGGAACAGCTTCTTCCCCTCCGCCATCTGATTCCTTTCATTTTCATTTTAAAATCTTTTTATATTAATTATTATTGAAGATCAACAAAAAAGATACATTAAATCAATATGCCATTATGTACAATGAAGAATTAAATTAGCAAATAACTGATTAACAAAGCTAAGCAATATATCAATAAGAAGAAAAAATAGCGTTAAGAATTTTTTTTGAAAGAAAAAAAGGAAAAAAAAACCCTACTAACTGAAAAAAAAGAGGAAAAAAAACCCCATTGGGAACACAACCCCGGAGCTATACATCATGCAAGCTTCCATAAAATAAAAACATCAATCCACCAACTCAAACCCATTTAAAGAAAAATCGGAAGGAAACCATATTAATTAACTCAAATCAGATGATAGTTGCGGGCAAATGAACCCCACCTTTTCTCAAAATCAAATTGAGGATCAAAAGTTCGACTTCTGATTTTCTACAAACTAAGACATAACATCACCTGAGAAAACCACTGTATCAAAGTAGGAGCAGAAGCATCTTTCCATTTCAACAAAATAGCCCTTCTGGCCAATAATGTAACAAATGCAATTACATGTTGGTCTGATGGAGAAATACCATGAATATATTGAGGGATTATACCAAATAAAACTGTAAATTTATTAGGTTTTAAATTAATTTTTAAAACTATAAAAATTGTAGAGAAAATAGACTTCCAAAAATGTTTCAATACAGAACACAACCAAAACATATGTGTCAATGTGGCTGTCTCAGTTTTACATCTATCATACTGACTACCAACATTAGGAAACATTTTAGACAGTCTTTCCTTTGTCAAATAGTAACAATGTACAATTTTAAATTGAATTAAAGAGTGACTGGCGCAGATCGAAGAAGAGTTAACCAACTTCAAAATCCGCAACCAATCTTCTCTCCCAATCTTGATTAATCTTAAGTGAAGGGTAATTATGCTGTTGTAACAACAAATTATAAATTTTCCCAATAAAACCCTTCACTGAAGGATTCATTTTAAAAATAATATCTAACAGGTCAGAATCCTGTATATATGGAAAATTACTTAAATATTCTTGTAAGAAGTGTCTGACCTGAAGATATTGCAGGAAATGTGAATATGAGAGAGAGTATTTAGTTACTAATTTCTCAAAAGACATCAATTGGCCATCTCGGAACAGATCCATGAAATAAACTCCTTTATTCCTCCAAAGAAGAAAGGTAGGATCACTTAATGAAGGTTTAAATAAATAGTTTTGATAAATTAAACTAAAAAGTTTAAATTTTTTGAGATTAAAAAAATTACGAAACTGATTCCTAAATGGACTTTGAATCTTTGGACACTACCTCACTTTTTTTCTAATATACAGTATTTCTGTTTTTGCATTTTTTAAAAATCTATTCCATATATGTAATTGATTTACTTGTTTATTATTATTATTTTATTAATTATTTTTTCTCTCTGCTATATTATGTATTACATTGAACTGCTGCTGCTAAGTTAACAAATCTCATGTCACATGCTGGTGATAATAAACCTGACTGATTACGATTCTTACACAATATTCCACATGCAGTTTCACCATTGCACATTGCAACTGCAGTAACTAATTATATCCTTTACTCTTATACTCAAATCCTTCTGGAATAAAGACCAATAAGCTATTTGCTTTCCTAAATGCTTGGTGTAGCTGCATGTTAAACATGATGTACAATATCTTTCAATCCCTCTCTATTTAAAAGTACTCTACTTTTGGATTTCTTTCTGCTGAAGTATATGACCTTTTTTTTTTCCACATTATAATTCCTTATGCCAATTATCTAAACTTGTCAATCTCCAACTCAAGCCACTTTGCATCCTCCTCTCTATCAGACAATTTTGTATTAGCAGCAAACTTGGATACAATACCCTCAAAGCCATGATGCAAATTTCTCAAATACATTGTGAAAGGGAGATGATCAACTCAGATCCCTGCAGCACCCCACCAGTTCCTATTGACAACCGGTCTGGACCCAATGGGTTGAATGGCTGTCCTGTTCGTCATTGAAATAAGCAAGTAAACAAATAAATTAATAAAATAAATTAGGAACATAGAAAATCTACAGCACAATATAGGAAAATAAATTGTTCATTTATTTTTTCTCTGTTTTCCATACATTAATAAATCCTCAATCTTCTGCAGCCTATCAATACCATGTATTCTACTAGTTTAATAACCTTAAAAGCCACCTAATCAAAGGCTTCCTTAAAGTACATAATTTCCTTACCTATCCTGTTAATTACATTAAAAAACCTAATAAATTTGTCAAATACGATTTCTCTTTCATAAATTCATGCAGACTCTGCCCAATCCCACTAATATGTTCTCTTTCCTAGTAGATTTTAGCATTTTTCTTATACCTGATGTCAGGGTAACTTAACCTCTTTTTCTCCTTGTCTAAGTAGTGAATTTATAGTTGCTAATGTTCAGTTCCTCAGAGACAATCAAAAACTATGGAATTTGAAATTTCTGCATTGACTAGCTCCATAGGTATTATTTCAAAACTTTCAGGCTGTCATTGTTGGCATTAAACACTAATTAATCTCTCCAATACAGTACTTTTTTTTTTACAAAACACCAATTCTTTTCCGGTCATCAGTTACTTGATACCTTTGATCTTCACCAAATCTTGAAAGAAAAACAAAAAATATTTGTGTAATTTCCCTAGCATCTTCTTGCTCCCTGTCTTCCCTGATATAATTTCTTCCCTCACAGACTTTATGGAATCGACATTACATTCAGCTAATCTTTCCCATAGAAGCTTTCATTGTCTGCTTTATGTTTCTCATTAATTTACTCACATGTTCTACGATTCCTTTCCTTATCTCTTAAATGTTTCCGATCCTCAGACTTAATGCTTTTTTGGCAACATTATAAGTTTTTTCCTTTGATCTAATAATAGCATTTACTTCTCATTAGCCACAGCTAGACCAATTTTCCAGTCAAAATTTTCTGGCTTGAAGGGATATGTGTTGTAAACCATGCATTTTTAAATTTTATTATTTTTTTGTTTTTTATTATATTTTTATTGTATTTTCCAAATCTATCAAAAGCATTTCATATCTTGGTAGCTTGTTTATACTTAAGATACAGTATCAGATGAAACTAAATCACTTTTATTCTTGATCAAAAATTTCTATTAAATTATGATTGCCCTTTCAAAAAAGCCCTTTACCAAGTAGATTATTAACTCTTTATCAATGCAGATTATTAGTCTGTTCCCTGATCTCTCAACATACCAATCTAAAATAACTATTTCTTATACACTGCATCCATATATCCTCTACACTATTATTGCTAATTTTATATGTCTATTAAAGTTCTCCATGTTTATCATATTATCTTTTAAATCTAATATCCTGATTAACACAATGGTCTACAATACCACTTCTACTTGGAGATGTATAGACCTGTCCCACTGATTGATTTTACCCTTCATTGTTGTGTAGCTTCATCCAATGTAATTCCACTTCTTGAATTTCAATCTAAGCGCTCTTCTCTCTATTGGATTCTTAATTATATCCATTATTATGTATTTAATTGGTGCATGACTCTTCCAAAATTAAGTCTCCTTCATAACAGCAACTCCTTTGCTTGCATCTTTGGAAACAGCTCTATTTCCACCTTTAATATCTTTATTTTTCCCTTTCAATGTTCTTTTGAAGACCCTGAGCTGAAGTTATATGCAGGCTTCAGTTCTTTGCAGCAATGGGACCCATTCTCGGGGTTCCACGTCTGGCTATTATTTGACATGCCAAGGGTTTGGCCTGAGAGTATTGATCGTGTTTGGAAGCCTAAGTTCTCAGGGCTCTGGAGATGGGCGGATCGAGGGTCGGTGTCACAGCAGGAGACTCGTGTCGTCGGGGAGGCCAGAAAATCTCTCACTGTGGGCCCGAAGACCCAAGGTCTTTGCGATCTTCAGACACAGAACTCAAAAAAAATCGACAAAACAGACTTTTAAATTGTAAACCAGCAGGTTGTTGTTATGTCTCCCGCTTGATGTGAAAATGGAGGACATCTCCCTCTCCCTTGCCAGGGAGAGAGCCTGTGGTTTGTCAAATGTCGGATGAAATGCAAAGCCTTTGGGGTAACTTTGGTCTGTGTCTTTGCTATTGCTTAGCACACGCTTAGGCTCGGTGACGGTACCGATGCACCTTTTTTTTTGCTGGTGGGGGAGGGGGGTCATTGCTTGCTGCCATTTACGTATGGGGGGAACTGGGGGGGGATTTAGGGGTTCTCCTGTTTAATTATTGTTCATTCTTTGGGGCCCTTCTCTGTTTTTGTGCGTGTTTGCAAAGAAAAAGTAGTTCAGGATGTATATTGTATACATTTCTCTGACATTAAATTTGACCTTTGAATCTTTGGACCTTTATTCAAATACAAATCTTGGTCTCTTGATTATGCTGTCTCCATAACAGCTACATGATCATGCCATTTATTTCTATTTGCAGCACTAATTTAGTGATATTATAATGAATGCTACATGCATTTATATGAAGACCAATTTTATCTTTTTCTTTTTTTTTGCTATTTGCTATGCATGTACCCAATTTAGTAGGAGAATGAAATCCTAAGAATGTAGAAGACAATGGTGTGTTAATGAGAGGTAGCTAAGAGATGTAGGATTAAGTCAATGGGTAGAAACAATAGTGGCGGATGTACGTGTGATACGCAACTATAGACCGATTGCATATGCTAATGCAACTAAACCAGGAGATTGCTATAAAAAATGCTGTGTCCAAAGGATCGGTGGGCAATCAGCGACTAGTTCAATGCAAATTAAAGTTTAACCCTTCCTGCCCTGACTCTAATTAGAGGCACATCAATACGTGTTGCTCTTCCTTTTCTGAAACACTCTGATTGTCATTACCTATTTGGCTTCCTTAGCTATTGCTCCCTCAAAATACCAATCCTGAGCTATTACTCTGTTCTTTTTCCTTTAATTTTCTGGAATTTCCTCTCACCAGATCCCTCCCCACAACTATTTCACTTGAAAGCTTTTCTACAGTCTTGGTTATTTGATTCAACAGGACATTGCTCTCAAATCTATTCAAGTAAAATCTACCCCAAATGTACAGCCCTTTCCTCTGCACAAGTGCCAACGTAGCACAAAGTGAAACCCATTTCTTGTAAGCCAATTTTTGAGGTTGGTTCAAGGTTCAGTTAGAAATCCAGTAATGATTATCTTTGTGGTGCTTCATTTAAATTTCAAATCCAGCTGCTGGTGTCAAAACAGCGACCTCTTCCTCAAACCCAGCAAAATGAATGAATTGAACATTGACTTCAGGAAGTGGGGTGAAGTACATACCATGTCTATATCGATGGTGCTGATGTTGTGATGGCTGAGATCTTCAAATTGCTAAATGTAAATATTACCAACAATTTGTCCTGGGTGAGCCACATGGGTGCTAATGCCAAGAAAGCACAGCAGTACCTGTACTTCCTCAAAAGGCTAAAGAAATTCAACATGTCCTGACTGTTACTTACCAATATTTTTACTGATAGTCTACAAAAAGCATCTTATCTGGATACTCCACAATTTGATATGCCAAATGCTATGCCAAAGAGCACAAAAATGACAGTCTTGTTTAACCCAGTCTATCACACAAACCAATTACCTCTTTATTCATTTAGTTGGCCATGAAGGAATTGAAATATGAAAGAAAATATCTAACTTGAATGAGACAAGGACAGTGGAAGTAGACAAACCAAATGTCTTTGTTCTTGTCATATGGTTGAAGGAATGCGGGCTGCCATTTTATGAAGCTGCTCTCTAACCTCCATTTTGTGAGCTGTCTTATGAACTGGTAATGAGTCCACATCCCCCAGTGAAGAGTGAGAATTCTGCATTAGTAACCACCCTTATCTCTCTGGTGAATAAATGGAAAAATGCCTAGGTTCAAAGTCCCAGCTATCATAGGCTCCGTCTATTCTCAGGAAAGAAGCCCACCCCTAACGGGGAAAGGGAGTATGAGACTTGGGCAGAGCAGACCTCTCAGCTGTTGGATGAGTGGCAGTGCTCTGATGACGTAAAATGGCAGCGACTGGTTGAAAGTTTGTAAGGGCGAGCTGCTGATGTAAAGGCACAGAACCCCCTTGCCACTTCTGCAGCCTGCATGCAGGCACTAGAGAAGGGTTTTGGCCCAACGGGAAGCCCAATGGAGCTCATGACAGGGTTTCAGAACATGTGTCAGGAGAAGGGGGAGAAGTTTTCTGCCTACATCTTTCGGTTAGAGAGGCAGCTAAATTGCTTGCAGCGCAGAGAGGCCATTTCAGGCGGCTGAGGTGAATCAATTAAGGATGGACCAAATAGCGAAAGGCGCCCAGTCCCAAAACCTGATTGCTTGGAGTCTCCAAACTGTCTCGAAAGATGAGCCCCCCCCCCCCCGTTTATTGAGCTGATCAGAGAAGTATGAGAAGTATGATGAATGCATCAGAGGAGCGAGAGGCCTCTGTCAGCAGGGTACAGTCCTCAGTAGTGGTTCCCTATGGTGAAGTGAGCACGGATAGCCTGCCCCCACCATATGATGGAGCAGATAGGGAGGCAGATCCTCTAAGGGGACGGACTATGCAGAGGGCTTTTAGCTGCTGGTCTCATGCAAGAAGGGGAGTGGCCGTTATAGTCTGTTATAACTGTCACGAAGATGGACACTTCAGGCAGGAGTGTGAATGACGGGAAACCCCTCAGAGAGTGAGCCCCCAGGTACCTAAGCTGAGAGAGTTGTTGGGAAAACTTAAAAGAGACCCAGTGAGGGGATGGCCTGGCATACCAGAGGAGAGGGAGCACATTCCCAGCAATATATCAAGGAACACCCTAAAGCAAAGAACCTTATTCCTGAAGGCTTAGTGGGGCCAAGCTCCATTGTATCACTACAGAGAGAGGGTGTTAATGCTAGAGCCACACTTGACACAGGGTTGCAGGTCACTTTGCTGTAACGTTCATTTTACAACCATTAGTTGACGGATAATCACCCATACTAAGACCCCAGATGTCTAGTGCGGGTGATTATCTGTATGAAGGTTATTTGTCAGTGAAGCTGGAGTTTTTGGAGGCCAATGTGGGAGTGTCTGAGGTCCTTGCTAGTTTGTCTGGACCCTGTTGAGAAGGGCGGCATTTCAATTCTTGTAGGGACCAACACTCCTATTGTGAGGAGGCTCATGGGAGCCTGCAAGGAGAGAGCTGGAGAGAGCTTCCTGAGAACACTGTCCGTTCACCGGGTGTTTTGAACTGCTTTTGAGGAAGTGTGTGGCTGCATTGGGTCGGATAACGAGTTTAAACAAGGCACTGTGAGGTTCACCCAGTCCAAGTCAATTGTGTTATGGCCCGGGGAAGTGGTGAGAGTAATGGAAAACCCCAAATTTCCCAGAATGCCTGAGGGCAAGGCCCTCTTGGTGGATGCTCCAGAAGATCATGAAGAGGGGTTGGGAATGCCTGTTGGGGTACTGGTGAGGCCCAAACTGCAGAAGCCCTCGGTTGTACAGGCGAACAGGATGGCAGTGATTGCCAGGAACACTACGAAGAGGGTGGTCACCTTCAAGCAGGAGATGCCCCTAGTGCATCTTTTCCCGGTGACGATAACGTCTAGTGTCCCTGTGAGACAAGCCGGGGAGAAGCTATCTGAAAAAGGGGGTAAATTGATCACTGAGTCATTCATTTTGCAGACTCCCCGGTACCTGAGGAGGTTGGTAGAGAAGATGTTGAAACTGGAAGCTGTCTACTGACAAGTTTGATGTGGGTTGTTCCAAGCGTATTCATCACACTATCCAGGTGACCAATGACACCCCATTTAGAGAGAGGTCGCGGTGACTGGCCCCTGTATAGTTAGAAGATGTTCGACAATATTTGTGTAAGTTGAAGAAAGCTGGGATCGTCACTGAGTCCAGAACTCCCATACGCCCCCAATAGTTGTGGCCAGGAAGAAGAATGGAAAGGTACAGAAGTGTGTAGACTATAGGATTCTGAACAGGCATACTGTCCCCCGACCAGTATACGGTCTTAAGGATTGAAGACGCAGTGACCTGCCTGAGTGGTGCAAAGTGGTTCAGTGTGCTGGACTTGAGGAGTGGATATTACCAGATCCCCATTACTGAGGCTGACAAAGAGAAGATGGCATTTATATGTCCACTGGGATTCTTCCAGTTTGAAAGGATGCTCTAGGGCATATCGGGAGCCCCTGCAGCCTTCCAAGTGCGTCATGGAGAAAATGGTGGGGATATGAACTTGCTTGAGGCATTGGTGTATCTGGATGACCTTGTAGGACAAAAGGAGAGGAGGGTAAAAAGTAACTTAGCCCTTCGGAGCCTTTTGGACTGAGGTGGGATGCAAAATGTGAAGAGGCCTTTCAGTCACTGAAGGAGATGCTGACCTTGGCACCTTTGCTGGTTTTTGCAGCCTTATGTACTGCATACAGATGCCAGTAGAGAGGGCTCAGGAGGTGTCCTGTATCAGAATCAGGGCACTAGGTTGAGACCTGTTGCGTTTGTGAGCTGGAGGCTGTCGCCCTCTGTGAAAAACTATCCCACGCACAAGTTGGAGCTTCTGGCATTGAAATGAGCTGTGGCGGTTAAGTTGAGTGACTGCCTCCATGGTGCCAAGTTTTAGGTGAGGACGGACAGCAATCCCCTAACATATCCTTACCTCGTCAAAATTGGATGCCACAGGCCATCAGTGGTTGGCGGCGTTGTCTGCCTATGATTTCAGCCTGAAGTACCGGACGGGAAGAAGGAACATTGATGCTGATGCTTTGTTTCGACATGCGCCTGAAGGCCTGGACAGGGGCGAAGAGTGGGAGAGCGTTCCTGCCCCGGGAGTGAGAGCCATGTGCAAGTTTGCCATCACGGTGAAGGCAAATGGAAGGCAAGGACAGGATCAAGCAGTAGATCAATTGTGAGCTTCTGATGACACCATCCCACAAGTTTACTGTAACCTGACTGCTCTGAAGACAAACCAGTTATCAGAATTGAGTCCTGTGGAAGTGGCAGCTGCTCAGCAAGATGAAAAGGGAGACATGGCCCAAGCAAAGAAGACAAAACATGCTGCAATGCCTCCGTTACTGACAGAATTACCCAGATTGGAGTTGAGGAACCAGATTCTATACTGTATCATGTCACCTCCAGACCAGCCTCAGCATTCCCAGCTGGTTCTGTCTGAGAAGTATCAGAGGATTGTGTTGAAGTCACTTCATGATGATTCTGGACATTTGGGGGTAGAAAACACATATGGATTGCTCAGAGATTGGTTTTACTGGCCCCAATGAAGCCAGAAGCCGAGGAATACTGCAAGCCATGCATTCGATGCATACGGAGGAAGATGCTGCCGACGAGGGCAGTTCCGTTGTCCCACTTGCAGAGTGCAGGGCCCCTTGACCTGGTGTGTATAGATTTCCTGTCAATAGAGCCAGATGCCAGCAACATGGCGAATGTCTTAATCATCACAGATCACACCACCAGATATGTGCGAGTCTTCCCTACCAAGGATCAGAGGGCGTCCACAGTGGCCAAAGTGTTATGGGAGAAGTATTTCATTTATTACAGTCTCCCTAGGTGGATACATAGTGATCAGGGATGGGATTCAAGAGTCATACTGGAGTTACTGAGCATGCTCGGAGTCGAGAAGTTGAGGACTACTATCACCCGCAGGGTGCTAGACATGCTCGGAACCTTAGAACTCAGCAAGAACAAGTGGAATCAACATATTGGACATCTGATCCATTGCTACAAAAGTACACAAAATGAAGCTACCAGATCTCGCCATATTATCTGATGTTTGGACGCGAGGCGAGGTTGCCCATCACCTTTGTTTGGGACTGGTGAGGAAGACTTACCACCGAAGATTTATCTGAAGTATATGTCTGATATGAGAAGGGAGCTGAAAAACACTTATGAATTAGCTGAGGTTGTGGCTGCCAAGCAGAATCAAGGAAATAAGAGGAGGTATGATCAAAAGGTTAGGTTCTCCCAAGTCATGCCAAGAGACCGAAAACTCATAATGAATATGGGGCTACCTGGGAAGCATAAGTTGGCTGACCACTGGGCGGCTATGCCCTATGTAGTGGAGAGTCAGATACCAAACATACCCGTTTTTTAGGTGAAACCCAAGGATATGAATGGGCCTGTCAAGCTCTCCATTGGAACCACCATCAGCCTCTGTGACAAGAAGTACAGATTGACCCAGAGCCCAACCTGGAGCCTACACCCAGTAAGAGGACTCTGCAGCAACGTGGGGCAACTGAAGGACCAACAGCAGGAGAGAATAGACCAGCCCCCACCTCTGAATGGGATACTGATTCAGAGGATAAGGAAATGGAGGTGTGGTCTATGCTGCCTTTTGCTAACTCCTCACTGTTTGAGGAAGAGATTCCCAACCCTTCTCAAACTGAGGCAGGTGAAATCGGGGGGTGGGGGGGGGGGGGGGCTATCTGTGGACAGCCTGGTTTTCAGCGGGATCCTGCAAGGGATGAAGTGGGGTTCAGCCAAGGGTCATAGGAGTCCAAGTTGCAGGAGAGCATGAGTGATAGACCAGGGGAGGCCTTGCGAGGTATACCAGAAGTATCCCCAGTAGCCGAAACATGAAAAAGTAGATGCGGGGTATGGAGGTTGCAAAGTATCAGGAGACCACCGGATAGGCTGGCCTATGTAGCACCGGGGGAACAGAGTGTAGCCCCTACCGCTTTGGGGAGCTATGTCACTGCCTTTTACACCTGGGTTGCACTTTGAGATAATTTGCCAACCCTTCATGCAAAGCACAATGTCATGAGGACATGACAAAATTTGATAGGGGGAGAGTGTAATGCCCTGAGAAAGGTTTCACTGGTAATGTAATGGTCTTCCTGTAGAAGCACTGCTAATGTAATGGTTTTTCTGTAGCAGCAGTGTTTGGGTTATGGCTAGAGATAACAATGGCTTTAGAATGTGCACCGTCCAATGAAGGAAGTGTTCTTTTCTTGCTGTGTACCTGAGACCGAGGTGATCTGGGTTCCGAGGAAGAAGGGTAGAGAAGATGCCTGAAAGGAGAGATCATAGACACCAGAAAGGAGTGGACTTGGAGTGGGACTAGGAGTCAACGAAGCCTGAGGAAATCAATGAAGGACCAGCAGAGGGGAAACCGTGAGCTCCAACTTGTGCACATTAGACTGTTTCATTAAAATGGCCCTTTTCTTTTTGTTTTACATTACTAGCCCTTTCGTCAAATTAAAAATTATAAAGCTAAATCGTTTAATTGCATATGGTGTACTGTCTGTTATTTCATGGTACCCTACTGATTTGTAACAAGGTAACACATCACACAGCATCCACCCAAACAGGAGGTTTTGCACCTCAATCCCATACATTTGATGGGGCCAGAGATTGTCTTTCCTAGATTTATGCAGCCGACTGAACCTGAGGGTTACACAAGCAAGCTTCAAGAATATCTTTACTTTGGCCTGAAAGCCAGGATTTAGAGTAAAGCATCTGCTCTATAAGGTTAGTGAAGAAATAAGAACAAGGTGATTAGGGTGGCATCCTATGTTCTAGGAAAGGTTGCCTATATTGGTTCATCTATCCTGCAAATAGATTCTCAAGTACATTGAAGTGTCTGTTGAAGGTAGTCCACATCTTCAAGGCAAACAGAAAGACAGGGATGACTCCTGACTAGTAGTAGACTGTGAGCTTTGTAACCATTTGAGTCCTTAATCTTTGCCTCAGATAGCCAAAAGTTATGCTGAAATTCTTGGGGTGGTAGCAATTTCATCAGTGATGTTGACCTTCAGAGAGAGGTAACTCCAAGATATGGGAGTGTAAGATACATTTTGCATTGCAACACTTCCGAGAGTGGGGAATGTTATGCAGAAGATTAAGGCTGGTGGAGGACCTTCGGTATACTTCACTGAAAGAACCAACAATGATATGGATAGCCTACTTTTATCACCACAGTGGCAAGGTTGAAATGTGGATGCGAAGCAAACTTCAGTTCACTATGTCTATGTATGTTATTCATTAAGACTTGCAGATGTTTATTGAAGTGCTTTGTAAAAGACTTAGCTGAAGCTATAACACATGGGATTGAAAATAATTTATTGATCTAGAAATTGATTCGAGCAGCAAAAAGCAGAGAATAAGATTATTGGGGAGATACTCAAATGGCAGGAAGTGAGAAGTGAGATCCTACTGGGGCATACATTCATACATGCCTTAGATGGAATGAAAATAGGTACTAATGACATAAGCAGAAGCAGGGAGTGGTCCCTGAAAAATGATTTTGAATGTTAAGAAGAAAGTTAAAAAGCAGAATTCCAGTGTTGTAATCTCATGATTAGTATCCATGCCACATGC
The DNA here is from genome assembly GCF_048418815.1 of Hemitrygon akajei. Classification (NCBI taxonomy): domain Eukaryota; kingdom Metazoa; phylum Chordata; class Chondrichthyes; order Myliobatiformes; family Dasyatidae; genus Hemitrygon; species Hemitrygon akajei. The sequence goes on along the minus strand of NC_133145.1, from coordinate 18,920,066 downwards.
TAGTGAGATGAGATATAGATACATAACATAGTTCAATACATTGTTAAGCAGCTGGTACAGGAAGGAAGGAAAGCTTCAAATCTATGGATCTTTGGACTCCTTTCTAGAGTAGGTGAGACCTGTACAAACAAGATGGCTTGCACCTGAACTGGAGTGAAACCAATATCCTCACCAAGAGGTTTGCTAGTGCTACTCAGAACGATTTAAACTAGAGTGGAAGGAGGATGGGAACCACAGCAGCAGGTAGTAGAGTTGAGGGAAAGAAAGATAGCATGATAAGTAAGGTTGAAAGGAAGGACAGCAAGGGACTGGCTAATAAATATGATGGGTCTGATAGGATATAAGTACTTGTTCAATGTTGGGAATATTATGAGTATGGAGGATAAACTCAGAGCCTGGATCAGTATATGCTGTTGACATTAGAGACCTGGATGAATGAGAGACAAGCCGAGCTACTCAGAATTCCTGAGTTTCATTGTTTTAAACGTGATAGAGAGTGAGGGTGGTAAAAGAAGTGGAGGACCTACTATTAAGGGAGAATATCAAGCAGTACTCAAGAGAGGATACACAGAAGGGCTCATCCATAGAAGCAATTTCAGCCGAGCTCAGAAATAGAACTTAGAACATTACAACATAGTACAGACCCTTCATCCCAAGGTGTTGTGCCAACTTTTTAACCCAGATTAAAATCAACCTAATCCTTCTCTTCTACATAGCCCTCCATTTTCCTATCATCCAAGTAACCATCCAAGAGTTTCTTACATGTCCCTAATGCATCTGCCTCTACCACCACCATTGCCAGGGTGTTCATCAGCCACTCTCTATCTAAAAAAACTCACCTCTGACACCACCCCCCCACCCCCATACTTTCCTTCAATCACCTTAAAATGATGCCCTCTCATATCAGCCTTTTCAGCCTTCGGCTATCCACATGACCTATGCCTTGAATCATCTTGTACACCTCTACCAAGTCACCTCTCACCCTCCTTTGTTCAAAAGAGAAAAGCCTTAGCTTGTTAAACCTATCCTCTCTAATCCTGGTAGCATTCTGGTAAATCTCCTCTACAACATTTTTATAATGAGGTAAGCAGAGTAAAACACAATATTCCAAGAGTGGTCTAACCAGGGATTTACGGAGCTGCAACATTACTCACAGCTCTTGAACTCAATCTCCCAATTAATGAAGGCCAGCATACCATATGTCTTCTTAACCATATTAATTTGCATGGCAACCTTTAAGGATCTACGGACATAGACCTGAAAATCCCTCTGTTCCTCTACACTACCAAGAGTCCTACTATTAACCCTGTATTCTGCCTCCAAATTCGACTTTCCAAAGTGAATCACTTCATGTTTCTCTGGGTTGAACGCCATCTGCCACTAGTCAGCCCAGTTATGAATCCTGTCAATGTCCCATTGTAACCTACAACAACCTTCTACACTATGCACAACTCCATCAATCTTTGTGTCATCTGTAAACTTACTAGCACACTCTTCGAAGTCATTTATATATTAATAAAATCAATAAGAGAGGTGTCCTAGAACAGATCCTGTTAAACAGCACTGGTCTCTGACCTCCAGGCAGAGTAGGCTCCATCTACAACCATTCTCTGTCTTCTATGGGCAAATCAATTTTGAACCTACCCAGCCAAGTTTCCATGGATCCCAAGCCACCTGACTTTCTGAATGAACCTATCATGGGGAACTTTGTCAAATGCCTTATTAAAATCTATATAAACCACACCCACTGCTCTACCTTCAACAATGTGCTTTGCCACATCCTCACAGAATTCAATCACATTCATGAGGCATGACCTGCCCCTCATAATACCATGTTGACCATCCCTGATCAGACTATGCTTCTCCAAATACTCCTAAATCTTCTCCCTCAATTTGTCCACCACTAACGTAAGGCTCACTGGTCTATATTTTCCAGGGTTATCATTACTCCCTTCTTGAACAAAGGAATAACATTTGCCATCTGGTTCTACTCCTGTCGACAGTGAGGACACAATGATCAATGCCAAAGACACAGATGTCTCTTCCTCACCATAGAACCATAGAACATTATAGCACAGAAACAGGCCTTTTGGCCCTTCTTGGCTGTGCTGAACAATTTTTTCTGCCTAGTCCCACTGACCCCCAAACCCCTCTCATCCATATACCCGTCCAAACTTTTCTTAAATGTCTAAAGTGAGCCCGCATTCACCACTTCATCTGGCAGCTCATTCCACACTCCCACCACTCTCTGCGTGAAGAAGCCCCCCCAATGTTCCCTTCAAACTTTTTCCCCTTCACCCTTAACCCATGACCTCTGGTTTTTTTCTCCCCTGGCCTCAGTGGAAAAAGTCTGCTTGCATTCACTCTATCTATACCCATCATAATTTTAGACACCTCTATCAAATCACCCCTCATTCTCCTACACTCCAGGGAATAAAGTCCTAACCTATTCAACCTTTCTCTGTAACTCAGTTTCTCAAGTCCTGGCAACATCCTTGTAAACCCTCTCTGTACTCTGTCAACCTTATTATTATCCTTCCTGTAATTAGGTGACCAAAACTGCACACCATACTCCAAATTCGGTCTCACCAATGTCTTATACAACCTCACCATTACATTCCAACTCTTATACTCAATACTTTGATTTATAAAGGCCAATGTACCAAAAGCTCTCTTTACAACCCTATCTACTTGTGACGACACTTTTAGGGAATTATGTATCTGTACTCCCAGATCCCTCTGTTCTACTGCACTCCTCAGTGTCCTACCATTTACCTTGTATGTTCTACCTTGGTTTGACCTTCCAAAGTGCAATACCTCACACTTGTCCGCATTAAACTCCATCTGCCATTTTTCTGCCCATTCCTCCAACTGGTCCAAATCCTTCTGCAAGCTTTGAAAACCTTCCTCACTGTCCACTACACCTCCAATCTTTGTATCATCAGCAAATTTGCTGATCCAATTTGCCACATTATCATCCAGATCATTGATATAGATGACAAATAACAATGGACCCAGCACTGATCCCTGTGGCACACCACAAGTCACAGGCCTCCACTCAGAGTAGCAATCCTCCACTGCCACTCTCTGGCTTCTTCCATTGAGCCAATGTCTAATCCAATTTACTACCTCTCCATGTATAGCTAGTGACTGAATCTTCCTAACTAACCTCCCATGCGGGACCTTCTCAAGGGCCTTATTGAAGTCGATGTATACAACATCCACTGCCTTCCCTTCATTCACTTTCCTGGTAACTTCCTCGAAAAACTCCATTAGATTGGTTAAACATGACCTACCACGCACAAAGCCATGCTGACTTTTTCTAATAAGTCCCTGTCTATCCAAATACTTGTAGATCCTATCTCTTAGTATTCCTTCCAATAATTTACCTACTATCGATGTCAAACTTACTGGCCTATAATTTCTCGGCTTACTTTTTGAGCCTTTTTTAAACAACGGAACTACATGAGCTATCCTGCAATCCTCCGGCACCTGACCCGTGGATATTGACAATTTAAATATTTCTGCCAAGGCCCCTGAAATTTCAACCACTAGTCTCCTTCAAGATCCAAGGGAATACCCTGTCAGGTCCTGGGGATTTATCTACTCTGATTTGCCTCAAGACAGCAAGCACCTCCTCCTCTTTAATCTGAATAAGTTCCATGACCTCTCTGCTTGTTTGCCTTGTTTCCATAGACTCCATTCCAGTTTCCTTAGTAAATACAGACGCAAAAAACCCATTTAATATCTCTCCCATTTCTTTTGGTTCCATACATAGCCGACCACTCTGATCTTCAAGAGGACCAATTTTATCCCTTACAATCCTTTTGCTCTTAACATACTTGTAGAAGCTCTTAGGATCATCCTTCACCCTGACTGCCAAAGCAACCTCATGTCTTCTTTTAGCCCTCCTGATCTCTTTCTTAAGTATTTTCTTACTCTTTTTATACTCCTCAAGCATCTTATTTGCACTTCAAGCACCTCATTTCCACCTCAAGCACTTCCCAAGGTAACCTGAGATAGATCACATTCGGCCTGGGTTCTTACCTATCCTAATGTTTTACAAAGGTTCAGCACATCCTCTTTCTTAATGTTGACATGAAATAGAAATAGGAGTTCAAAAATAGAATAGATGTAATTACACTGATGGGATTATACTATAGGCCTCAGAACAGCTACCAAGAGGTGGAGGATCAGGCATATTATGGAAAGGTGCAAAAACAACAAGTCTGTCATAGTGGCACACTTTAATTTCCCCAGTATTAATTGGAATTTCCTTATTACAAGAAGCTTAGATGAGATATGATTTCTTCAGTGCATCCACAAAGAGTTCTTGAAATAGTATGTGGAGAGTCCACAGAGGAGAAAACATATTGGGCCTAGTCTTTGGAAAGGAGTCAGTCCGCTTTACAGATCTGATAGTGAGTAAATATTTTGAGAATAGTGACCAAAAACTCATTATATTTTAAGGTATGAGTAAGGATAAAATTTAACCTTGAGGGGAGGTACTAAATTGGAAGAGGGCAAATTATGACAAGGTAAGACAGGAGATAAGGGGTGTTGAATGGCAGCAGCAGCTGTCAAACAAGCATTACATTACAAAGATATTTTAATAGTTTGAGTGAATTCTATTCTATACTATTCGTGACTACAAACAATAGAACAGAGTATAAGGTTAATGATTAACAGCTGGAATTTATCAAACATATGTGGAGTATTTGATGTCTCTTGATGGAGTTCAGAGGATGAAGAGGGATTTCATTGAAACCTATGAGATACTAAAAGACCTGGATAGTGTGGACATGGAGAGGATGTCTTCATTTGTAGAAGAATCTACTAGCTGAGGAAACGGCCTCAGGATAAAGGAACACCTTCTAAAACAGCAATGAGGAGGATTTTTTCAGTCCTGATGAAGGGTCTCGGCCCGAAACTTTGACAGCACTTCTCCCTATAGATGCTGCCTGGCCTGCTGCGTTCCACCAGCATTTTGTGTGTGTTGCTTGAATTTCCAGCATCTGTAGATTTCCTCGTGTTTAACTGGGTGACAGTCAGGAGAGGAAATGGGAATAGGCCGCCAGTTCAGAGTAACCCATTGGCCACACCCCTCAATAATAAGTATCCCACTTCAAAAGCAAGAGAAAATCCACAGATGCTGGAAGTCCAAGCAACACACACAAAATACTGGAGGAACTCAGGCCAGGCAGCATCTATGGAAAAGAGTACAGTCGACGCTTTGGGCTGGAGATGGGGAATAGTGAAGGAGAGGGGGAAGGGGGGCATTACCGGAGTTCAAGAAATCAATGTTCATACCATCAGGTTGGAGGTTACCCAGATGGAATACAAGGTGTTGTTTCTCCAACCTGAATGTGGCCTCATCAGGACAGTGGAGGAAGCCATGGATATGCATATCGGAATGGGAAGTCAAATTAAAATGGGTGGCCACTGGGAGACTTACGCATCTTACGTATCTCCACTGGGATGTCACCACCAAGTACATCTCCCCCCTCCCCCCCCCACTTTTTGCTTTCCACAGGGATTGCTCCCTATGTGACTCCCTTGTCCATTCATCTCTCCCCACTGATCTCCCTCCTGGCCCTTATTCTTGCAAGTGGAACAAGTGCTACATCTGCCCCTACACCTCCTTCCCCCACTACCATTCAGGGCCCAAAACAGTCCTCCCAGGTGAGGCAACATTTCACCTGTGAATCTGTTGGGGTCATATACTGTGTCCTGTGCTCCTGGTGAGACCCAACGTAGATTGGGAGACCATTTCACCAAGCACCTATATTCCGTCCACAAGAAAAAGCAGGATGTCCCAGTGGCCACCCATTTTAATTCCACTTCCAATTCTCATTGTGGTATGTCTATCCATGGCCTCCTACAAAGTCGTGATGAGGCCACACTCAGATTGGAGGAACAACACCTTATATTCCATCTGGGTAGTCTCCAACCTGATGGTATGAACATCGATTTCTCAAATTTCCAGTAATCCCCCCTTACCCCTCTCCTTCACTATTCCCCATCTCCTTTTCCCTTTCTCACCTTATCTCCTTGCCCACCCTTCGCCCCCCCAGTTCTCCTCCCCCTTTTTCTTTCTTCCATGACCTTCTGTCCTCTTCTATCAGACTCCCCCTTCTCCAGTCCTGTGCCTCTATCACCAATCAACTTCCCAGCTCTACTTCATCCCTCCCGCTTCAGATTTCACCTTGTGTTTTTCTCTCCCCTCCCCACCTTTTAAATCTACTACTCAGCTTTTTTTCTCTAGTCCTGCCGAAGGGTCTCGGGCCAAAACGTCAACTCCACTCTTTTCCATAGATGCTGCCTGGCCTGCTGAGTTCCTTCAGCATTTAGTGTATCCCATTTTGGATACTGCTGGGGGGGTGGGGGCTACTGGGGGAAATCTGCAGTGGCCAGGACTCTGGCACTGAGTCTGGCTGGCTCTGTAGCTCAGAAGGGGGGGGTGGGGGTTGAGAACAGACATGCAGCAGTGATAGGGGATTCAATAGCTATTGGAGTATTCAGGAGATTCTATGGATGTGAAAGAAACCCTTGATGGTATGTTGCCTCCTGGGTTCCAGGGTCAGGGACATCTTGGATTGGGTTCATAGCATTCTAAAGAGGGAGGGTGAGCAACCAGAAGTTGTGGTACATCTTGGCACCAATGACATTGGTAGGAAAAGGGATGAGGTCCTGTAGCGAGAATACAGGGAACTTGATTGACATCTGAAAAGCAGTACCTCAAGAGGTGCAATCTCAGTAACTCTGCCTTTGCCATGTGCCAGTGAGTGTAACAGTAGGGTGATTTGGCAGATGAATGCATGGATGAGGAAATGGTGCAGGGGACAGTGTTTCAGATTTCTGAATCACTTGGATCACTTCTGGGGAATGTACGACCTGTACAAAAAAAAGAATTAACTTGAGGGAGACCAGTAATCTTGCAGAGAGGCTTGTGACAGCCATTGGGGTGGGTTTAAACTAATTTGACAGGGGGATGGGATTGGGAGTGATAAAGCAGAGGATAGAGCATTTGGTATACAAGTAGATGCAACATGTAGTGAGACTTTGAGGAAGGATAGGCACTTGATGGAGCAAAACTGCAGTCAGTGAATTGAAGTGTCATTGTGGGCTCACTGAGTCGTGACTGACAGAAGATAATAGTTGAGAGTTCAGCATCCTAGGATACACATTGTATTGAAAGGATAGGTCGTCATATTGGGTTGGAGTAGATCTGTTGGGGTTGGGGTAAAAAAAAATTAAATCCTTAGAAAAAAGTGATATGGGATCAGAAGATGTAGAATCCCTGTGGTTAAAGAAACTGCTAGAATAAAAAGACACTGATGGGAGTTATATACAGGCTTCCAAACAGCAACGAGGATGTGGAGTACAAATTACAATGCAAGATAGAAAAGGCATGCAAAAACAACAATGTTATGATAGTCACGGAGGATTTCAATATGTTCACTAGGGAGTTTGAGATAATCGGGTTGGTACTGTAACCCAAAAGGAGGAATTTCTAGAAAGCCTACAAGATGGCTTTTCAGAGCAGATTGTGGCTGAGCCTCCTTGGGAAAAGGCAATTCTGGATTGGTGTTGTGATTATCAGATTTTATTTTTTTTTTAATTTTTTTTTATTAGTTTTTCAAAACATTTTACAAAATTAAAAACCCCAAATCCCAATGAGGAGCATTAATACAGAGCAAGGTTAAGCATACAATATCAATATGCTACAGAGGAAGAGAATTTAACAAAAAGCACCTAAATTAAAGACAAGTGAGCTTAGTGTCCTCCCCAAACCCCACAACACAAGAAAAAAAAACAATTCCAGACCAACCACCACACAATATAGAGAGTATAAGTCTGGACAGTCAAACTCCCAGACTGTGAATACGCTTAGCAACAGAGGATAATAATGCCTACTACCAGAAAAGAAAGGGAGCTGAAAGCAAGGGACCGAAAAGAAAAAAAAACCCTAGTCAAGAGGAAGGTTATGAAAGTACTCGATAAAAGGCCCCCAGATCTCATGGAACTTTAAATCCGAATTGAGAACTGAATAATGAACGAATATGAGTTTCTTGGAGGAAAGCAATGTCAGCTTTGAGTTGTTTAATATGTGAGAATACCTTCCTCCTTTTAACAGGGTGGTTCAGTCCCTTTACATTCCAGCTCACAAATTTAAGTGCACTAGCCATTATCAATTACTAATGCATAAAAGGCAGCAGGCATATAAAAAATCAAGCGGTACAATAGCAGTCTGGGAGCAGAGATGTAAACATAGATTCGTAAGGTCAAAATATAAACATGTCCTAACCAATAAAGAAATGTTGGAACTGGAAAACCCACCCCACCCACACAACCCAGAACTAGACGGCTACCAAAACAAGTAGCTAGCTCTACCAAAGAAATTAACCTAAATACAACTTCCAGATCTGTGTCATTGACAGCAGTTCCGTATAAATGCTATAACAAACAGTAACTAGTTTATGCACTAGGAAACATAACTACAGATTAGAACACCTTCTGCCGAGATATACAACTTAATACAGAGAAAATCGGAAAAAAACCAAAACTAATCTACCCGCGAAATATTATAGAAGGATAAAGTAAGAGAAAGGGAAAAAAAAAGGTAAGAAGGAAAAAGAAAAAAAAGAGGAAGGGGAAAATTGTAAATTCAAGACGAGTATTTATCAACCGTTTACCGAGAAGGGAGAAAAAAACATTCAGAGAATGGAAAAAAAAGGGGGTGAAGAAAAGAAAAAGATAAAATAAATAAGTATTTAAAACAGGAAAAATAAATCAGCAGTTGAACTGTGAACCGACAAACAGGGAGGCCTTCACTAAAGACTTCAAACCTCCAAAACAAGTTAGATTTAGTTGTAGAACTCTGTAGGTAAAGTTATACAGAGGTGAAAATAGATTACACACACACCAAATCCCGGGAGAGATTGTCAACGGCCTTTAGAGTTTCAGTGAATAATGTCTGAGTGATTCAAGTGAATTCCGAGTCCAGAGAAAGTAATTTTACTACGAGGAGTACTTATCCACCATTTTAGGAAGTCCGATCAGATTCCGAAGATGACTGGATAGCCGGAAGACTTGCCACAAACGCTTCGGCTTCCCTCGCTGATTTGAACCACTTGAATTCCCCGGTATTAAACTTGATTCTTAGGTCAGCAAGATTACGAAAGGAAGGTTTGAAACCACGATCAAAAAGCACTTTCATTACGCCTTTATACTCAGCGCGCATCTTTAAAGTCTGGGGTGCAAAATCTTCCACAAAGCGAATGGTTGTATCCTGGAAAGAAAAAGAGCCTCTGCGACGTGCCTCCACAATCAGACTGTGTTTTACCTGGTATTGATGGAAACACAAGATTACTGGTCGCGGACGGGTGCCCAGAATTCCGGGGGGTACATTAACTCTGTGTGCCCGTTCGAGCTCGGGCGGGTTTGGAAGCAGATCCTTCCCGAATATCTCACAGAGAAACTCGGCGAAAAACTTCACGGTTCACCCCTTCTCAGTTGCCTCTGGTAATCCCAGAATTCTGATGTTGCAGCGTCTGCTGCGATTTTCGAGGTCCACCATTTTGGAAAGAAGTTTATTAGATTTTTCCTCTAAGCTGGAACAGAGAGTCTCCAAGTATCGAACCCGACTTTCTAAAGCTTCAGAAGTCGAATCGATGCGAGATAAGTGTTCAGCATGTTTGTCCACTTTATCATTGATCCGATCCAGTTTGTCTTCTAACTGTTTGAAAGCGGTTTTAATTTCCTTTAAGATTTCGTCTCGGAGATTTGCAAGCGCCTCCATCGTCACGCCCGACGAAGTCGTAGTTTCTTTTCTCCCGGATTTAGAACTCTTGCTAGACATTGTAGGTTAGATATATTCACAGGCAAGTAAGAGATACCGAAATAATTCCTATCTAAGCTTTATAAAATAGAGACATTTAGTGCAAAGGTAGCGACAGTAACGGAACAAAAGTTCGGAGCAGCTAAGCGATCGCCATCTTACCGGAAGTCTCGTGATTATCAGATTTGATTAGGGAACATAAGGTAAAGGAACCTGAAGGAGGCAGTGATCATAATATGATAAAATTCACACTGCACTTTTAGAGGGAAAAGCAGAAATCAGATATATCAATTTATAATGGAGCAAAGGGAACTACAGAGGCAAGACAATGAGCTGATCAAAGTTGATTGGAATAGGACACTGGCAGGGATGATGACAGAACAGCAATCGCTGGAGTTTTTGGTAGCTATTTGGCAGGTGAAAGATAGATTCATCCCAAATAATTAGTATTCTAAAGACAGGATGACAAGGGAAGTCAAAGACAGTATAGAAGCAAAAGAAAGGACATGCAATATAGCAAAAATTAGTGAGAAGCTAGAGGAGTGGGAAGATTTTAAAAACCAACAGAAGGTATCCAAAAAAATGCAATAAGGAGAGAAAAGATGAAATCTTTAAGACAGCCAACAGCAATTAATCGTGCAGATGACACAACATTGGTAGGTCTTATTTCCAACAATGATAAGACAGCCTACAGACACCTTAACACAGTGGTGGCAAGAAAGCAACCTCTCCCTCAATATCAAAAAAATTCGAAGGAGTTGATCGTAGATTACAGGAGGAACAGAGACAGGCTGTCTCCTATTGACATCAATGGGACTGTAGTTGAGAGGGTGAGTAGTTTCAAGATCCTCAGTATCATTGAAGTCCTGCCAAAAGGTTTCGGCCCAAAACGTCAACTGTATTTTTTTCCATAGATGCTGCCTGGCCTGCTGAGTTCCTCCAGCATTTTGTGTGTGTTACTCCTATTTCCAGCATCCGCAGATTTTCTCTTGTTTGTGAATGAACTACACCCCAGCATTCTGAAAGAAGTTGCTGAAGAGATTGTGGAGACATTAACAATAATCTTTCAAGAATCACTAGATTTTGGAATGGTTCGAGAAGACTGGAAAATTGCAAATACCACTCCACTCTTTAAGAAGGGAAGAAGGCAAAAGTCAGGAAATTATAGGCTAATTAGTCTGACCTCAGGAGTTGGGAAGATGTTACAGTCCATTGTTAAGGATGAGGTTTTGGGGTGCTTGGAAGCACATAATAAAGTAGGCCAAAGTCAGCAGGTTTCCTTAAGGGGAAATCTTGCCTGACAAATCTACTGGTATTCTGTGAGGAAATAACAGTCAGGATAGATAAGGGAGAGTCAGTGGCTGTTTATTTATATTTTCACAAGGCCTTTGGTAAGGTGTCACACATGAAGCTGCTGATAAGAGCTTATTACAAGAAAGATACTATCATGGATAGAAGATTGGCTTACTGCAGGAGACAAATTCGTGTTCTACAGGGGTTGGGATTGGGGATGCTTCTTTTCACGTAGTATGTCAATGATTTGGATGATGGAATTGATGACTCTGTGGCCAAGTTTGCAAATGATACAAAGTTAGGTAGAGGTGCAGGTAGTGCTGAGAAGTACGGAGTCTGCAGAAGGAATTAGGCAGATTAGGAGAATGGACAAATAAGTGGCAGATAGAATACAGTGTGAAGATATGTATGTTCTTGCACTTTGGTAGAAGAAATAAAGTCATAGACTATTTTCTAAATGGGGAGCAAATCAGACATCAGAGATCCAAAGAGACTTGGGAGTCTTCATGCAGGATTCTCTAAAAGTTAACTTGAAGCTTGAGTTGGTGGTAATTCAATTTTAGCATTCATTTGAGAGGACTGGAATATAAAAAGCAAGGATGTAAAGCTGAGTTGTACTCACTGGAGTTTAGAAGAAAGGGGGGAGGTGTTCTCATTAAAATATTGAAAGGCTTAGATAGAGTGGATATGCAGAGAGAATGTGCCCTATAATGGGGGAGTCTATGATCAGTGGACACAGTCTCAGAATACAAGGACATCTCTTTAGAACAGAGATGAGGAGGAATTTCTTTAGCCAGAGGGCAATAAATCTGTGGAATTCATTTCCACATATGGCTGTGGAGGCCAAGTAATTTGGTACATTTAAAGTGGAGGTTGATTAGTAAGGATATCAGAGATTACAGGGAGAAAGCAGGAGAATGGGGTTCAGAGGGATAATAAATCATTCATGATGGAAAGGAGGAGCAGGCTCAATGGGCTGAATGACATTATTCTGCACCTATGTCTAATGGTGTTATGGTCTAAATGTCTGTCACCTTCTGTTTTGATACATTCAATGACTTTACCTCCATAACTCTGTAAGGTCAAGATTAGAGCCCACTGGCATTAGGAATCTATATGCAAACCTAAGGTTTTGGCATTTTATTAGCCAAAGAGATCCTAAAATATAGGAAATGAGAATGAAATGGACCAACTCATAAATCAGCTATATTATTAACAGGCACAAGTTATGAAACCAGGTTTCCTTCCAGTGCAGTTAAACATCAGGCCAAAAGAAAGCTCCTAATTATATACTTCTAATTAATGTGAGCAACAAAGAGCCTGTCTTGAGACAGTTGAGACAAAGAGCAACAATTGTATTGAACAAGATATGTAATTGAGAGGATTAGCTGCACTATATAGTTTCAAACTACTGTATAATTTCCCTGACTTGCACATGCCTTATAAAGACTAATTCCAACGCTGAACTATGTAGAGATTTTGTCTCTAGTGGGCAACACTGTCAGCTCATTGCTAATATCTAAAATATGCCCAAATTTATTTCCCAGTGGGAAAATTCAAGGAAAGGCGATACAGTGGTTAACTTACTTGACTTGAATTCCAGAGGCAAGACTAATAACCCAGAGACATGAGCTCCTACCCCAATTTAGTAGTTGTGGATTCCAGTTACAGTTTCTTCCATGGGCTCAGTAATACTGACCATCGATTGCTGTATAAGCTCACCTATTTGTTGTTTGTGGGACACTACACCCACACTAACCAAACTTAATTTCCCTCGGAAATAGTCTATCAAGCCATTCAGTTGTATCAAAACTCCAATGTTATGCAAAATAAAAATCAAACTGGACAAACATTGACCTAAGTACCAAATTCAAGCACAGTGAAGATGCGGCCAACTTTGCAAAGACCCCTCACAAGCTTCTGCGGATCTTTATGTAAACCAGGGGCTCAGTGTAATAAATTAAACAACAACTTGCCAGAAATGTATCTCCAGAATCACACCTTTTAGAATCATTGCCATACACCTCTGTTACAATACTTGTCCAACCAGAAGTTGCAAATAGGAGTCAATGCTCCTGTTCTTCTGGGACACAAGAGGCAGTGGTCCTGCAAGTACTCAATATTGAATCTAGACCTCAAGTCTCATGTTAAACTAAGAAGACTGATGATTAGTAGTAAGCTATGGGAATAAGAGGTCATGGGAATCAAGCAGAAATTAAATTTGACTGGCCACAATCCTACTGAATGGTGGGTTAGGGGGTCTAACACCCTGTTCTTCCTTCTCTTTAAGTCTTGACTGTGCTACAAACACAGGTCGATAAACTGAGCAAACCTAACCCAGAACCATCACTCACAGCCATGGGCTCGTTTTAACCCATCTCAACACTTGGACACAGTATTGGCCCCATCCTCCAGCTTGACCTGGACATGCTGTTTTGCCCATGCTCACTCACCTCATTCATGTGCCGTACTGGACATCCTTGATTACAGGGTCAGTTCAATCCACCATCGCCCAATCCTAGGCACAATACTGGGCCCAGTCTTCACTACCCAGATATACTTTATTGATCCCGTCATCCTGACTTCAACAGGCATTAAGCAGATTTCCAACAAGATGTCATGTTGGGTGGTCCAAACACCACTTGCATATTGTCTTCCTTACAACCTCATATTTCATCTAGTTGCAAAACTATGCCCACCTAACATGGTATTGGGGTCATTGGAGACACAATGTACTGGGTTCACCATCACCTCATCAACTGGTTATGGTACAGAAATGATACTCCCACTCCACATTAGCACAACTCCTTTCCCCACTTGGGCCCATACATTGATTAACGTGACATAGTATTGCCTCATCTCTTCAACTGGGTACAAGGTCATGCACCTCATCTCACTTAGCACAATAATGACACTCCATCCCAATCATGCACAGTTGCTGGGTGCAGTATAAAGCAGTCCTTCCACTCAGACATAATGTTGAAACGCATCTAATCCTACCCCTCCTGGTCACTCACAGTTTGGCACCTAACCCACCCTACCAAATCCCATCTACCTCACCCCTCCCCACCCCATGCCACTCCACTCTGCCCCACCTCAACCCTCCTGGACACAGAACTGGCACTCTATCCAACCTACTAATGCTGGATCGGAACGCCACACCCCACTCCCCCGCCCCAATGCCCTACCCCGAGCACGGTTTGGGGTTCCCCTGTAATCCCGGGCCATTCTCTTACTCCGCCAAGGATGCGGATCCAACCTGACGCTTCGCCATTGCCACCTGACACTGGAACGCGGCCTGGGCGCTCGACCCGGTCGACACCGACCCGTAGCGGACAACCGCCAGCCCCGAGAACACGCTCGTGCCGTTACCTAGCAACAGACGCGCTTCGTCGGCAACGCCGTGAAGCATGATGGGAAGAGGCTCCGAGTTTAGGGACACAATACGTTGAATTGACTTTATTTCTTACATCCTTCACATATTTGAGGAGTAAAAATCTTTACGTAACATCTCCGTCTAAATGTGCAATCGTGGTAATTTATAATATACAGAACAGTCAATGTAATATAGAAATACACTCAAATCAACGTGAGTTAATCAGTCTGATGGAAGAAGCTGTCCCGGAGCCTGTTGGTCCTGGCTTTTATGCTGCGGTACCGTTTCCCGGATGGTAGCAGCTGGAATAGATTGTGGTTGGGGTGATTCGGAGCCCCAATGTTCCTTCGGGCCCTTTTTCACACCTGTCTTTGTAAATGTCCTGAATCATGGTAAGTTCACACTACAGATGCACTGGGCTGTCCGCACCACTCTCTGCAGAGTCCTGTGATTAAGGGAGGTACAGTTCCTATACCAAGCAGTGATGCAACCAGTCAGGATGCTCTCAATTGTGCTCCTGTAGAAAGTTCTTAGGATTTGAGGGCCCATACCAAACTTCCTCAACCGTCTTGAGGTGAAAGAGCCACAATGAGCATCTGTCTTGGAGGTTGAAGAAGTTGGGGTCCCAACTCAATGTGTTGAGTTTCCAAAGTCAATGCAATAAGATGTCGATATCCCGTTCACCATCAATGACACTGAATGCATTAAATTGATGACAATGCACAACTGCACTAAAATCAACACTGGTGCACCTCAAGAGGTGTGTGCTTAGCCCACTGCTCTAGTCTCTCTATACCTATGACTGCATGGCTAGGCATAGCTCAAATACCATCCATAAAATTGCTGATGATTCAAGCGTTGTTGGTAGAATCTCAGATGGAGATGAGAGGAGCGAGATATGCTAACTAGTGGAGTGGTGTCGTGGCAACAACCTGGCACTCAATATCAGTAAGACAAAAGAGCTGATTGTGGACTTAAGGAAGGGTAAGACGAAGGAACATATACCAATTCTCACAGAGGGATCAGAAGTGGAGAGAGTGAGCAGTTTCAAGTTCCTGGGCATCAAGATCTCTGAGGACCCAACCCAGTCCCAACATATCGATGTGGTTATAAAAAAGCAAGACAGCAACTATACTTCATTAGGAGTTTGAAGAGATTTGGTATGTCAACAAATACATTCAAAAGCTTCTATAGATGTACCATGGAGAGCATTTTAACAGGCTGCATCACTGTCTAGTAAGGAGGAGCTACTGCACAGGACCATAAGAAGTTGCAGAGGGTTGTAAATTTAGTCGACTCCATCTTGGGTAGTAGCCTACAAAGTATCCAGGACATCTTCAAGGAGCAGTGTCTCAGAAAGGCAGCTTCCATTATTAAGGACCTCTAGCACCCAGGATATGCTGTTTTCTCACTGTTACCATCAGGTAGGAGGTATAGAAGCCTGAAAGCACACAATCAGCGATTCAAGAACAGCTTCTTCCCCTCTGCCATCCGATTCCTAAATGGATATTGAACCCAAACACTACCTCACTTTTTTATATCATTCTTTGCCTGATTTTAATCTATTCAATACACATATACTGCAATTGATTTACTTATTCTTATTATTTTACCAATTTTTCTTCTATATTATGTATTGCATTGAGCTGCCACTCAGTCAACAAATTAATGATTCTGATTCATTAAAATGTTTTTTAAATATCAATTTGCATTTCCTCAAATTGCTCCATTGTTACATTCAGCTGTTATTCAAGGCAAAACTGTAATACTGAGGATGCTGGAAATTTGAAATTAGAACAGAAATACTGTACATACTTAGTGTTGGCCATTCAAAATTAATTATAGATCATAACCATTGACAATAAATTTGAATCTGAAATTCCAACTATCCCTTTGCACATGGTTAATGCAAGGGCTGCCAAATGTTTGTATATTCACTGTTTATATCTGAGCTGAATAGATCTATGAAGACTCAGTTATTGTTTAAAAATCTTTACAGAAATCCTACATTAATTCCTGCACATTGCCTGAGAAATCTTAGATCAATCAAATTTTGGGCCTTCTTGGTTAAATACTAACAATGATGACATAACAAGGTATAGGGTATCAGTAGAATAATAAAAAGAAGTCAAGATATTAAATTGACCATCTTCTCTCCATACTGAAAGTCAACAATGTGCATTTGCAACATTTTTCGATGTCAAAAACCAGATCCGAATGTTTAATACACTGTGCTAAAGCAAATAAGAACCTTGCTTATTGTCAATCATTTTGTGAAAACTTTCAGAAATGGAAAACACTTCAAAACACATTTGCCAGCACTTTTAAGAAAAAAGTGACAAATTGTGTGCTTCATACAACATTTCATTGCGCATTGGTAAATTTGGAAAGCCCCATACAATTTAAGAAGAACTGATTCTGCCAGCAGTAGGAGAAGTTCTGAGTATGGTTTTGTGTAAGTTACCAGATCAAATAATTAAAGTGATTCCTCTCAGGGACAATTCTGTTCAAAGATGAATAGATGAATTCTGAGAATGTAGAAGACACATTGTGTGACATACTTAGGACAACAGAGTTTGCTGTGCAGTTGGATGAGTCTACTTTGGCGGGCCACAGATCTTTGCTTCTTGGTTATGTTTGCTTCTTAGGATGAAAGCATGGTTCAAGAGTTGCTATTTGCAAGGGGACTAGAAACAGATGAGAAGGAGAGTCAATATTCTGTGTTGTTGACCAATTTTTCAAACAGAAGGACATTTCACTCACCAACATTCTTGCTTATCCAACAGATGTGGCACCATTATTGACAGGAATCATTGTAGGATTATTACTTCCTTGAAAAAAGCTGTACCTAACATATCAACCATTCATTGCATAATTCACAAACATTGTCGTTAAAAAACCTTACTAATCTGCTGCACAAATCATTAAATACTGTTATCACAGCAGTAAATAAAATCAAGTCCCACATTGTCAATTCATGACTACTTTGAGATTTTGAGAGCTTTGTATTGAGAATAATGAAGTTTGAACACTAGATATTGCACACAAAAGTCAGATAACTGTCAAAAGGACACTGCTTGAGATGCTTTTATATGTTTTATAATACTTTGGTAAAATTCTTTGAAGACTCAAATGTGTCATTCAGTAATCAATTCAAGAATATTAGACAAGACATTGCTTATTGGTCAGAATGATTTACAAAGTTTAATGAAATCAATGTTCAATTGTAAGGAAATTATGTGAATCTTATCAAAGTCTGTCATGTGAACAGAGTCACTGGAGAGAAGTACTGGTAGATATAAAGTAGTCTCTTTATTCAACAAAATGAGATCCCTTTCATAAAAGACCTGCTTGACCCAATGCTACATGACATTTTATGTGTTACAGATCAAAGGACAATTCCATATTTACAATGCATCCACAATGCTTCCTTTGAACTACACACAATCTTCACACCCCATGCTTCGAAACCAGACGAGAAATACCTAAATGCATTTTAATCAGCATTGTCTGGTCTTCCCATGAACTGTGATTCATGGCTTTTAGGAACCCATTATTCAGAGCTGCAGCTACATTTTAAATTTAGTCTACAGTCTACATTCAGATTTGGTGTCTTAAGTTAGTTGCTGAAGTTATTTGCTGTATGTCCTAACCCTAAAAATGCTCTATTAGTCGCACTTCTTGGCTATCCTGGACAAAAAAGAAATTGTACCAGGAAAGGTCAACCTTAAGGAGGACCTACTCAAATAGGGCAGCAAAAATGTCCTGCCTTGGGATTCCCCCTAATTACTTTATGTGCATCTACATTTACCCTATCTCCTCTAATGGCTACCTACAAGGTGCTAAGCAGAGAGGTTGGTTCAGAAATTCAACAACAGTCTTTAAAATTGCAAATTCATTTGAATGCCTGTTCCCTTGATCCTTGCTGGCCAATTGCAGTTTAATCACAGTCTTTGTCTTTACCCCTTCATTCTCTGATTGCTAAAACACTCTCTTTCCAGGGAGCTAGCAAGGTAAATGCATCAGGCTCATGGACCCTCTCATCAATGTATGGGAAAGGGTTGGGGTGGTCTCTATTTGAATGACAGCAAGGATCTCTCCCTCGTGGCAACCCCTTTCAAATTGTCCAGTCAATCACTGGCCCAACCACTGAAAAGGCCCAGCTCATTTGTATTCACTGCCCATTCAGGCTGGGGTGACTGCCTTCAGATGCTGCGTGCAATTTCTTCCCTTTCTCAGTCTGCCATGCCATCAAAGTTGTGGTACTTAATGTCTCTGCTGTAACTTGGATCCCTTCTCATCTATTTTCCCTAATATATTTTCTATTCCATGCTATACAACTAATCAACTACCTTCAGCAACCAGCTTTCAGTCAGCTGTATAACTTGTCCCAGCCAGAAAGGGAGACAATGGAGGCTTACATAAATGTATCTCTTGCATAGAAACGTAGAAAATAGGTGCAGGAGTAGGCCATTTGGCCCTTCGAGCCTGCACCGCCATTCAGTATGATCATGACTGATCATCCAACTCAGAACCCTGTACCTGCTTTCTCTCCATACCCCCTGATCCCTTTAGCCACAAGGGCCATATCTAACTTCCTCTTAATTATAGCCAATGAACCCGCCTCAACTGTTTCCTGTGGCAGAGAATTCCACAGATTCACCACTCTGTGTGAAGAAGTTTTTCCTCATCTCGGTCCTAAAAGGCTTCTCCTTTATCCTTAAACTGTGACCCCTCATTCTGGACTTCCCCAACATCGGAAACAATCTTCCTGCATCTAGCCTGTCCAATCAATCCCTTTAGAATTTTATACGTTTCAATAAGATCCCCCCTCAATCTTCTAAATTCCAGTGAGTATAAGCCTAGTCGATCCAGTCTTTCTTCATATGAAAGTCCTGCCATCCCAGGAATCAATCTGGTGAACCTTCTCTGTACTCCCTCTATGGCAAGAATGTCTTTCCTCAGATTAGGGGACCAAAACTGCACACAATATTCTAGGTGCGGTCTCACCAAGGCCTTGTACAACTGCAGTAGAACCTCCCTATTCCTGTACTCAAATCCTTTTGCTATGAATGCCAACATACCATTTGCCTTTTTCACCACCTGCTGTACCTGCATGCCCACCTTCAATGACTGGTGTACAATGACACCCAGGTCTCATTGTATCTCCCCTTTTCCTAATCGGCCACCGTTCAGATAATAATCTGTTTTCCTGTTCTTGCAACCAAAGTGGATAACCTCACATTTATCCACATTAAATTGCATCTGCCATGAATTTGCCCACTGTTACGAATGTGCCACAACTCTGAGGGGCCGAAGGGTACAAAGTAGCCCCCTCCTTTTTGAGAATCGCAAGATCGCTATTAATTCAGGTCTGGGACCCAGGAAATGAGAGAGAGACACGCAGAATCCACAAGGGTTTGGAATGTGTCCTGGCCCCAGAAAGGCGGAACCATTGATAACGACTATTGTCTCTTGGAGACGGAATTGTGTATTGAGTACTGTACTATTCATTGAAGCCCTCAGGGAATGACCAGAGTGGGCTGGTTGAGGGATTGCATCATTCCAACCTGATTGACATCTGAGACCCCGTGAGTAAGGATAAAAGAGGGTCTGGGGAACACCCCCTTCAGACGCACCAGGAGAAACGTATGAGACCGGTGGGGGCTTGTGTGTGTCCATCCTTGCCTGGATGACAAGTCTTCCACGGAACGGCCTCGCTAAAAGACGAATATGGATCAAGATCGGATAAAGGAAAGCTGGCAAGTTTCAAAAATCAGTCTCTCTCTCCAACCAAAAGCTGCCGCTTGAATGAACTGAGTGACTTTTATATTTCCATCGGACAATACATTATCCCCTAGACAACAATAGAGCTATTTCTTATTGATTATTATTATACCCGCACTTTTAGATCTAGTATTGATGACGTATAGTATCTGTATGTTTGCATTGATATTATTTTGTGTATTTTTACCAATAAATACTGTTAAAAATCAGACTTCAATGGACCTCTCTATCTTTGCTGGTAAGTGACCCAGTTACGGGGTTCATAACAACTTGGGGTTCTCGTCTCGAGATTTGATACCAAATTGGGGGGCCAGTGAATCAGGCTTGTAAGTCCAAACTTGGATCTGGTTACGCGGGTAGCCAGACGGGAAACCAGCAAAGATGGACGTGGATGAATTTAGAGAAAACCCAACTCTGGAGGCGCTAGAGGCGGCCACAAAGTCGGAATTGATAAATATTGTGAAAGGACTAAACCTCGCAGAGGTGAGGTTGTCGATGAAAAAGCGAGAGGTGCGGAGGGCCATAACTCAGTATTATATTGTGAAGAATGTGTTTTCAGCTGAGGTATTGGAAAATATCCCTGAAAAGGTACCAGCTAGTGGGACGGCTCAGTTAGAGTTGGAGAAATTGAGGCTGGACGCGGAACAGAGGAAAAGGGAGCATGAGCTCCAGCTAAAGGAGTTAGAAGTGAAAAGGGAGCAGGAAAGAGCTGAAAAAGAGCAGGACAGAGCTGAGAAACAAAGGGAGCATGAGCTCCAGCTAAAGGAGTTAGAGGTGAAAAGGGAGCAGGAAAGAGTTGAAAAAGAGCAGGACAGAGCTGAGAAACAAAGGGAGCATGAGCTCCAGCTAAAGGAGTTAGAGGTGAAAAGGGAGCATGAGCTCCAGCTAAAGGAGTTAGTGGTGAAAAGGGAGCAGGAAAGAGCTGAAAAAGAGCAGGACAGAGCTGAGTAACAAAGGGAGCATGAAATTCGGTTAAAACAGCTGGAAGCAGCTGAAAAGGAGAAGGAAAGGGCCGAGAAGGAGAGGAAGGCGGAGAAACAGAGGCAACATGACTTGGATATGGAGAAGTTAAGGCAAGAGCGAAGAGCTCAAGGGTCAGACCGAGAGGAGCGGTTTAATGTTAGTCGGGAGTTGAGGGTAGTACCTCCGTTCGAGGAGACGGATGTTGATAGTTATTTCTTGCTTTTTGAAAAGGTGGCAGTGAATCAGAAATGGCCCAAAGAGCAGTGGGTGGCATTGTTACGAAGTGTGTTAAAAGGGAAGGCACAACGGGCATATGCGGCGTTGTCCATGGAGGAGGAAGAGGCGGAGAATTATGAGAAAGTAAAGGAGGCCATTCTTCGGACCTATGAATTGGTACCTGAAGCATATAGACAAAAGTTCAGAAATTTAAAGAAAGGGTGGAATCAGACGTATACCGAGTTTGCCTATGAGAAGGGTGTGCGCTTGGATCACTGGTGTGCAGCAGAAATAGTGGAAGAGGATTTTTTGCGTCTCAGGGAGTTAATTCTGATTGAGGAATTTAAAGGTTGTGTTTCGGAGGATACCCGGATGTATTTGAATGAGAAGCCGAATAAGTCCATCTCCGAATTTGCTAGGTTTGCAGATGAATATGCCCTAACCCACAAGACAAAGTTTTCCTCGAATAAAAGTTACCAGAGAGACCGTGGGAACGGTAGAGAAAGCCCGCCGGCTGAGGCAGAGGTCCCGCTGGGAGCTAGTGGTAAGATTGAGGAGCAGAGGCAAGACGGCAGGAGAGTTCCTGGCTTGACCTGTTTTAATTGTGGAAAGGGGGGACATATTGCATCTAGGTGCCTTGCTCCAAAAAAGGAGACAGGAAAATGGAAAGCAGCAGTCCCTATAGGATGTGCTGTGGTAATCAGTAAATCGACGAGAGAGCCCCAGGTAGACAGAGTACGAGAAGGGTCTGAGAAATGTATGTCAAAAGGAACCGTGTCTGTGAGAAAGGGAGACACACCAGTTCCAGTGCGGATCTGGAGAGACACGGGAGCTGAACTGTTGTTGATTAGCAGTAAGGTACTGGATTTTGGTCGCAAGACGGGAATGGTAGCTTTGAAAGGAATAGGAAAAGGGACAGAAACGGTGCCTTTGCATAGGATCATTATAAATTGTCCGCTGGTATCTGGACCAGTTGAAATAGGGGTGCGATCAGAATTCCCGAGAACTGATGCGGACATCCTTCTTGGTAACAATTTAGCTGGTGGTAAGGTTTGGTCAGCAATGAAGCTGACGAGCCAGCCTGTGAGTGTTGAGGTCCCGCCCCTAGATTCCAAGATCTATCCTGCATGCGCGATCACTCGCAGCATGTCGAGAAAGGCAGCTGAGAACGAGAGCAGTTTAAATCCGGTCAGTATCGATTTAGCCGAGTCGTTTTTACCGACCCTGTACCACGAGGGTTTAGAGGGTGGTAAAACGGAGAGTAGTAAAGTGAAAGAGTGTAAGGGAGAGGAGGTAGTCCTGCCCTTAGCGAGGAGAAAATTTATAGAGGCACGACGTAAAGATGAGAAACAGATAAGGCTGTTAAAAGGTCCAGAGTTGGACATGGATGATCTGTCTGGTTTGGCAGAACTGTTTGAAGAAGTTGAAAATTCTAAAGGTGTTCCCGATAATGAAATGAGAGCAGTCCTAGATGAAAAGGATACCATTACTTTGAAGAAGTCTGCTGGGTTGGCAGATGAGGTTGTTTCAGCCCGCGGGGTTGAGTTTACTCCGGAAGGGAGTTGCCCAGAGAGTAGCTGGGAGGATCAGGGGAATTTAGAATTTGAACAGGGTACGGGTATTGAAAGCCTGGAAGAGGCAAATGTCCCGTTTGAGTGTGTTCAAGATGTGGACGCACGTGGTACTGAACCTAGTAATGGAGCTCAGAAAAAGTCTGAGGTATTTGATTCAGTTGAAAAGGAAGGCAGTCCTTGTGGGTCAGATGGACTTGGTTCAGTGAAGAAAGGGTTAACCTTGGTAATAGTGGGAAGTGAGAATTCCTAGTTATTTGTGCTTGAAGGTGTGTTAAAAGTTAGTGGGGAGATAAACAGTGGTGATGTGAATCTAATTATTGAAGGAAAAGGGAAAAGTGTAGTTCCTAAGTTGAATGAAGAAATTTTAAAGTCTGGATTGATGTCAGAAGCAGCAGCCAGGCTACAGAGACAATGGCTTGGTAACGCGGGTGCCTGCGAATCAATTACAGGTTGAGTTGGAATGTAAAGGTGCCCCACACGCTATTGTTATTCAAGAGTGTGGTGTGAAAAAGCAGAATTCGAAATGCTGTTTGAACAAAGGGGGATTGCTTTCAGATCTTAAATTGAGAACTAATAGCCTGAAGGGTCCTGGGGAGAAAACTAGCAACTTGCTTAAACTTAAAGAATTGTGTGGAAATTCGGAAAATGGTCTAAGTTTGGAACACATTGTTGATAAAATAACTCCTATGAAAGGAGCGGGCGAAAGCCTATTTCGCCATGGTGCACAAACTCACCACATGGGAGTTAACTGGAAAAGGGGCCAGGGTCGACGGGCTGCCATTTTAAATAGCAGGATCCGGCTTTAAGGGATTTCAACAAAGCATGTGAATAATAAAGACAACCCCCATGGAAGATTGACTGTTAAGTTTGAAAGTAACAATAAAGATTAGTCTTTTGCATGAACTTTTGTAGTATACACGTAAGCTAAGATTTCAACTCTTTAGTTTTTGTTTGCTGAAGGAAAGAAATAAAAAAAATAGATGGTTATTAAATTGAAGTCTGATGCTACAAGACTTTAGTAAGGTACAAGATGTTAAGATATTAAAGGAAGTGACAATGTAATCATTAACTGTTTAGATGCTGAATTGAATGTATAACTGAATCTGAATCTGTAGAAAAAAACTTTTGTATTGTGTTAGATTCTAAAATCCTGTAAGACTCTGTATTACTTCGTTTTTACCGATGGTAAAAACGCTTTGAAGAAAGGAGGTGTTACGAATGTGCCATAACTCTGAGGGGCCAAAGGGTACAAAGTAGCTCCCTCCTTTTTGAGAATCGCAAGATCGCTATTAATTCAGGTCTGGGACCCAGGAAATGAGAGAGAGACACGCAGAATCCGCAAGGGTTTGGAATGTGTCCTGGCCCCCAGAAAGGCGGAACCATTGATAACGACTATTGTCTCTTGGAGACGGAATTGTGTATTGAGTACTGTACTATTCATTGAAGCCCTCAGGGAATGACCAGAGTGGGCTGGTTGAGGGATTGCATCATCCCAACCTGATTGACATCTGAGACCCCGTGAGTAAGGATAAAAGAGGGTCTGGGGAACAACCCCTTCAGACGCACCAGGAGAAACGTATGAGAAACGGTGGGGGCTTGTGTGTGTCCATCCTTGCCCGGATGACAAGTCTTCCACAGAACGGCCTCGCTAAAGGACGAATACGGATCAAGATCGGATAAAGGAAAGCTGGCAAGTTTCAAAAATCTGTCTCTCTCTCCAACCAAAAGCTGCCACCTGAATGAACTGAGTGACTTTTATATTTCCATCGGACAATACATTATCCCCCAGACAACGATAGAGCTATTTCTTATTGATTATTATTATACCCGCACTTTTAGATCTAGTATTGATGATGTATAGTATCTGTATGTTTGCATTGATATTATTTTTGTGTATTTTTACCAATAAATACTGTTAAAAATAGTACCATCAGACTTCAACGGACCTCTCTATCTTTGCTGGTAAGTGACCCAGTTACGGGGTTCGTAACACCACTCACCTAACCTATCCAAGTCACCCTGAATCCTCTTAGCATCCTCCTCACAGCTAACACCGCCGCCCGTGTCATCCGCAAACTTGGAGATGCTGCATTTAATTCCCTCGTCTAAATCATTAATATATATTGTAAACAACTGGGGTCCCAGCACTGAGCCTTGCAGTGACACTAGTCACTGTCTGCTATTTTGAAAAGGTCCCGTTTACTCCCACTCTTTGCTTCCTGTCTGCCAACCAATTCTCTATCCATATCAATACCATACCCCCAATACCGTGTGCTTTAAGTTTGCACACTAATCTCCTGTGTGGGACCTTGTCAAAAGCCTTTTGAAAATCTAAATATACCACATCCACTGGCTCTCCCCTATCCACTCTACTAGTTACATCTTCAAAAAATTCTATAAGATTCGTCAGACATGATTTTCCTTTCACAAATCCATGCTGACTTTGTCCGATGATTTCACCTCTTTCCAAATGTGCTGTTATCACATCTTTGATAACTGACTCTGGCATTTTCCCCACCACCGATGTCAGACTAACCAGTCTATAATTCCCCGGTTTTTCTCTCCCTCCTTTTTTTAAAAAGTGGGGTTACATTAGCCACCCTCCAATCCTCAGGAACTAATCCAGAATCTAAGGAGTTTTGAAAAATTATCACTAATGCATCCACTATTTCTTGGGCTACTTCCTTAAGCACTCTGGGATGCAGACCATCTGGCCCTGGGGATTTATCTGCCTTTAATCCCTTCAATTTACCTAACACCACTTCCCTACTAACATGTATTTCCCTCAGTTCCTCCATCTCACTAGACCCTCGGTCCCTTACTATTTCTGGAAGATTATTTATGTCCTCCTTAGTGAAGACAGAACCAAAGTAGTTATTCAATTGGTCTGCCATGTCTTTGTTCCCTATGATCAATTCACCTGTTTCTGACTGTAAAGGACCTACATTTGTTTTGACCAATCTTTTTCTTTTCACCTATCTATAAAAGCTTTTACAGTCAGTTTTTATGTTCCCTGCCAGCTTTCTCTCATAATCTTTTTTCCCTTTCCTAATTAAGCCCTTTGTACTCCTCTGCTGGTCTCTGAATTTCTCCCAGTCCTCAGGTGTGCCGCTTTTTTTTGCTAATTTATATGTTTCTTCTTTGGACTTGATACTATCCCTAATTTCCCTTGTCAGCCACAGGTGCACTACCTTCCCTAGTTTATTCTTTTGCCAAACTGGGATGAACAATTGTTGTAGTTCATCCATGCGATCTTTAAATGCTTGCCATTGCATATCCACCGTCAACCCTTTAAGTATCATTTGCCAGTCTATCTTAGCTAATTCACGTCTCATACCTTCAAAGTTACCCTTCTTTAAGTTCAGAACCTTTGTTTCTGAATTAACTATGTCACTCTCCATCTTAATGAAGAATTCCACCATATTATGGTCACTCTTACCCAAGGGGCCTCGCACGACAAAATTGCTAACTAACCCTTCCTCATTGCTCAATACCCAATCTAGAATGGCCTGCTCTCTATTTGGTTCCTCGACATGTTGGTTCAGAAAACCATATCGCATACATTCCAAGAAATCCTCTTCCTCAGCACCCTTACTAATTTGGTTCACCCAATCTATATGTAGATTGAAGTCACCCATTATAACTACTGTTCCTTTATTGCACGCATTTCTAATTTCCTGTTTAATGCCATCCCCAACCTCACTACTACTGTTAGGTGGCCTGTACACAACTCCCACCAGTGTTTTCTGCCCCTTAGTGTTATGCAGCTCTACCCATATCGATTCCACATCCTCCAGGCTAATGTCCTTCCTTTCTATTGCGTTAATCTCCTCTCTAACCAGCAATGCTACCCCACCTCCTTTTCTTTCGTGTCTATCCCTCCTGAATATTGAATATCCCTGGATGTTGAGCTCCCATCCTTGGTCACCCTGGAGCCATGTCTCTGTGATCCCTACTATATCATATTCATTAATAACTATCTGCACATTCAATTCATCCACCTTGTTACGAATGCTCCTCGCATTGACACACAAAGCCTTCAGGCTTGTTTTTACAACACTCTTAGCCCTTATACAATTATGTTGAAAAGTGGCTCTTTGCACTGGATTTGCCTGCCTGCCACTTTTACTTTTCACCTTACTACTTTTTGCTTCTACCCTCATTTTACACCCCTCTGTCTCTCTGCACTTGTTCCCATCCCCCTGCCACATTAGTTTAAAGCCTCCTGAACAGCAATTGCAAATGCTCCCCCTAGGACATTGGTTCCAGTCCAGCCCAGGCGCAGACTGTCCTGTTTATACCGGTCCCACCTCCCCCAGAACTGGTTCCAATGCCCCAGAAATTTGAATCCCTCCCCCTTGCACCATTTTTCAAGCCACGTATTCATCTGAAATATCCTCCTATTTCTACTCTGACTAGCACGTGGCACTGGTAGTAATTCAGAGATTATTACCTTTGTGGTCTTACTTTTTAGTTTATCTGCTAACTCCCTAAATTCACCTTGTAGGATCTCGTCCCGTTTTTTACCTATATCGTTGGTACCTATGTGCACCACGACCACTGGCTGTTTACCCTCCCATTCCAGAATGGCCTGCAGCCGCTCAGAGACATCCTTGACCCTTGCACCAGGGAGGCAACATACCATCTTGGAGTCTCGTTTGCGGCCGCAGAAACGCCTATCTATTCCCCTTACAATCGAATCCCCTATCACTGTAGCTCTCCCACTCCTTTTCCTTCCCTCCTGTGCCGCAGAGCCACCCATGGTGCAATGAACTCGGCTGCTGCTGCCTTCCCCTGATGAGACATCTCCCCCAACAGTATCCAAAACAGTATGTCTGTTTAGGAGGGAGATGACCTCAGGGGACTCCTGCACTACCTGCCTACTGCTACGCTGTCTAGTGGCCACCCCTTCCCTTTCTGCCTGTGTAGCCTTTACCTGCGGTGTGGCCAACTCACTGAACGTGCTAGTCACAACTTTCTCAGCATCACGGATGCTCCAGTATGAATCCAATCGCAGCTCCAGACGCTCAATGCGGTCTGCCAGAAGCTGCAGTTGGACACACTTCCTGCACACATAGTCGTCAGGGACACTGGAAGTATCCCTGATTTCCCACATGCTGCAGGATGAACAAACCACGGGGCCAATCTCAGCTGCCATGACCTACCCAATACTTGCCTCAACTTTTGAAATTTTCTCCTTTGAAAGGAACTTACCCAGCCTTACCTCACTTGGAGTGAAGCTCGTCCTCAGCCTCTTCTCGTCGAAATGCGGCAGGCATTATCCGGCCCTCATCCTCCCCTGTGGGCGCAGGTTTCTTATTTGTGGGGAATAAAGACGGCTCACTGCTCCCCTGCATTGATTACCGAGGCCTAAACAGCATAACTATTGTTACAAATGCAGCAGCAATGCATATGAAACTGAGACAGGGTTTAAAACAAATCCCGAGATTTATTAACCTCTGCTCAAAACTTTAAAAAGTAAACAAACGACTAACTTAACCAGAAGTTAACAGTTAGGCAGCAATATCTAACAAGCAGTCAAACTTAGAAACTGTTCTTAACGAGTTCTCATCCAAGCACAGATTTAAAGTGATAAATTCAAAAGTCCATGTGATTTATACAGTCATTAAGGAGAGCCTTCCCCCAAACAACGATGCCTTTGAATTAACGTCGAATCTGCTGATCCTACAGCCGAGAGATGCCTTGTTCGAAGAAATCAGGAGGAAATAAAAGGAACTGACCTTTTGACTGGAGGGTGGTCACTGTACAAATCTTCTTGATCTTGCAGGGATTTAACTCAAATGTGCATACCACAATTCCTGAACTAAGTCACAAAGGTCTATCATTCCCCAAAACGCTGAACAACAGTAACTTTATCCAATCGTTTGAACCCGGATAACTCCAGTAATGCCTTCACTCTCCGATACTGGACTGTGAGGGAAAAATAAATATGCAACAAACAAAACCGGAGGAGCCTCCACACCTCCGACCGGCAACAACAACGTTGCACAAAAATAAAAATGAGAACTTTGTCACAGACAGTGGGCTTTGTTTAAATACCATTTGGAACATGCCATCACGTGACATAACATCACCCCACGGTTTTGAGACAATTACATCATACCACTGTCCTATGTTCAAACTATGAGTATGTAACACCATAAAGAACAAATATCCACTGCCCCTTCTCAACTCTGATTTTGAACCACTTCACAGAGCCACCATCATCTCCAAGTTGGACCTACGAGTACCTATTATCTGGTCAGCATAAGGGAGGGAGATGAGTGGAAAACAGTGTTCAACACCCCTCTTGGTCACTTTGAATACCTAGTCATGCCATTCGGCCTCACCAATGCCCCCACCTGATGAACGATGTCTTTAGAGATTTTATTAACTGCTTTGTATTTGTTTATTTGGATGACATTTTAATCTTCTCCAGCAATCTTCAGGAACACACCCACAATGTCTGTCAAGTTCTGCAGAGGCTTTGGGAGAACAGATTATTTGTAAAAGCCGAGAAGTGCGTATTTCATGTTCTTTCAGTCAGTTTTTTAGGATACATCATCGAGAGCGGGCAAGTGAGGGTGGAAAAAATCTGGGTGGTGGCGGAGTGGCAACACCCACGACACTTAATCAACTCCAGCGACTTCTGGGGTTCGCAAACTTTTATCATCGTTTCATCAGGGATTACAGCTGGATGGCGGTGCCCCTTACTCGACTCACCTCTTGTAAGACCCCTTTTCACTGGGACCACGAAGTGGACGCTACCTTCTCAGAGATGAAGAGGCGTTTCACCTCCGCTCCCGTCCTTGTCCAACCAGACCCCTCTTGTCAATTCATAGTGGAGGTAGATGCCTCCAACTCTGGGGTGGGAGTGGTCCTCTCCCAACATTCAGGCCCTGACCAAAAACTGCATCCCTGTGCCCTGAGGAGTGGAGGCACTGGCTGGAGGGAGCAGAACATCCGTTTATCATCTGGACCGATCACAAGAACCTTGCATATATCCAAACTGCCAAACGCCTGAATTCTCAACAAGCCCGTTGAGCATTATTTTTTGGTCGGTGTCTCCCGTCAATACATTTCCGAGGAGGGCCTTCCCAACCCCGAGACCATCCTTCCACCATCCTGTGTAGTGGCTGCCCTCACCTGGGATATCAAAGCCATTGTCAAAGAGGCCCAACAGACTCAACCAGACCCAGGTAACAGACCCTCCAATCACCTCTTTGTGCCGGATTCCGTTCAATCTCAGGTTCTCCAGTGGGGCTCATGTCTGCCATCCTGGGATCAATCAGACTCTGTCCCTCCTGAAGAGACATTTCTGGTGATCTTCTGTGGACGCTGACACCTGTTCCTTTGTCTCTGCCTGTTCTGTTTGTGCCTGTGGAAAAGCCTCCCACCAACCACCTGCTGGATTGCTTCATCCCCTACCTGTTCCTAGCTGTCCTTGGCCTCACTTTGCGCTGGACTTCATTACGGGACTACCCCCTTCACATGGGAGCACTGCCGTACTCACTGTGGTGGACTGCTTCTCCAAAGCTGTTTAGCCCTTCCTAAACTCCCTACAGCTTGTGAAACAGCTGACCTTCTCATCATCATGTCTTCTGCCTTCATGGGATTCCCTCAGACATCATTTCTGACCGGCACCCCCAATTTGTCTCTCAAGTTTGGAGATCCTTTTGTCAAGCCCTTGGAGCCTCAGTAAATCCGTCGTCTGGCTTTCATCCACAGATGAATGGGCAAACAGAGCAAGTGAACCAGGATTTGGAAGCAGCTCTGCACTGCATAACGGCCAACAACCCATCTGCCTGGAGCACCCATCTCGGTTGGGTAGACTCCCTGGTCAGCACTGCCATCGGAATGTCCCCCTTTGAATGCTCCCTCGGTTACCAACCCCCTCTTTTCTCTGCTCATGCAGATGACATTGCTGTGCCTTCTGTTCAGGCCCATCTTTGCTGGTACCGCAAGATCCAGAAAGACACAACCACGGCCCTGCACCATTCAGCTGATCACCATCGGATTCCTGCACCTGATTATCGGCCTGGGCAGAAGGTTTGGCTCTCTTCTAAAGACATCCCCTCAAGAACGAGCCCAAGAAACTCGTCGCCCATTTCGTCGACCATTCGAGATTGAGAACATTATCAACCCCTCAGCGGTCCAACTCAAACTATTCAAATCTAGGCACATCCATCCTACATTCCCAATTGAAGCCAGTATCTGTCAGCCCTTTATGCCCTCCTGCTGAACCCCCTCCACCTGCCCAGATCATTGACGACCACCCAGTGTACACTGTCTGGCGATTACCATGCAGAGGCCTCCAATACCTGGTCAATTGGGAGGGATACAGCCCAGAAAAACTTTCCTGGATTCCATGCTCCTTCATCTTGGACCCTTCCCTCATCCAGGATTTCCACTGGGACAATCCAGACAAGCCTGGTGGATCACCTGAGACTCCCGTTGAGGGGAGGTACTGTCATGGTTCCAGTCGTTTATTCCCTATCTTGCTCCTAATTTTCTTTGATTTTGCCATGGTCTCGATCGTTAATTTCCCAAATGCTTCCTATTCTCTTTGATGATGACACATCTGGTTTCCATCAAGAACTCAGTATAAGAACCCCGACATCACAACCACTAGTTGCCAGTTTGTTGGTCTAATTCTTGTGTGATAACTACATTTCTCAACCGCTTAGAACTGTTTGTTCTAAGTTTAGTTCCAGTTTCAAGGTTTACCTATGAGGCTCTGTCTCTTTGAGCCAAGGCTCCATATCAGGGCTCCGTGCCAAGATCCCTCTGGGTAAGCATCCAAACTCAATCTTTGTGCCTGTGTCCTGCACTTGGGTTCACTTCAGTCGCTCATTGCAACAGCAGCATCCTCACCATGACTTGGTCATCCGGCTGTGGAAGGACCAGCTCTCTCTGATCAGCAATGTGCTGCTGTTATTTTGTTTGGTTCTTCAGCACTTTACCCTGGTTACAGTGGTCCTTCACATCTCCATGTAATCTTATTAAATTGGCAGTTGTAGTTTCTTCCCGTACACTTGCAATTTCTGTTGCTACTTGTTCTTCCGCTGCCCTCCTCACACTGATGTCTGCCCACTTGTTCCCTTTCTGCTCCTTACTATCCTTTCTGATGAGCCTTTACTTTAATCACTGCTACCTCCTTGTGCAGCCACAATCCTCTAACTGTGCTCGGCCCCTCCCCTTGGGTCCTCCTGACATGATTCCCACACATCGTCCTGTCTCTCCTCCCTGCTTGGGGCTGCTGTCCCTCTGGGGACCTTGTTAGCTGCTTTGCTGGTCACACATGTTCACTGTTCCCGTCTTGCCCATGTTATTTCTCCTTTTCCTGATCCTGTGATAGCACCTGCCTTACTCAGTGTGTCTATCCCCAGGATAGTACCTTCATTGTTTGGACACACCCAGAAACCTACAGGAAGCTGCACTCCCTCAATCTAAAGAACCTGGAGCTAACTCCTCTCTGCCCTCATTGTTTCATTTCCTGTACTGGTAATGTATATAGCTTCTCCATTCGTGGGCAAGGGTAGATCAGTTATCGATACTGATGACCCCTTGTCTGCTAACATGTCACATTGCTGGTCCCCTAATAATGATGACCACCGATGTCAACAGAGCTGCCATCAGCTGTTCATCTGACCTCACCGGCTCTGTAATTTGGTCAGCAGCCAAATCAGAAAGAGCTGGGGCTGCTCTGGGTTCTGCCTGCTTTGGGGAGTGATTCTCACACTTTGCTCTTTTTTCAGGACACTGCCTCCAACCATGGCCCGAGAAGCTGCAGCTGTAACAACCATCTCCTTTGCACTCACACATCTATTCCAGCAGTTCCTTGCTACGTACCCCAGCTGCTGGCACACAAAGCAAGTTCCCTGTGACGTCACACCAACTACATTCACTAGAGCCACTTTACGCCTTCCCCTCCCCCTCCTCTAGTCTATCTCCCTGGCCCATGATATTTTCACTGAGTAGGTCGATCCTGCCACTATCCCTGATTCTAAAACTTCCTAGTGGACTGAGCTCGGGCCTTCCTTCAGCATTTTCAGGAAGATTGGCTCATCCCTCCCTGGATTATCCAACCCTTGATACTCCTCATAGGCTTGATATTAATGTTCTGCATATTGCATGCTGGCTCTTCAGCTCTCTGAACCACTAACATAATCATTCCCCAGTTACTCTCATCTCCCCCCAGTCGCTGTCTCACTTCTGCTTTATGAAGTGATATCTCTCTTCATTATTGGCATTCCCGGTAGTTGCCCATGTACTATCCTGCACTCCCTGGGCCATACTGTCCCACATATCCTTCGCTTTTTACAACACGTCTATCTTTGGGGCTGGATCTAGTGAATTTCAACCATTTCCTCAAGCTTGCACCAGATTTCTGCATTCCCACAAGTGACCTTAAGTGAGGGCAGCTCTGCCAGAACGCTCTGCTTCTCCCCATGGGAGGATAGTCGAAATCAGGTTCAAGGGCTCGCGCGGTTCATCAGGGTACTCAATCTGACTTTGCTTGACCTCAATAAGTGCTAGCCTGGCAGAAAATCTGGATATACCCTCTCCCTCAAACATCTCCACACTAATTCTCACACTACGCAAAACATAGATGACAGATACAAGTTAAACAGTACACACTTAAAACCACAGAGTATGTACTCTGCAATCTGCCACTTATGTGCATCTGAACTCATGATGCCTGCTGTATTCCTTTGCATCTGTTACACCAAGTAAAACACACTCGCAAACGCGTATGCTAAAATACAGTTCCCAGATCGAGTAATCAAGCCCCTACAGAACCTTCAATAACCACCCTTCACAACTGGTGATCTCATCTCACCAAATTAGTACATAAAGTTTAGTGTCTTTCATAAACACACTTGTGCACACACACACACAACTTTTATATATACTAGTTCAGCACTCTGCCATAATTGTGATAGCTAGCAATCCTGTGACCACCAACACAAACAAGTCCAAGTGTGAGTGCTAATTTTAAAAATACTCACCCACTTAGGCTGCTGAGATCGTTAGCCACACAATAGGTCGCAAAGGCATCCCCCCAAAATGTTGTTGCATGAATGAAGTCAGAATCAGGTTTATTATCACCGGCATGTGACGTGAAATTTCTTAACTTAGCAGTGGTGGTTCAATGCAATACATAATATAAAAGACAAAAATAATAACAATAAATAAGTAAATCAATTACAGTAAATGTATATTGAATAGACTTTTTTAAAAAACAGAAATACAGTATATTTTAAAAAAGTGAGGTAGTGTCCAAGGTAGTGCCCATTTAGGAATCAGATGGCGGAGGGAAAGAAGCTGTTCCTAAATTGCTGTGTGTGTGCCTTCAGGCTTCTGTACCTCCTACCTGATGGTAACAGTGAGAAAAGGGCATGCCTTGGGTGCTGGGGGTCCTTAATAATGGATGCTGCCTTTTTGAGACACTGCTCCCTGAAGATGTACTGGGTACTTTGTAGGCTAGTGCCCAAGATGGAGCTGACTAGAGTTACAACTTCTGCAGCTTCTTTCAGTCTTGTGCAGTAGCCACCCCCCATACCAGACAGTGATGCAGCCTGTCAGAATGCTCTCCATGGTACATTTATATAAGTTTTGTGTATTTTCGTTGACATGCCAAATCTCCTCAAACTCCTAACAAAGTATAGCCACTGTCTTGCCTTCTTTATAACTACATCAATATGTTGGGACCAGGTTAGATCCTCAGAGATCTTGACACCCGGGAACTTGAAACTGTTCACTCTCTCCACTTCTGATCCCTCTATGAGGATTGGTATGTCTTCCTTCGCCTCACCCTTCCTGAAATCCACAATCAGCTCTTTAGTCTTACTGACGTTGAGTGCCAGGTTGTTGCTGTGTCACCACTCCACTAGTTGGCACATCTCACTCCTGTATGCCGTCTCATAACCACCTGAGATTCTACCAACAATGGTTGTATCATCAGCAAATTTATAGATGGTATTTGAGCTATACTTAGCCACACAGTCATGTGTATACAGAGAGTAGAGCAGTGGGCAAAGCACACATCCTTGAGGTGTGCCAGTGTTGATCATCAGCGAGGAGGATATGTTATCACCACTCTGCAATGATCATGGTCTTCCAGTTAGCAAGTCGAGGATCCAATTGCAGAGGGAGGTACAGAGGCCCATGTTCCACAACTTCTCAATCAGGATTGAGGGAATGATGGTATTAAATGCTGAGCTATAGTTGATGAACTGTATTCTGACATAGGTGTTTATGTTGTCCAGGTGGTCTAAAGCCATCTGGAGAGTCATTGAGATTGTGTTTGCCATTGACCTATTGTGGCGATAGGAAATTGCAATGGGTCCAGGTCCTTGCTGAGGCAGGTGTTCAATCTAGTCATGACCAACCTCTCATAGCATTTCATCACTTTCGATATGAGTGCTACCGGGCAATACCTGTGGCGAAGTATTGGTAGTTAAGAAGCAGTCTCTTTATTCAACAAAATAAGACACCACAGGCATCACATTGAGAGCCCTTTCATAAAAGGCCTGCTTGACCTAATGCTACATGACATTTTATGTGCTAAAAATCAAAGGACTATTCCATATTTACAATGCACCCACAATGCTTCTTTTGAACTACACACGAACTTCACACCTCCCACTTCACACCCACACCACAGACATCTAAATATATTTTAATCAGCATTGTCTGGTCTTCCCATGAACTGTGATTCATGGCTTTTAGGAACCCATTATTCAGCGCTGCAGCTACATTTTAAATGTAAGCTACAGTCTGTACTCAGATTTGAAGTTTGGTGGCTGAAGTTGTTTGCTATATGTCTTAACCCCAAAAATGCTGTAACAGGTCAAATCAGTCATTTCCACATTTCCGTCCAAGTTAACCCTATTTAAGAGTAAGATTAGCCACCATTTCCAGTTTCCAAGCTTCTCTGAGTTGGAAGAGAAAGAAAGAATACCAGATGATGAACTTCAAGTATACTGTGCCCACCTGGGTGAGATGCATAAAGCCAAGTCAGATTGATTTCAGGATCTTCTCTCAATCCAAATTCCAGATTGGGTAACAAATCCATTCCTCAGCACTCATAATGAGGGATCAACAGGAAAGGTGGAGGAAGAACTGATCTCACTGCAAAATGACCTTGAGCTGAAGCTGAGGTTCAAATAATCATATCAAGATTTTGGATTGCTGAAAGAAATCTCTGAAAGTTATCCTGCACTGTGGAAGAAGGTCAAAATGTTCTTTATTCCCTTTCCAACATCATATTTAGAGGAGCACCAATTCAGTGCAGTTGCCAGTTTCTTTCAGAGCAATAAAACAGACTGCAAAGGTGGGGATCTGAGACTCCTGAGTAACATTCAGCCTGAAGCTGGTATCATTCTACCAAGTCCATACATTTCTTCGAAAACTGATAAGGCAAAGAAGTAATGAATAATTGGACTACTGGTGTACATTCTAAAATTGTTGATGAAAATTGTTTTACTGTAATTAATAAGTAATTTTATTTGTAGCTTTAAATATATTTGAATAGTTTTGCAGTTGTTTGTCCCTGCATTGAATTTGCAGTTCCTATTTTCTGACACCGAGCATCGTAAATATTTATAGTTTTTATGTAATGGCCGGAAATGCAGAGGAGGGCACTAGGGATGTGGTTTGGAAGCCAAGGGGGCAGTAATCCAAAAAAGTTTGGTAACCACTGATTTAGACGTATCTTAAATGATGTAGCGACTGTTTCCATCATTGTTTCCAGCAATGCTTTGCATGCACTCACCACTCCCTGCATGAAAATGGTCTCCCTTGGATCCCTCTCAATCTATTACCATTTACCCTAGATCTATAGCTTTATTCAGCTCTGAGAAGGGGAAATTTTCATGCAGTCTCCCTTATCTATATTCCTCATAACTTAACAAATCTCAATCATGTTCCCAAATAAACATTTCAACTGCAGGAAAAAAAAACAGATCTGTCATTCCATCTCTCATAAGAAAGCATTTCATCCCCAGCATCACCTATGTGAGTTACCCCTGCACCCTCTCCAGTGCTATCACACATTGCCTATTTAAATTAATTATAATATTGCGCATTGGATACTAAATCAATGCATTGAGCTGGATATTTCATACATGGACATTTTGTTATCTATTTACAATTCTGACAGCAGCATTTGGTTGCATGCCTATTTGCACGTTGTTGTTGATATCCCTCCTAACTGAAAGAATCAGTCTCAGTCTTGAAACTTTTAGAGTCAGGGAGTCATTGAGCACTACAGAGGAGCAACAGGAGCTTCGGTACATCTAGTCCATGCCAAACTGTTATTCTGCTAGTCCCATCAACCAACACCTGGACCATAGCCCTCCATTCCCTACTCATCCACGTACGTATCCAAACTTCTCTTACATGCTGACATCAAACTGCATCCACCACTTCTTCTGGCAGCTCGTTCCACACAAGCAACACCCTCTGAGTGAAGAAATTCCCTCTCAGGTTCCCCTTAAATATGTCACATTTCACCCATAACCTATGACGTCTAGTTCTAGTTTTACCTACACTCAGAGAAAAAGGCCTGCTGCATTAATCCTAGCTATACCACTCATAATTTTGTGTACTTCTATCAAATATACCTCATTCTTCTATGCTCCAGCAAATAAAGTCCTAACCTATTCAACCAAATTTTCTCTGTGCTCTTTCAATCTTATGCAACCCTCTCACCAGGGCTCATACTGTCACAACCACAGTTTCGACAGCACAATAGATAGGGCAATTGCTCTTGTGAATTTGCACGTCAGCTAATTATTATTTAATCGTGATACTATTTAACTCCATTCTTGTCGTTGTAGTGCTTGTCGAGACTTGGACAGAACATAGCAACACTTTGCTGCTGTTTTGCTTTCGGCCTTCCCTGAGATATTGGACTTTCAAGTCAACTGACTCTGAAGACTTGCGTTTAATGTTTAGATGTTCTATCCAGCCGCAATGTAGGCTTCATGTTCCTTTCGAGAGTTTTAGTTAACAACTCTGTTTGGCCTAGTGCT
Organism: Hemitrygon akajei; assembly: GCF_048418815.1. Taxonomy (NCBI): domain Eukaryota; kingdom Metazoa; phylum Chordata; class Chondrichthyes; order Myliobatiformes; family Dasyatidae; genus Hemitrygon; species Hemitrygon akajei. The sequence continues at coordinate 18,881,975 of NC_133145.1, read as the reverse complement.
TATTGTTTTATTTTCCCTTTAACACTGTTCGTATTAACATCTGTGAACTATCAGCCTGCTTCAGTGTCTCTCACTCCGCCCTTGGGCCATATCCGAACCTGGTAACAGCAAGTCTCGACGAACAAAGATGGACCCAGCAGAGAGAGAACAGCTGATCTTGGCCGTGAGATTCACTGGTCAGGTAGGAGACAAGCTACAGGCAATAGAAACTGTTCTCAGTGAAGTTACTGAGGCAATGAGGCAGATAACCTCATGCCAACAAGCCCAGTCTCACTTGGAGGAACAGGTATCATCCCTAGCCGCAACTGTTCAACAGCTCACCACAGACAATCAGACTCAGGTGTCTGCGATTTCCGCACTCATGGCCACTGTCCACGAACTTGCTGTGAACAGGCAGCATCAGCCGACAGCCACTAACATTCTCACCAGCTCAATTCAGCAGCTTCAGGCCATCTCAGTCCCATTCCCAGCATCTCATAGGTCCCCCTTTTCTGCTGACTCAACAATCTCTGCTACTAATGCTCCCGCACCCGGACCAGATCCAACTCCCACGACTGTTCAGGAACCGAGTATTCCACCACCAGGCAGATATTCTGGTGATCCCGATGGTTGCAGGAATTTTATTACATAATATGAGCTGACATTCCAAGCACAGCCTGGTCATTTTGGTGATGATGCGCAAAAATTGGCGTACATGGTCAATCTTCTTGACAGACCTCCATTCAGCTTGTTCAATGCTTTATGGCAGCAAGGATACCCCGCAGCCCAGTCATTCTGACATTTCGTGGTGGAGTTAAAGAGGGATTTTTGATCTTCTAGTACAGGGTCAAGAGGCTGCCCACCAACTCTTGCACCTGTGCCAAGGCAGAGGAACGATGAGAGCCTATGCAGTCGAAATCCATACCCTTGCAGTAGAGACAGGATGGAATGAGAGATCACTCATCATTGCCTTCTAGAGTGGACTGAATGCAGGGGTTCAGCATGAGGTTACTGTCCGGGAAGAGCCGGATAGTCTGAGTGACCTGATTAATCTGGCTATTCGAGTTCACAACCGGGTAACTGAGTGGTGCAGGGAAAGAATGTTTCAAACTTCCTATGTGCCACCAGATCACCGTCTTTCCTCGCCCTCTCTCCCTCCCTCAACTACCCAGCACCCAACCCACCAAGGAGCCTATGCAAGTGGGGCACATGCGCCTATCTCAGGAGGAATGAGAACGGTGCCAGAGAACAGGTTCCTGTCTCTATTGTGGTGATCCAGGACACTTCTGGGCGGCACATTCCTTGATAGAGTGGATGTGGAGAGAACGTTTCCTATGGTGGGAGAGTCTAAGACCAGAGGACATGGCTTCAGAAAAGAGGGGCTTCTTTTTAGAACGGAGATGAGGAGGAATTTCTTTAGCCAGAGAGTGGTAAATCTATGGAATTCTTTGTCACAGGCAGCTGTGGAGGCTAAGTCTTTACATATATATTTAAGGCAGAGGGTGATAGATTATCGATTGGTCAGGGCATGAAGGGATATAGGGAGAAGGCAGGAAATTGGGGCTGAGAGGAAAATTGGATCAGCCATGATGAAATGGCAGAGCAGACTCGATGGGCCAAATGGCCTAATTCTGCTCCTACATTTTACTGTCTTACTTTCAGTTCTGTTGGATGCTATAACATATGACTACAATGAATCCTGTCAACTGGTGCATTGTGTCTGGTCCCAGTCTTAATACATGGTTATGCACATCCACAATGATGACTTAAATAGGGTACTATGTGTCAATCATCAGTGCTGGTCATCCCTTTCCTATTCCTCAGTTCCACCTACATAGCTTCAGTAGATGAGAACTCCAGTGTGTCCTGTCAGAACCCTGCTGTGACCTTTTCCTTGATTTTGATCTACTCAACATTAACTTAGTCAATGTTGAGTAGATTTGACAGGATTTGACAGGATTCATTGTAGTCATATGTAAAATTTTCACCACTTTTTTCCAACTGGTCACATTAAAAATAAATCACACTGAAACTGAAAAATGGATAGTGCAATTTACCACCAGAAAACACTTACTTTGAAAAGTGGTAAACTAATCAAGTTAAAGGTGAAGGTGAAACTATCTATTGATCAGAGCTATGTCAATCTGTGATGTACTTAATCTTTCTTCCTGAATATTTGCTAAAATTAATAATAAATCTCTATTTTATGCTGTAGTATACCTTTGTGGACAATTATAGATTATGAAAAATGAGAAACAAACATAAGTCCACACATAAAGTGTTGCCACTTGATCAAAATGCCAAAGGCTATTTCAAGTTATTGCAGGGAAGAATTTTTTATGTAAGTGTGCGCAGAATGGCATGAAAGAATTTAATTTAAAATTACTCACGTATGTGTTACATTTGCCTTCTCACAGATAAACAGCTGATTCAAGGTTATTAAAGAACACTTGATACTGATATCTATCCAGCTTCCTGACACAAAGAAATGTCTCCAGGTTAGTTCACAGCCATCACAGTTTATATATTTTCCTATTCAACATTACAACATAAGATGTAGACACTAGCTGACTTTTTATGATTGATTTTCACCCTAATGACATGGAATTTTGAAAATTAATTCGCAGTGTGTGGGCTCTGATGGCAAGACTAAAAGTTCTTGTCTTTTGCTAAGTGCCCACACCCCAGCCCCTACCTCCCAAAGTTACACATTAGTGGTTTGGTACCAGTAAAGAATAAACCACATCAGAGTAGGATGAATCATCTCTGAATACACAGATCAAGGTTTTCGCTTATTAAATAGCTTTTGAATTAGACATGAGCTATGGACAATCTAAGATGCAACTTTCCAAGAAATAAGTTTGGCCCAAAATTAATGCTAATTATTTTTGAATGCTTAGATAGATTTATAGAAGAGGTTCTTATGTAAAGTTCTCTATTAAAGCAATTTTTTTAAGGAAAAGGAGCCATTCTTCAGCCATAGCAGACAAAGGCAAACATTGAAAAATTGGCAATCAAGTATCGTTTTCAATGCCTCAGTCAATCAATACTTCCTTGCTACTGGAGCAACCATGGCTGTAATCCTCTGGGAAAATTGAGAGCATCATCTCAGCTGCCAGCTTCTTTTGATTAAAAGTAAATAGCACAGTCCATTAAGTATAATTCTAATTATCTATCAATTACATTTTCAGTTCTATTAAACCATCAACACACATATGAATAACACAGATTATTATAAGAAATAATCTAAATGGTTCACTGCTTTATTTCTACTCATTAATCATCAACTGACATTGTTGCCACTGACCTGAAATGACCTGAACCCATTAATGGCTTAGGGGATAAGTGGATGAGCAGTGTCATAGTACAACATACTCAGTCTCAGGGGTGTTCATAGATCACAGCTGGACTGTGATAATTGAAGTCTTAGCCAGGGGTAAATTAGCCAAGGTTCTCCCTTTCGATTACTTGCAAGTATTCTTGTTGGAAAGGAAACACTGATATCCCATGTGAAAACTCATCCAGTCTCAAATGTGAATTACAATCACTAGCATGAGATACTTGATATTGGAACTACATCACAAATCAATAGGAATCTATGAAGTTATGTGGAAAATAGTTCAACCTATTGCCTGGTAAAGCAGAGCTGAAATATAAGATAGTCCAGTTCGTCATCCTTTCTTATTTTTAACAATGTACTTCAAAAGGTGCAGTGTCAGGAGTCTGCAAATTATTATTGCTTCTATGAAGAATCAACTCTAGAAACTAGAAGGACAATTTGGTAAAGCATAAACAATAATGTTGACGGTATCAGCTGTATTTCAGAGGTAGCATTTTCAAAACTAAATCAGAAAAATATCTCACCAAAGTCACAACCTTAGGCACAAATTCCAGGTGGATTTTGTGCCTAAGGTGTGACTTTGGTGAGATATCCAGCGAAGAACTAAGGAAGGATGCTACATTATTGGACATATAATCTTTGGATGATACATGAAATTATAGCACTATAGTCTTTTCTTGTGGACTTAAAAGTTCTAAGGCAAAATTTAAAGAATAATTACCCTCTACCCAGACCTGCATTTATCATTCATCCAATGTCAAATGTAACTGAATGTCTGGTGAATATCTTGTTGCTGTTTGCCAGAACCTGCTAAGCACAAACCGGCTGATACATATCCTAAATAATTAATATATTCCAAAAAATATTAATCAACCTTAAACAGCTTTGGAGTCTCTAAAAGTCAAGAAAGACAAGATAACTTTATTTATTTTAGATGTATTTATTTCCTAGGAGAGAACATCACCAATAGCCTGCCCAAGTCCAAATACTTTGATTTCATGGTCAAGAAAGTTCACCAATGCCTCTACTTCCTCAGGAGGCTAAAGAAATGTGGCATGTCACCATCAACTTTTATCATTTTTATCTATGCACCATACAAAACGTCTGTCTGGATGTATTAACAGCTCGGTTATGGCAACTGCTCTGCACATGGCCACAAACTCAGCACATCACAGGAACCACCCTCCTTTCAATTAACTCTGTCCCTACTTCTTGCTGCCTCAGTAAAGCAACCAGCAGAATCAGTGACCCCCACCCACAATGGAAATTGTCTCTACTCCCCTCCCCCACTGGGCAGAAGATACAAAAGTCTGAAAGCATGTACCACTCAAAGGTAACTTCTATCCCACTGTCATCAGACCTTGAATGGATCTCTTGTATAAGAAGATGGACACTTGGCCACACCATCTACCTTTTTATGATCTTGCACTTTATTGTTTACCTGCACTGCACTTTCTCGGTATCTGCATTGTTATTCTTTTTTAACCTTAATTCTAGCTGAATGTGCCGTGTTATGATTTGTTCTGCAACAGTAGGCAAGACAAGGTATTTGCTCGATCTTGGTACGCAATAATAGTAAATCAATATCAATATCAATGTCTATTTAACATGTGGAGCCAAGGTAATTCCGATGAGACAATGTTTACACCCTCTAGTTAATAGAGGAAATGGTGCATTTTGAGAAGAAAAATAAGAAGAGAGAATGCTGCATGCAGAACGAAGCAGCTGTTGCCCAAAATCAGAAGCAAAAGAGAACACTGGAAACAGAAAATCAGCAAGCAGACGGGAAGGAGAGCAACATCAGAAACTGGAATTCAGTTTTGGGTTCTGAAGCTGCATTGTTTCTATTTAAACAAAATAAACTTTATTCATAATAAAAATATTTTCAAGAATAAACCATGCAATGCCTTTTCATTCTTTATATTCAAAGTCAATGCTTTCAGTACTGTTCCTTTGCCTTCCTGTATATCACTCAATACTCCTACTACTACTCATATGGCCCTTGGTGTAGTATACTATGAGAGTAACTGAGGGACTTCATCCCACCAACCTGGCCTCTCCCTCTCTCTCTCTAGTAGCAGAAGAATGCTACACTGTGGTCCTTCCCCACCAAGCCCTTGTGGTAGCTGCGGCAAGCTTCAGTGCGTCCCACAATACCATAAGCCATAAGATATGGGAGCAGAATTAGGCCATTTGGCCTATCACATCTGTTCCATGTTTCCATCATGGCTTATTTATTAAGCCTCTTGATCCCATTCTCCTGCCTTCTCCCCATGAGCTTTGATGTCCTGACTAATCATGAACCTCTGTGTTTTAAATATTTCCAATGACTTGGCCCTCACAGCTGTCTATTGCAATTAATGCCACTGATTCACCACTCTCTAGCTAAAGAAATTTGTCTTTATTTCTGTTCTTTCAGAGACCCTGCAGTTCATGCTTTGTGTGTTATTTGTTTACTTTTTTATTGTTTGAATTATTTGGTTTTTTCGCACATTGGATGTTTAATGGTCTTTGTGGAGTTTTTTCAACGATTCTATCATGTTTCTTTGTTTCAAGGCTACGTGTAAGAAGATGAATGTCAAGGTTGTGTATGGTAGAGGTACTTTGATAATAAATATACTTTGAATTTTGAACATTGAAATGGATGTCCTTCTATTCTGAGGCTGTGCCTTTTCTTCGAGAATCCCCCACAATAGAAAACATCCTCTCCATATCCATTCTATATTGGCCTTTCAGTATTTGATGGGTTTCAATGAGATTTACCCCCTCCTTTCATTTCTGGAATCGGAGCCTGTACCTTTTCTGGACCCTCTCCAATGCCAGCACATTTCTTTTGAGATAAAGGGGCCAAATGATCTCACAATACTCCAGGTGCAGTCTGACCAATTCACCATTAGTTCCTTGCTTTTATATCCCAGTCCTTTAAAAGTAAATGCTAACATTGCATTTGCCTTCCTTAATGCTGACTCAACCTGCAAGTTAACCTTTAGGGAATCTTGCACAAGGACTCCCAAGTCCCTTTGGACCTTTGATTTTTGAATTTTCAACCTGTTCAGAAAATAAACTATGCTTTTATTCTTTTTACCAAAGTGCATCACCATATACTTCCCTAAACTATCTTGCATCTGCCACTTCTTTGCCCATTCTCCTAATCTGTTTAAGGCCTTCTGCAGGCTCCCTGCTTCCTCAGCACTACCTATCTTTGTATCATATGTGACCTTGCCACAAAGCTATCAATTCTGTCATTCACGTCATTAACATAGAATGCAAAAAGCAGCAAACTCAAGACCAACCTCTGTAGAATGCCACTAGTCAATGGCAGACAACCGGAGAAGGCCCCCTTTATTCCCACTCTTTGCTTCCTGTCAGTCAACCAATCATCTACCCATATTAGTATCTTTCTATAAAACCATGGCCTGTTATCTTGTTAAGCAGCCTCACGTGTGGCACCTTGTCAATGGCCTTCTGAGAATCTGAGTGAACAACATCCACTGACTCTCCTTTGTCTATTCCTTTCTCCTTTTGCCTGTTCACTCCTCAAAGAATTCCCAACAAATCTGTCAGGTAAGGTATCTCCTTAAGGAAAGTATGAGGACTTTGGTCTATTTTATCATGTGATTACAAATACCCTGAAACCTCATCCTTAATAATGGACTCCAACATCATCGCAAGCACTGAAGTCAGGCTAACTGGTCTATGATTGCCTTTATTCTGCCTTCTTCCCTTCTTAAAGAGTGGAGTGGCATTTGAAGTTATCCAGTCCTCTGGAACCATTCCAGAAATTAATGATTTTTCAATGATCACTACTAACACCTTCACTACTAACCAGCTGAACAACTTCTTCAATAGGTTCGACAGCACAATCTCATCCTCACCGCAGAACTCCACACCAGGCTTACTTCCCTCACAGGAAAATAGCCACTCACAGGAGACCTTGCCCACGCCCAGGATTACGGCTGCACAGGTGGAAGGTCAACTGAGGAAGATCTGTACCAGCAAGGCGGCGGGACCGGATGGAGTTTCCCCACGATTACTGAGGGCCTGTGCGACTGAGCTGGGAGAACCACTATAGCGCATCTTCAACATGAGCCTGGAGCAGAGAAGAGTACCCAGACAGTGGAAAACATCCTGTATTGTCCCGGTACCGAAGAAACCACAACCAAAGGAGTTGAATGACTTCAGACCTGTTGCCTTGACGTCGCACGTGATGAAGACCATGGAGCGGCTGATAATACAGAATCTGAGGCCACAAACCAGGCACGCCCGGGATCCTCTTCAGTTTGCATATAAGGAGAAGGTGGGAGTGGAAGATGCTATCACGTATTTGCTGCACAAATCCCTCTCTCACCTAGATGGGGTCAGTGGTGCTGTGAGGATTACATTCCTGGACTTCTCTAGTGCCTTTAACACCATCCAGCCCAAGATCTTAAGGCACAAACTAACGGAGATGGGAGTAGACTCTCACATGGTGGATTGGATAGTGGACTACTTGACAGATAGACCTCAGTATGTGCGGTTGGGAGACTGTAGGTCTGACACGGTGGTCAGCAGCACAGGAGCGCCGCAGGGGACCGTGCTCTCTCCGGTCCTGTTCACCCTGTACACATCAGACTTCCAATATAACTCGGAGTCCTGCCATGTGCAGAAGTTCGCTGACGACACGGCCATAGTGGGGTGTGTCAGGAATGGACAGGAGGAGGAGTATAGGAAACTGATACAGGACTTTGTGATATGGTGCAACTCAAACTACCTGCGTCTCAATATCACCAAGACCAAGGAGATGGTGGTGGACTTTAGGAGATCTAGGCCTCATATGGAGCCAGTGATCATTAATGGAGAATGTGTGGAGCAGGTTAAGACCTACAAGTATCTGGGAGTACAGTTAGACGAGAAGCTAGACTGGACTGCCAACACAGATGCCTTGTGCAGGAAGGCACAGAGTCGACTGTACTTCCTTAGAAGGTTGGCGTCATTCAATGTCTGTAGTGAGATGCTGAAGATGTTCTATAGGTCAGTTGTGGAGAGCGCCCTCTTCTTTGTGGTGGCGTGTTGGGGAGGCAGCATTAAGAAGAGGGACGCCTCACGTCTTAATAAGCTGGTAAGGAAGGCGGGCTCTGTCGTGGGCAAAGTACTGGAGAGTATAACATCGGTAGCTGAGCGAAGGGCGCTGAGTAGGCTACGGTCAATTATGGAAAACCCTGAACATCCTCTACATAGCACCATCCAGAGACAGAGAAGCAGTTTCAGCAACAGGTTGCTATCGATGCAATGCTCCTCAGACAGGATGAAGAGGTCAATACTCCCCAATGCCATTAGGCTTTACAATTCAACCGCCAGGACTTAAGAACTTTTTAAAAGCTATTATTAATGCTTTTTGAGATAGTGATTTAGATGCATATCATATTTTTTACTGAGTTAAGTATTGTATGTTATTAGTTTTGCTACAACAAGTGTATGGGACATTGGAAAAAAAGTTGAATTTCCCCATGGGGATGAATAAAGTATCTATCTATCTATCTATGGTACAACTATAGAAGTTTTTGAGTGTATTTGTTGGCATGACAAATGTCTTCAAACTCCCAATAAAGCACAGCCACTATCTTGCCTTCTTTATAACTACATTGATATGTTGGGACCAGGTTAGATCCTCAGAGATCTTGACACTGGGGAACTTGAAGCTGCTCACTCTCTCCACTTCTGATTCCTCTTTGAGGATTGATATGTGTTCCTTCTCCTACCCTTCCTGAAGTTCACAATCAGCAAAAAGTAACTAGAGAAGACCCCACACTGTCTCAGGTCTACATGTCCACTCAAAATGGCTGTAATGTGTAGCAGAAATTCCAGTTCACCCATTTGTACCAGAACTTGCTCTTGATGGAGGTCGCTTATGTGGGGACTGAGAGTTGTTATACCATCCAGGTTGAGAGATAAAGTGTTGGTGGAGCTACATGCCAGTCATCTAGGTATGGTCAAAATGGAAGTGTAGGCTTGAAGCTTTGATGGCTTGGGTTAAATCATAAGATCAAGCAGCTTGCCATGCATTGTTTAGGATGCCAACACATCCTGAAGATGCCAGGAGAAGTGCCTCTCCATCCCTGAAAATGTGCTGCATTGCCCTGGCAGAAGATTCGTGGACACAAATTTCTTGGTCGTAGTGGATGCAGCTACTAAGTGGCCTGAAGTGTTTCCAATAGCCTCCACTACAGCCTCACACACTGTTGATGTGTTGAGAAGCCTCTTCTCAAGGACTGGTGTTCCAGAACACTTGGTCAGTGACAATGGACCACAGTTTGCTGCACAATAGTGTCAGTCATTCCTGAAAATAAATGGAATAAGATATATTACATCTACACTGTACTACTCAGCTACAAATGGCTAGGAAGAAAGGTTTGTCCAGTCATAAGAACGTACTGCAAAAAATGTCAGCAGAACACACCACACTGAACTACCGATTTCCTCCTTTCATGTTGCAATGCAGTACACTCCACAACCAACAAATCAACAGCTATGCTGTTCCTGGGTCACCTCTTGTACGCACGCTTAGATAGCCTCATACCAGTCTCCAAAAGAGTATGCAGGATAAAGAGCTGAGACAAATTGAGGGTTCCTCAAACAACTAGGTTTGATGGACAAGCAGTCCAGTTAAGGAACTACAGAGGTGATCAAAAGTGGGCACATGGGAAAGATCAAGGACAGAAATAGACCATTCCCCTACACCATGGAGGTTGTGTCTGATGTCACCTGAAGATGACACATTGACCAGTTGAGGAGAGCAGAGCCAATTGTTAGAGAAGAAAGGTGTCCAAAGCTGTCAGAATCACTTCCTGCAGTCCACCAGTCAACTCCTGCAGCCACCATGAAGGAGGCCCCAGAACCTGAGACTGTTTCACAGCCACAAATCTCACCTGCCAAGTGGAGTAACTCCATGCCCAGCAGGAGAGATGCAATCCCACAAGTGTAAGAAATCCTCCACACCCATTATATTTTTAGACCTGAATGGGACAATGAGTTTATAGCTTAGCAGAAAGGAGTGTAGTATATTCAATATTTGAGCAATATTGTAAATATATTGTTTGATTAAGCAATTATTGTTTGCTTACTATGTGCATTGTGGGGTATATGTAAAAGTACGTGAATGGCGTACGTCATTATGCCACCATGTCATATGTGAGCACCTCACTGAAGGAAAACTAAGTACACTAAAGATTTCCCAGCTTCTGTGTTTTTCTGTCAATTAGTTTCTGGAGTTACTAAACAAAACAGGTTCTATACAGCACATAAACAAGACAGGGGAGTAAGCAATCCTAGCTGACTGCAAACCTCATGGGGAAGCTACCTATTTCCCACCCATTGATTTGGACTGCACCTCAGATGTCTGTGCAGAGCAGTTGGATTCAATGCCTGATCCCCTCTCCAAAGTCCATTTTGGAGAGCATAACTAGCAAGTACATGTGTAATATCCTGTCAAAGGCTTTCTCCTAGTCCAATCTGACCAGATAAGCATCTACTCCCCTGCCCTGCATATAGGCAATAGCTTCCCTGAGCAGTATGAGGTTGTCAAAAATCTTCCTGACAGGTACAGAACAGTATTGTGCTTAGCTGAAAGATGAGGTACTGTGCTTTGAGCTTAAAGTGGCCTTCAATGCAGGGAGGTCAGAATGGAAGTTGGGGGTTATTAAGGTGACAGTGACTGGAAGCTCAAGTCATCCATATTTAGTACAGAAAAAGCCTGATGAAGCTGTGATCTTGCACATTATCCTCAATAAGTATTAGGCAATGTCCTTCAATCATGAATTGTACAACATACAATTGTAGAAACTTGTATGACCTTGTAGAACATACAAGGTAAATGGTAGGGCACTGAGGAGTGCAGTAGAACAGAGGGATCTGGGAATACAGATACAAAATTCCCTAGAAGTGGCATCACAGGTAGATAGGGTAGTAAAGAGAGCTTTTGGTACATTGGCCTTTATAAATTAAAGTATTGAGTATAAGAGTTGGAATGTTATGGTGAGGTTGTTTAAGGTATTGGTGAGGCTGAATTTGGAGTATTGTGTGCAGTTTTGGTCACCTAATTACAGGAAGGATATTAATAAGGTTGAAAGAGTGCAGTGAAGGTTTACAAGGATGTTGCTGGGACTTGAGAAACTGAGTTACAGAGAAAGGTTGAATAGGTTAGCTTCCCTGGAGCTTTATTCCCTGGAGCGTAGAAGAACAAGGGGAGATTTGATAGAGGTGTATAAAATTATGATGGGAATAGATAGAGTGAATGCAAGCAGGTTTTTTCCACTGAGGTTCGGGGAGAAAAAAAACCAGAGGACATGGGTTAAGGGTGAAGGGTGAAAAGTTTAAAGGGAACATTGGGGGGGGGGGGCTTCTTCACACAGAGAGTGGTGGGAGTGTGGACTGAGCTGCCAGATGAAGTGGTAAATGTAGGCTCACTTTTAACATTTAAGGAAAACTTGGACAGGTACATGGATGAGAGGTGTATGGAGGAATATGGGCCAGGTGCAGGTCAGTGGGACTAGGCAGAAAAATGGTTCGGCACAGCCAAGAAGGGCCAAAAGGCCTGTTTCTGTGCTGTAATGTTCTATGGTTCTAACTTCTCAACAAAACTAATGTAAATATTCTGTAAGTAAATAACTGGGCAGAGTAGCACAGTGAGTAGAGCTGCTGTCAGAGTGCCAGAGCCCAGATTCAATCCTAAATCCAGTGCTGGCTGTGAGGACTTTCCGTATTCTGCGACCATGTGGGTTTCCTCCCACATCCCAAAGACATGTGGGTCAGTAGGTTGAATTGGCCAATGTAAATTAATGTATCAGAGTGGTTGAATCTGATGGGGATATTGGGAGAATATAAATGGGATTATTTAAGGAACTGATTGTAGACTTCAGAAGAGTGAAACCAGAGGTCCATCATTGGAGGTTCCGAGGTGGAAATGGTTAGTAACTTTAAATTCCTGGGTGTCACTATCTCAGAGGACCTGTCCTGGACCTATTACATAAACAATGTCATTGAAAACCTTGGTAAACTTCTATAGATGTGTGGTGGAAAGTGTGCTGACTGGCTGCATTATGGAACACCAATGCCTTTGAATGGAAAATCCTACAAAAGGTAGTGGATTCAGCCCAGCACATCATGGGTAAAACCCTCCCAACCACTGAGCAAATCTACATGAAACATTGCCATAGAAAAGCAGCATCCATCATCAAAGATCCTCACCAACCAGGCCATGCTCTTTTCTCATGACTGCCATCAAACAGAAGGTTCAAGAACCTCAGGACTCTCACCACCAGGTTCAAGAACAGTTACTAACCCTCAACTCTCAGGCTCTTGAACAAAAGGGGATAGCTACACTCGTTCAAGGACTCTGTTATATTGTTTTTTCATGCTCGTTATTTATTGCTATTTACTTTATATCTACATTTGCACAGCTTGTTTACAGTTTACAATTACTGCTCTATAGATTTGCTAAGAATGCCTGCAGAACAAGAACCTCAGGGTTGAATGTGGTGACATGTATGCATTCTGATAACAAATTTTACTTTGAATTTTGAAATACTTTGAACTTAATTTAGAATTAGTATAAATGGGTGATTGATGGTCAGTACAGACTCAGTGGGCCAAATGGCCTTTTCCATACCGCGTTTCTGTATTTCTCTATGGCTTTAATGTTAATTGTCAGAAAAGCCTGATGCAGCAATCAATCATGCAGCATCCATCAGTCAAGAAATTAATGATTTGCAGAATCAGTGGTCCGAAGTGAATAATTGTAGTACTTTCTTCCTCCATTTAGTGGTGATAGAGTGCAAAAACTCGACTTGAATAAATGAAGACATTTTATTAAACAAGTGCAATGAGACCAAGATATTAGTTGGAACATAAATTCACTCCATCGGTTGGATATCTGTTTCCACAAGCAATGAGCCTATTGCACCTGGTTAAAAAAAGTCTGCTTACACTAGGAGTACAAGAAGAAGATAGCTTGAGTGTACTCCAATGAAACAGTTAAAACACCTCAATATCAGGCCCCTGGCTGTTGCTGGAATGTGGTGAGGAAATTCAAAGGATTCAAGGTGCATTTATTATCAAAGTATGCATGTGATATATAATCCTGAGATTCGTCTTCCCCACAGACAGACATGAAACAAAAAAAACAAAGAAAGAAAACCAAGGAACTCATTTAAAGAAAAAACATCAAACCACTCCCTGCGCAAAACAAAATGCACAAATAGCAGCAAGAACATCGGCCCACCGCACAAAAAACAGATCACACACATGGCAGCAAGAACATCAACCCCCCCCCCCAACCCCGCAATAATGGCAACAAGAAAGAATGAGCTAAAACACAGGATATAAAATACAATTACGAAGTGTCCATGGTCAGTTCAGCTCAGTGTTCATGATCTGCAGGCTGCCTCGGTTCAAAGTCGCTCAAAAATAGCAACAGGAAAAAGGAGCGACCAGAAACCAGAAAACACATCATAATGTGAACCTCAGTCCAATCCGCAAACCACGTCAATTAAACCTTGCTCTAGCACCATCGAGGAGAGAGAAAGATCATTCAAAATCAGGGGCCTTCCCTCCAGAGCAGCAAGAGAGAGGGAGAGAGTAACACACACAAAATGCTGGAGGAACTCAGCAGGCCAGGCAGCATCTATGGAAGAGAGTACCGTTGACATTTCGGGCTGACACGCTTCAGTAGCTTCTCCAGCATTTTGTGTGTGTTGCTTGGCTTTCCAGGATCTGCAAATCTTCTCTTATTTCTGAGAGGGAGAGACTGACTGTCACACACAGACACCCTCCTCTGGAAGCACCCAGCAAGAGGCTGGAGGACAGCGCGCTGAATACTCGCTCGCTTTCTGCACTCACCTCAATGTCTGCAATCTTCCTCAACACTTTAATCAGCATGAAATGGAGTCGATCGTGAGCTCACGCCCCATCTCTAATCTTCCTGTCCTCAAGGCTGCTTGGCTCCCGGAACCCTCTCAGAGACAGCAAAGTGCCAGAATGCTCATTTGGCCTGAAAACACACTGAAGCTGTCAATCACAGGCTCCAACAGTACCAAAACCACACTAAAAGAAAAAGGAGATGTAAAAGAAGTGAAAATAGCAGTTTTATGGAGCATCTGGAGAATGCCACCCATGGTAACATTTTCACTGGCACCATCTTCTTCTGGAGAGTACCATTCTAGCTGTAAAGACTGACCAAAAGAATTTATAAGGCATTGGACAGACCACGTCTGGAATATCATGAGCAGTTTCGGGCCACTTATCTAAGAAATGACATTGGAGAGGGTCCACGGGAAGCGTGATCCTGAGAAAGAAAGGGTTAATGTCTGAGGAGTTTTGATGGCTCTGAGCCTGTATTCCCTGGAGTTCAGAAGAATAAGGGGGAAGTTCATTGAAATCTAACAAATATAGAAAGGCCTAGATAGAGTAGATGTGGAGAAGATGTTTTCAATAATGGGAGAGTCTAGGACTAAAGGCACATGCTCAGAATAGAGAGACATCTCTGTAAGGAGGGATTTCTCTAGTCAGAGGATGATAAATCTGTGGAACTCATTGCGACAGACAGCAGTGGAGGCTGATAGTAAGAGTGTCAAAGGTTACAAAGAGAAATCAGGAGAATGGGTCGAGGAGGAAAATAAATCAGCCATGATTGAGTGGCATGATTGATTCAATGGACAGAATAGCCTAATTCTACTCTTATGTCTTATGGTCATACAGTTTTATTTGCCATAAAATACCTGGAATGTTCATTTAATAACCTTAATGCTAAGCCGTATTCAAGAGAATGAAAAACCTGAGATAATGCAGTTGATTGTGAGGTCACTGACAATGAACGAACAGTGAAGTGAATGAAAGTGACAATTGTGCCTGAGTTTGAGAGTAGAACAGAAGTGATTCTATTTACTAAGCTTGGAACTAATACATTTCCCTGAACTTGAAGGTTATTTGGCTCCCGGGGCCTGGCAATGATGCCCTTGAAGAAAAGGCATATCAGTACTCTTTACCAGATGTTAGATTGTCCTTGAATTGTTTAGATTTACATATCACTGTGAAAGATCTATTTTTAGGACTGTTGGCTCATTGGTAGGCAAATCCCAAATGAAAATAACAAATTCAAACCACTCCATGCGCGTATAAATTCAATGCAGAATTGGCATGAATTTCAATTCAAGCTCATGAGATTCCAAAATAGCAATAAGATGCAATCACATTAAACCTTCATATGGTATTGTTTTTGGTTTAGTAAGATAATATAATGAAGCTGTCTGTGTCTACCTACAGAAAACCTAGCCAACATTCAGGCTTCAGCTGATTAGCAGCAAGTAATATTCATGCCACTGAAGAGCCAAGTTATAATTTCCAACAAGTAAGAATCTCATCACCTTCTGAACTACAGAAACTGCACTGCGGCAGTCAGGAAGGCTCCACAGTGGGTAGTTGAAACTGCCCGAAGTATCACCGGCACCAGCCTACCCGCCATCACGGACATTTATACAAAAAGTTGCCAGAAAAGGGCCAGTATCATCAAAAAGATTCCCATACCTGCACTGCCTGAGTCAGTGGTGGAGGCAGATACACTAGTGAAGTTTAAGAGACTACTAGACAGGTATATGGAGGAATTTAAAGTGGAGGGTTATATGGAAGGCAGGGTTTAAGGGTCGGCACAACATTGTGGGCTGAATGGCCTGTATTGTGCTGTATTTTTCTATGTTCTATGTTCTATACACCCTGCTCATTAATTGTCAGTCCCACTTCAATCATGGAAAGGGCTATGTAGAATCCACACCAAGACCACCAGACTCAAAAATGGTTACTTTCCCCGAGCAACAAGACTGATCAACACCTCCACCCACTAAATCCACCACTACTTTATAATTTCCTGTCAGTTACCTTTTGTACAGTCTAACAACACTTTATGGATATACTGTATAATCAATCTATATATATATATAAGCTATCTTAAGTATTTATATTTAATGTGTGTTTTTTAATTTATTATCATTATTGTGTACTTTATATTTTGTATTTTTGTACTGTATTCAATCCAGAGTAACAATCATTTTGTCTACAGGAAATGATATTAATTTTAATCTTGAATATGAGGGGCATTGATGGTGTGGGTAGTCAGAGGCTTTTCCCCAGGGCTGAAATAGCTAACATGAGGGGGCATGAAATAGGCACTGAAGGGATGTCGGGGGTGAGTTTTTCACACAGAGAGTGGTGGGTGCATGGAATGCACTGCTGGCAATGGCGGTGGAAGCGAGGGGTGATTGATAAGTTTGTGGTCTAAGGTAGAAGGAGCCAATTTTAGAAAACCTAGCACATTCATTTTTCAACATAGTCCCCTTCTACATACCTGGCCTATTCCTCTTCCCACCCTGTCTCTTGCAAAAATGCTATCCCCTTCTCACAATTCCTCCGTCTCTGCCGCATCTGCTCTCAGGATGAGGCTTTTCATTCCAGGACGAAGGAGATGTCTTCCTTTTTTAAACAAAGGAGCTTCCCTTCTTCCACCATCAACTCTGCTCTCAAATGCATCTCTCCCATTTCCTGCACATCTGCCCTCACCCCATCCACCCGCCACCCCACTCAGGATAGGATTCCCCTTGTCCTCACCTACCACCCCACCAGCTTCCAGATCCAATGTATAATTCTCTGTAACTTCCGCCACCTCCAACAGGATCCCACTACCAAGCACATCTTTCCCTCCCCCCTCTTTCTGCTTTCTGCAGGGATCGCTCCCTACGCGACTCCCTTGTCCATTCGTCCCCCCCATCCCTTCCCACCGATCTCCCTCCTGGCACTTATCCTTGCAAGCGGAACAAGTGCTACACCTGCCCTTACACTTCCTCCCTCACCACCATTCAGGGCCCCAGACAGTCCTTCCAGGTGAGGTGACACTTCACCTGTGAGTCGGCTGGTGTGGTATACTGCATCCGGTGCTCCCGATGTGGCCTTTTATATATTGGTGAGACCCGACGCAGACTGGGAGACCGTTTTGCTGAACACCTACACTCTGACTGCTAGAGAAAGCAGGATCTCCCAGTGGCCACACATTGCTGCCTGACCTGCTGAGTTCTTCCAGCGTTGTGTACGTATTCTTTGATCCACAGCATCTGCAGTTGTATTTTTGCATTTTAATTCCACGTCCCATTCCCATTCTGATATGTCTATCCATGGCCTCCTCTACTGTCAAGATGAAGCCACACTCAGGTTGGAAGAACAACACTTTATATACCGGCTGGGTAGCCTCCAACCTGATGGCATGAACATTGACTTTTCTAACTTCAGTTAATGCCCTTCCTCCCCTTCTTACCCCATCCCTGATATATTTAGGTTTTTTTCCCCCTCCCTTTTTTTTCTCTCTCTCTCTGCCCATCACTCTGCCTGTTCTCCATCTCCCTCTGGTGCTCCCGTCCCCCCTTCTTTCTCCCTAGGCCTCCCGCTCCATGATCCTTTCCCTTCTCTAGCACTGTATCCCTTTTGCCAATCACCGTTCTGGCTCTCAGCTTCAACCCAACCCCTCCAGTCTTCTCCTATCATTTTGCATTTTCCCCTCCCCCTCCTACTTTCAAATTTAATATCTCATCGGGGTGATTGATAAGTTTATGGCCTAAGGTAGAAGGAGATGAGTTATTAACTTAAAACTTTCTACATAATCACTCAAAGAGTTGACCTGCATGTGCATGTAACGAGAGCTGTACAACTCATCTCCTTCTACCTTAGGACACGAACTTATCAATCACCTCTCGTATGTGCTAGGGAAATTCTAGGCAGTCTCTAGAGTAGGTTACATGGTCGCCACAATATTGTGGGCCGAAGGGCCTGCAATGTGCTGTAAATTTCTATGCTCTACGTTCTATATATTAACTAAAAGTAATGTCAGCAGCCTTCAATTGTAGACAATTAATCTAATTAAGTTCCTATAAAATATAACTTTTCAGACTGATTTCCATGGAGACCCTTGTGAATATCCAAGCTTCAAAATTTCAAACCATCTATCAGAAGCTGCCTTTCATAACTTGATAAAGGACATGCGGTGGGTGGTCTGGGAGTGTTACTAACAACAGGGTGTATGAAAGAGAGTTGCCAAATGTAAATATTTGGTTCTGTGTTTTGCAGCACTTGCTAAAGGAACTCAAAACCCATCCACCCATTTAATTCGGAAGTGGTAATTGTGATCCACGCATTTCACTCCATTAGAACAGTTTTAATTTCATTGACCTACAAAAATTGTATTTTTACTTGTCTCTATTGGAAATTTATGAAGTACAGTAGGTACATGGAGGACGTGGATAAACTACTTCTGGATATAACAGAACAACTGAGTCTCGTGCTTTTTTTATACCTGAACCATATTTAATTTACGGGTTTAAACCATTGCTGTTCAATATTATTATTAAATTCCACCTGCTTCCCTTCTTCAAAGGAATTTACGGGATGAAGGTAGAGTCAGTCTGAAAATTCTTTCAATGTTGACAATCTAAGGACAATGGATAATATTTTCAGAAGTCAGAGGAGGTGTGCAGCTTAGGAATACATTTATTGAGTGGCAGTGCCATAATTGTTATATAGATGCATTCACGAGGAAGCTTGATAAGAACACAAGTGGAAAAGGTATGCAAGTATTTGTTCTTGGGTGTAGATGAAAAGTAGTAAGAGGAAGTTTGTGTGGAGCATCAACCCTGTCAAGGACCTGCTGAGCTGAGTGGCTATTTCTGTGCAGCAAATGTTTTGTGATACAATTTAACAATTAATAACCTTGGATTATGATCCAAGACAATAAGCAAAACACAGATTTCAGGCCCAACCCTTCATTGAAACAGAAACACAGTGCATTTTGCCTGAATGTGTCTTCCTGTTTGAAGTAAAGCAGTCGCAATAGAGTTTTAATTCCCAGCACCAGCAAAATAGGGCTGCAAAAAAACAAAACAGAAATGGTGGACACGGCTTCTTTCGCCTTCACTGCCATTGATCTCTGAGCCTTCCCCTGATACCACAATGGGTCCACCTGAATCAGGCAGGAAGTTTTAAAATAACGGGCTCAGAACCTAATGAATGACTTCCATCTTTCAAACTAGAATATTAAAATGTTTAATTGTATTCATTCCAATAAATATTTCACAAGTGTATTTATGGGAAGGGTTAATGTGATTATTCAATGAAATTAAAGAATTATAGCGTGTATATGAAGAGCGATATGATAGGGATAGCTTTAGAAAGTGGATCTTTCCGATTGACAGAGAAACAGGTTTATATACAGTTCTTGGGAAAGGAACTAGTTTACGTAATCCAGAAATTGGGGCTTTAAATCACAGTTGTACAAGACATTGGTGAGACTGCACTTGGAGTATTGTGTAACAACTTTGGTAGTCCTGTTATAGGAAAGACACCTTTAAATTGGAGAGAGTGAAGAACTTTACAAAGGAGTTGTCTGGACTTGTGGATCTGGCTTACTAGAAGAGATTAGGTAGGCTAGGACATTATTCCTTGGGAGCATAGGAGACTAAGGGGTGATGTTATAGTCTTCTTCCCAGAGAAGGAGAACTTAAAACTAGATATGAAATATTTAAAACAGTCTTGAGCGGGGAAAGAGCTGGAAGAGAAAGAAGTTGAGGCAGGTATAATACCAATATTTAAAAGCGTTTCAGATAAGGGTATGCGCTGAAGTGAGGCTGAAGCTGTAGTCTGTTCCAACTGCTCTGGGCTTTGTGTCTGAATGCTATTGGGTTACTTTCATTGTTTTCACGATTTGTTTTTTTCTCTCTCTCTGCACATTGGGTGTTTGATGGTCATCTTTTTATGTGGTTTCTTCTGGGTTTCTTTGTTTTGCGGCTGCCTGTAAGGAGACGAATGTCAAGATTATATAAAATATATAGTTTGAAAATAAATGTACTTTGAATTTTGGATGTGAGGGATGTGAGCCAAATGGTATTAGTCTGGTGAGCACCGTGGTCAGCAAGGATCAGTTGGGCCAAATGGCCTGCTTCCATGCTGTATGACACTATGATCATATCCCATCAGCACTTTCTCCCAGGTGTTTCAACAATTTGTGCTGATGGGGGGACTTGGTCAGACTTCAGATCACTCACTTCATTTGAGATTTCTTACCATTGCTATCTGCCTCAGGACAGTATTCTGTTGCCAAGAATCACGAACAACTGACATGTATATAGCATGTATCAGATTTCAAGGCATTGTTTAATTGCAAGAGGCGGTTCTAACTCCTGAAGAAATGTTGATTAACTACTCACGGATCCTGAGCATAATTGAGTCCCTTAACAATAGTACAGGAGGCATGCTGGTAACTCTCTTGATGCTGAATCAGAAGGTTTGGTTTCTACTGCCATTCCAAGAATTCAAGGACATAATCTAGTCTGGCACCAAATGTGATTCTAAGGGAACAAAAACAGGTAGATGCAGGTCAGACACATTTGTGGAAGAGGAATTGGGGTTAACTTTTCAGCACAATGACCTTTCAACAGATAATCAGTTCTGCATGAGCTTTAACTGATTAAAGAACATTTAAAATTAAACATTTTGAAGTTAGTACCTTAGAAAGCACGTAGAAAAATAATAAAAAGACTGAGTGAGAAGACAAATTGAGAATATTACTGAGCCAAATGTCCCCTCTCATTAAAGATAAAAGGAGGAAAATCTAATTTGGGCAGGAAGGAAAGCATAAAGTACTTTAAATTTATGGCTAAGTATTGCTTCACAGACAGGAATGATGAAATAATGCTATTTTAGAAATATGCTTGCATTGTAATGATCGTATAATTATTGGTCCTGCAAACATTTCGTAGGATAAATTACACATTAAAGTACAACATTATAGAGAAGTCAACAGCATATCAAATGGCATATTCGACTATATATTTCAATTAATTCATAGGTACAATTCTGTAACTTTAATATTTGCCAGTAATTCCCTACACTCCATGTTCCATTCCAGTTGAGTAATTTAAGGGCACACATAGCAGGAATTGAGTACATTCCATCAGGAAGGCCAACTCAGGCAACAAATTATACTGATGTAGTGCTCTCTAAAATCAGTAAAAAATTGCAAACGTGCTTCACTGATGTGTAATCAAATAAATAATGACACCAAATGAAAGAATGAAACATTAGGTCAAAGAGGACCTTTTTTAGGTTGGTCTAACAGGAGGAATGAACATTGGCAAAGGTTCTGTATTCAAAGGATCAGTAAAAAGACAGGATGTAGTGCGTCAGTACCTAAAAGAAAGAATGCATTAAAAAATCAGTCTTTCAGCTTGTTGCAAGTGTCAAACAGATGTTATGAATTTGCCACAATGATCTCAATAATAATCATAAGGTTTGAAAGGGAGCTGTCCCAAAGTGACAATGTACAGGTAACAAGTTGTAAATTTCCCCCCAAATAATGGTATTTCAAAATATACATAGATTTTCATGAATGTCCTTAAGTAAACGTTGTGCTTTTCCACCCATTGCACTCATCACTGGCACTTGTTTGTCATCAGCTATTTCATTTATTTCAAAATACTGGGCAATTTGTTCTGTATATAGCAGCCAGTTATCTTTTGTGCAATCAAATGCGTCTATCTTTTAAAAAAATTTATGATTATTTTTACCTAATACTCCGTTTATGAGCATGTGAATTTGCCCGTTTCTGCCTTTTTTTAACTCGACCATCGCCTTTTCTGAAGAAACATGTACTCCACTGTTTTTTTTACTCGACCATTTCTTGTTGTGCTCTTTTTAACTCGAATGTCTCACTGCGCTTCAACAGGTAGGTAGTCATCTTGGGTTCATTTAAAACATTCTCGTTAACACTGTTATGTTTTGTAACTCCATAGCATAAAAACTAGTTAAAAGAAAAACATGGAGCCGGGAGATAGCTCGTGTATATTTAGTTTTACTCAACATATGTGTGATACAACATGGTACATATGACACAGTAGTATCATGATATATGCTGTTCACATATTTTTATATATGATCTGTATTGGATTACTTAAACAAAGAATGTTTAATCAAACAATATATTTACAATATTACTCAAATATCACTGAAACTTTAAATGCACAAAAATGACAATAACATCAGATCACATCTGTTGAAGAAGAAAAACTTCTGGATTCATAATTGTTTCTGTTGGTTGTCTAAAAGTGTGAACCATGGTACTTTTGTGTGGTTCAAAACCAGTAAATAGAAAATGATAAATGACTTAATATGTTCATATTTCATTTGCATGGGAGCATTTGCTACATCAATATTTTGCTTAAACTATTCAGAAGCTTTGTAACTGTATTATTGTAATTGCCTTTAAATAATAGATATAGAGATTAATCTACAAGTTGCTGTATCAAAGGATTATGAACAAAAGGAAGATTGGTTGCTGTCTCTGATACAAAGCATTCAATTACAATATTTATGAAGTGCAAAATGCATTATTTAAAGTAATATCTATAAACTGGTTACTGTTACTGATACTGGTTAAAGTTCAGTTAAAGATTACATAAAAATAAATTCTAATGAAGGCAACAATGAAAGTTGACTAATAAGACCAAAATGGGATGGGATAATTACTAATAGTGCCTATATTATGACAATAATATTACAAAATAATAATCCTTTAATGTTGAATCTGTTTTAGCTTTTGGAAAATACCTCCGATTTATAAGAAATTGTTAAGTACTGTCCTCTCCCTTTTAAAAATAACCAAATCTCAATAGGTTAATTAAGAGTTTTTAATATATTGGAGCCTACATATTGGGTTCACATGGTGCTGTTATTTTCTGTAATATGTTTGGAAATTACTGTAACTCAGAGTTTTTTCACAATTGCACCCATTTACGAATGACATTGTACTCCTCCGGAAGTTCATCCCAAAACTTTGTGTATGGATTTACATTTGCATAGATGATTAATCTGTTCTGTACCTTCCGATATTTAGAATTAATGCACTTTAGTTTGTTACTTATGTGTGATTCATCTGTAGATTTTATCCTTACCTTCATAAGTTATCATGTGTTATGTGTACTACTGTGTTTTACACCCTGGTTCGAAGAAACATTGTCTCATTTTCATGTACGTTAAATGGTTATAAAAGTTATATATTTGTATATAGTTAAATGACAATAAACTTGACTTGACTTGACATGTTTTTAATGTGAATTGCACATCCTATGACACCATCAGCGTGCAATATCATTTTCTAGACTCTCCCTTGGAAATTGAGTCATACCGCAGGAAAATCTGCCTGTTACAGGTCACTCACAGATCAAACCAAGTTTCATAATATTACAGCTCCATGATTTAAAGGTACATTCACATAGTCAACTGTAACTATATTATTCTGCTCACAGTACTCTGAGGGGTGGCTACTATGCATCAAACAAAGTACAAAGTAAATTTTATTATTTAAGTACATATATGTCACCATATACAACCATGAGATTCATTTTCTTGTGGCATACTCAGCAAATCTATAGAATTATAACTATAACAGGATCAATGAAAGATCAACCAAAGTGCAGAAGACAACGAACAGTGCAAAATGCAATAAATAACAAGAACATGAGATAATGAGATAAAGAGTCCTTGAAAGTAAGATCATTAGTCGAAGGAACATTTCAATAATGGCGCAAGTGAAATTGAGTGTTGTTATCCCTTTTTCTTTAAGAGCCTGATGGTTGAGGGATAGTAACTGTTCTTGAACCTGGTGGTGTGAGTCTTGAGGCTCTCGTTGCTTGTTGTAAACAAGCTTCAATTTACTACCAAATCTTCCACATGTCTCTATTACCATTTTCAACCTTCCAAATAACTTGCAATGGATGGCTTCCTACTGCAGCTGCTGAAACTGAAACACAGGCCTCAGATGGACACATGCATGCCTGTGAACTTGATAGGTGGAGGTATATTACCCCATGCAAAAACTACAGGCAAACTATGATCCAATCTAGACATCTCTATGTAAGGCCATTGTGTGCTCAGCATTTCCAAAGTCACCATCACTAAAATCTGTGATCTTTATCTTTCCTGGACTAAGGCTCACAAACTGCATAGCTTCCCAGGCAGCTCACATAGTTAAGATTATGGTCATAGTCATTGTCAACCTGGGGTTCTTAGCTAGTGGCTCATCCCAGACATTTACCACAGATCCATGCCATATCTCACATTTTGTGCTCAATGCAACTTTGATTGCCAAGGTCACTTGTACTCTGTATTCTTGAAGAAATTACTTCATTTCCTTTTACCCTTTGCACCAGAGAGTAGCATTGCTGGCTTCCCAAAGGTCCAACTAATTATGGATTATACTCAAGTATCATATTTTGAACCTGCAGTCCTTCATGAATAACATGAGTTTCCTCTTACAGAATGATCAGTTGGTGGTTCACCATTAACAGAACTTTCACCTAGTCAATTCTCAGTATCCAAGAAGCTCATATAACTGCTTCATTGTTAGGGAATTGTGCCTATTTAATATACTTAAGGGGCTGCACCATCCCAGTGATACACTTTGAGATATAAGGCTGATCCACTTTTTGGATCGCTCAGTCTGATGTTCTCCAGAAACTGCATCAGAGCATCGTTATACACGGTATGGTAGTGTACAGTGCCTGCGACCCAGGTTCAATTCCCGCCACTGCCTGTAAGAAGTTGGTACATTCGCCCTGTAACTGCACGGGTTTCCTCCAGGTGCTCTGGTTTCCTCCCACAGTCCAAAGACGTACCAGTTGATAGGTTAATTGGTCATTGTAGCTGGGCGGCACAGTTCAAAGGGCCAAAAGGGCCTATTCCGCGCTGTACATCAATAAATAAAAATACAGAACACCACAGCAGCACAAGGAACTTAATACAAACAACAACTGCATCCCTCAAAATGTAATTTTACTGTCTGCACCGTTCTTCCAGTATTCAGGATACAGGCCCTTCTATTTTATCGCTATCTGCTACTTACATTAAAACTTCACAAACTAGTGAGCAGGGTCCTTTTCTGACATCTGTCATTAGGAGAAAAGGCAAAGAACAGAATGTTGAGGATGTGAGTGATTTCAAGGACAAAGATGAAATTGAGGACAATGGTGAGAAAGTGTGAAAGTCAAAGGGAAGGGAAGGAAAGCAAGATCAGGACATCATTTGCACAGGGAATTTACCAATGCCAGGTAGTGAAAAGACATACACAATCTGACCAACCAACCAAGGAGCTGTGAACATCTTGTAGCTGTGTTGATGTACAAAATACAATGAACGACTGTACAAACATTTATCTGCCATGACAGTTACCAAATTCCATTAAGCTGCATGAACAACATCTCAAGAATAGTGCATCATATCTGTATGTTGTATCTGCAGGCTAATCCAAAGCTTTCTTAAATAAGTTTGTGAAACTATGGAGAATCTTATTAAATGACCAAAGGCTTTATCTTCCAACTTGCGTAGCCTCCATCAGCTCTCTTAAAATCTATGTATTTGTTATGAGACAAAACCCAAAAGCACGAGAATGAACTAAATACATTGTTGGATTGCGATTTCAAAGTACTGTTGACCCTTCTTCTGCGATTCTGACAGGTAGTTCTAGATACCGATTCTGGGAAAACATAAACCTTGCATCTGTTCTGCCAGCCCCTTGAGAATTCTTTATATTTCTATGAGAATGTCTCTCTGTTTTCTAAGGTCTATAGGTTTAATCTGTTTTATCTCTCTTCATATAACAAACCCTCCAACCCAGAAATAAATCTGGTCAACTTTCATTTACTCCCTTCACTAGAATATGCTTTCTCAGACCAGACCAGTGCATAGTGTTGTTTTAGTTGTGTTCTAAATAGTTGGAGCAATTCATTGCTACTTTTGTATCAAAACCTTTTTTTCAGTAAAGGCCAACACACAACTTATTGCTTGTTCCTGACTGTTGACCCTGCATGTTAACTTTCAGTGATTTGGATAGAAAAATACCACTGAATCTTTTGAACACCAAAAAATATTTGAAAAATATTTTGCATTTCTCCTTTATCTATCAAAGATGGTTTGCACTATATACCTTCAATCACATTTTTGCCCATTTATTTAGCTTGTCTTTATCTCATTTCATCCTCTTTACAGCCTAGCATCTAGTTTTGTAGTTTTCTAACAAATTCCACTTTATCCCCTCAACTAATATCATTGATACTGATTGTAAACAGCTGGCCTCCCAGCACCAATCACAATGGCATCCCACGTGCCACACCATAAAATAATGTTTTTATTCCTGCTTTCTGTTTTCTGTCTTTTAAGCAATCTTCAGTCGATGTCACCATGCCCCGAACTGTAATAATCTCTTGCCTGGAACTTCACTTAAATCCAAATACACAATATAAATTGTCTCACCTATTCCAGGCTTTTAAACGTATTTTTTTCTTTTTTTTATCCATGTTGACTCTGACATTCCTATTACTACTTTCTGATTGAAGCTAGAAATAGGAAGATTATACAGTTTAACACCTGGCTAAGGCGTTCATGTAGGAGGGAGGGCATCAGATTTTTGGATCATTGGTCTCTCTTCCAGGGAAGTTGGGGGGGGGGGGGGGGGTTCTGTACAGAAGATACAGTTTGCACCTGGACTGGAGGGGGACAAGCATCCTAGCAGGAAGGCTTGCTAATGCTGTGCAGGAGGGTTTAAACCAGAGTTGCAGGGAGATGAGAACCTGACTGCCAGAGCAGTTAGTGGAAAGGTTGTGGAGACAGATATTGTTAAGTCCTCAGACAAAGTTAGGAATCAAAAGGTTGAGCGTGGTGCAACTAATGTCCTGAGTATATTTCAATACCAGAAGTATCATAGGAAAGGCAGATGAAATCAGAGCGTGAGTCAACACCTGGAATTATGATATTGTAGCTATTAGTGAGACGGTTGCAGGAGGGGCAGGACTGACAGCTCAGTATTCTGTGGTTCCATTGTTTTAGACGCGACAGAGCAGGAGAGATTAAAACGGGAGTGGTGATATTACTAGTCAGGGAAATGCCACAGCAGTGCTCGGTCAGGAGAGACTGGAGAACTTGTCTAGTGGAACTGAGGAACAAGAGAGGTATGACTACATTAATGGGGCTGATTTACAGACCACCCAACAACAGTTTAGTGAATTAAATTTGTAGAGAGATTGCAGACTGCTGCAAGAAACATAAGGTTGTTATAGCAAGTGATTTTAACTTTCCACATATTGACTGGGAATCCCATACTGTACAAGGACTAGATGGGATAGAGTTTGTCAAATTTGTTCATGAAAGTTTCCTTAATCAGTTCATAGAAGTCCTAATGAGAGAGTGTGCAAAACTTAATCTCCTTTTAGGCAATGAGACAGGGTAGGTGACTTTGCATCTAGTGATCATAATGACATTACTTTCAAAGTAAATATGGAAAAAGACAGGTCTGGTCTGCTGGTTGAGATTCTAAATTGGAGCAAGTGTGGATTGGGACAGGCTGTTTCTGGCGAAGTTGGACTTGGTAAGTGGAGGACTTCAAAAGCGAAAATTTGGGGGTATAAAGCTTATATATCTCTGTCAGAATAAAAGATAAACATAGCAGGTTTGGGGAACCTTGGCTTTCAAGCGATATTGAGGCCCTGATTAAGAAAAAACAGAGGTGTATAGCAGGTATAGGCAGGTAGAAACAGATGAAGTATTTATGGAGTGTAAGAAATGCAAGAGAACACTTAAGAAAGAAACCAGGAAGGCTAAAAGAAGGCATGGGGTTGCTCTAGCAGACGAGGTGAAGGAGAATTCTGAGGGATTCTACAGGTATGTTAAGAGCAAAAGGATTGCAAGGGACAAAATTGGTTCTCTGGAAGATTAGAAAGGCAATCCATATATGGAGCCAAAAAAGATAGGGGAAGATCTTAAATGGATTTTTTGCATCTGCATTTACTCAGGAGATGGACACTGAGTCTATAGAAGTGAGGCAAAGCAGTGAGTTCATTGACCCTATACAGATTACAATGAAGGAGTTGTTTGCTACCTAGAGGCAAATGAGGATGGATAAATCCTCAGGGCCTGACAAGTTCCCTTGGACCCTGTGGGACACAAGTGCAGACATTGCGGGGGCCCTAGCAGAGATATTTAAATAATTATAGCAACAGGTGAGGTACCGGAGGATTAGAAGATAGTTAATGTTGTTCTGTTGTTTAAGAAAGAATAAACCAGGAAATTATAGGCCAGTAAGCCTAACATCAGTAGTGAAAAAGTTATTGCAATGTATTCTAAGGGAACAGATATGAATATTTGGATAGACATGGACTGATTAGGAATAGTCATTTCTTGCATGGAAGGTTGTGTCTAACCAATCTTATGGAGTTTTTCGAGGAAGTTACCAGGAAAGTTGATGAAGGCAAGGCAGTGGACAATGCCTATGTGGACTTTAGCAAGGGAACTTGGTCAAGAAAATTCAGTTGTTTGGCCTTCACAATGAGGTAGTAAATTGGATTAGACATTGGCTTTGTGTGAGAAGCCAGAGAATGATAGTAGATGGTTGCCTCTCTGACTGGAGGCCTGTTACTAGTGGAGTACCCCAGGGATCGATGCTTGGTCCATTGTTGTTTGTCACCTACATCAAAAATCTGTATGATAATGTGGTTAGCTGGATCAACAAGTTTGTGGATGACACCAAGATTGGGGGTCTAGTGAACAGTAAGGAAGAATATCAGAGCTTTCAGCAGGAACTGGAGCAGTTGGAAAAAAGGCTGAAAAATGGTAGGTGAACTTTAATACAGACAAAAGCAAAGTGTTGCACTTCAGTAGGACCAATCAGGGTAGGTCTTACATAGTGAATGGTAGGGCACTGAGGAGTGCTGTAGAACAAAGGGATCTGGGAATACAGGTCAATAATTTATTGGAAGTGGCATCACAGGTAGATAAGGTCATAAAGGAAGTTTTTGGCACATTGGCCTTCATAAATCAAAGTACTGAGTAAAGAAAACAGGATGTAATGTTGAAGTTGTATAAGATGTTGGAGAGGCCTATTTTAGAGTACTGTGTGCAATTTTGGTCCCCCTACCTACAGGAAAAATGTAAATGATGTTGAAAGAGTACAGAGAAAATGTACAAGAATATTGCCAGGACTGGAGGATCTGAGTTACAAGGAACGATTAAATAGGCTATGCCTTGGAATGTAGAAGATTGAGGGGAGATTTGATAGAGGTATATAAAATTGGGAGGGGTACAGATAGGGTAAATGCAAGCAGGCTTTTTCCACTAAATGTGGGTGGGACTACAACTATAGAAACATAGAAACATAGAAAACCTACAGCATAATAGAGGCCCTTCACTCCACAATGCTGTGCCGAACATGTACTTATTTAAGAAATTACCTCGGGTTACCCATAGCGCTCTATTTTCCTAAGCTCCATGTACCTATCCAGGAGTCTCTTAAAAGACCCACCTCCACCACCGTCGCTGGCAGCCCATACACACACTCACCACTCTCTGCATAAAAAACTTACCCCTAACATCTCCTCTATACCTACTTCAAAGCACCTTAAAACTGTGCCCTCTCATGTTAGCCATTTCAGCCCTGGGGCGAAGCCTCTGTCTATCCACAAGATCAATGTCTCTCATCATCTTATATACCTCTATCAGGTCACCTCTCATCCTCCGTCACTCCATGGAGAAAAGGCCAAGTTCACTCAACCTATTTTCCCCCAATCCAAGCAATATCCTTGTAAATCTCCACTGCACCCTTTCTATAGTTTCCACATCCTTCCTGTAGTGAGGTGACCAGAACTGAGCACAGTACCCCGTGGGGTCTGACCAGGGTCCTACATATCTGTAACATTACCTCTCAGCTCTTGAACCCAATCCCACAGTTGATGAAGGCCAATACATGGTATGCCTTCTTAACCATAGAGTCAACCTGTGCAGCAGCTTTGAGTGTCCTGTGAACTTGGACTCCAAGATCTCTCTGATATTCCACACTGCCAAGAGTTTTACCATTAATACTATATTTTGCCATCATATTTGACCTACCAAAATGAACCACCTCACACTTATCTGGGTTGAACTCCATTTGCCACTTCTCAGTCCAATTTTGCATCCTACCAATGTCCTGCTGTAACCTTTGACAGACCTCCACACTATCCACAATACTCCCAACCTTTCTGTCATCAGCAAATTTACTAATCCATCCTTCCACTTCCTCATCCAGGTCATTTATAAAAATCACAAAGAGAAGGGCTCCCAGAACAGAGCCCTGAGGCACACCACTGGTCACCGACCTCCATGCAGAATATGACACATCTATAGCCACTCTTTGCCTTCTGTGGGCAAGCCAATTCTGGATCCACAAAGCAAGGTCCCCTTGGATCCCATGCCTCCTTACTTTCTCAATAAGCCTTGCATGTGGTACCTTATCAAATGCCTTGCTGAAATCCATATATGCTATATCTACTGCTCTGATGTCATGGGTTAAGGGTGAAAGGTGAAAAGTATAAGGGAAACATGAGGGGAAACTTCTTCACTCAAAGGGTCATGAGAGTGTGGAATGAGCTGCCAGCACAAGTCTTGCATGGAAGCTTGATTTCAAGTTTGGATAGGTGCATGGACAGTATGGGTATTGAGGGCTATGGTCTGGATGCAATTTGAGGCATTTTAAATCGTTTGGTACAGGCCAGATGGACCGAGGGGTCTGTTTCTGTGCTGTACTCTTCAATGACTCTCTGACTCAAAGTGCTCTGTTACAACTTCCTTAATGATAGAATTCAGTATTTTCCAAGCTAGAGATGTCAGACTAACTGGCCGAGAATAACAAAACCAAAATGCTGGAGAAGCTCAGCAAGTCAGGCTGTATCAATGGAGGGTTTCAGATCAAGACTCTCCATCAGGTCTGGGAAGGAATGGGACAGAAGGCAGAATAATCAGGTAGGGGAAGTGAGAAAGACTGCAGACTGGCAGGTGTTGGGTGAGGCATATCACCTGTCAGCTTGCCCTCCTTCTCCTCCTCCCCAAACCTTCTCATTCTGGCTTCTGCCCCCTACCTTTTCAGTCTTGATGAATGATCTCTGCCCGAAACTTTGAATGTTTATTTTCCTCCATAGGTTCCTGTTAAGTTCCTCCAACGTTTTGTGTGTGTTGCTCAAGATTTCCAGCATCTGCAGAATCTCTTATGTTCATGAATAAATGGTCCATTATTCTCAGTCTTTTGCCTTCTTCTCTCCTGTCATAATGAATGGTGTTGCCTTTTGTTGCCTTCCATTCTGTGGGAACCACTTTAGGTTCTATGGAATTTTGGAAGAAAACCACTTATGTATCTGAGTGTTTCTTGAATTACCAGCATCTGCAGATTTTCTCATGTGTGTGATCCATCACCTCCCTCTGGTGCTCCTCCTCTTCCATGTTGTTCTAACCACTCCTATCAGATCCCCCTTTCTTACGCCCTTTATCTCTTTCACCAATCTACTTTCCAGCTCTTAACTTCAACTCCTCCCCCTCTCCTGGTTTCATCCATCACCGACCACCTTGTACTTCCTCTTCCCTTCCCCCTGTCATGGTCCCTTCTGGCACTTGGCTATCTTCCTTGGGAATTGGGCCTTAACCACCTTGTTTAGTTCCCAATCATTCCCCGGGTCCCATAACTATAAACACCTGCATTCCATCAACCAATGCCGTATAAGAATCCTGTGACCACAACTAGAAAGTGCCAGTTCATTGGTTGACTCGTGTACGAGTAACCTTGTTCCATGGTTCTTAGGACTATCAGTTCTAAGTCTAGCATCATTCCTGAACTCACCACTGAAACCAAGACTCTGGGTAAAGACTCCCTGGGCACCACCTCCGCACCTGTGTTCAGCACTTGGGTTCATTCCACCTGCAAGTCCTTGCAACAGAACAAACTGGCCACGATGAACCCAGCGGACACGGATCCCGTACAACAGGCCCTGGCCAGCCAGGGCTACCTATTGGGCGCCCACGACTAACTACTTCGGGAGATCACGGAAAACCTTCGGACACTAACCACGAATGTGCAGAAGATCAGTGAACGAGTGGACCGGGTCTCCACTTTCATTTCTCCGTCCCCTCCAAGAACCCGGGCTACCCAAACCGCAGTGCTCGGGGTGGCTTCGACCCCGGAATCAGCAACACCATCCCCTCGAGAGCCCTATGTACCCGAGCCTGAACCCTACACTGGGGACCGAGTTACAATGCTCCCTAATCTTTGAGCTGCAGCCACGTACCTACCCCTCAGATAAATCAAAGATTGCGTACATCATGGGGCTGCTATGAGGGGATGCCTTGGCCTGGGCAACTGCGATATGGGAAAACCGATCAGAGGTTTGTTCCTCCTACTCCTCCTTTGTCGCTGAAATGAGGAACGTCTTCGAACAATCCATTGGCGGTAAGGACACCAAACGGTTGCTTACTCCTCGTCAGGTTTCGCGAAGTGTGGCCAGGTATTCCATTCAGTTCCGGACCTTAACCGCAGTCTCCGGGTGGAATGACGAGGCCCTACGGCAGCTGTTCCGACAGGGCCTCTCAGACCAGATAAAGGATGAGTTGGCCGCGAGGGACGACACGGACCGTCTGGACTCTCTGATCTCACTAGCCATTCGATTAGATTATCGACTTCGAGAACGTCTGAGAGAGAAGACCGGTTACCCCTTTGCTCGGGCCATCCCACGGTCCACCTTCTCCAACCAGCTCTAACCTCTCTCCCCCTTCCGTTCCTCGCAGAGCTCCCGCTCCTACTGTTCTGGTGGGTCCGACGACACTCCCTTCAGCCCCCCAGACTTGGATGCAGATCCCGGCTACCGTGAATTACCAACGACAGCCTCTGTCCCTATCCGCTTTGGACTCCAGTGCCGAGGGCAATCTGCTGGACGAGGACATAACCTCCCAGGCTGGAATACCTCGCGAGCCGCTAACTGCACCCCTGGAGGCTCGGGCCTCGTTCGTTCACCTCAAGCCCCGGTAGAACTAGGGTGCGCATGGCTGACCCAACACAATCCGCACATCGACTGGTCTACCGGGAGGATGGCCAAATGGAGCCAGTCTTGCCACACCAACTGTCTGCGGTCAGCCCCATCTCCCGGGGAAGCTACCGTGACCCCGCCTGTCCCGGAACCCCTCGATTTGTCCCGAGTCCCTACAGAGTACCATGACCTGGGACCAGTATTCAATAAACAACGGGCTCTTTCCCTGCCTCCGCATCGACCTCCTCCCCAGGGCCCGGCTACCCACCAGTCGCTTTTTCAACCGATCCCGACCGGAGAGAGAGGCCATGGAGAAGTACATCAGCGAGTCCCTCGCGGCGGGCATTATCAGACCTTCATCTTCCCCTGCAGGCGCCGGTTTTTTTTTTTGTAGAAAAAGACGGGACGCTTCGCCCTTGTATCGACTACCGAGGCCTAAATAATATAACAGTTAAGAACAAGTACCCTCTACCCCTCATTAGTTCGGCATTTGAACCACTGCATGGAGCCACCATCTTCTCAAAGCTGGACCTTCCCAACGCCTACAATTTAGTCAGGATGAGGGAGGGGGACGAATGGAAGACGGCCTTCAATACACCTCTGGGCCACTTTGAATATTTGGTCATGCCGTTTGGCCTCACCAATGCTCCCGCCGTTTTCCAAACCCTGATCAATGACGTACTGAGGGACTTTATCAATCGATTTGTATTTGTTTACCTTGACGATATCCTTATATTTTCCCGCAGACCCCAAGAACACGTACACCATGTCCGTCAAGTCCTCCAGCGATTGGGAAAACCAGTTATTTGCAAAGGCGGGAAAATGCGAGTTCCACGTCCGATCGGTCAGTTTCCCAGGCGATATCATTGAAAGCGGGCAGGTAAAAGCAGACCCCGAGAAGGTCCGGGCTGTGGAGGAATGGCCTAACCCACGACACGCAAACAACTTCAATGATTTCTGGGGTTTGCAAACTTCTGCCGCAGATTCATCATGGACTGCAGTCGAGTGGCGGCCCCCCTTACCCGGTTTACCTCGCCTACCACATCGTTTCGCTGGGACTCCGAAGCGGACTCGGCATTCGCCGACCTGAAGAGGCGTTTCACCACCGCTCCCATCCTGGTCCAACCGGACCCATCCCGTCAATTCATCGTGGAGATGGACGTCTCCGACCCCGGTGTTGGAGCCGTCCTATCCCAACGGGCAAGTTGGGATGAGAAGCTTCATCCCTGCGCTTTCTACTCTCACTGACTGTCCCCGCCGAGCGGAATTACGACGTGGGGAATCGGGAACTTCTGGTGGTCAAGCTAGCACTGGAAGAATGGAGGCACTGGTTGGAGGGGGCAGAACACCCGTTTGTGGTGTGGACAGATCATAAGAACCTGGGGTATATCCAAACCGCCAAACGTTTGAATTCCCGTCAGGCCCGTTGGGCATTGTTTTATTGGACTATTCCAGTTTACCCTCGCGTACCGACCAGGATCCAAGAACGGGAAGGCGGACAAGCTATATCGCCAGCATGACTCCAAGGATGACGCCTCCGGTCCGGAGACGATCCTCCCACCATCCTGCGTGGTGGCCACCCTCACTTGGGAGATCGAGGCTAAAGTAAAGGAGGCCCAGCGGGACGACCCCGACCCTGGAAATGGACCCGGCGATCGCCTGTACGTCTCCGTCAGGTCTCAGGTTCTCCAATGGGGCACACATCCCGGTTCGCCTGCCACCCCGGGAGTGATCGGACCCCGGCTCTCCTGAGGAAGCATTGTTGGTGGCCGTCCATGGAGGGGAACACCCGCTCCTATGTTTCGGCTTGTTCCATCTGTGCCCGGGGAAAGGTCTCTCCATCGACCACCTGCGGCTCTACTTCGTCCTCTACCTGTCCCTGGTCACACATCGCCCTAGACTTCGTCACCGGTCTACCCCCCTCCCGCGGAAACACCACTGGCCTCACCGTGGTAGACCGATTCTCCAAGTTGGTGCACTTTGTGGCGCTCCTTAAACTCCCTTCCTCTCAAGAAACCGTTCTCATCCGCCACGTCTTCCGCCTCCACGGAATCCCCGCGGGCATCGTCTCCCATCGAGGTCCCCAGTTCGCCTCGCAGGTATGGAAGGCCGTCTGTCAAGCCTTGGGTGCAGTGGTCAGCCTGTCATCCGGCTTCCACCCCCAGGCGGAACGGGTCAACCAAGACCTGGAGGCGACGTTACGCTGTGTAACGGCAAACAACCCGTCGATCTGGAGCTACCATCTCCCGTGGGTTGAGTACGCCCACAACTCTGAGCTCTGCCATTGGGAGGTCTCCGTTCGGGTGCTCCCTTGGGTACCAACCCCCGCTGTTCCCCGCGCAGGAAGAAGAGACTGCGGTACCGTCGGTTCGGGACCATATTAATCGGTGCCGAAGGTTTGGGAGGAGACGCGCACGGCACCTACTCAGATCAACAAATCGGAATGGGGAGACAACCGACCGACACCGGACTCCGGCGCCAGAGTACCAACCGGGGCAGATGGTCCAGGGACATCCCGCTCAAAAACAAACAGGAAACTCGCCCCTCGCTTCCTGGGACCATTCAAGGTCGAAAGGGTTATCAATCCCACAGCGGTCTGCTTAAAGCTGCCAAAATCCATGCACATTCACCCAACTTTTCATGTGTCTCAGTTAAAGCCAGTTTCCATCAGCCCCTTGTGCCCCCAGCTGAGACTCCCCCACCTGCCCCTCATCAAGGACCATCCGGCATACACTGTCCGATGACTACTAGATGTGCGCTGTTGGGGCAGGGGTCTAATACCTGGTGGATTGGGGGTACGGTCCTGAAGAGTGTTCCTGGGTCCCCCGCTCCCTCATCCTAGACCCTCATCCAGGACTTTCATCGGGACCACCCAGACAGACTTGGAGGCTCGCAGGGAGGCTCCCATGGGGGGTGGGGGGTACTGTCATGTTCCTTTCTGGCACTTGGCTATCTTCCTCAGGAATTGGGCCTTAACCACCTTGTTTAGTTCCCAATCATTCCCCTGGTCCCATAACTACAAACACCTGCATTCCATCAACCAATGCCATATAAGAATCCTGTGACCACAACTAGAAAGTGCCAGTTCATTGGTCGACTCGTGTACGAGTAACCTTGTTCCATGGTTCTTAGGACTATCAGTTCTAAGTCTAGCATCATTCCTGAACTCACCACTGAAACCAAGACTCTGGGTAAAGACTCCCTGGGCACCACCTCCGCGCCCATGTTCAGCACTTGGGTTCGTTCTACCGCCATGTCCTTGCAACACCCCCCTTTCTTACTATGAGTTCTCATCTTTTTTCCAGTCCGGATGAAGGGTCTCAGCCAGAAATGTGAACTGTTTAATCTGTTCCATAACAGATGAGCCTGGTTTGCTGAGATCCTCTAGTATTTTGTGTGTGTTGTTTGGAGTTCCAGCATCTCCAGATTTTCTTGTATTTGTGGCCATCTCCAATGGGATCCCACCACAAGCACATTTTCCTTCCCCTCCCCCACTTTCCACAGGGATTGTTCCCAATACGACTCCCTTCTCCATTCATCACTCACCACTGATCTCCCTCCTACTTCTCCTTACAGTAGAAGTGCCACACCTGCCCCTACACCTCCTCCCTCACAACCATTCAGGGCCCCAAACAATCCCTCCAGGTGAAGTGACACTTCACCTGTGAGTCTGTTGGGGTCATCTACTGTATTCAGTGCTCCCATTGTGGCCTCCTATATATTGGTGACTCCCAAAGTAGATTGAGAGACCACTTCACCAAACAACTGCTCTCCGTCTGCCAGAAAAAGTGAGGTCTTCCAGTAGCCGCCCATTTCAATTCTACTTTCCATTCCCATTCGGACATGTCAGTCTGGAGCCTAAAATTCCTCTACTGCTGCGATGAGGCCACTCTCAGGTTAGAGAAGCAACACCTTGTATTCCATCTGGGAAACCTCCAACCTGGTGGCATGAACATCGATTTCTTGAACTTCTGACAATTGACCAGTTCCCACCTTCACCATTTTCCTCTCTCACCTTATCTCCTTAACTACCCATCACCTCCCCCTAGTGCTTCTCCCCTCTTCCCTTTTTACATGGTCTTCTACCTCTCCTATCAGCTTCCCCTTCCTCCAGCCCTTTACCTCTTACACTAATCAACTTCCCAGCTTCCCCCCCCCCCCAGTTTCACCTATCACCTACCACCTTGTACTTCCTCCCCTTCCCCACCACCTTACTCTACTTCCCATCTTTTCCAGTCCCGATGAAAGGTTTCAGCCTGAATTGTTGACTGTTTACTCCTTTCCATAGATGTTGCCTGGCCTGCTGAATTCCTCTAGCATTTTGTGTGTTGCATGAATTTCCAGCATCTGCATTTTTTTTGTTTGTAGTGCAACTGGTATCTCTGTAGGCATCTCTTCCAGAATTTTAGGCTCCAGGTCATGAAATCCTGGAAATATATTGTCCTTCAGTCCAATTAACTTTTCCAATAGTAATTGTTCTAATTACTTTGAGTTTGAAATTCCCTCTAGACTTGCACCATTTCTGGGATGTTTTCTATGTCTTTTACTTTGAAGGGAGGAACAAAGCACTTGATTAATTCCTCTGACATTTTCCTAATCACCATAATAATTTCTCCTGTCTCAGTCTAGAAGGACCCACCTTCACCTTTGATAATCTTTTCCTTGTTTTAACTTATACCTAGAAGGTTTAACAGTTTGTTCTGTTTCTTGCTGGATTCCTTTTACCTCTTGCCAAACTACTTCCTCATCAATATCTTTATCCTCTTTTTCTAAATCATGATATGTTTACAGTCCTCAAGCTCACTAATTTTTTGCAAAATTTACAGGGCCTTTGATTTTGTACCATCATTAACTTCTTGCAACACAGGACTTCTATTGTTTGCTTTTAGCTTTGAGGGATATTTATGATTTGTAAGTCATATCTCAATTATTTCGATGTCAAATATTGTTTGCTTATTGTCAGACTTTTTAATATAGTTTCGCCATCTACCCCAGCCCATCTACATCTCCTAACTCACAGTTAATTTGAGGAAACAATCTTTTACTTGCTCTACAAGCTCATCTTCAATGCTAATACTGTTCAGATAGAAATCATAAATTAAGTTCTCCCATGATCATTTATTATCCTTCTGACTTGCTCCTCTATTTTACTTAGCCCTGGATACCATTATTGTTTGGGAACCTATATATCACCCTCACCAACTTCTTTCTGCCTCTTGTTTTTACTTCCAACAGACTTCCATTAATTCACCTTTCTTACTAAGTGGTCACTTTATTAGGTAACCCTACACACCTGCTCATTAATATAAATATCTAAACAATTAATCATATGGCTGCAATGCATAAAAATATGCAGACATGGTCAAGAGATTCAGTTGTTTAGACCAAACATCAGAATAGGGAAGAAACGTGATCTAAATGACTGATTTAGTCACTGAATGATTGTTGGTGCCAGATGGGGCAGTTTGAATATCTCAGAAACTGCTGCTTTCCTGGGATTTTTGCACACAACAGTTTATAGAATTTACAGAATGGTGCAAATACAAAAAAAAATCCAATGAGTGGCAGTCCTGTGGGCAAAAATTTCTTGTTAATGAGAGGTCAGAGGAGAATGGTCAGACTGGGTCAAGCTGACAGGCAAGCAACAGCAACTCAAATAGCCATGTGTTACAACAGTGTTGTGCAGAAGAGCAACTCCGAATGTACAGCTTGTCGGATGGGTTATCGCAGCAGAAGACCATGAACATACACTCATTGGCCACTTTATTGGCAGAGAATCCAATTGCATGCACTGCTCCTTACTGACCGACTCTGGTTATCATGATCCATTTTGCTACCCTGCACCATTTCTGTGTTCTTTTTCTTTAACTTTCTTACCTTCCCCTCACTAGAATCCTTTTCCATTTGCACAGCACTTTTTAAAAAAAAAACTTATCTACAGTCCTGGTTATTTGGTTTGCTAATGCATTGTTCCTAGTCTGATGCAAATTAATCCCATACCAGTAGAACAACTCCCTCTGTCCCAATAGTGGAGCCCATTCCCCATGACTTGAAACCCATTTCTCCTAGCTAATATTACTCCTCTGTCTGTGACATCTATATCTCAAATATGGTGCCATATTTGGTCAATTCCAAATCTAAGAACTAGTAGTGTGTAAGTGGTCAGCATTGTCTGTGTTAGCATTGCTATAGAATTATAGTGTATATATATATACTCTCTATAGGGCATCATTGGTCATACATTGTACACTGTAAGTAATGTCAAGCATTATATGTCTGAATTTTAAATAGGGAGATCAGGAAGAACTTGCTACCCTTATCAAAGACTCAATAACTTGGGAGCATGTACTTAATATAATTGTCAGAAGAATTAGAGAGAAATTGAAGAGATTATTTTTCACCAAAAGAGCTTGGAATTTCCTGCCTAAAAAGGAAAATGTGGGAGAACCCTTCATCACTAAAGAGCACTGGCGTGAGCACTTACTGTTCTAGTATCTAGAAAGGCTGTAGACCTTTCCATGAAAACTGAGATTGGTCTCAATAGGCAGTGACATAGTGAAATGACTCCTGCCCAGCATCACTCACATTACTGTGATGAAGTTCTTTGAGAGTTTGTCATGGCTAGAATTAACTTCTGCCTGAATAAGGAGCTGGAACCGCTGCAATTTGCCTACCACCACAGCAAGTCTGCAATAAACACAACCTCTCTGGCTCTCCACTTGGGCTTGAACCACCTGGACAACGGCAATGTCAGGCTGTTGTTTATTGATTACAGCTCAGCATTCAAGACCATCGACCCCTTGGTATAATCAACAAGCTCCAAATCCTGAGCCTCTGTACCTCCCTCTGCAGCTGGATCCTTGATTTCCTCATTGGGAGACCACATTCAAAGCAAACCAGAAATAACACTGACAGTCAACACCAAAGTGCCTCAAGGATGTGTTTTGCCCACTCCTGTACTCTCTATACACTCATGACTGTGTGGGCAGGCACAGCTTAAATGCCAGCTATTAATTCACTGATGACATCGCTGTTGTTGGCAGAATCTCAGATGGTGATGAGGAGGTGTACAGGAGTGAGATAGATTGGCTGGTTGAGCAATGTTGCAACACGAACCTTGCAATCAATGTCAGTAAGACCAAGGAATTGATTGTGGGCTTCAGGAAGTTGGGGAACACACACTAGTCCTCATTTAGGGGTCAGCAGAGGAAAGGATGAGCAGCTTCAAGTTCCTGGCTGTCAACATGTCCTGGGCTTAACATATTGTTGCAATCATGAAGCAGGCAAGCCTGCATCTGTACTTTAGATTTAATATGTTTCCAAAGACTTTAGCAAATTTCTACAGATGTGCTGTGGAGAACATTTTGACTGGTTGCATCACTCCTAGGTCTTGAGACTCTAATGCAGAGGATCATTACGGGCAGAATCCTCCCACCATCCAGGACATCTTCAAGAGATGGTGCAACAGGAAGTTAACACCCATCATGAAGGATTCACATCATCTGGAAAGTGCTCTCTTCTCACTACTACTATCAGGGAGGAGATACAGAAGCCTGAAAAAGCACACTCAACATGTTCAGAACAGTTTCTTCCCATCAGCTTCTTCTGACGGTCCATGAATATTACCTCACTATTGATTGTTTGTACTTTTAACTTATTTTACTTTTTATAGTAACTTACTTTTTTAATGTATTGACTGTACTACTGCCAGAAAAGATCAAATTTCATTGTCAGGTTGGGTCATTTTCGGATCTTGGCAATCCACTAGCAAATTTTTCGTCACCACACAAGGAGACATCATCAGTGTGCTGTTCATTTGGATTACCAAGATCGGAGAACAACTCAACCGCCAACCACCCAAGCTACACATTTTCTGTGTTATTTCCAACAAATTGCATGATACATGCCAGTGTGAATAAACCTGATTCTGATTCCAAATGATTCCCTTTATATGTGGTCAATGCAACTGCACAGTGTAATATGTAAAACCTGCAGCTGTGTATCAGGCAATGTGGTAATCTCAGGCAAGATTTGGTTGGTGTTGTTTGTTTGGCACTGCTGAATATATATGAACATAGGAATAATATAATATAAAATACAGAAGCAGGAATAGGACATCCAACCCTTCATATTTACTTCATTACTCCAGGTACTCACCTCATACTCCTCTTAAGACAACAATCGTTCAGCCTCTCAAAATGAATGGGGAAAATTGATTAAATGCATAACTCATTACTAAAACCTGTGTCAAGATTTACACACTGTTATTTTAATGTTCAATAGTGGATTAAATTATTAAGTGATACAAATTAAAAAATAGCTCCTCTTCATTTCCTTCCAAAAATACTGATTTTTAGATGGCAGGAAATCCTGACTTTTTCAACTGATATAGCAGGACCATCCGAGTCAAAAACAGTTACTTTCAACGCCTTCACCCACTAACCCACTCCTCCACTTTTTATCCTTTCCTGTCAGACACCGAAGTACAGAGGTACTCCTGTACTTAATGTCATATATTGTGTGTTTTATTATTTTTTTTATCTTAGTGTGCTTTTATATGTTGTATTGGATCCAGAGTACCAATTATTTTGTTCTACTTTACACTGGTCTACTGAAAGTTACGTTAACCAGTCTTGAATCTTGAACTCAGACGTCAGGCAACATGTATGGAGGGGCACCCTTCTCAGGACTGTACACTGAATACATGGCTGGATTGGGTCCAGATCGTGTACAATGTACGCATGACGTGGGTTGGGCCCAATTCATGTACATTGTATGTATGGCTGGGACGGTATCCAGATGATGTCCACCGCCGACACGGCTGGAGTTGTATCCAGCTCGTATACATCACATGCATGTCTGATGCTTATCCCGTCCGGGTCGAGCTCACCGAGCCGCAGGCTGGCGCGGCGCCGTCAGCTGCTGCCTGATGGTGGCGCTGTCTGAGGGGGGGAACGATAAAAGCGGAGGGGCAGCGCGCGAGCCGGGCAGAGCGAGGGCGAGCAGCTGCCAGAACATTCGGATCTACTAATGGAGGGCGGGAGGGTTCGTCGCTTACGCATAAACACTAGATACTAGACACCCCCCACCGGCACCCACCCTAAACCCAACCCACCGCCGTGTCCGTCCCGCTCATCTTCACCGGCTCCGGCTGTAGCCGCCACTGCTGCTGCGCGCTGCGGCCCAGTGCAGTCATGGAGTGAAGGCCGGGAAAACCGGGGAGTCGGCTCAGCCGCCAACACCAGACCGAAGAGCCGAGCGCCGGCCTCTCGGCAACCGCTCAGCCCCAGGCCGCGGGGAGACTGCGATGAGCTGATTACCGCCCAGGAGTTAAATCTGTGTGGACGAACTGTAGCTCTGGCCCCCGCCGTGATTTATTTATTTTTAAAATCCATCAACCGCTTTTAATCTTGTAACGGCGGCGGGATCCGTGTTTTCTTCCACCGAGATGTTGGCTGGGGCCAAGGACAATCCGTGCCGCAAGTTCCAAGCCAATATTTTCAATAAGAGCAAATGTCAGAATTGCTTCAAACCCCGGGAGGTGCACCTACTGACGGACGAGGACTTGAACCAGGTGAGAGAGCAGGCTACTTCTTGTCAAAAGGGGAGGGGGTGTTTTATCCTTTCCGGCGAGAGTGGTCATGGAGTCTTTGTTTTGTGATTTGGATGACGAATAATAACACCGCAGTTTATGTTTTGGCTCTCCTCGACCCTCCGAGTTCACTCCATATCTTTTTATTCGGTTCGCGTTGGTGGGGGTGGGGGAAAGTAAGTGGACGTGAAAGATTGTGTTTGAATACTAACGGGCTGAATCACCCGGATTTGCACAACATAATTACTGCCAATTTGTTACGGTATTTTTTATATCAGGATGTAAACTGTGGAAGGAAAGGCTATTTCTTTTTCAAACCTATCTTATATTCCCCCCCCCCCAACCTATTGTGTAGATGTGACGTTATGGATCCCTCTCCTGCTGTGCTCTGATAACACTTAAGTAAAGGATTTTACTTAGCTAGCCTTTCACTGTATTCTCCCCTCCCTACGGCGTCAAACGCGGATTTATTTTTAAAAAGTTAGGAAATTATAATTAGATTATTACATTTCACAGTAGAATCCTAAGAGTCCTCAGGAAAGGGTTATCATTTATGTTGTATGCCTCACTTATGCCTCAAGAGGAAAACGTCACGTTGACATCAGTGCAGATTAAATCTCCATAGGGAACTGTCGTATGATCTTTCTTCTCGTTTCCCAACACTACTTCCACTCTGCCCCACGCCTGTGCACACACACCCCTCCATAAAAGCATATAATTAAG
Source organism: Hemitrygon akajei (assembly GCF_048418815.1). NCBI lineage: Eukaryota > Metazoa > Chordata > Chondrichthyes > Myliobatiformes > Dasyatidae > Hemitrygon > Hemitrygon akajei. The sequence continues at coordinate 18,838,414 of NC_133145.1, read as the reverse complement.
GTTTGTTTGAAGTGCCTTTAACGTGTAGAAAACATGGTTTGTAATGATATAAACCAATACAGTAATCAAATATGTTTTGAAATTTATTAGAATCTTTTTGCCATTAGAGAGAACTATTATTTACTAATGTAGAATCTTGAATGGAAACATCAACTTTGTCTCTACAGATGCTGCTTGAACTGCTAATTCTTCCCGCTGTTCATCTTTTGCTTTATTAAGTTTTAACAATGGTCACTGGTAGAATTAAAATGATTTCATCTTCAAATGTAATCTTCAAAGTAATGTTAAATTCTTAAGTGAATACATATTTTGTGGCAAAGCTATTTACTGATTTTTCCATAGGTAGCAGACCAAATAAAATAATTATTCTTAAACTTGATCATTTTGTCGTGTATTTGAGTTGTGAATATTCTACAGAGATCAGAATAAATTTGAAATTGACAAGGGAACTGGTTGAAATTGATGTTTGAGATGCTGCCTTTTCATCTTTTATCAAAATAAAATCTCTCGGAGCATTACATACATTGTGCTCTGTCAAGGGTGTAATTGGACAATACCATTCAAACTGAGTTGTAAATAGAAAACCAATATGCAATTTTTGAGCTGTTTTAACATAAACCTAATTGTTTACTGAACACTACTTTATCAATACCATTGTTTAAAGTATCTCATTATTAATTTTAAATCTTGTATTTTAAAAATTTTGGGTATTGAGCGCAGCAATGTGCTGGGTAATTTTTTACAATGACCAGAAAATTTGACGTTAACTAAAAATGGCACTTTTTCCTGTACCATTTGCCGAATATATTTCTGTTGATGAGAAATAGAGCTTCTCATTGCTATTTGGTCTTTGTTTTTATTTTTCAGCAGATCAGTTAAGGATGTTTTGCAGAATGCTTTGAATAAAATGTAGATTTAAACATTATGTTCACTATTGTGATTTCTGTGTAAGATTTTGATTCCTGTACTAGTGTTTTTGCTCAGTACTAGGGACAGTCCCCAGGTTAAGGAAGTTCCATTCTTGAGAACTGTTTGTAACCTGAATTTTCTGTAAGTTGGAAATGAACAGTGTGTGTGAGAGGATTGTAAAAGCAGCTGTGACAGGCGAGCAAGCATGGGAAAAGCAGCTGCCAGCTGGACTCACTGACTCCGTGAGTGAACAAGTGATACTGCTCTGTGCACCCAGCTCTGCTTTACAAGGACAGTTGTGGACAAGTGTGTTCCCACAAAATCAACCAGAAGCTCAGAATGAATCTGTAGTCTGACGAGGGTGAGATCAGTACCATTCTGGACTGATGACCAAGGGAAGTACAGGATGTCCAGGTATGACCTCCAGAAAGTCATCTCACATGTGGAATGGCAATTCTGGACCAAAAATGAATTGTGGAAGGATGCTAGACAACTGTGGCAGGGCTCGAATGCTATCACATACAAAGCACAACTGAGCGACATGTTTGCTCCCAGATGAGCTCAATGTTTTTTATGTTTCCTTTGACCGATGGAGTCCTACAGTTTAACAACCTGTAATTTCAGTCTTTGAGGCCTATGTGAGAGCATCCTTCAGGAGTGTGAATCCATAGAAAGCTTCTACCCCAAACAGTGTAACTGCCGAGTATTGAATACCTTTGCTAATCAACTGGTTGGAGTGTTTACTGACATCAGGTACTCAGACTGTTGAAGCAGGAGGTTAAAGGTGCTTCAAGCAGACTTCAATAATACTGGTGCTCAAGAAGAATGTGGTAACCTGCCTCAAAAACTATTGATCAGTAGCACTTGTGTCCACTGAGATGAAGTGCTTTGAAAAGTTGATCATAAGCATATCAACTCCTGCTTGAGCAGTTACTTGGATCTGCTCCAATTTGCCAACCATCGCAACAGGTCAACAGCAGATATGATTTCATTGACTCTTCATTCAACCCTGGAACATCTGGACAGTGAAGATGCATAAATCAGCATGCTCTTCATTGATTACAGCCCATCATTCAATACTATTATCTCCTTAAACTAATCAATAAGCTCTCATGACGTAGACCTTGACACCTCTTTGGGCAACTGGTTCCTCGATTTCCTCACATGCAGACTCCAGTCAGTTTGTATTGGCAACATCTCCACAGTCATCATAAGCACAGGAGCACCACAAGGCTATGTGCTTAGCCCCTTGCTCTACTCACTTTATACTTAGAACTGTGAGGCTAGGTACAGCTCCAATGCCATACTTAAGTTGCTGATGACACTTAAATGTGGCCAATCAAAAGTGGTGATGAATTGGCATATAGGAGGGTGATTGAAAATCTGTTTGACTAGTGCAAAGACAAAGCGCTGATTGTTGACTGTAGGAGGAGAAAATTGACAGACAGACAGACATACTTTATTGATCCTGAGGGAAATTGGGTTTTGTTACAGCTGCAGCAACCAAGAATAGTATAGAAATATAGCAATATAAAACCATAAATAATTAAATAATAATAAGTTAATCATGCCAAGTGGAAATAAGTCCAGGACCAGCCTGTTAGCTCAGGGTGTCTGACACTCCGAGGGAGGAATTGTAAAGTTTGATGGCTACAGGCAGGAATGACTTCCTATGTCGCTCAGTGTTACATCTTGGTGGAATGAGTCTGGCTGAATGCCTAACCAGCACATTATGGAGTTGATGGGAATCATTGTCCAAAATGGCATGCGACTTGGACAGCATCCTCTTTTCAGACACCACCGTCAGAGAGTCCAGTTCCACCCCCACAACATCACTGGCCTTACAAATGAGTTTGTTGATTCTGTTGGTGTCTGCTACCTTCAGCTTGCTGCCCCAGCACGCAACAGCAAACATGATAGCACTGGCCACCACAGACTCGTAGAACATCCTCAGCATCGTCCGGCAAATGTTAAAGGACCCCAGTCTCCTCAGGAAGTAGAGATGGTTCTGACAGCCTCACTGTTCTTTGACCTGTCCAGTTTATTGTCAATTCGTATCCCCAAGTATTTGTAATCCTTCACCATGTCGACACTGACCCTTTGGATGGAAACGGGTCACCGGTGCCTTAGCCCTCCTCAGGTCCACCACCAGCTCCTTAGTCTTTTTCACATTAAGCTGCAGATGATTCTGCTCTCACCATGTGACAATGTTTCATGGAAGTCCATGAACCAGTCCTCATTGGAGGTGGAGAGAGACAGTAACTTTAAATTCCTTGGCGTTATTATTTCAGAGGATCAGTCCTGGGACCAGAGCTTAAGTGCCATTATAAAGAAGGCACGGCACCACCTCTATTTCTAAGAAGTTTGGGCAGATTTGACATACCTAAAATAGTGGTTGCCAACCCGTCGATTGTGATCGACTAGTCGATCTTTGAGACTTTCCCAGTAGACCACAAGAGGAAAAAAAAGAAAAATAAATACACAAATACTGTTGAGAGATTGTTTCCGGGTTGCGGGGTTTTAGTTCCATTCTTTCTGCCCAGTGCGCATGCATGTAGCTCCCCTGCACTACACAGTGTACTTCAGTGGTCCCCAACCACCGGGCCACGAGGAAACGATAGGAGTCAGCTGCACCTTTCCTCATTCCCTGTCACGCCCACTGTTGAACTTGAACCCATGCAAGGTCATCAGTGGCCTAAACACAGTGATACCCTCGTGCCAGGGATCACCGGTTGGCCTCGGGCAGCTGGCGGGAGGCCTGGAGCGCTGCCTCTAAACCTGTTTAACACACCGAATGTTCATGGGGAATCCGGTGCTAAAATATTCACAGACGACCTAATTCGGGCTCAGGGTTTCATAATTAGAGCAGCTACCTCGCTGCGATCTAATGAAACAAACTTTTGTTGGCTGATAGATCCTACAAGGGGGCGGGCGCGCACCCTGTCGCACTCCTCGCTCGGTCGGTTGCTCTCTCCGGACTGCGACTGCCATGGCCCCGGTACGGGGACCTCCAGCCCTGACCTTGTCCTCTCACCCGACCCACGACCAACTGCACCTGGCCAAGGCGTCTGGCGGTGGGCGGGTGGGAGGCTGGAGTTTGGGCCCGGAGGCTGTCCAATGAGGCAATGAAGCACTCAAAACTGCTTCGGTACCCTGAGTCCAAGCACCCTGCACTTAAAGACAAACCCATAGGAGTTTTTCAGCGGAAAAAACGTGAGCAGCGCGGGACAGAAGCTAAGTGCCGAGAGCCGTGAAAACAATTGCGGAATAGACTGGACATAAGGAACCTGCTTCGAGTATCGCTGTATTCCCATCATGTTTAATACCCCCCCCCCCCCCCTTGTTGGCCAGTCCGCAAGAATATTGTCAATATTAAACTGGTCCGCGGTGCAAAAAAAGGGTGGGTACCCCTGGTGTTTATACATTATATCTACTTCTGGGTGGCGGGGTTTTACTTCCGGTCTTTTCTGCTCCAGTGCGTATGCGTGCAACTAATTGATCTGGGGTCGATCTTGCCTTTTACTAAGGCCGAGGTAGGGGATTTTGGGCTTAAGGAGGTTGGTGACCACTAATCTAAAACTTTGAAAAGCCTCTATAGCTGCACATTCCATATCCTGACTGGTTGCACCATGGTCTGGTATGGAAACACTAATGCCCAAGAACCAAAAAACCTATAAGAAGTAGAGAATAAAGCCTAGTCCATTGAAAGAAACGCCTTCTCTGCTGTTGAGTAGATCTACATAAAGCGTTTCCACAAGAAAGCAGCATCTGTCATCAAGAACCCCCACCATCCAGGCCATTGTCTCTTCTTGCTGCCATTGGGAAGGGGGAAAAGGAGCCTTGGGTCTCACACCACTAGGTTCAGGAACAGGTATTTTCAGGAACCATTATTACCCTTCAGCCATCAGGCTCCTGAATCAGTGTGGATAATGTCATTTGCTTCAACTCTGAACTAATTGCACAACTTATTGACTCACTTTGGAGTCCACAACTCATGTTCTCAGTATTATTTATTCAGGTTTTTTTTGTATTTGCAGTTTTTCTTTTGCACATTGATTCAGTCTTTGCAGTTTTTCATTGATTCTATGTATTTTTTGTTCTTTTGTGAATGCCTGCAAATAAATGAATTTCAGGGATGTATATGGTGACATGTATGTACTTTGATAATAGATAGATAGATAAATACTTTATTCATCCCCATGGGGAAATTCAACATTTTTTCCAATGTCCCATATACTTCTTGTAGCAAAACTAATTACATACAATACTTAACTCAGTAAAAATATGATATTCATCTAAATCACTCTCAAAAAGCATTAATAATAGCTTTTAAAAAGTTCTTAAGTAGTTTACTTAAATACATTAAATACAATCAACCCCGGCACTTTAACATATCTTACTCCTGGCCTATAAACTTAGCTATAACTTTTTGCTTGGTTCTCCCTAGCCCTTGATTATAGTGGCTTGGAATAGGGAAAGAAGGCATTTGGGCAAATCCATCCCTGTACAGACTTCTGCAAAGCTGGCACAGTGCACCATCCAGTAATTTCTCTTGAAAATAGTCTTTGCATGCTCAGGCTCTAACTGCATGGGTAAATCAAAATCACTTGATTTCCCTCCCTCAACTGTGAACCTGCATTATAAAGTTAAGCTCATTTCATGAATTGTTTAAAAGCTCTCCATAAAGTTTTCATAAATTGAAAATTTGCAATTTGACTCAAATGTATATATAAGTGCCCTTAAAAATGGACTTGAGAATGTTCCAAAGTTGGCGTTTGAAACTTGTCAAGGACCTGTGGGATTTTGACGTTTAAATCCAAGGTTCTTGTAGAAGTCAAGAACAAGGCCTAGAACTTTTTGCTTTGCGATTGTTTTCTTAAGAGTTGATAGAACACAGAGAATAGGAATAGAATGTTAATGGGGGTCTTGACTGTTTCTAAACTAGATAGAATCTAAAGAAAAGAAGGCACCTAGATCAAAACAGCTATTTTAAAACCATGGAAATAAGAAAAATTCCATTCTAATCCATAGATAATAGTCCAATTAGAAAATATTTATTCCATAGTGCAGTAAAAAGTTAGCCACTTAATGAATCACAAGCTTTAGAATTATAGTTTGTATAGCCACTAGAGGCATACCAAACTTATGTATATAAAGGTTACTTAAGATACAAGCAGATAAACTGTTAAACTGCAAAGAAAATAACAATTGTAATGAAACAGTTGGATTCAACAGGCCTTCTGCTGATTATTGAAAAATACAGTTTACTGCAAAAGAATTATAAAGCCTTCCCAAATTTGCATAGTAGGCATTGGGAAAGTAGCATGGAAAAGGATCGTTGGCAAAATTAAGGCTAATGGAATAAAGAATTCTTTCCTAAAGAGAGTTGTGGTAAACTGGAGGATGGTTGATTGTGGGGTCAGTGCTGGGACTACTTGGATGGGTATAGGTGAAAATTGCAGGTCACAGGAAACTTGTGTATTGTATGTAGTTAAAGAGTAAAATTTTTAAAAATGCACAAGATTATAAAAATAGGCTAGCATATTGGGCAGCCAAATGGCAGATACAAGCACTGCGAAGTAATTGTTTTTGGCATAAATAACTAGAAAAGATCACATGGGTTTAATGAGACGTGGACTTTTTTAGAAAGGTTGTACTGATATAAGATGGACTGCTTGTGTATCATCTCAGGAAGTCTTTCAGGTTTGTGGAAAACTTTTTTTCCACATTTATGAAGAGTGAAGTTGCCTGTGTGTGGTTTCCTTGAATAGGTTTCCTCTAATATCTTCTGGCCATTATGCACCAGCCCCCATGTGGATTTGGCAGGGTGAATACTTGTCCCATTGACAAGCAAGTTAAATAAAATTGGAGTACAGGTTCTCCTGCATGGGCTTGTGTGGAGATGTTGATGCCTACTGACACTGTAAAAGGGTAAATGGATATTAAATGAGGCCCCAATATAGACATTCAAGGTGGTGAATGGGAGATGTGATGGAGAATATGATTTTTATTAAAAAATTTACACTGGTTAATTTTTAAACTCGAACTTGTTCAAGTTTATTGTCATTTAACTGTATACATATATACCACCAAATGAAACAACATTCTTCAGGGCCAAGGTGCACAACACAGTACGTATAACTCACACCTACAACATATAAAGTAATATTACCACTAGTAAATTAACAAATAATCAGATGCATTTATGACACAGGTTTAAAAAGTAAATAGTATATTGATAACACTACTGGTGCTTCAGGTGTGATGAGATGTAAGTGGTTGCAGGGTTATCAGTAGTTTTATGGCCTGGTGTAAGAAGCTGCTTTCCATCTTAAAAGTTTGTCTTAATGCTACGGTACCTCCTCCCTGATGGTTGGAGGTCAAAGAGATTGTTGGACGAATGGGAGGGATCATTGACAATACTAAAGGCCCTGTGTATGCAGCAATGCAGCACTCCCGATGAACATCTCTAATGGGTGGAGGGTGATTACAATAAAGCACATAGCCTTCAAAAGAGTGTTTGATAAATTCAAGACCATGAGACATAGGATGTAGCTATTTAGCTCATTGAGTGTACTCTGCCATTCCATCATGGCTGATTTATTATCCCTTTCGACGTCGTTCTTCTGCCTTCTCCCCATAACCTTTGATGCCCTTACTAATCAAGAACTTTACATATCAAGGTCATCAAGCACTTGTGTTAATCCTTGCATTCCTGGAATCATTCTCTTGAACCTCCTCTGGACCCTCTACAATGCCAGCATATCGTAGCTATGATATGGGAAATATATGGGGAAAACTGCTCACAATACTCCAAATGTGGTCTGATCAATGCCTTATAAAGCATTACATCCTTGCTTTTGATGAGAGGACTAGAATATATATTTGCCTTCTGTAGCACTGACTCAACCTGCATTAACCTTGGAATCCTGCACGAGGACTCCCAAATCCCTTTGCACCTCTGAATTTTTGAATTTTCTCCCTGTTTAAAAATAGTCTACCAAACAGCATGGCTATAGATATCCCTGAACTATATTCCATCTGCCACTTCTTTGCCCATTCTCCCAATCTGTAGGTCCTTCTACAGGACTTTTTCACTACTTATAAATGAGAAACAGTACAGTGATAGTGACATCTTGGTTTATCATAGTCACCAAAGATACTATAGTGATGGATTGCAGAATAGGCATTGACGGGATTCAGATTGACAGCAGGAAAATACCGCTATCTTAGATATGAAGGAATGAATGAATGGTACTGTTGATCAGGATATGAGGAGGACTAGCATTGAACGAGTGTCCACAAGACCACAGAAAAACAAGGGTTAGCATGCTCGGATAGAATATTCTCCGAAAATAAATAGCAGCAAATGGAAATAGAAGGCAACGGGAAGGCACTAATATGTGAAAAAATTGTCAGGATTGTTTGGCAGAGTTTTGAGTGGAATGTCTAATGTGATTTGAGACCCTTCAACCGATGGTAGCAATCAGAAGGTGCAGTTTAGATCATAAAGCTATAAACAACATATGGAAAATACTTCTGGCATTCTGTGGTTGGTACTGATTGATTATTAGCCTTCAAAAGGAAATTATAGAATGATGGAAAGTATGGATAGGGGAAAAGAGTTAAAAGGATTGTTCTTTGTTAGAGCTGGCACAGATTTGATGAGCTGAATTTGGCTTTCTGTGTTTTATATTCACCAAATATTTTAGCTATGGTTGGCATTTATTCTCTCTTCTGATTTGCCCTTGATGGTGATTGTAAGTGACTGCCTTGAACTGCTGTAACCCATGTGCTGAAGATAGTCTTATGTGGCTTTTATTAAGTGTGTATTACAGGATATTTTGGCTCAGAAATGAAGTAATAGTAATACATCCAAACTCGGGTAACATGGATGTAGAACAGTACTGCACAACCAAATGCCCTTTGGCCCATGATGAGCTGAACTAATTAAATAGTAATTAAATGCCAAAACAAACTAATCCCTTCTGTTTAGACAATATCCACATCTCTCATTTCTCTGCACATTCATGTGCCTATCTAAGAACCTCATAAGTGCCTCATTTGTTTTTGCTTCATGATCACCCCTGGCTGAATATTTTAGGCACCCATCACGCTATGTGAATAAGCTTGAAACTTGCTCTGCTTGTCTCCTTTGAGCTTGCCCCCTCTCACCTTGCTCAGCTTAAATGTATGCCCTTTTGTATTAGATATTTTGACCCTGGCTGTCTACTTACTGTTCCTCACATAATATTACAGACTTCTATCTGATCTTCCTTCAGCTTCTGTTGCTCCAGAAAAAACAACCTGTTTGTGATTTGGAAAGGGATTCACAAAGGTAAAGCTGTTGAATGTGAAGGGAGGTATCCATATTGGAAATGGACAGTGCCTGCATTTTGATGGTGCAAACGCTACATGTCTAATTCAGTTCAAGTTTGTAAATTGCCCATGTACGCTGGCATGGATTTTGTTACGGGAGATATTGCAGAAGGAGCTGAATGTCGTATAGACATTAGTAATCATTCCTCTTTGATGTTGCAAGCTGAAGCTTCTTTGGCCAAAGATGCAGCTGTGTGGAACTCTTGAGGTGAATGTCCTTCATTCAGTTCCAGTCAAGTTCCTTTATGCTAAGTGCAGGTCTAGCCTGTGCAGAATTTTCCTTCTGATTTCCCATTGTTTTCCATGCTAGTGGTGCTCCTTGATGGTAATACTCAGTCAAGTAATGTCTTGATTCATGGTCAGAACCTCTAGCCTTGCTTCTGGAATTTGATTTTTTTCCCATATTTTGACAAAAGCTGTAGTGGGGATTGATCTGTGTGGTTCTCGGATTTGAAGGTGATGGTCAAATGTTTCTAAACTAGAGAGAGCAAACACAAAAATAAAAAACAAGGCATATGAAATGTCATAGACTGGGTCTCGGAGCCATGCCCATAAATAAATGCTGATTTGCAACTCTTCAAACTGCAGTAGTGTTTCAGTGGCCATTATGTGTTGCATAAACACTGCAGGAAATAAACATGGTAAAGGACCTTGGATGGATATTTTGGAATCACTGACCAAATGTTCTTTTTACTACTGTTATCTTCAGAGTCATCTGCTACAGTTGATTTGAAGCGTGTTCATTATCTGATAAGAGATAACTTAAAAAGGAAGTGCATTCAAACAGAAGATGCCAAGAATGTAGTTCCTACACAGACCTACAGGGATATCAAGCAACAAATGAATTGAGATTTCTAACTGGCTAGTTCTAAAGTAATCCTGCTAAAGGACTTCATTGTCTTAGATCAAATAGAGATCCTCAGATGATTGGGCAAATTGCAGTGTGGTAGAAACATTCACGTCTCTCACAGTGCCCGACAGCAAATCTTGGGCTTTTTAAACAGAAGCTATTCTAATCTTTGCGTTTTACACTACTAGCCTCCGCAACAAGCAGATTACGCAGGACAACATTTTTTTTTTTGAAAGAGTTTCTTTCTCAAAATATTTTTTTTATGATAGACTACTTGAAGCTGAACACAAATATAATTTCAGAATACTTGTATTACTTAAGAATTTAGAGAAACAAGAAATTAACTAGTATTAGTGTTTAATTGCATAAGGGTGCTGATACTTTGCAATAGTTGAACTAACCTAAAATGCTTTGTTGATGCTTTTCATTTGTGCTAAGTGTCTGAGGCTTCTCACTTAAGTGTCCAACAATAATCAGCCAGCATTGATGGATTCCAGTTGCCTTGGTGCAGTTTCTCCATGACCTCAAATGTCCTGGTAAAACCTTTCACCATCGTCTTCTCTGACAGCACCAGTATTTGCAGGGAAGTCTAAATGGGAATGCAGAAAATGAGTCTTCAGTGACATGTTGCACTTCATGGTTTTGTATGCTTGAAGCATGTTGCTGCATGTAGTTTGTGCTCTGTAGTTGCCAAGAAAATTTTCAGTAACATCCTTGAATGCCTTCCATGCAATTTTTCTCAGGTCCCACTAGAAGTTCTTTGAATTGCCTGTATTTGATGATCTGTTTGATTTGTGGATCATCAAAAACGCCGTCCTTAATCTTTGCATCAGTTATTCCGGGAAATATATGTCTCAAATATCGAAATCCTTTGCGGAAATTTATAGCCTTTCTAAAACCATGCCTAAGCATGCCTGGACAAGATAGAAAACTTCTCAGTTTACATTCTGGGCAACATTTTAATTGACCTGAATTATTAATTAAAATTACAAATATAGGCATTTTTAAAAAAAAGATACTCCCTAGGGAAATTTCATGGTGATTTTTATGACCAACAGCCCAAAATCCATAAGATACATCAAAAGGTATTTGGGAAATAAAATCTTTGTTTTCCAGTGTTAACCTTTCTCACTTTTGCCAGTTATAGGAAGATTCCATAACAGGCAGTCCCCGAGTTACGAACGTCTGACTTAAAAACAACTCGTACTTACGAACGGCCTACCATAAAGCCTATCATATTAAAAATATGTCGGCTCAAGGAAGGAGAATGCCGTCCACCATCTTAAGTCAGATCACGTTGCCGTTAACACTGTGTTGAGTGTGTAACTTTGTATTTGGCTTAAATTTTTCTTAGCAAGGTTCACCCTGACACCTTTCCAGTCAGCACTGCCCCCACTTGTCCAATTTAACTTGTTTCAATGCGGGTGGACTTTAGGACCTGGGGAAGCTCAGGACCCACCGCCCGCGCCTGCTGCTGAATCTGCAGTGTTTCTGTTCCATTGAGGGAAAACGATCACGATTGAAAATAAAGTGGAAATAATAGTGATCATAAAGAGGTGAAATGCGTTAGGCTACAGTCGGTCAATAATCTGAACAGTTTTGAAGGATAAAGTGAGAATAATGGAACATGTGAAAGGCCCTGCCCTGATGAAAGCTACAATTATTACTAAGCAACACAGTGGTTTAATTATTGAAATGCATACATTTCTTAAGTGTTTTATATGCATAGAAAGGTAAAATATATACTATATACTAAGACAAACATTTGACTAACTGACGCTAAATAATACCGGATGTACTTGTTCCTACTTGCATACAAATCCGATTTAAAGACGGACTTGGGAACGGAACTCGTTCGTAACCCTGTGACTACCTATACTACCTTTTTCTACCTTCCTCGGGGAACACTCCCTCATTTCCTGGTTAGGTCACTTCTCCCCTTCCACCATCCACCCTCCTCTGACCCTTGGCACTTTTTGTCTGCAACATTTGTTCTTGCACCTCTTCCATCACCACCAGCTAGGGACATGACCAGTCCTTCCAGATGAGGCAAAGATTCACATGTGCTTCCTCCAACCTCGACTGCTGCACTTGATCCAGATGTGGCCTTCACTACATCAGCAAGACCAAGCACAGGCAAACAATCAATTTGCAGAGCACTTGCACTATGTCACAATGGCCAATTACATGAAAATGAAATTCCACTTTCCATTCCAAGCATTGACCAGTCCGTCCTCTGCCTTCTTAACTGCCAGGATGATGCACAATGTGAACTGGAGGTACAGCCTTTTGTATTCTACCTGGGTAGCTTACAAATCAATGGTGTGAACATTTAGTTTTACCATTTTGAGTAACCTTTACTTCCGGTGTGATTTTCCACACCTCACACTCTAATCTTGTGCTCGTTCTCCATTTTGTACGAGCACAATACTCCAAGTTTTAGTTTGACCAGTGCCTTATAAAGCCTCAGCATCGCATCATTGCTTTTATGTTCTAGTCCTTTTGAAATGAATGCCATCATTGCATTTCCCTTCCTTACCACTGACTCAACTTTAACCTTTATGGAATCCTACACAAGGACTCCCAAGTCAGTTTGCACCTCTGATTTCTGAATTTTCTCCCCATTTAGAAAACAGTCTACACCTTTATTCCTTCTACAAAAGTGCATGACCATACACTCCCCTAAACTATCTTCCATCTGCCACTTCTTTGCCCACTGTCCCAATCTGTCCAAGTCCTCCTGCATATTCTCTGCTTCCCCAACACTACCTGCCCCATCACCTATCTTTGTATCATCCGCAAACTTCACCACAAAGGCTTTAATTCCGTCATCCAATCATTGACATGTATGAGAAGAAGTGGTCACCAATACCAACCCCTGTAGAACACCACTTGTCACTGGCAGCCAACCAGAATAGGCCCTGTTTGTTCCGACTCTGCAGAAAAGGCCTGTTTTATTCCCACTCTTTGCCTTGTTTCAGTCAGCAAATCTTCTATCCATGCTGCTATCTTTCTGTAATACCATGGCTCTTATTAAGCAGCCTCATGTTGGGCAGCTGATCAATGGCCTTCTGAGAATCCAAGTGACCAACATCCACTGACTCTCCTTTGTCTATTACATTCTCCTTTTGTCTGTTCACTCACCAAAAAATTCCAACAACTTTGTCAGGCAAGATATCTCCTTAAGGAAAGCGTGCTGACTTTGGCCTACTTTATCACGCCCCACTAAGTACCCCAAAACCTCATCCTTAATAATTGGACCAGCATCTTCCGCACTACTGAAGTCAGGCTAACTGACCCAAAATTTCCTTTTTTTTTTGTGCCTCCCATCCTTTTTAATGTGTGGAGTGATATTTGCGAATTTTTAGTCCTCCAGAACCATTCCAGAATGTAGTTATTCTGAAGGATCATTACTAATGCATCCACAATCTTTTCAGCTACCTCCTTCAGAATTATAGAGTGTAGTCTATCTGGTCCTGGTGTCTTATCTACCTTTAGACTTTTCAGCTTCTCAAACACTCTCTCCTTAGTAATAGCAACACACTCGAATTTCTGGCATACTGATAGTGTCCTCCACAGTTAAGACTGACACAAATACTTTTACAGTTCATCTGTCATTTCTTTGTCCCCTATTTCTACCTCTCCAGCATCGTTTTCAAGTCATCAAATATCTACTGATACCAATTTTGATGGTATCAGAGATGATCTGGCAAGTGTGGATTGGGGAAGGCTGTTTTCTGGCAGAGATGTACTTAGAAAGTGGGAGGCCTTCAAAAGCAAAATTTTGAGAGTACAAAGCTCGTATGTACCTGTCAGAATAATAGGTAAAGGTAACGAGTTTTCAAGAGATATTGAGGCCCTGGTTAATAGAGAAAATAAGGTGCAGAGCAGATATAGGCAAATAGGAACAAATGAGGTGCTTATGGAGTACAAGAAATGCAAGAAGAGAACATTAAAGAAATCAGGAAGACTAAAAGAAGGCAAGAAGTTGCTCTAGCATATAAGGTGAAGGAGAATCCTAAAGGATTCTACAGATGTGTTAAGAGCAAAAGGATTGCAAAGGACAAAATTGGTCCTCCGGAAGGCCAGAATGGTAATCCATGCGTGGAGCCAAAACAGATGGGGGAGATCTTAAAATTATATCTTTGAATCTGTATTTACTCAAGACCAATACAGAGTCTGTATAAAACAAAGCAGCATCAACTTCATGAACCCTCTACAGATTTGAGGCAAATCAGGGTGCATAAATCCCCTGGGCCTGACAGGGTGTTTGTTCCCTTGAAACCTGCAAGTGCAGAAATTGCTGGGACCCAAACGGAGATATTTGAAACATCCTTAATGAAAGGAGAGGTACCAGAGGATTGGAGGATAGCCAATGTTGTTCTGCTGTGAGGGTGAGCAGGGGTGCCTGCCTTTTGCTTCCCGATACGATTGTTCTGCTGCCGGAGAAATGAGACTGTGTGATGTGCCAATGTGCCTGAGGTTTTTTCCTGCATTTTAGAAATGTACATGGATATGGACTTGGATTATGGACAGTGGACTTTTTTTTCAGTCTTGTAGTTTTTTATATATTCTGTGTTTTTTCACCTGATCTTTTGTGTTTTTTGTTTGGGGGAGGGAATTGCTGATCGTATTGCTGTCCTTTCCTTGGTTTTGTGGCTACCTGGAAAAGAAGAATTTCAGAGTTGTGTACTTTAATAATAAATGAACCTTTGTTTAAAAAAGGCTCTAAACATAAACCAGAAAATTATAGGCTGGTGAGTTTGACAACAGTTATGGAAAAGCTATTGGAAGGTATTCTAAGGGACCAGATATGTAAGTATTTGGATAGACATGGACTGATTTAAGGATAGTCATCATGGTGTTGTTTGTTGTAAGTCACGTCTAATCAATCTTACAGAATCTTTTTGAGGAAGTTACCAGGGAAATGGATGAAGGCAAGGCAGTGGACCTTAGTAAGGCATTTGACAAGGTCCCGCATGGGAGGCTGGTCAAGAAGGCTTAGTTGCTCGGCATTCAGGATGAGGTATTAAATTGGATTTTACATTGACTTTGTGGAAGAAGCCAGAGAGTAGTAGTACAGGGTTGCCTCTCTTGACTAGAGGCCTGTGCTGCAGAGATTGGTGCTGTGTCCTTTGTTTGTTATCTATATGAATGATCTGGATGATTATGTGGTTAACTGGATCAGCAAATTTGTGGATGACACCAAGATTGGGCATATAGTGGACAATGAGGAAGGCTAACATGGCTTGCAAAGGGATCTGCATCAGCTGGAAAAATGACAGTTGGAACTTAATGCAGACAAGTGTGATGTTTTAGATAGATAGATAGATACTTTATTCATCCCCATGGGGAAATTCAACTTTTTTCCAATGTCCCATACACTTGTTGTAGCAAAACTAATTACATACTTAATGAGAAATACTTAACTCAGTAAAAAAATACCAGGAGGGTAGGTCTTACACAGTGAACGAAAGGGCACTGAGGAGTGTGGTAGAACAAAAGGATCGGGGAATACAGAATTGAAAGTGTCATCACAGGTAGATAGGGTTAAAAAGTTTTTGACACATTGTCTTACATAGATCAAAGTATTGAGTACAGGGTATGGGATGTTATATTGATATTATGTAAGACATTGGTGAGCCTACTTTGGAGCATTGTGGGTCATTTTGGTCACCTACCTACAAAAAAGATGTAAACAAACTTGAAAGAGTACAGATAAAATTCACAAAGATGTTTCTGGGTCTGGAGGACCTGTGTTATAAGGAAAGATTGAGTAAGTTAGGTCTGTCTTCTTTAGAATGTAGAAGATTGGGAGGGGATTTGATAGAGGTGTACAAAATTATGAGGGGTGTAGGTAGGGTAAATACAAGCAGGCTTTTTTCATTGTTTGGGTGGGACTATAACCAGAAGTCATGGGTTAAGGGTGAATTGTGAAAAGTTAAAGGGAAACTTCATTCAGAGGGTCATAAGGGTATGGAATGAGCTGCCTGCACAAGTGGTGCATGCAAGCTTAATTTCAACATTTAACAGAAGTTTGGATAGGTACCTGGATAGTAGGGATATGGAGAGTTATTGTCCTGGTGCAGGTCAATAGAGTAGGGATTTTAAATGGTTTCGGCATGGACTACATGGGTCAAAGAGCCTGTTTCTGTGCTTGTACTTTACTCTTGTCTCTCTTTTGCTTTTTGTATATCTGAAAAATCTTTTCGTATCCTCTTTGATATTATGGTTTGCTTACCTTCTATTTCATCTTACCTCTTCTTACAGCTTTGTAAAGTTGCCTTCTGTTGGGTTTTAAAAGCTTCCCAATTCTCTTAACTTTGCACTACGCTTTGCTATATTGTATGCCTTCTCTGTTGCTTTTATGCTGTCTTTGCTTCCATCGAGAAACCTTGCTAGCCTTGTGCATTTTTATTTTTTGCACATTGGGTGTTCGATGTTTTTAAATGAGTTTCATGGTTTTCTTTGTTTCGTGGTTGTCTGTAGGAAGATGATTCTCAGGGTTGTATAGTACATCCATACTTTGATAAATGTACTTTGAATCTCCTTGAAGCCCATGGTTGAGTCATTCTCCCTTTAGAATACTCCATCTTTGGGATGTATTTATCCTGCTCCTTACAAATTGCCCTCATAAGCTCCAGCCATTGCTGTTCTGCTGTCTTCCCCGCTAGTGTTTCCTTCCAACAGATAGTGTCCCTTTTCTCATACCTCTAATTCCATTTACTCATCTGTAATAATGATATATCTGACTTTACGTTCTCTTTCTGAAACTGCAGGGTGAATTCTAGCAGATTATGATCACTTCCTCCCAGGGGTGCCTTTACCTTAATCTCACTAATCGTACCTGGTTCATGACAGAACACCAAATTCAGTATTTTTTTTTGTCTAGTGGGCTCAACCACAAGCTGCTCTAAAAAGCCATCTTGTAGGTATTCTACAGATTCTCTCTCTTGGGATCCAGCACCAACCTGATTCTCCCACTCTATCTGCATATTGAAAATCCCCTATCACTGTGGTAACATTGCCCTCCATCTGAACTTAATGACTCCAACCAATTGCCCTCACATCCCATGTGACGAAGGTGCTGGAAAGGCTGGTCCTGACTTGCCTTGGAATGGGTGAGATTTTCATTGGACCCTTTACAGTTTGCCTACCAACCTCATGTGGGAATGGATGATGCCATCATCTACCTGTTGCAGAAAGCTCTCTCCTACCTGGATGATCACATTTTTTAATTTCTCTCGTGCCTTCAATACAATCTAGCCACTTCTGAGTGAGAAGCTGCAAAGGATGGGCGTAGACAAATCCACTAGCTCCTGGATTACTGACTACCTGACAAGCAGACCCCAGTTTATAATTCAGCAGATCAATAAGTTCCTGTAGAGAGAATTGTAATGTTGCAGCTTAGTTTTTAATAGAACCATTTATGATTCATTCAGACCTAATAAAAGACCATGGATATAAAACTGTTTTTCTCTGAACTTGTCTGACCTCATTAGCATTTCCATATTATCTATTTTTATTTTTGATCCATAATGTCATTTCCCTTTGCTTGGCCAATTGATTCATTTTTGATTCACTTTTAAGTTGTTACCTTAAGTTCTTTCTTCAGTGGTTGGTAAGTTGATGGAGAAGATCCTAAGAGGCAGGATTTATGAATATTTAGAGAGGCATAATATGATTAGGAATAGTCAGCATGGCTTTGTCAAGGGCAGGTCATGCCTTACAAGCCTGATTGAATTTTTTGAGGATGTGACTAAACAGATTGATGAAGATAGAGCAGTAGATGTAGTGTATATGGATTTCAGCAAGGCATTTGATAAGGTACCCCATGCCAGGCTTATTGAGAAAGTAAGGAGGCATGGGATCCAAGGGGACATTGCTTTGTGGCTCCAGAACTGGCTTGCCCACAGAAGGTTGTAGACAGGTCATATTCTGCATGGAGGCCAGTGACCAGTAGTATGCCTCAGGGATCTGTATTGGGATCACTACTCTTAGCGATTTTTATAAATAACCTGGATGAGGAAGTGGAGGGATGGGTTAGTAAATTTGCTGATGACACAAAGGTTGGAGGTGTTGTGGATGGTGTGGAGGGCTGTCAGAGGTTATAGGATGCAAAACTGGGCTGAGAAGTGGCAGATGGAGTTCAATCCAGATGTGTCAAGTAGTTCATTTTGGTAGGTCAAATGTGATGGCAGAATATAGCATTAATGGTAAGACACTTGGTAGTGTAGAAGATTAGGGGGATCTTGGGGTCCGAGTCCAAAAGACAGTAAAAGCTGCTACGCAGGTTGACTCTGTGGTTAAGAAGGCATATGGTGCATTGGCCTTCATCAACTGTGGGATTGAGTTTAAGAGCCGAAAGGTATTGTTGCAGCTACATAGGATCCTGGTCAGACCCCACTTGGAGTACTGTGCTCAATTCTGATTGCCTTACTACAGGAAGGACATGGAAACCATAGAAAGGGTGCAGAGGATATTTACAAGGATGTTGCTTGGATTGGGAAGCATGCCTTATGAGAATAGGTTGAGTGAACTTGGCCTTTTCTCTTTGGAGCGACAGAGTATGAGAGATGACCTGATAGAAGTGTACAAGATAATGAGAGGCATTGATCGTGTGGACAGTCAGAGGCTTTTTCCCAGGGTTGAAATGGCTAGCATGAGAGGGCATAATTTTAAGGTGCTGTGAAATAAGTACAGAGGAGATGTCAGGAGTAAGTTTTTTATGCAGAGAGTGGTGAGTGCGTGGAATGGGCTGCTGGTGGCAATGCTGGAAATGGAAACGATAGGACCTTTTAAAAGGCTCCTGGATAGGTATATGGAGCTTTGCAAAGTCATTCCATGTCCTGCATTTTCCCACCTGTTTAGTAACATTATGATACCATTGGATGACAAATTTAATTCTGGGACTCTAGCTTTCAAGCACTTTTCTATGTGATTAAGCTCTTGCTTAACCATCATCTGCTATTTGTACTGCTGTGTATTAGTGCAGACTTAAGTTGTGGTAGTGCTTCAGTTTTAGGTGCTTGAAACCAGAGAACTGGATGCGATGGCTAAACAGAGACAGTTGGTAAGGAAAATGTATTTTGACTGTCCCAGAAATTTAGAAAGTAATTTGTGTATCTAGTTTTGTACCTTAGGACCTTGTGAAGTGTTCCCTATTGAACAGATTTGATCTGTTTAACCCAGTTCTCAAAAACATTTAGCTTAATTGTTCCCAAATCAAACTACAAGGAAAAATTCTAATTGAGTTCAAAATTAAAGCAAAAAATGATGAAAGTTGGTGACTGGACAGTTATCATTAACTTTGGCATCGTGTAGAGCTTAAAACCAAGACCATAAGCATGACGAAAGTGGATAACCTGGCCAAGGTATAAAGTTACCAAAGAATGTTCAACTCAGACATTACAAAATGCTCACTGGGAAGCTGAGCTACAGCTGTAGAAGCAGTATTGTTCTCATTTGAATATTGTAGACAACTTGGTTAAGAGTGAAATGAGTAGAGGTATTCAAAAGCACTTGTCTATTAGTAGGTTTGTTTTATAGAAAAATTTAAGGTTTTGTTGAGGTGTAGAAGAGATTTACCAAAATAATTCCAGTGTTTTTGTTATTGTGGATAATCTATAGAAACTCACGGGTTTTCAAAATGACACGAGATTTGATCAAGATACTTAAATTTATGTTTGGTGATGATAGAGTATATAGACTCTGTTATCATTAGTAGGAGGGTCAAACACTTAAAAGGGACAGATTAGCTTTATTTGTTACATGTACATTGAAATATCAAAACATAGAGTAATACTTAGTTCTGCGTCAGTGACCAACACAGTCCAGGAATTGTGCCGTGGGCAGCCTGCAATTGTTGCTACAAGCAGCCCACAGCTCACTAACCTGAACTGTCTGCCTTGAAAAGTGGGAAGAAACCAGAGCACCCAGACAAAACCCATGCAGCCAAAGGGAGAACATACAAACTCTTTACAGTCAGTGGTAGGAATTGAACTCTGATCAGTGATCATGCTTGCTGTAAAGTGATTGTGCTAACTGCTATGCTATTCTACTGAACCATGCCTAGCCAATGAAGGTGATTAGCAAAAGTGTGATAAGTCTGAAATACATAGCTGCGGATAGGAATTAAGATCGATTTAGTTATATTTTTTGAAAGGGATATGAAAGGAAAGACCTTCAGGGTAATACTGAAGAGGCAGGGGAGTGATGTGTTGCTTTGAACATTCTTAGAACGATACAAGCTATATGGCCTCCTGTTGAGCAGCTATTCTGTTATTTCTATAATTTGCATTATTTTGAAATGTCATGGGGTTAACCAGTGTTTCCCATATTTTCATACCTGCCAATGCCATCCTACAGCACCTTCATACTTGCCAGTGCCCGTCTTAGGCACAATATACTTTCCGGCGCCCCCATAGTGTGAAAACATATCTACCATATGCTAACATGATAAATTTTTATTTTTAAAATCAGTTACACAATGATTGTAAACAGTCTTGGAATTTCTTTTTGCATAAATGCCACAAAGCTAGCATGGAGACCTGCCATATATGGTGCTCCATCTGTTGAACAAGAAATCATGTTCTAATTAGAATTCTTTTAACTTCAATATATATTTTGAGCTTGTCATAGATTGATTCTCCATTGATACTTGTTTTTTTACTTTTTACAGGATATATCTCTTCATAAACATTTTCATTTTTGATAAACTGTACTTTTGCCATTAGCAATGCCTCATTGTCTCGAACAATTGACTCATCCAGTTGAATCCCAAAATCTGTTTTTAGTAGCTCTTTCCATAGTTGATACTCAATGTCTTCACTTATTACAATGAGCTACAGAGTTATTACTCGAGAATTGATTTTATACTACTGGTATCCATTTTGAGAACAGTGGTGTGCACTTCTGATACAGCAAGCATTATTAATCCTTTACCAACTGTATGAGGTTTTCCACACTTTGCTATCATTTTGGAAATGTTATAAAAAGCAATGAGACCATGACCAAGGTTATTTTTAGCTTTCTTGGCCAATGACTTGAGTGTAATGTTTTCCAAATGCTGCTTTCATCTTCTGGAAATGAGGAATGCCATAAGTAGCCTTTTCAGGATGCTTTTAACGGATTGTTCCTGCAATCTTGTTGGTTTCATGGCTTCATTAGACAGTTCAGTATTACAAATAAGACACATGGGGCGTCGCTGATGTGATGGTATCAGAATAAAACTATACTCCCAAGTATGATTATATTGATGCACTTTCTGTAGTTTCAAGGCTTCACCGACTTCCTACTCCGAGATCACACTGTACATATTTATCAATCATTAATGGGGCTACATTAAAATAAAAAAAAAACACAAACTGGGAATGCCTGTTGGATATTGACAATGGCAGTGAGTTGTCATGGTCGGTCAGGTCTTGTGGCTCAAGCTAAGGTGCTGCTTACCGCCCCCACCCCCCACAATGTAACTTGACCGCTACCCCAAGACTTTGATTTCCCCTAACACGCCCTTAGGACACGTAACGCCCCCTTAGGGGAGTGGTACTGCCCCAGTTGAGAATCGCTGTGTTAAACTATCAATAAAGAGTATGGTGTAGAATACAAGGTGCCCTTTGATATGTGTAAGTTTATAAATTCTGGGAAAATACTGTATTTAGCAAATGCAGCATTCATTGAAATGTCTCAAAGAATACGGAGCATACAACATAGCAGCACAGTACAGGTCCTTCAGCTTATGATGATGTTCTGACCTTATAAATTACTTTTCTGATCAATCTAACATAGCCCTCCATTCTACAATCATCCTTGTACAGGTCTCTTATATGAGTCTAATATATTCGTTTCCACCACCACGTCTGGCAGGACATTCCATGCACTCACCACATTCTGTGTAAAGAACTTGCCTCTGACATCCACCCTACACTTTCATCCAGTCACCGTAAAGTTACACCCCCTTGGTTAGCCATTTTGACCTCTGACTATCTGTCAATCCACATGATTTATACAGTCGGCCCTCATCCGTGGGTTCCACATGCACGGATTCAGCCAGCCGCGGATTGGGAAAACCCGGACGTTCTCCCTCCAGCACTTGCTGTTTGAGCACGTACAAACTTTTTTTCTTGTTATTATTCCCTAAACAATACAGTATAACAACTATTTACATAGCATTTACATTGTATTAGGTATTATAAATAATCTAGAAGTGAGTTAAAAGTACAGGCAGTGTCCGGTTTATGAATGAGTTCTGTTCCTGAGTCCATCTTTAAGTCGGATTTGAAGTCGGAACAGGTACATCCAGTATTTAGCGTCAGTTAGTAAAATGTTTTTCTTAGTATATATTTTACCTTTCTATGCATATAAAACACTTAAGAAACATACAGATTTCAATAATTAAACCACTGCATTGCTTAGTAATAATTGTAGCTTTCATCGGGGCAGGGCCTTTCACATGCTCCATTAAAATTGTTTCGATCGTTGACTGACTGTAGCCTAACGCTTTTCCAATGAACGATGGCGTTTCACCTCTTTCTGATCACTTTATTACTTCCACTGTATTTTCAATTGTGATCGTGATTATTTTTGTGAATAGAAACACTGCGGATTCAGAACTGCGCCAGGTCCTAAAGTCCACCGCACTGAGACAGGTTAAATAAGGGATTTGAGCATTCGCGTTTTTTGGTATCCGCGAGGGGGTCCCAGAACCAATCCCCCGCGGATAAGGAGGGCTGACTGTACTTATCACCTTCAATACCTCTATCAAGTTATCTCTAATGCTCCTTCGCTCTAAAGAGAAAAAATTTGAAGTAAATTTATTAAAGTATGTAAGTGTCACCATACACATACTACCCTGACATTCATTTCTTTGCAGGCATTCACTTTAACACAATAGAATCAAGGAAAAACTGCACATAAACACTGACAAACACTTGATGTGCAAAAGACAAATTGGCCGAATGCAAACAAGATAAAACATCAAAATTGTAATAAATAATAAATATTGAGAACATGACATGTAGTATACCTGAAAGTGAGTCCATAGGTTGTGGAATCAGTTCAGTGATTGGGTGAGTGAAGTTATCTAATCTGGTTCAGGAGCCTAATGGTTGAGGGTTAATAACTGTTCCTGAACCTGGTGGTGTGGTCCTGAGGCTCCTGTACCATCTTTGTGATGGCAGCAGCAAGAAGAGAGAATGTCGTGGGTGGAGGGGATCCTTGATAATGGATGCTGCTTTTCTACAACAGCACTTCGTGTAAATGTACTCAATGGTGGGGAGTGCTTTACCCGTGATAGACTTCTCTATATAGTTTGTATGTAACACCAAAAACAAATTGAAAGAAAAGCAGAGCCCTGAGAACATGCACTTTTTAAAAATTTTAGTGAGGTGTGTGAATTTGAAGTGGTGGCTTAATGATGTATGCCATTCACATACTTTTACATGTAACTTGTAATGAATTAGGTAAACAATGAAGAATGTTTAATCAATACATTTAGTGTTACTCAAATACTACTGAAATATTAAATACACAACACTCCTCCCTGCTTAGTTATAAACTCCAACTCAATATAGAATGCATCTCAACTTGTATACGTACAGTGGCATGCAAAAATTTGGGCATCCCTGGTCAAAATTTCTGTTGCTGTGAATAGTTAACTGTGTAGAAGATGAACTGATCTCCAAAAGTCATAAAGTTCAAGATGAAACATTCTTTTCAATATCTTAAGCAAGATTAGTGTATTATTTTTGTTTTGTTCAATTTTAGAGTGGGAAAAAAAGGAAAGGAGCACTATGCAAAAGTTTGGGCACCCCAAGAGATTTGAGCTCTCAGATAACTTTTACCAAGGTCTCAGACCTTAATTAGCTTGTTAGGGCTATGGCTTGTTCACAGTCATTGTTAGGAAAGGCCAGGTGATGCAAATTTCAAAGCTTTATAAATACCCTGACTCCTCAAACCTTGTTCCAACAATCAGTAGCCATGGGCTTCTCTAGGCAGCTGCCTAGCACTCTGAAAATTAAAATAAATGATGCCCACAAAGCAGGAGAAGGCTATAAGAAGATAGCAAAGTGTTTTCAGGTAGCCGCTTCCTCAGTTTGTGATGTAATTAAGAAATGGTAGTTAACAGGAACGGTGGAGGTCAAGTCGCGGTCTGGAAGACCAAGAAAATTTTCTGAGAGAACTGCTCATAGGATTGCTAGAAAGGCAAATCAAAGCCCCCATTTGACTGCAAAAGACCTTCAGGAAGATTAAGCAGACTCTGGAGTGGTGGTGCACTGTTCTACTGTGCAGTGACACCTGCACAAATATGATCTTCATGGAACAGTCATCAGAAGAAAACCTTTCCTGTGTCCTCACCAGAAAATTCAGCATCAGAAGTTTGCTAAGGAACATCTAAACAAGCCTGATGCATTTTGGAAACAAGTCCTGTGGACTGATTAACTGTTTGGCTGCAATGAGCAAAGGTGTGTTTGGAGAAAAAAGGGTGGAGAATTTCATGAAAAGGACACATCTCCAACTGTTAAGCACGAGGGTGGATCGGTCATGCTTTGGGCTTGTGTTGCAGCCAGTGGCATGGGGAACATTTCACTGGTAGAGGGAAGAATGAATTTAATTAACTATCTGCAAATTCTGGAAGCAAACATCACACCATCTATAAAAAAAAAGCTGAAGATGAAAAGTGGATGGCTTCTACAACAAGGTAATGATCCTAACCACACCTCAAAATTCACAATGGACTACCTCAAGAGGTGCAAGCTGAAGGTTTTGCCATGGCCCTCACAGTCCCCCGACCTAAACGTCATCGAAATTCTATGGATAGACCTCAAAAGAGCAGTGCATGCAAGACGGCCCAAGAAATCTCACAGAACTAGAAACCTTTTGCAAGAAGAATGGGCGAAAATCCCCCAAACAAGAATTAAAAGACTCTTGGCTGGCTACAGAAAGCGTTTACAAGCTGTGATACTTGCCAAAGGGGGTGTTACTAAGTACCTACCATGCAAGGTGCCCAAACTTTTGCTTCAGGCTCCTTTTTTGTTATTTTGAAACTGTAAAAGATGGAAATGAAAAAGTAATCTTGCTTAAACTATTAAAGAAAGGTGTCATCTTTAGCTTCATGCCTTTTGGAAATCAGGTCATCTTTTACTCGCTTAGGTATTCACAGTAACAGAAATTTTGACTAGTGTGCTCAAACTTTTGCATGCCACTATATACTATATATAACTATATTGACATCCACAGTACAGTGAATTTTAAATTGTCCCATTCAGGCCTAAAGATTAAACTTCTGGTTTAAGATGCCACTGGTGAAGCACAGCAAATATTTGCCAATAGCAAAGAAAAGAAAACAAAATTATTAACTAATAATCACGCTCTCTTTTCTGGTAAACGATTGCTGCAATCAATAGCCTCTAGCTTCCTTTCAGAGTTAAGCTTTTGTATCACCTATACGAACTGGCATTTTTGTGGCATGTCTTGAAGATGTGGGATGGTAGTGGCATGGTATGTATGGGCCGAGTCAAGATGGCGGGGCCTGGGCCTGAGAGTGGGGATTAAGCCAATGTTTGACCGTTGCAAGGGAGTGGACTTGGAGGTGATTCAATGTGGCAGAACTGAATCAAGGTGGCAGGGCCTGGACCCAAGAGTGAGGAAAGACCCAAAGTTTGGATGATTTAAGCACCGAGCCAGATTGCAAAAGTCAAGGTTTTGGGACCAGAGGTGGGGGACAGGCTGGTTCATCTTGCTGCTCTGCAAGGTTTACTTCTCTCTGCATTGAACTGAGGCTGTGGTCTGCAACTGACAGGCTCCTGGACCTGCTGCAGTGATGACTGGCTTCTTGGCTGTGGACCTACCTCCTTGAAATTCAGTTCTGAATGTTGGTTGCCTACTTGTTTGCACAAGCTTTTTTTTCTGCACATTGGGTGTTTGGCCTTTTTTTCAATAGGTTCTATTGGGTTTCTTTGACTTGTGCTTTGTAAAGATTTAATTGCTATGGAGGATTTCTTACTCTTGGGGGGGGGGGGGGGGGGGAGGGTAACAGGAAATGGCATCCTTCCTGACAAGGGAGTTCCAGATAATATTAAGTGCAATTTCCAGTGTGTTGGAGAGTGGTCAGTTCTGTCCTTAATCTTTCCAAGTACCCACTTATGATCACCTCTGTAGTCCCTCACCAGGAATGAAACATCGGACCCCCTTATTTGAGGAGCCCTCAGTTTATCTCAGAATACCTTTCCTGCATACTGCTGTGATTGGGTTTGAGCAGTTCCAAGCGTGAGTGCAACAGGCGAACCAGGAACAGAATAGTTGGTGAGTTGCTGGGTTGTGGTGTGTGCTGCATTGCGATTATGCAAGGAGGAATTTGGTGAGCTTCTGATTCAGTGTCAGTGCAGCATATTCTGACATTGCTTGCAGTGCGTTATTTAGACTCAGGACAAACCTTTCTGCCAAGCCATTATAAGAGAATGCTACGGAGCAGATGTAATATGTCTTATTTCCATTCATTTTCTGGAATGACTGAAACTGTCTTACAATAAACTGTAGTCCTTTGTCTCTGATTAAGTATTCTGGAACACCAGTGCTTGAGAAGAGGCTTTTTAACCTATCAACATTGTGCGAGGCTGTAGTGGAGGCTATTGGAAACACTTCTTTCCACTTTGTAGCAACATCCATCACTATCAAATTTGTGTCTGGCAAAATACCCTTTTGTCAGGGCAATGCAGGCCATTCCCAGGGATGGAGAGGCACCGCTCATGGCATCTTCTGGATGTGTTAGCATTCTGAACAGTGTATGGTAAGCTGTTTGATCTGCTGATCTATCCCAGGCCACCAGACAAAGTTTCAAGCCATCACTTTCATTTTGAACACGCCTAGATGATTGACACGTAGCTCCTCCAACACTTTAACTCTTAACTTGGATGGCATAACAACTCTCGATACCCACATAAGGCAGCCCTCGTCAATGGCAAGTTCATCCTGACACCGGTAAAAATGGGAAACTGGAGTTTCTGCTGCACATTTAGTCATTTCGGGTGACCATGTAGACCTGACATAGTGTATTTTTTCTGATTTCCCTGTGAATTATCCCTGTCATGATTAGGGAGCATTAGGGAGATTATGTTAAGAGTTGTGCCCTATATTGTAAGTTTTTCAGGTATTTCCTTTTCCAACTGTAAATGGGGCAGTCCTCAGCATTTCCATGATTAACTATCCGCTTGAATTCAATCTTGTAATTGTCTTCCAAGAAACAGAGCCCATCTCTGCATTTATGCTGCTGCTGTTAGTGGACCACCCTTCTTTGGAGTGAAAATGGGCAGTTGATGATCAGTAATGAATTCAAGGGGTGGAGCATATTGGCCAGATTTGGCAGGAACTTATTATTGTAATTGACAAATCCTAAAAAGGACCACAACTATGACATGTTGTGACATGCCTTGCGGCATCCACCACTGCTTGAATTTTCTCAATACACTTGTGTAAATCTTGTGCCTTAACGGTGTGACCATAGTAAGTGATGCTTGGTTTTAAAAATTATACTTTTTGCATCGTGCTTTGAGCCCATAATCTTCTAATCTTTTAAGACTGTCTTAAGATTTTGGAGATGTTCTTTGTCATCCTTACCAGTAACAATATCATCATCCAGATAATACTGAGTGGCTGGGCAGCCTTGCAACACCTGGTCCGTAGCTTTCTGCCAGAGTTAGGTGCAGATGTTACTCCCAAAAATAATCTTGTAACGATAAAGCCTTTTGTGAGTGTTTATGATGTTCTCATCATAAACACACCTTGGATTCCATCTTCATCTGTAGGTAGGTTCAGCTAAGTCTATTGTGTTGAAATGGTTATCTCCTGAAAGGTTTGCAAAGATATCCTGTATCCTGAGCAGAGGGTATTGATCTACTTTCAGTCCTGGGCCTCTGGTGACCTTAAAATCATCACAGACCTGACAAACACATGTTTTTCTTGGCTGCTAGGAGCTTTGGCATTGGGTAGGGGCTCCACTTAACCTTGGAAAGAATTCCTTAAGCCTCCATGCAATTTAGCTCACTGGCTACTTTATCTCGGATGGTAGAAGGAAATGGACGGGCTTTTGTAAAACTTGGGTCTGGCATTTTTATTTAACATTATTTTACCCTTAATATATTTGAATTTTACAATGCCATCCTTGAACACTGCTGTGGCATTATCCAGTTCTGTGTCACTCTCATCTCTATCAGAATTTTCATCAGCAGCATGCAGATTAGTGCTCTTTTTGAAATTGCAATTTGACTTTTTATCTTCTATATCCAGTGCAGTCTATTTATTTTGTCTGCCTGACATGCTCTTTGTAAGTGTCCTAGTTTATTGCACTTCCTGAAGGTTTCATCTTTAAACCTACAATAGTGTATATAAGCCACTGTCATAGTGATAACGTAATTTGTTTGGCCAGGCTAGTAGAAGTTGCAAGTTTGTTCATGCTCACTTTCATTCCTGACTGTAATCAATTGTGTCTGGCTGCTGTTTCCACTGATACAGCAATTTCAACTGCTCTTTTAAATCTGAGCTGTGCTTCAGTTACGAGCTGTTTTTGAGTGCATTCTTGTAAGATTTCATAAACTAAATGATCTTTCAGTGCATCATTAAGCCTATCACTGATCTCAGTGCTCGGTTAACTTCTTCAACTCAGCCACATAAGCTGAAATAGGCTCCCCTTTCATTTGATTCTGCTTATGAAACCTAAAGCATTCTGCAGTCAACTATGGTTTTGGTTCCAAATGTTCCTGCATTACATTCACGATATCAGCAAAGCTCATTTTGGCTGGTTTGATTGGAGCAGTCAAACTTGTGAACTTTGTACACTTCCACCTACTACATTTGGTAGTACTGACACTCACATTTCATTGGCTATTTCATTCACTACAGAATACTGCACAATTTGTTCAAATTACATAATCCAGTTACCTGTTGTACAATTGAATATGTCTATCTTTCCAATGTAGCCAGCCATTTCTGCTCTTTTTTAAAATTTATTATTATTAGCACCTGGTACTTACAGGTTATTGTAGATTGTCCCATAATTACTTACTGTCTGTTATGCCACTGGCATTTAAGGCAGCAATGAAGTTCCTCCATCTCTGGCAGTGTTAAGGATTTCCTTCATCATGCCGGTAGCTTCCTATCAGTTTTTGCTATGTATAGTCATGCAAGTCCTGGGTGGAGACTCACGAATACCATCTCATTCAGATGTAAAAGGATTTTTTATTGCTGTTTCCGCAGCAGTTTTGTTTTACCAGTCGAGATTGTTAGCTCTGAGCTGAACCCCCAAACCTGGAGGACCAGTGGAATACTCTTAACCTGTCTGGCCTTTGCCCTGTTTGGCATGGGTGACCCTACAAAGAGCCAAAGCTCTTCAGTCAACATAGTTCTCTAGGTCATTGAGGCACACAAACCTCCAAACCATGATCTCAAAATAAAATAAATAGTGATTGTTTTGCAGATAAGTGACTTTTGAAATACAGTTATCTGCCCTTGGCTGTCTTTAATCCAAGTAAGTAGGTCACGAACTTTAATATGAAATGTAAAGGGAGGGAAAGTTACCTTCAGAAGAGTACTACCATCTTAAGTCTCGGACATTTTGTACCCTTGGGTGGATTGCTATTCCAATTAATTAATGTTAATCAGATGCCTCAAAAAAGTGTGCAAACAGCCATGAATGGTGTTGCACACTATTGTTTACTGCTCATAATATATTGGGTCCTATCATTCAAGAAAGCAACTAGAATTAAATGTATGTGCTGGACACCAATTCATGAAAATTATTCTTCAAGAATTTGTCTTGGACTAATTTATAACTCTTGTTTACTGCTAATTTTAATTACCGTAGATTTCGCACTACAGAGCGCACCTGATTAAAAGCCGCTGGCTCTAATTTGAGAAAGAAAATCAATTTTGTACTTGTACAGGCCGCACCGGATTTTAGGCCGCAGGTGTCCCACGTTGTAATATGAGATATTTACACAGAAAGATATTACACGTGAGGATTTTTAAACTTTTAATTAAATCCATATGGTAACAAACAAATACATATTGCAAATGCTTTTTTTCGAACCGTGCCTGTAATACGGCTACTTTTAAATATACATACGTATCGGTAACACACAAATTACATTGCATATACATTCCAATATCTCCTAGCGACTGGTAAAAATATATATACTGCAGCCTACCAGGAAAAGTTATTGATCGCTTTTAACTTAAAAGCAGCGTTTTGGCTCCGCCGCTCCCCCCCCCCCCCACCTTCCCGTTTATCGCAAACCGGTATTTCCCACAAGACGCGGCGAAACCGGATGTGACGTCTAGCATTCCGGGCTGTAGTACAGAAAGCATACTAACAAATGAATTACTAAGCGAAAATATTATAAACTAAATAACTGCCATAAAGGCAGCACAATGCTTTTCTTCGAGTGTTTTCCATGTTGATGAGGGTAAGTACAAATGACTGATTTACAATAATTTAATTGTGAAAGTGCGCTTGATTTATCGTACAATTTCATTGGACCTCTGTGAACTACTCATCAATTTTATTGGTCTACTGTTACGAGGCAAAATGTTTTTGGCGGCATGAAAAAAAATCATGCATTAGCCGCACCGTAGTAAAGGCCGCAGTGTTCAAAGCTGATCAAAATGTGGGAAAAAAGTAGCGGCTTAAAATCCGGAATCTACGGTAGCCAGTTTCTCTTCAAACTGCTTTAAATATTGCTGGTTTGAAAACAATCATGAAACCCTTTTTTATTGGGCATCTTTAGAGATGTGACTTATTAGTCCTTCACTAATAGCCACTGGACTGTGATGAGAAAACCACCTTTCTCAGACTCGGTGTGTCTAGGGTAGATATGACTTGGATCCTGCCAAACCCATGAGGTTGGGATGTCGTGCCCACCTGAACCCTGATTTGCGTGAATACTATGTAACTTGCTGCTTCCATGCAATCACCCGGCGGCAAGAAATAACAGACGGTACACTGCATACAATAAAGAAACTATATTTATGAATATTGTTAATATTTATTTATGAATGTTAGATTAACCAGTTATTTTAAAAAAACAAAAACAAAGGGCCCATCATAATTCAACAGTCAAATGTGCACAGGTTGGAGTTCAAATCTTTCAAAAGCCGTTGTGTTAAATGTACGCACGGTGCCAGCTTCTATTCATTGATCTCTGGGCTCCATCGAAACGCGCATTCCCGCTGGATTCCTACGGCTGGTTCTTACGAGCTTCTTCTCTTTCCATCTTCTGCCAAAAAAAAACCTCAACCCACCTCATTGTCAGTCACGAAACCTCTCCCCCAGCGTTCCCTAGAACCTTCTCACACTTCCACATCCTGAATTGACACCACATTCCCAACACTACCAGCAGAACGCACTGTTTCTATAGAAAACCATTACATGAAAAACCCTACATTAGCAGTGCAGTCTTTACCAGGGTGTTACAATCACAGTTGGAAAGTGTAAGGTGACATGCACTTTGTCAGTCAACGAATGTGCTGTGTTATATGTTATATGTGCTGTGCCACTTTCAGTAAGCTGTTTTACAGCCAGTAGTGTCGAAGTATGATGGAAGTTGCAACATCATTTCTTGATAGAAGCAAGGTGATGTGCCCAGTGGAATGCAGTAAATGGAGAATTGTTAAATAACATTATTTGCATAAAATATTCCAAGCAATGTTAAATAGTGTCTAAGTGGATTAATAGAGGGAAATGACATTTCCATTGTCGTCTGGAATAGTGGTGAAAAATGAATTTTGCAGACCTGCAATTGAGGGGACAGTGAATGAGTCTATCATTGAAAAGCATATAGATCAATTGCAGAAGATAAGCTTAAAGAATGACACCATCAACTTCAATGTTATAATCATTAGGAAAGTAAAAAGATTTGGACCTTTTGCCTAAATATTCAGATTGAGGTTTTTAAAGTGGGGAGCCCAAAACTAGGACTGTAAATTTTAGTTCATATTCTAATAAGAAATTTGGGCTGTCAAACATGGTATAGCTACCAATATAAATGAATTTAAAAGGAAGCTGGGTCAGTACATAAGGGAGAATGGGATGTGTTCTTTAAACTGATTCTCCCTGAGGAATAAGGCATTGCTTGCTACTATTATGCAACAAACGGAACTGATTGCATAATCTGTTGGCAGCTGTGCCAATTTTTTTTATTGCTCTGAAATTTCTTTTCCTACATCATATCATATTATAACTAAAATTTTCTGTGACTGATGTTGGCAGATAAAGGTTAACTTGCAGTGGTAAAGAAGACAAATGCAATGTTTGCATTCCTTTTGAGAGGACTAAGGAAGAATGTAAATTTTAATCATAAGTCTTTATTGATCAATGGGAAATTATTTTGTTACAACAGCAACATTTAAAACCACACTTAGCAATCATAATAAATATAATAACTAAGGTACAGAATATACATAATTTACCAATGTGCAATATTGTGCAATAGTAATGTATGAATTAATAAAACAGACTAATTTACTATGATGTGTGTTTTCCTGTTGCACAGAGATAACTGTTGTATATGCTTATTGCATTTGGTAGGAAAGATTTTCTGTAGCGACCCTTGTGACAGCGGAGTTGAATAAACCTTTTCAAAAGGGTGCTCTGGTACACTATGGAGGAGATAACGCATTGGCCAGACTGTTGGGCCTGTACTCGCTGGAATTTAGACAAATGAATAAGAATCTCATTGAAACCTACCATATATTGAAAGGCTTCTGTATAAAGAGTGGACATTGAGAGGATGTTTCTGATATTGGGAGAGTTTAGGATCAGAGGGCACAGCCTCAAAATGGAAGGATGTTCCTTTAGAACAGAGATAAGGAATTTATTTAGTCAGATGGTGGTGAATCTGGAATTCATTGCCACTGATGGCCGTGGAGGCAAAGTCGTTGGACATATTTAAAACAAAGTTTGATAGTTTCTTAATTAGAAAGGGTGTCAAAGGTTACAGAGAGAAGGCAGAAAAATGAGGTTGAGAGGGATAATATTCCTTGATGGAATGGTGCAGACTTGATGGCCTATTGACCTAATTTGCTCTGATTTTTTGAGTTTTTTTAGTATAGAATTGCTTCGGATCATTTTGAGAAATGCAGAGTAAATGAGTGCAACATTTTGCCAATATATCTATAATGTTTGTTTATATGTATGAGTTAATAAACCATGATAAACTTTTGAAAGAACTTTTGATATTGAATCATGGAATCAAATTGCACAGAACCTAGCCCTTTCCATGCCAACTGTGCCTATCTATGCTAATGATTTGCCTATATTAGGGCTGAAACTCTCGACACCTTTCCTATCCAGGTATCTGTTCAAAAGCCTTTACACGTTGTAATTGTACCTAGTTGTAACATCTTTGGCAGATCATTTCAGCTGTTCATTAATGTCTGTGTGAAGGGGGGAGGAAATTGCCTCTGAGATCTTGCTTTAAATTTCTCCCTTGTTACCTTAAATCAGTGCTGCTTTGTTCTAGAATCTCTTGCCCTGGAAAGAGGGATCCTGACTATCAATGCCATCTGTCCCACTCCCTCCCCCCACCCGCCTCCTACATTCCAGTGAGAATAAACTCAGCCTTTCCAAATTCCTCTTACAATTACAACCCTCCATTCCAGAAATAGCTTGATGAATCTGTTCTGCACTCCATTTGAAATTCTATGACAGATGAAGATGCTGATATTTATTCTTTGGTTTATTGATCTGAATTGGAAATCAATGTTGAAATCTTTGATGGCCAATTGACTTTGCAATTCATCATTGTGGTTAATTTTAAGCAAATTAAATACTTGACTTGCATTTACCATATTTTGCACCTTGTAACTTGGCAAAGTACTCCAAAGTACCTTTTGGGGGAGGTCTGAGTTGTGCTGGTTCATACAGAATTTCAAACAGAAATGTATCAGTTGGCTTCAGAGTCTTTAAGGATATGATGGACTATATGTGGTTGGACTTGAGTAGCTGAAGGCTTAACAGTAGCATGAGAATAATTGATACTGAGCAAGATTACAGCATTGGAACAGCTCTAATGGAAGAGGTTTATAAGGGATGGAAGAGATAATAAACAGAAGATATCTGCAGGTGCTGGAAATTTAGAACAACATGTACAAAATGCGGGAGGAACTCGGCAGATCAGGCAGCGTCTATAGAAATGATGTGAGCTGAGACTCTTCATCAGGACCAGAAAAAAAAGGAGAGGAAGCCAGAATAAGAAGGTGCAGGGAGGGGAAGAAGTACAAGGTGATAGGTGAAGCCAGTTGGGTGGGGGAGGGGATGAAGTAAGAAGCTGGGTGTGATAGGTGGAAAAGGTAAATGGTTGAGGAAGGAATCTGATAGAAGAGTGGACCATGGGAGAAAGGGGGAGGAAGAGGGGCACCAGGAGGAGATGATGGACAAGTGGGGAGAAGAGGTAAGAGGGGAGTCAGAGTGGGGAATGGAGGAAGAGGGAAAAGGGAGGGATAATAATACTGTTAAGTTAGAGATATCAATGTGCAAGCCATCAGATTGGAATATGAGGTGCTATCTTGATGGAATATGAGGTGTTGCTCCTCCAACCTGACAGTGACCTTTGTGGCAGTAGATGAGTTCATGGACTGGCATGTTGGAATGGGGATTAGAATTAAAATGGTTGGCCACCGGGAAATCGTGCTTTCTGTGGATGTAGCAAAGGTGCTCGACAGAGTTTTCTCCCAATCTACATCGGGTCTCCTCGTTGTAGAGGAGGTCACATCAGGAGCACTGAATACAATGGAAAACACCAACAGATCTGCGACCTCCCTTCTGTAGGCTATTAGTGATGAACAGCTGTTCCTGAGTTTTTTGTGCTTAGACGGTCTTTGCCCTAGTGATGCCCAAGATGAGGCTTTTCCTGTTTGCTATGAGGGTTGTTCTGTCACCAGGCTTGAAGGCAGCATCTTGGGAATGTAGTAGGTAGTGCACTTCTGCATCCAGCAAGGGCTTTTGGTTGGGCTGTAAGATAACTGTTTTTGAGGTACAAACGTCATCTACACACTTGTAGATGTAGCTGGTGACAGATAAGGCATATTTCTCAATCTGTGTCTTCTCCATTTGTGGTGGCAGCTTTGAACATCTGTTCATCAGTTCATTCAAAACAGTCCTGAAGCATAGAATTTGCCTCATTAGGCCATACAATGATAGTCCTCTTGACATGTTTCTTCATTTTCGACAGTGGTGATTATGCTGGTATTAACGTTATGGAGATGTCGTCAGAAGCCAAGATGAGGGAATGGGATGGCTTTGTAAGTACTGCATCTGTTTATATAAACATGGTCCATGATCCCCTAGTGGCCATGGTGACATGTTGATGGAATTTGGATAAAATGTCCTGCAGGTTAACAAGATTGAAGTATCCTGCAATTATAAAGAGACCATCCGGATGCTTGTTTTATAGAGAGTTTATGATACTGTAAAGCTCTCCCGGTGTGACATTCCCATTCATGCTTGGGATGTAGACAGTGGTGATAAACACAATATTACACTCCCTGAGCAGGTAATGTTACTGACATTTCATGGTAACTTGCTCAATTGCTCCAAAACAGTGACTGCTAACAACAAATAAGTTTGTGCTCCAAGTCAGGCATTTGGTTGTTTAGCTATGTTTCAGTGGAAAACAATGCAACAGGATGTCATCTCACTATATTCATTCTCAGTCTCCATGAGTCCATTGTATTTTTTTAGTGAGCAGATGTTGGTTGGCCAGCAAAAATGATGGTACCACCAGCTTAGTTAGTGCCTCGGCTCTCTTGCTGCGTTTCTGCTTTTTCTCACATTGCCTGTGTCTGCTGCTCCCTTGGCTTAGCTAGGTCGCTGTTGTTGGTCCTGGCATCCGTAGAATCGCTAGTTTATTGATCACCACTAGTAACTCTGCTGCCAGTGGATTAAAAGTAATTTTGTCTAAGAGTTCAGTGGGGCTGTATTCATGGAGTTTTGGTCAACTGAAATCCCTGACAAGCTCCTTTGAAACACTATCATTATTGGGAACCGGAGAAGCTGCTGCATCTCTGCGAGCTGCCATGATCAAGTTGGTTCATGATTCACTCACACAGGTATAATGTCTTGTACTTACATTTAACACCTACAACGTAACGGTCCTCTTGCAATCTGATCTCACTACACAACTCTACCATCCGCTAAGACTCTGGGGGAAAGTATAGACTTCCCTTGGGAACACTCTCAATGCAGGGTGATGTGAATGATGAAATTCACCGTTTACTTCAGTGCACCAGCACAGTCTTTGGCCATCTATACTCGAATGTTAATAGAAGTAAGGGAGAAAGTAACTGGGACTTTTACAGATATTTTGTATCAGGTTAGTACTGGAAGACACCAGATATTGGAGTTTGAAATGGGTAGTAGGGCTAAGGCTACGTCCACACTAGACCGGATAATTTTTGAAAATGCCGGTTTTGAGTAAAAAAGATAGGCATCCACACCATCTACAGAAAACAAGCGACATGTTTGGTGTCGAATCTCGCCGTGAAAGACGTGGAGCGCGTTTGTCCAGTTACAGACTGGAAGAACTTAAAAGGAAATTGCCAAACGATGGACAGCTGTTGACTCTCGCGCAGGAGGACCTAAAACAAAAAAAACAAATACTGGAGTGTATGGAATTCACGGACTGAATTGGAAACATTTCCTACAGCCATAGTCTCTTCACCGATAAAAGGGACGACAGCTACAACTAAATGCAGTAAGGCTTGTTACTGGGCAAAAGTGAAATTTGCTGTTACTTCATTTGTTTGCCTTTACTTTTGTCATGTCTTTCTGTATTTAACATGTACAATAAAATGAGTTACTGGGCAAAAGTGATTTCATTTTTACCTGAGTAAAAGTGAAACTTACTGTTTTCCTTTTTTGGCCTTAACATTTTCACGTCTATGCCAAACATAAGCTACTACTTAAAAATGACATTTTGGAAGTAGTGACAATTGCATCTATTGAATGTTTGCACAAGCAATACATTAATAAAGCACCTTGTCAAATGTATCAAACAGTCTGCATCAGTGTTATCTTGTATTTCCATACAATATTACATTAGGTTGTAACACATCTATTGTCAGAGAAGTACTTGCGTAAGTAGGTAAACCATTTTCTTACAAGCAAGGACAGAAAACGGCAAAGTGAGTATACTTATTTATTCAGTAAGTTATGGGTCAAAGTATTTGGTAAATACATTTCTAACTCTTCTGTCTGTTCTGAAATTGTTAGGTTGTGTGGGGGGTTAAAATTCTCTCATACTGCAAAGCTGCAGTAACATTCTGCTCAGGGACAGTCTCCTTGAAGCCGTCAGCCATTGTTGTTGTGGTGTTGGAGGTTGCATTCAAGAAAATTATGAAATGCCGAACTGCCGCTACCATCTGTTCCGGCACGTCATGACAGCGTTTTTTTTTTAAATTAATGTTTTTTATGCATTTCTACAGAACAGCTACAGACAAAAAACCCAACTACAAAATGAAAATTAATACAGTGCAAAATACATGTATCAAATAGAAAGCTCATAACAATAAGGAAACAACACCCAAAGTAAGATCACATAGAGATAGTAACCTCCCCATCCTCCCACAACAAAACTCCAGGCCAACTATTACAATATGTATATAAAAAAGAAATAATTGGAACATTCAATCCCCCAGAGCTGTAATATATAAGAAAAAATATTTTTAATGCCTCCTACCAAAATTATAATATAATTCTCATCAAAGAAACAATAAAACTTTTTAAAAAAGCTGAAAGTAAGGGATTGGAAAAAAAGACTTAATCTAAAAGGGAGTTATGAAAGTATTCGAGAAAAGGTCCCCACACCTTTTGAAACTTTGTCTGAATTGATGAGTGAATAATGAATTTTTTTCAAGGTCTAAACAGGACATGATATCATTAAGCTATTGAGCATGGGTGGGTAGGGCAACATCTCTCCACCTGAGGTGGACTAAGCGTCTAGCCAAAAGAGAAGCAAAAGATAGTGTTGGACATTTAGTTGAACTCAGACGGGTATCTGCCTTACCCAAGGTACCAAAAAGGGCAATCAGAGGATTAGGTTCTAAGTGGCACTTAAGAGTATGAGATAGAGATGAAAAGACTTCTCTCCAGAATTTCTCTAGACTAGGACAAGCCCAGTACATATGAATAAGAGAAGCTTCGCCCACTTTACACGTTCCAAACAGGACTAATGTCCGGATAAAACTGTGACAATTTAGATTTAAGCATGTGAGCCCATGTACAACCTTGAACTGTAAAAGACAGTGGCGAGCACATAAGGAGGTTGAGTTAACTGACTGAAGAATTGAATCCCAAACCGCATCAGATAAAGACATATTTAAGTCATGTTCCCATGCAATTCTAATTTTATCAAAGGGAACATGCCTCAAGGTCATTAATTTATAATGAATAGAATATATTAAGCCTTTACCCAATGGATTAATACAAAGAAACAGGTCCACAGCATTTTTCTTGGGCATCTCAGGAAAATTAGGCAATAAAGGGTTAATAAAATGTCTAATATGAAGGTATCTAAAGAAATGAATATTAGATTAAACTTTACAGACAATTGTTGAAAAGTTGCAAAACGATTACCTATAAAAAGATCTTCAAAACGCCTAATGCCCGATCTATGCCAATCATGAAATGTTGAGTCGTGCGGAGAAGGTTGAAAAAGATGATTATACAGAATAGGACTGGAGAGAGAGAAACCATGAAAGTCATTATCTTTTCTAAACTGAGCCCACATTAGACATACAGTCACCCCTCCTTATCCGCGGATCCTGCATGTGCGGATTCAACCAACCACGGATCGGGAAAACCCGGAAGATCGGGGAAACCTCTCCAGCACTGGTTGTTTGAGCATGTACAGACTTTTTTCTTGTAATTATTCCCTAAACAATACAGTATAACAACTATTTACATAGCATTTGCATAGTATTATAAGTAATCTAGAAATGACTTAAAAGTATAGGCAGTCCCCGGGTTATGAATGAGTTCCATTCTGGATGTCCATCTTTAAGTCAGATTTGAAGTTAGAACAGGTACATCCGGTATTATTTAGTGTCAGTTAGTCAAACGTTTTTCTTAGTATATAGTATTTATTTTACCTTTCTATGCATATAAAACACTTAAGAATCATACATATTTCAATAATTAAACCACTGCGTTGCTTAGTAATAATTGTAGCTTTCATCGGGGCAGGGCCTTTCACATGCTCCATTAAAATTGTTCCGATTGTTGACCGACTGTAGCCTAATGCTCTTCCAATGACTGATAGCGTTTCACCTCTTTCCGATCGCTTTATTACTTCCACCTTATTTTCAATCGTCATCATGATTATTTTCGTGAACAGAAACACCGCGGATTCAGAGCTGCACCACCAGGTCCTAATGTCCACTGCACTGAGACATGTTAAATAAGGTTTGGGATTCCACTGGGTTCTAAAGACCACCGTACTGAGCCAGGTTAAATAAGGGACTTGAGCATCTGCATTTTTTGGTATCCGAGGGGGGGGGGGGGGGGTCTTGGAACGAATCCCCTGCGGATAAGGAGGGCCAACTGTACTCTGAGAATAAGAGGATTAACAATTAGTCTAGGCAAAGGACAAGGAAGTGCAGATCGAAGAAGTGCAGAAATAGAAAGATCTTTAGTGGAGTTCAACTTCATTGCCACCCATTTTGGGCAATCAGACTGATTATGATAGAAGGACCAAAAGGTAAGACAACGAATATTAGCTGCCTAATAGTATGAACGGAAGTTGGGCAAAGCCATACCGCCTTCTTTTTTAGATTTTTGAAGGTAAGCTTTATTAAGTCTAGAACGTTTGCCCTTCCATAAATAGGACAAAATGATAGAGTCTAACGAGTCAAAAAAAGCTTTAGAGATAAAAATTGGTAAAGACTAAAATATTAAAAAGTTAGGAAGGATATACATTTTAATAACATTAATTCGACCTACCAAAGGCATAGATAAGGGTGACCATTGTGTAAATCTCTGTTTTGTAGAATTTAAGATTAGCAAAATTTTCTCAGAAAAGATTCTTGAAATTCTTTGTTACTGTAATACCAAGGTAAGTAAATTGATTATTAACTACTTTGAAAGGGAGGTCATGAAGTACTAATGTTTGTGCTTCTCTATTAATAGGGAAGAGTTCACTCTTATGTAAATTAAGTTTATAACCAGAAAGCTGGCTGAGTTGATTAAGAAGTAAAAACATTGGGGGTAGGGAAGTAGACTGATTTGATACAAAAAGTAAAAGATCATCAGCATAAAGAGAAACTTTATGCTCAATTCCTCCCATCCAAATCCCTGACAATACAGGACAACTTTGAAATGCAATCACCAATGGCTCTATAGCCAAATCAAAAAGTAGAGGACTTAAAAGGCATCCTTGTCAGGTGCCACATTTAAGGCTAAAGGACTGGGATTGCCGAGTGTTAGTCAAAATTGAAACGGTGGGACATGAGTATAACAATTTAATCCATGAAATAAAACTTTGTCCAAAATCAAATTTTTCTAAAGCTGCAAAAAGATAATTCCATTCTACACGGTCAAATGCTTTCTCCGCATCAAGAGAAATGACACATTCAAGATGACCGTGTTTTGAAAAAGCTTCGGTACAACTACAGGTTAGTGAACCATGGATCAGTAGTAAGGAAGTTGTTTGAGAAGACTGAAAGGACAGAATTTGTCTTCAGTTGGGAGATCAGGCACTTGTCACAACAAGATAGCATGGTAGGGAAAAGTATGTCTCACAAATCTGAGCTTTTTTTGAGGTGATGAGGAATATTGAGGGGAATGGTTTATATGAACATTAGAAAGGCTTTTGACAAGTCCTGGATGGTAGGATGGTCCAAAGATTAAGGTCAAAGAGATTGCAGGCATTTTGACTTACTTGATCTAAAATTGGTTGGATAAGTTTGGAGGCAGTGGTATATAGCAAAGTGGTGTACCATGGGAATCAGTGCTGGGACCCTTTGTTTATTATATGGCTTTAATAAGAATGAATCAGAATCAGCTTTATTATCACTGGCATGTGCCGTAAAATCTGTTAACTTAGCAGCAGTTCAATGCAATCCATAATATAGAAGAAGAAAAAAAAAGTAAATCAATTACAGTATACGTATATTGAATAGATTAAAAATTGTTCAAAAACAGAAATAATATATATTTAAAGTGAGGTAATGTTCACAGGTTTAATGTCTATTTAGGAATTGGGTGGAAGAAGCTGTTCCTGAATCGGTGAGTGTGTGTCTTCAGGCTTCTATACCTTCCACCTGATGCCCAGTGAGAAAAGGGCATGCCCTGGGTGCTAGAGGTCCTTAATAATGGATCATGTCTTTCTGAGACACCACTCCTTGAAGATGTTCTGGGTACTTTATAGGCTAGTACCCAAGATGGAGCTGACTAAATTTACAACCCTCTGCAGATTCTTTCAGTCCTGTGCAGTAGCCTCCCCATTCCACTGTGATGCAGCCTGTCAGAATGCTCTCCTTGGTACATCAATAGAAGTTTTCGAGTGTATTTGTTGACATACCAAATCTCTTCAAACTCCTAATGAAATATAGTTGCTGTCTTGCCTTTATAGCTGTATTGATATGTTGGGACCAGGTTAGGTCCTCAAAGATCTTGACACCCAGGAACTTGAAACTGCTCACTCTCCCCACTTCTGATCCCTCTATGAGGATTGGTATGTGTTTCTTTGTTTTGCCCTTCCTGAAGTCCACAATCAGCTCTTTACTGATGTTGAGTGCAAGTTTGTTACTGTGACACTACTCCACTCGTTGGCACGCTCCTGGAGCCCTCTTGTCTCAATCTGAGATTCTACCAGCAATGGTTGTATCATCAGCAAATTTATAAAGAGTATTTGAGCTATGCTTAGCCACACAGTCATGGGTATAGAGTGAGTAAGGCAGTGGACTAAGCACACACCCCAGAGGTGCATCGATGTTGATCGTCAGCGAGGAGGAGATATTATCACCAAATCCACACAAGTATGTCCTGATGAAGAGTCTCAGCCCGAAACGTTGACTGCTCATTTCAACGGATGCTGCTCGACCTGCCGAGTTCATCCAGCTTGTTTGTACGTGTTGATTTGACCACATCATCTGCAGTGTACTTTTGTGTTTACCACACAAATTGTTGTCTTCCGGTTAGGAAGTCAAGGATCCAATTTGCAGAAGGAGGTATAGATGCCTAGGTTCTGTAACTTCTCAATCAGGAT
Organism: Hemitrygon akajei; assembly: GCF_048418815.1. Lineage (NCBI taxonomy): Eukaryota > Metazoa > Chordata > Chondrichthyes > Myliobatiformes > Dasyatidae > Hemitrygon > Hemitrygon akajei. The sequence continues at coordinate 18,796,021 of NC_133145.1, read as the reverse complement.
TGTGGGAATAATGGTGTTAAATGCTGAGCTATAGTTGAACAGCATCCTGACAGGTGTTTGTATTGTCCAGGTGGTCTAAGGCTGTCCGAAGAGGCATTGAGATTGCGTCTGCCATTGACCTATTGTGCCGAGGCAGTTTATCAGTAAGTTTGCAAAGTCAGTGGATACTAGATAGCAAAAAAGGACCTCTAAGGATATAGATAGACATCAGCTGGAAAGTTAGTAGATGAAGTTCAACCTGGAGTGTAAGGAATTGCATCTAGAAGTTGACTTCTGGTAGGACAAGTTGATATATATGATAGGGGAGCTTTAGGAGCATTGATAAACGAGGGAATTGTGTGTAAAAGTCTTCAGCTCCTTGATAGTAATATAAATGGATGCAGTGGTTTAAAAAGAAGCACGCTTTCGTAGGCAATGATATTAAGTATAAGAGTTGGGGTGTCATGTTGCAGTTTTATGAAAACATTGGTTAGACTGCATTTGGAATGTTAGGTTTAGTTTTGGTGTTGCAATCAGAATCAAGTTTATTGTCACTGGCATGTGACATGAAATTTGTTAACTCAGTATCAGCAGTTCAATGCAATACATAATCTAGCAGAGAGAGAGAAAAAAATAAATAAAATTAAATAAAACATAATAAATAAACAAGTAAATCAATTACTTATATTGAATAAATTATTAAAACGTGCAAAAACAAATACTGTGTATTTTTTTAAAAAAAAGTGAGGTAGAGTCCAAAGCTTCAATGTCCATTTAGGAATCGAATGGCAGAGGGGAAGAAGCTGTTCTTGAATCGCTGAGTGTGTGCCTCAGGCTTCTGTATCTCCTACCTGATGGTAACAGTGAGAAAAGGGCATGCCCTGGGTGCTGGAGGTCTTTAATAATGGATGCTGCCTTTCAGAGTCACCACTCCCTAAAGATGTCCTGGGTACTTTGTAGGCTCATGTCCAAGATGGAGCTGACTGGATTTACAACCTTCTTCAGCTTTCGGTCCTGTGCAGTAGCCCTTCCATACCAGACAGTGATGCAGCCTGTCAGAATGCTCTCCATGGTACAACTATAGAAGTTTCTGAGTGTATTTGTTGACATGCCAAATTGCTTCAATCTTCTAATAAAGTGTAGCCGCTGTCTTGCCTTCTTTATGACTACATCAATATGTTGGGACCAGGTTAGATCCTTAGAGATCTTGACACTGGGGAACTTGAAGCTGCTCACTCTCTCCACTTCTGATTCCTCTGAGGATTGGTATGTGTTCCTTCATCTTATCCTTCCTGAAGTCCACAATCAGCTCTTTTGTCTTACTGACGTTGAGTGCCAGGTTGTTGCTGTGGCCCCATTCCACCAGTTGGCATATCTCAATCCTGTACACCGTCTCGTCACTACATGAGATTCTACCAACAATGGTAGATTCCACATAATGTGGTAGCAGTGGAGTGTAGAAGAGATTAGCAGCATGTTAGCTGGAACAAGAGCTATACTTGTAAGGATTTATTCTCACTGGAATGTGTGAGGCTGAGGTCATACATAATCAGAATCATCTTTCTAGGCCAGTTTAGTCTAGACTGGAGGGCACTGGTTTAAGGTGGGATGGGATAAATTTAAAGCTGATCTGAGGGGTAATTATTTTTTGTAGAGGACAGCGAATAGTTGGAACGAGTTGCCAGAGAGGATGTTAGACCTAATTACTAGTATGATTTTTAACAAACATTTGGATAGGTATGGCTTGGAAGGGTTTAGGATATTGGCCTGATTCGGGTATGTTATATTAGCATACATAGCCATAGTCATTGCCATCGGCATGTAAGGACCTACATCTGTGCTGTGTTTCTATGATTTGATGATAAGCCTCTATTTTTGTAAGCTGACTAATTCAAGCTTTGGACACTTGAAATTGTCTGCTTGCAAATGGAATTTGTGAGGTTTTGTTTGAAATTCCTAGTTGGCAGCAATTGAGGAATAGGAAAAGAACATGGATGATATCTCAGGGGTACTAGTGTAAATGTGTATAAATGTGAATTAAAAAATATGGATCATTCTTTGAATGTTTAAAATTGGAACAACTTTTGGGAAGGGGCAGTGACAGCGGTTTGGGGGCATTGGACAAGCATTGTGTACATCATATCTAAGGTTGTAGCTAGATTGGGAAGGATAACGGGTTATCATAGTCACATGTGCTTAGGATATTATTTGTGACGCTCAATTATAGCTATTTCCTTTTTTAAAAAAGCTACCCATCTGAGTTTAAACATGAAAGTGCCGTAACGATGGGGAAAAATTTAGGAGAGTAGGTGACAATAGTTTGGGGGGGGGGTTAGGTCTGAATTTTTTTTTAGGATTGTGGATCTGATGTAAAGGGAACAGTAAGAAAGAACAAGGAACTGTCAACAATATCTGTCAGTGTGGGGGTCTAAGAAGGGAAGCTGATTGGTTGTCGGATTGCTGGGAAAAGGTCAAAGGGACCTTCTGTATTTGAAAAGAATTTACTATGTTGCCAGGTTTTATGTAATATTAACTTGAACTCTTGGGAAAATGCCTTGAGTGCCTCATCCACGTTGAGTTTCCTGCTGCTTTTTCTTTCTCTGCAATACCTTAAAAGGAAGCCTTCAGGCTCTAAGCCACATTTGGCTAAACAGAAGACTTTTTTTTACATTAAACATTCTTCCTGTTTCTGGTTTTTTATGCTGACAGGCTGATTTTTCTTTTAGGTAAGTTAGATTAAGACACCCTGGCATTTGAGAGCACCTCCACCAATTTCAAATTGGATAGGAGTGTACTTTCTGGCTATATCCAGAGATGTGTCTACAGAAACTTTTCTTCCTGCTCCCATGCTTGTTGCTTCTTGTAGATCTTAAGATTATATCAGTGCCCCCCCCCAACCATTTCACTATTTTTCATCTACCTGCTGTTACTTGGAATATCAGCTTGAGAATATGGCATGTTTCTATATATATCTAGCAGCATTCTGAGTCACCTACCCATCCCCCCTTTTGACGCTGCCCATCCCTTTGCCTCTACAGATGTTGCTCGATACTGAGTTTTTCCAGCAGTATCTTTTGCTCCAGTTTCCAGAATCTATAGTTGCCTGAATCTCCTTAGTAAAGTCCTTTTTTATTTTTAAATTCTGAATTTTGTTTTCAAAGTCTTTTGATTTTTCTCCTCATCTCTGCAAACTTCCACAGGCCTCTTGTGTTGTAAATTGTTACAACATTCCATTTCAAAATTATTACTTGACCATTGTTGGCTGTATTTTTAACTGCCAAAGCCAAGAGCTCTCCACCTCATTACCTCTTCCATTTATGACACTCCTTGATCTCCCGCCCTCCCGAAAAAAAACCTTTGGGTAAACCTATGTTTGGCTTCAGTTTCTCTTTTGTGGTCAGTTATTATTGAAAATAATCTTGTGAATTTTCATTGTACCAATACCTCTACAGTACTATAAAACTTTGTTAGTTCCAAATAGTTATCGACAAAGGAATTCGACTGCCATGTTCTTTTGATTGACTGTAAATGAACAAAATCAGTGCAGATACTGGAATGCCTTCATATAATGTTTTAGATGATTGCATCCTCCAAATCTTCATTGTAACATTCAAGACGGTTGTCAGTACCTTCGTAATGCATAACTTGTCATTCATTTATTTTGCACTCCTGGTCGTTTTAGGCATCTCTAAGACAGAATGCTTGAAACTGCAGTGAGCAAAACTGTTCTAAATTGTTTTACTGCTTATTACCCGCCAGCTATCAGTGATGAAAATCATTAATGAACACACATTCTCACACTGGCATTATTTAAAACTGATTGCTCGAAGCATGGTGTAGTGTCTAATGGCCACGGAGTGCATGTGACTGTTCGGCAAAGTCTCCGAATATAGATATACACTTCTGTGTATATCTATATCTAAACCTAGCAGAGTTCTAATGCTGACACTTCAACTGGTAAGAGAGAATAAACTGGATATTGTAGAAGGCAAATTTAAAATTTTTTTCTATACTGCTGCTTAGCCATGATTTATCAAATGCAGCCATGTCATCTAGCTAAACATGATAGACCTATTAAAAGTGACAGCCATGGTGAATAGTGTTAGTGGTATTTTTCCAGTAGTTTTAGGCACTTACTTTTTTGGGTTTGAAATCTTGATCTTCAAGTATTTGTATGGCAATAGTTGGAGATAGCATATTGAAGAACAGTCTATTTTGTTGTTGTTTAATTTTACTGTGCTGTTGTTCCTGAGATAGTCAAAGTGAACCATTGCTGACATTTTATCTGGATAATGCATTACTAGAATATAGAATGTAGCACAGTACAGCACAGGAACATACTCTTGGCCTACAATGTCTGTACAAACTATATTCCTCCATTTTGTGCCTGTTCTTAAGTCTACCAAAGTAAGGGAAAAAGGGAGGAGGTCCTGAAAAAAAGAATATAGGGAGTTAGGAAGGAAGCTGAGAAGCAGGACCTCAACGGTAGTAGTCTTGGGATTGCTGCCTTGGCCACACGACAGTGTGGATAAGAAATAGAATGAGATGGCATGTAAAAGCATAGCTGAAGATTTGGAGCAGGGGATAGGGATTCAGACTTCTGGATAATTGGAGCCTCTTCTGGGACAGGTGGGACCTGTATAAAATGGATGGGTTGTATTTGAATCTGAAGGGACCAATATTTTTGCAGGCAGATTTACTAGAGCTGTGTGGAACGCTTTAAACTAATATGCAGGGGGGTGGGAACCAGGAGATGATAGAGCTGAGGATGAGCCAACAAGTTTACAAGTAGATAATGGGTGTAACATGAATGTAAGGAAGGACAAGCCAAAATTATTAGATACAAATACAGACAGGGCAAAGAGTTAAATTGTACCACAGAGGCAAAATTCAAAAGGGCAAAGAATGCAGGACTGAAGTTGCTGTATTTAAATGCATGTAGCATTTGGAATAATGTGGACGAACTTGTGGCACAGTTAAAGATTGGTTGGTATGACATTGTGGTCATCACTGAGTCATGGCCAGAAGGCGGCCATAGTTGGGAACTTAACATCAAAGAATATACCTTGTATCAAAAGGACAGGCAGAAAGTCATTGGCGGTGGTGTGGCTCTGTAGGCAAGAGATGCAATTACATCTTTAGAAAGAGCTGACATAGAGTCAAAGAATATTGAATCTTTGTGAGTGGAGTTAAGAAATTACAAGGGTAAAAGAAAACATTGTGTGAATTATATCTAGGCCGTCAAGTAGTAGCAAAGATGAGGGGTAGAGATTGCAAAGGGAGCTGGAAAAGGCAAGTAATAAGGGTAATGACACAATTGTAATGGGTGACTTCAGTATGCAAGGGGAAAATCAGGTTGGTGTCCCATGCAAGAGAGGGAATTTGTTGAATACCTAGGAGTTGGCTTTTTAGAGCAGCTTGTGCTTGAGCCTATTTGGGGAAGGCTATCTTAGATTGGATGTTGTGTAATAACCCAGATCTTATTAGGGATATTAATGTAAAGGAACCCTGAGGAGGCAGTGATCATAATGTACTATAATTTGAGAGGGAGAAGCACAAGTCACATGTATCTGTATTGCAATGAATAAGGGAATTACAGAAGCATGAGATAGGAGCTTGCGCTGGAGAATTGAAGGAGGATACTGGGGGGGATGACAGCAGATTCGAGATGGCTGAAGTTTCTGGGAATAATTCACAAGGTGCAGTATAGGTATGACCCACAGAGGAAGAAATTCTCAAATGGCAGGGGTAGGCAACCATGGCTGACAAAGGAAGTTAGGGACTGCATAAAAGCAAGGAAAGGACATATAAGGTAGCAAAGTGAGTGGGAAGTTAGATGATTGGGAAGCTTTTAAAATCCAACAAAAGGCAACTAAAAAAGCTGTAAGAAGGAAAAAAATGAAATATTAGGGCAGACTAGCTAATAATATAAAGCAGGATACCAAAAGTTTTTTTTTCAGTTATATAAAGAATAAAAGGGAGGTGAAAGTTGATATTGGACCACTGGAAAATGATATTGGTGAGGTACTAATGGGGGACAAAGAAATGGCAGATGAGCCTAGTGGGTACTTAGCAACTGTCTTCATTATAGCAGTGTGTCAGAAGTCCATGAGTGTCAGGGAACAGGAGTGAGTGCCATTGGTATTACAAAGGAAAAAGTGCGAGGCAAACTCAAAGGTCTTAAGGTGGGTAAGTCACCTGGACCAGATGGACTATATACCAGAGTCCTGAGAGGGGTTGCTGAAGAGATAACAGATGCATTGGTCATGATCTTTCAAGGATCACTTGATTATGGCATGATCCCGGGGACTGGAAGATTGCAAACGTCACTCTACTCTTTAAGAAGGGAGGAAGGCAAAAGAAAGAAAATTATAGGCCAGTTACCTAACCACAGTAGTTGGGAAAGTATTGGAGGGACCAGGCAGTAGGTCCTTCTCTAAATTTGGCTGCTTCTTCAAGTAGGTGTCGAGATTTGACTGCCTTTTCTTCAGTTTCCTCTCATGAAGCAGTTCTTGGTAGCAAGAAATCAGTCAAGAGCACCTCTCTTTGCTTTATTGCTTTGCTCTTGGTCAAGGTTATTATCAATTAACTGGTTCATGATTTTTCTGATTGTGGTGATGCTAGTGCTGAGGAATTTTTTGGTGAGGTTTCTTGCTGCTGTTTCCTCTTCTCCATCCGTGTCCTCTGATTCACCCAGGATGTGTTGCTCTGCTAATTCCCGAAGCACTTCATAATTAAGGCTCTCACCATGAGAATGCAGTAACACTTCAACATCGCCATCATTAACATCCTCTAATGTCACTTCACTGCCCAGTTCACTGATGTTTTGGATGACTGGTTCCACCTGATATCCATGGAGTTTCACATCTATGCTAATACTTTCCTAGACATCCTTAGATGTACTATCCTCACTGGAAGTTGCAGGCTGTATTCAAGACATTATGGGTGGGAGGAAAAAAAGCAAATAAATTGGCGAGGAAGCAAGTAAGTATACATAAGCAGGGAAGGCAGAGCGTGAACTGGTAGTATGAGTGGCTCAGAACGTATGTAAAGTGCTTTCATTGGCTGATTGAATGTTTACTGTAATGGCAGCCACTCTTGAAAAGTTTTAAGTGTCATTTAGAATGAATTTTTGCCATTTAAAATTTCAATAAAGAATTGAATAACTGATTTGTAACAAATCATTGCTATGCAAGGTAGTATTTTTGCGGGGTCTGAATGTACAATTCTCTTTTCAACTTTCTGCTTTCTCATTAGAGTAATGCACGCTAGTGTTTGACATTTTCATGTGGGGTGGATGGTGTGGGGAAATCTGCCCCACAGAGAAAATAATCCAAGTTTGCACAACCCTTCCTTATAATTAATAACTCTTTAATCCATGCAACATCCTGATGAGCCTCTTTTGCACTTCCCTAAACTTCCACATTTCTAATGTGGCAACCATATACAATATGTATTCCAAATGTGGCCCAATCAAAATTTTGTACAGTTGCGACATAATTTCTGGACCTATACTCAGCACTCCGACTGATGAAGCCACTTATGCCATACACTTTCTTTATCATCTTCCGGGATGTTTTGTATTTGTGCCCCAAGATTACTCTATACACAATAATTGTAAGAGTCCTGACAAACTTCTGTGTACTTTCCTTTTTACATTTGACCTCCAAGAGCGTAAAACTTGTCCACATTAAACTCCATTTGCTATTTCCCTGTTCCTACTTCCAACTGGTCTATATTTTGCTGAATCCTTTGATAGCCTTCCTCATTTGCCTCAACTGTCAATTTTTGTATCATTTGCAAATTTGCTAATCAGCTCTCCTACACTTTTGTCCAAACAATTTGTATATAAATTTAGTGTAGTCATAGACTCAAGCCAGAATAGTATCCTTCCACCTCCCCCCTCCCCATCCTCAGTCTTCTATGGCCAAGCTAATTTTGAATCCAATCTACCAAGTCTCCACAGTCCCCTGTGCCTATGTCTTATGAATCAGTTAACCATGAGGCACCTTGTTAAAACCTTTTATTTCCATTGCCCTTCTTTCAAGCCATATTTGCTCCCTCAAAAAAAATTCAAATTTATGACATGATCCCTTCTGCACAAAGCCAAGCTGGTTATTCCTAATTAGTCTGCTTTTCTAAATGCAAGTAATTCCGATCCTTGAGAATAGTCTCCATAATTTCCTGACCACTTATCCAAAGCTTACAGGCTTGTAATTTTCTTTTTTGACCCTATTACCTTTAAACGGAGGAACAGTGTTGGCCATTCTTCATTCCTCTGGGACCTTGCCTGTGGCTAAAGAGGGACAAGATCTTTGTCAAGGCCCCAGCAATCTCCCCTCTTGCCACTCTTAAGAACTTGGGAGAGGTCCCATCAGCCTCTGAAGACTTGTCCACTATTACAGACACAAGATTCTGCAGATGTTGCAAATCTTGAGCAACACACTTGAAATGCTGGCAGAACTCAATCAGGCAGCATAAATGGAGGGAAATAAATAGTTGATGTTTGGAGTTGGTTCTTTTCAACAGGTCTGGTAAGGAGGGGGCAGAAACAGAATAAGAAAGTGAGGGAAGGGGAGGAGTATAAGCTGGCAGGAGATAGGTGAGACCAGGTGAGGGGGAATGTATGATTGGGGCAAGTTTGAAGATAACAAAATTTGGTGAGATTGTGGATAGTGAAGAGGGTAGTCTTGAGCTACAGGATAATATTGATCAGGTAGCAAGTTGGCCAGAGCGAAAACAAATGGAACACAAATGTGAGGCGATTTATTTTGGAGAGTCTGATAAGGATAACATAAACACATTGAACAGTAGGTTCCTGAGGAGTAAAGGGATTTTGGTGTACGAAGTTGCCTTAAAGTGGCAGAACAGTTAGATAGGGTAGTGAGTAATGGCATACAAGATGCTTTCCTTCATCAGCTAAGGCCTAGAATATAAGGGCAGGAAAGTCCTTACTACTTTATAAGTCATATAGTTAAGCTACTGCTGGTATATTGTGTGTAATTTTTTTTGTCACACTTCAGTAAGATGTGACTTACGCACTGGAGAAGGTATGGAGGATGTTACCAGGAATAGCTAGTTTTGGTTGTGAAGTAAGACTGGGTGATTTGGATTAAGTTACCTTAGAGTGGAGTTTGAGTGCTATGGGTTGGGGGGAGGGGTGGAAACCTGAGAGATCTGGGGGGAAAAAATCAAGGGGACAAATAGTGTGAATAGTAAGAAACTTGCCTCATATTAGAGGTACCTATAACCATAGGGCACTGGTTTATGGTAAGGAGCAAGTGGCTTAGAGGGAATATAAAGAAGGTTGTTGGTGTTTGGAATACTTTGCCAGAAAGGTTGGTGGAAGCAGAGATTTCCATGACATTTAGGTAGTTAGTACCTTATGAGCACTTCAATCATCTGATGAGGGTTTGAAGATTAAAGGGAATCAACACAGAATTTTTCAGTGATTTGAAATCTGGAATTCAAAAAATATCTGGGCAACTGAATTTTGAATGATCTTAAGTGCTGATAAATAGGAATAGTATAGTTGGGGCTTTTTGATGGTATAATTGTGGTGGGCCAAAGCTCCTTTTACGGTATTCTGTGACACTTTAATTTTCAAAAATATCGTTTTGTAAATCCTTAGTGTATTTTATGCAGAATCATTTTAATTCCTGGAAGCAACTAAACTTTTTGATGTGTATTATCTTAGTTACCGTAGATGTCGGATTATAAGCCGCTACTTTTTTCCCATGCTTTGAACAGCATTGAACATAGCGGCTTATAATAAGGTGCGGCTAATAGAAGGTTTTTTCCCATGCCGCCAAAACATTTTGCCTCGTAACAGTAGACCAATAAAATTGATGAGTAGTTCACAGAGGTCCAATGAAATTGTACGATAAATCAAGCGCACTTCACAAATTATTGTAAATCAGCCATTTGTACTCACCCTCATCAACATGGAAAACACTCGAAGAAAAGCATATGATGCAGCTTTTAAGTTAAAGGCAATCAATCTGGCGGTTGAACAAGGAAATCGAGCTGCTGCGCGTAATCTTGGCATACATGAATCGATGGTGAGACGGTGGAGACGCCAGCGCGAAGAACTGAATCAATGCAAAAAGACGACAAAAGCTTTCAGAGGTAATCACAGCAGATGGCCCGAACTTGAAAACTTTCTTGAAGACTGGGTTAACACACAGAGAGCAGGCGGCCGCGGTGTTTCCACCGTGCAGATCAGACTGAAGGCTAAAGCAATCGCCACCAAAATGAAAATCGAAGATTTTAGAGGTGGGCCATCGTGGTGTTTTAGATTTATGAGACGAAAAGGCCTGTCCATCAGGGTACGCACGACTCTCTGTCAGCAGCTCCCTCCCGACCATGAGGAAAAACTTGCTAACTTCCGCACATTCACTCAAACAAAGATAGCGGAGAATTCCATCGGGCCAGATGAAATCATAAATATGGATGAAGTACCTTTGACGTTTGACCTGCCTCTCACTCGGACTGTTAATAAAAAAGGTGACTCGTCCATCATACTGAAAACAAGTGGCCATGAGAGAACGCATTTTACTTGTGTTCTGAGCTGCACAGCATCCGGACTAAAGCTTCCACCGATGGTGATTTTTAAGCGGCTGACAATGCCAAAGGAAAAATTCCCAAAAGAAATCATGGTGAAAGTCAATAAGAAAGGTTGGATGATGGAGAGTCTAATGAAGGATTGGCTCAGAGAGTGCTACGCCAAGCGACCGGGGGGATTTTTTCACATAAAAAAAGCGTTGCTCGTTATGGACAGCATGAGGGCTCATATAACAGATTCAGTGAAAGCTGCCATCAAGAGTACAAACTCAATTCCAGCTGTGATTCCTGGGGGCACCACGAAGTATTTGCAGCCACTGGACATCAGCGTGAACCGGGCATTTAAAGTGGCACTACGCATTGAGTGGGAGACTTGGATGACGAGCGGCGAGAAATCCTTTACCAAAACAGGCCACATGCGAAGAGCATCTTTAACTCAAGTCTGCCAGTGGATCCTAAATGCTTGGAGCCATGTCACAACATCCACCATCACCAACGGGTTTCGAAAGGCTGGACTGCTGCGTGATGAAGAGGATCGCGTGCGCTCAAGTGAGAGCGACAACGAAGAGATTGAAGTGAGTGATGAGATCCTGAGGTTGTTCAATTCGGACACTGAAGAAGAGGACTTTGATGGTTTTAGTGCGCAGGAGGAAGATGAAGAAGGCGATCAATAACTTTTCCTGGTAGGCTGCAGAATATATATATTTTTTAACCAGTCGTTAGGAGATGTTGGAATGTTGTTCATGCACTGTTCAGTAAAAAAGTATACCCAACGTAATTTGTGTGTTACCGATAGGTATGTATTTTAAAAGTAGCCGTGTTACAGGCACGGTTCGAAAAAAAGCATTTGCAATATGTATTTGTTTATGTTACCATACGGATTTAATTAAAAGTTTAAAAAATCCTCACGTGTGTTAGGATTTAATTTGGGACTGCCGCTTCAGGTCAGGAATGGCTCACGTGATATTAGACAGCAGTACAAGGGAGGGAGGGAGTGAAACTGAGGATTCCGCTGCACCGAAACTGCTAGCGATTCAGTAAACAAAAAAACAGTAAAACTCGTGTGTGAATGGTATCGGGCCAATAAGGACACAAGTGTCCGATGTTACCAAATACCGGTAGGTATAACAAAGTTTAGCCTTACCAAATATGTGTAGCGAGGGTTTGGTTTGGGGGAAAAAGGAGTATAAATAAGAGCAGAATGTAAGGGGAAGGCAAAACGCGTTCTGCAATAAAGCCACGCTGCACTGTAATCCGGTGTTGGTTGTCTCTCTTCCAAAACGAACACAGGGCAGAATTTGAAGCCCAACACGTGTAATATCTTTCTGTGTAAATATCTCATATTACAAGTGGCCGAAAATCCGGTGCGCCGAAAATCCGGTCCACCGGAAATCCAGTGCGCCGAAAATCCGGTCCGCCGGAAATTCGGTGCGGCCTAAAATCCGGTGCGGCCTGTACAATTAAAAAATTGATTTTATTTCTAAAATTAGAGCCAGCGGCTTTTAATCAGGTGCGCTCTGTAGTCCGGAATCTACGGTAATTTTTATACTTGTGAAAGGTTTGGTATTATATAATTAATTCAGAAGGAAGGTGTTTGTCCCATATCACTAATGCAAGCTTCTTGGAAAATTAATCTTCTTAGTGTTGTATCTTTTTTTTCTCCCTGAAGATGTGTACACCATATGTTCTCTAGCTAATAATAAACCATGCATAATTTATTTCATAAAAACAGGCTATAAAGATTTGATTCAATTCAAAAACAACTACCAGGATATTTTGTAATTATTCATGAGAAATGAGAAACCAGGCAAGAAATTTGTAATGGATGGACACTAATTGTAAGCGAGATGGTAAGTGCTACAGAGATAGCAGGAGATTTATATTTGCCAATATAAATCTAGTTCTCAAAAAGATAGCAAAGCAAATGTTCAGGCAGGTGCATGAGATGCTAGGCTGCTCCCTTGCAAAAAGTTAGTGTTTTGTGAGGAGCTGACCTAAAATGTTTTTCAACATTTTCAATCTTTTTAAAAAAGGATGTTAGGAACTAACAACCTGCAAATGCAGAGTTGTCAAAGTGAACAAAAAATGCGAACTTTGATGTAGAATTGGTGTGGGGTAACTAGTCCAAGAGAAATTTTATGACTAATGTCAAAAGTTCTCATTTGGAATGGACTTACAAACTTGTGGAATGGAATTTTAGAATTGTTGAAGCTGAAATGTGGAAAATTGTAAGGTCTTCTGGCACAGGAGCCAAAATAAACTGGCTGCTTTCAAACATGTGTATGATGATTATGCTTGAGCCACATGTATTAAGTTTCTGATGGTATTAAGTGGTTTTGATATCTATGATATCGATCATTTGTGAACATAAAAGTTGGTTGTTTTGTTAGATAAGGTCAGAGCTCAGTCTCCCTCAACCGGAAAAGATTCCAGTTTATTGTAATTTTATACTGTTTTCTCCTTATTTAATTTATCTTTAATATTAATCAGATTTGATTTTGGCACTATTTTGATAAAGTAAGTGGACCTCCATCAATGCTGTAAATTTTGAGTTGAGAAAGCTTATTTGTACTTCATTTTGGTGTTTTTTATAGGCTAAACCTATCTATGGGGGCTGGCTCTGTTTGGCACCTGAAGGGACAGATTTTGAAAATCCAATGCAGAGATCTAGGGTAAGTTTGCATTCTGTGTTTTTATTTAAATTTGTTTTGACATTTTCTGAAATAAAAGTAATATGCTGGAAAAACTCAGCATGTAGGTTTGGATACGGAAAGATAAATCATTAATAATTTGGATCTGTGACTCTGAAAATGAAATAAAGATTGGTACCAGACTTTTTTTAAACTATTCTTTTGTGTATCTATCAATATTAGATATATCTGTGCAAAATGTGAAAGTTAACTTGGCAGATCCAGTGGCTATGATTTGCAGCTCTGGCATGAAAATCTGTTTCACAACCTGACAATTTGAGCAAAGAGTATGCCTAATCAAGCAAGACTAATTTCTGCTTTAACTGATTTTAGAGTAAGATATAGGAGTGAATTAGGCCATTTGGCTCATTGCTCCACCATTTTGTCATGGCTAATCCAATTTTCCTCACAGCTCAAATCTCTTGCTGTATCTCTTCACACTCTGACCAGTCAAGAATCTATCAACCTCTACCTTAAATATACATTAAGACTTTGCCTCCACAACTGCTTGTAGCAACTAATTTGTGCTTGTAGGCACAAACTAACGGAGATGGGAGTAGACTCTCACATGGTGGATTGGATAGTGGACTACTTGACAGATAGACCTCAGTATGTGCGGTTGGGAGACTGTAGGTCTGACACGGTGGTCAGCAGCACAGGAGCGCCGCAGGGGACCGTACTCTCTCCGGTCCTGTTCACCCTGTACACATCAGACTTCCAATATAACTCGGAGTCCTGCCATGTGCAGAAGTTCGCTGATGACACGGCCATAGTGGGGTGTGTCAGGAATGGACAGGAGGAGGAGTATAGGAAACTGATACAGGACTTTGTGATATGGTGCAACTCAAACTACCTGCGTCTCAATATCACCAAGATCAAGGAGATGGTGGTGGACTTTAGGAGATCTAGGCCTCATATGGAGCCAGTGATCATTAATGGAGAATGTGTGGAGCAGGTTAAGACCTACAAGTATCTGGGAGTACAGTTAGACGAGAAGCTAGACTGGACTGCCAACACAGATGCCTTGTGCAGGAAGGCACAGAGTCGACTGTACTTCCTTAGAAGGTTGGCGTCATTCAATGTCTGTAGTGAGATGCTGAAGATGTTCTATAGGTCAGTTGTGGAGAGCGCCCTCTTCTTTGTGGTGGCGTGTTGGGGAGGAAGCATTAAGAAGAGGGACGCCTCACGTCTTAATAAGCTGGTAAGGAAGGCGGGCTCTGTCGTGGGCAAAGTACCGGAGAGTTTAACATCGGTAGCTGAGCGAAGGGCGCTGAGTAGGCTACGGTCAATTATGGAAAACTCTGAACATCCTCTACATAGCACCATCCAGAGACAGAGAAGCAGTTTCAGCGACAGGTTACTATCGATGCAATGCTCCTCAGACAGGATGAAGAGGTCAATACTCCCCAATGCCATTAGGCTTTACAATTCTACCGCCAGGACTTAAGAACTTTTTAAAAGCTATTATTAATTCTTTTTGAGATAGTGATTTAGATGCATATCATATTTTTTTTACTGAGTTAAGTATTGTATGTAATTAGTTTTGCTACAACAAGTGTATGGGACATTGGAAAAAAGTTGAATTTCCCCATGGGGATGAATAAAGTATCTATCTATCTATCTATCTATCTATCTATCTATCTAATTCCTCAGATTCACCACTCTCTTCTGCTCCATTCTAAAAGGATGTCACTCTATTTTGAGGCTGTCCTCTGGTCTTAGACTCTCCCACCTTAGCAAGTATCCTCTCCATGTCCACTTTGTCAAGGCTTTCCACCATTCGCTAGGTTTCAATGAGGTCACCCTTCATTCTTCTGAATTCTAGTGAATATAGCCCCAAAGCCATCAAACGCTCTTCATGTGACAAGCCATTCAATCCTGGAATCATTTTTTGTGAACCTCCTTTGAACCCTCTCCAGTTTCAGCACATACTTTCAAAGATAAGGGGCTCAAACATGCTCCCAATACTCCCAAGTGAGGCTAGCAGTGCTTTATAAAGTCTCAACATTATATCCTTGCTTTTATATTCTAACCCTCTTGAATGAATGCCAGCATTGCATTCAGTTTCCTCACAATAGACTCACCCTGCAAATTAACCTTTAGGGAATCTTGCACAAGGACTCCCAAATCCTTTTGCACCTTTTTTTTTTAGTATTTTCTCTCCATTTAGAAAATAGTCAGTCCTTTCATTTCCTCTACTAAAATGCATGATCATACACTTCCCAACATGTCATTCCTTTGCCCATTCTCCTAATCTGTCTTAGTCTTTCTGTGACCTCTCTACTTCCTCAAAATTACCTACCCCTCCAGCTATCTTTATATCGTCTGCAAACTTTACAACAAAACCATTAATTCCATCATCCAAATCATTGACATATATCATAAAAAGAATCTGTCCGATCACAGACCCCTGTGGAATACTACTTGTCACCGGTAGCCATCCTGGAATGGCTCGCTTTTTCCCACTCTTTGCCTCCTGCCAATTAGCAACTGCTTTATCCAAATAGAATCTTCCCTTAATACCATTGGTTTGTAGCTTGTTGAGTAGCGTCATGTGTGGCACCTTGTCAAAGACCTTCTGAAAATCCAAGTACACAACATTAAGTGGTTCTCCTGTGCTTATCTTGTTATTTCTTCAAAGAATTGTAACAGATTTGTCAGTCAAGATTTCATCAGGTGTCTCCAAGTACCCCAAGATCTCATCCTGAATAATTGATTCCAGTATCTTCCCAATGACTGAGGTCAGATTAACTGACCTATAATTTCCTTTCTTTTGCCCTTATCCATTCTTGAAGAACGGAGTGACTTTTGTAATCTTCCAGTGTTCTGGAATCATTCCGGAATCAGGTGATTCTTGAAACATTATTACTAATGCCTCCACGATTTCTTTAGGCATCTCTTTCAGAACTTATTTTATTGGCAATTCTGATGTCAACGTGCAATGTACTTGCTGACAAGACTTTTACTAGAAACTCTGTTTCGAATCTCGGTACAAAATTTGGGTTGAACATTGAAACAGTTTTTTTGCTCTTTAAAATTTGCAATACTGGTAGCAATGAGGCAGTTTTATATTGAAGTTGCCACCATAGAGCCCTAAAAACAGTGAAATCAATGTGAATTGGGAGAAAACTGATGTGTCTTTGAATAATACTGGCATGAAAGAAGATAGTTATGATAAGTGAAAACTTGTCTTTGTTCAGGGCATTGGAGTAGAAACTTGAGATGCCTAGTCTAGGCCAGCTTTGTTAATGATCTTTCCTCCATGGAGACGAGCTCATGGTGGAATCTTGTTAAACCAATTCCTTAGATGATGCATTTCAAACTTGTTTTCAGAAAGTGATACTCCTGGAAACCATTATTGCTTTAATAATTTAAGAGAAACTTGAAAATTATTAGGCCAATTACTCTATCTTCAACTTTACAGAATTTGATGCAAGCAATAATTAAACGTAGTGTCTCTGATCATTTAGACAAATGTGCACTCATCAGAGGTGAAAATTTGCATTTGTAAAACTATTTTACAAAGGTTTAATGAATATCATAAAAGCTACAGAGCTGAAATTTATAATAAAAGCAATACTGTTCAGTTAGTCAGACAGCATTCTATGTCAGAGTTTATATGTTTCTGGTCAAGGTTGACTTGCTGATTCACAGCAGGTTCTGCTTTTGTTTTTAGTGAGCATAGTTGAACATTGAGCAAATAAGAAAATGTAGAATTTGTGGATGTTGAGTACAATTCCAACTAGCTTCGGCATAGTTCCTCAAAAAATGGTGAGAATTTGAGGAAATTTATTGATGTGTGTAGAAAATTTGTTTGGAGATGAGAACCAGAGTTGAGAGTATGACTATGTACTCCACCAGCATGAATTGATAAATGGTGTCAAAAGGGATCTGTACTGGCCCTTTAACTTATGCGGCCTGACTTTGAGTGTTTCCAGGGTTGTCTGTTTTGATTTCAAATTCTGTAGTTTCAATATCTATAAAAGGTACTGGGGCAGCTTAAAATAATTCTAAAAGCTATCCAGATACTGAGCTTTCAACTTAAGAGCTCTGCAATATACAAAGACTGATGATACGTTGCAATTATATCAAAATCTAGAAAGAATACATCTGAGTTCCATTTTGGTAACCTTTTATAAAGTAATTTTAGGCATGGAGTATGTACAGTTCATATTCATCATGATGAAACTGAGACTAAGAAGAGCTAACTTGAAGGTATAGGTTGCATTGACCAGGTTGAGATTTTTTTGGAGATGAAAGGAAGTTTGTGACCTAATAGAAGACTTCATTATCTAAAGGACTCTATTAATTTTTGAATTCAGGACAAGGCACAAAATATTAAAATTAGAGCATCTGAAAGGTGGAATTCTTGAATTGTTTCTACCTAAATGTATACAATCCTGTCATTTTTTTCTTTTAATTTTAAAACAATCAATTTACAAATTTTTGCTTTAGCTATGCGGAGTAGACTAGTACCCTATACAGTGTGATTTCTTTTGGCTCTCCTGCATTGAGAACCTGGCACAAAACCCCTTCCCAGCCTGCTTCTCTATTATTTTAATGTGTGCTCCAGACAGCATTGAAGAATGGGCATGTCTGTGAATGTAGTTAAAACATGTTTTATAAATACTGGGAAAGTACAATTGGATTAAAATATTACTTCTAGTGCAAAAGAATGTGCGTTTTTTTTGGGCTGTATGGCAATTGTAGACTAAAAGTACTTTTTCAATTATGCTGCCTTCTGATACTAGAGTTTTGAAAGCTGGACTAGTTCTATCAAAAGAAATGTGCCTAAGATTTTTTTGCTAACTTTCATTAAAAGTATTTTGAGTTTGCTGTTTCAAAGGCAGAAAGCCTGTAGTGTTCTGTGGGGCTTGATTGCAAAGTCAGAATGAAATATTTTTGATCTTTGGACTGGTTTGCATTAGAAGACCATAATTCTTTTAGGACCTTTATGTAAATTCAGATATCTCAAAACACTCAATCTAGAAGTAATTTTTAAAAGTCAATCAATTTGTACACATTGTCTCTAGCAGTACTGCCCAATCTGCTTAATCTTTTCTCATTAAACATAGTTCTGCTGAATATTACTGTACTTTGTCACATGTATCCTTCAGATGCAAGCTTGTCAGAGCTAGGTAGAATTTGAGTAATAAGTCTCTGCTTTTGTACTCAAATGGTATTTCGTTAAAGGCCAATGTATAATTTACCTTCCTAATTGCTTCCTGTGGCTCAAGTCAAGTCACTTTTATCGTCATTTCGACCATAACTGCTGGTACAGTACATAGTAAAACTGAGACATTTCTTCAGGACCATGGTGTTACATGACACAGTACAAAAACTAGACTGAACTACGTAAAAAACAACACATTGGAAAAATAAACACACAATACCTACACTAGACTACAGACCTACCCAGGACTGCATAAATTGCACAAAACAGTGCAGGCATTACAATAAATAATAAACAGGACAATAGGGCAGTAAGGTGTCAGTCCAGGCTCTGGGTATTGAGGAGTCTGATAGCTTGGGGAAAGAAACTTTGTGATGGAGCTGGTGTTGAGGGACCAGGTGAGATTCTCCGCCAGGTGAACACCAAGAAATTTGGTGCTCTTTACGATCTCTACCGAGGAACCGTTGATGTTCAGCGGGGAGTGGTCGCTCCGTGCCCTCCTGAAGTCAACAACCATCTCTTTTGTTTTGTTTACATTCAGAGACAGGTTGTTGGCTCTGCACCAGTCTGTTAGCCGCTGCACCTCCTCTCTGTAAGCTGACTCGTCGTTCTTGCTGATGAGACCCACCATGGTCGTGTCATCAGCGAACTTGATGATGTGGTTCGAGCTGTGTATTGCAGCACAGTCATGGGTTGGCAGAGTGAACAGCAGTGAACTGAGCACACAGCCCTGTGATGCCCCCGTGCTCAGTGTGATGGTGTTGGAGATGCTGCTCCCGATCCAGACTGACTGATTTCTAGGATCCAGTTGCAGAGGGAGGTGTTCAGGCCCAGTAGACTCAGCTTTCCAATACAGCGTTCAAACGTATATGTCTTTTTTGTCCAGGTGGGTTAGGGCCAGGTGGAGGATGATGGCAATGGTGTCGTATGTTGAGCGGTTGGGACTGTATGTGAACTGTAGGGGGTCCAGTGAGGGGGACAGCAGGGTCTTGATATGCCTCATGATGAGCCTCTCGAAACACTTCATAATGATGGATGTGAGTGCAATGGGATGGTAGTCATTTAGGCAGGACACGGAAGACTTCTTCAGCACGGGGATGATGGTGGCGGTCTTGAAGCATGTTGGAACAATGGTGCTGCTCGGAGATGTTGAAGATGTGAGAACATTTGCTAGCTGGTCTGCACATCCTCTGAGCACTCTACCAGGAATGTTGTCTGGTCCAGCAGCCTTCGGTGGGTTGACCCTGCATAGGGTTCTTCTAACATCGGCCACAGTGAGACACAGCACCTCGTCATTTGTAGGAGGGGTGGACTTCCTTGTCGCCACGTCATTTTCCGCCTCAAAATCGGCGTAGAAGTTATTCAGCGCATCTGGGAAGGAGGCATCACCCGCACAGTCAGGTCTCTGCATGTTAACTGAATGTTTTGTATACAAGATGCCAAGTAACCCCGAATTGAACATCAAAGCCATTTTAAAAATGCTGAGTGATCTCACATTTTATCACATTTCATTCATCTGCCATGTGCTTACCCATTCACTTAATCTGTTTACATTTGTCAGATGTGAGAATTCAGAATACCTGACTGTTTCCCTGATGACTGCATCTGTGAGAAGTGCACTCAACTTCAGCGCTTGACTGACCAGGTCAAGACCATAAGACATAGAATTAGGCCATTCATCCAATTAAGTCTGCTCCGCCATTCCATCGTGACTGATCCTGGATCCCACTCAACCTCATATACCTGCCTTCTCGCCATATCCTTTGATGCCCTGACTATCAACTTCTGCCTAAAATATACCCATGGACTTGGCCTCCACTGCAGTCTGCAGCAGAGCATTCCACAGATTCACTACTCCCTGGCTGACAAAACTCCTTACCTATGTTTTAAAATGTTGCCCCTCAATTTTGAGGCTGTACCTTCTAGTTCTGGATACCCCACTATAGGAAACATCCCCTCTTCACATCCACCTTATCTAGTCCTTTCAACATTCAGTTGGCTTCAATGTGATCTCCCCGCATTCCAGTGAGAACAGGCTCAAAGCTGCCAAACACTCCTCTGATATTAACTCCCTCATTCCCAGAGTCATCTCATGAAGATCCTCTGGACTCTCTCCCATGCCAACACATTCTTTCTGAGATATGGGTCTCAAAACTTTGACGATACTTGAAGTGCGGTCTGACTAGTGTCCTGTAAAGGTCTACGTATCTCCTTGCTTTTATATTTTATTCCCCTTCAAATGAATGCCAACATTGCATTTGGCTTCCTTACCACAGACTCGACCTGTAAACTTTCTGGGAGTCTTGTAAGAGGACTCCTAAGTTCCTTTGCACCTCTGATGTTTGAATCTTCTTCCCATTTTGGTAATAGTCCATACTATTGTTCCTTTTACCAAAATGCATTATCGTACATTTCCCAAGACTGTATTCCATCTGCCACATTTTTGCCCATTCTTCCAATTTGTCAACGTCCTGCTGCAGTTGCATTACTTCCTCAACGTTACCTACCTCTCCACCTATCTTTGTATTGTCTACAGACTTTGCCACCAGGCCATCAATTCCATTATCTAAATCATTGATAAACAATGTGAAAAGTAATGGTCCCATTACTGAACCCTGAGGAACACCACTAGTCACCGGCAGCCAACCAGAAAAGACGCCTTTTATTTCCACTCGCTGCCTCCTGCCTGTCAGCCATTCTGCTATCAATGCCAGTATCTTAACTGTAATGCCATTGAATTTTATCTTGGTAAGCAGCCTCATGTGTGGCATCTTATCAAACACCTTCTGAAAATCCAAGCAGATGACATCCACTGCCTCTCCTTTGTCCGCCCTGCTTGTTACATCCTCGAAGAATTCCAACAGATTTGTCAGGCAAGATGTCCCTTTACAGAAACCATGCTAACTTTGACTTATTTTATCATTAGTCTCCAAGTACCTCAAAACCTCATCCTTAATAATAGACTCCAACACTTTCCCAACCACTGAGGTTAGGCTAACTGGACTATAATTTCCTTTCTTTTACCTTCCTCCCTTCTGGTGGAGTGGAGTAACATTTGCAAGATCATGATCAATGCATCCGTTATCTCTTCGGCAACCCCTCTCAGGACTCTGGCATGTATTCCACCTGGCTCAGGTGACTTATCCACCTTAAGGTCTTTTGAGTTTGCCTAGCACTTTTTCCTTTGTAATACCAATGGCACTCATTCTGATTCCTTGACACTCACAGACGTCTGACTCACTGCTATAGTGAAGACAGATGCAAAGTATCCACTAAGCTCATCTGCCATTTCTTTGTCCCCCATTAGTTCCTCACCAGCATCATTTTCCAGTAGTCCAATATCAACTCTCACCTCCTTTTTATTCTTTATAACTAAAAAAAAACCTTACGTAACCTGCTTTATATTATTGACTAGTTTGCCTTTTCGTTGGATTTTAAAAGCTTCCCAATCATTCAACTTCCCACTTAATTTTGCTACCTTCTGTCCTTTCCTTGGCTTTTATGCAGTCTTTAATTTCCTTTGTCAGCCATGGTTGCCTACCCCTGCCATTTGGGAACTTCTTCCTCTGTGGGACATATCTATCCTGCACCTTGTGAACTATTCCCAGAAACTTCAGCCATCTCTGCTCTGCCATCATCCCCACCAGTATCCTTCTCCAATCCACCAATGAGAGGCTCTCTCATGCCTCTCTAAATCCCTTTATTCCATTGCAATTTTGATACAGGTAGCTTTTACTTTTCCCTCTCAAATTACAGTATGAATTCAATCATACTGTGATCACTGTCTCTTCTTGGTTCCTTTACGTTAAGCTCCGTAATAAGATCTGGGTTATCACACAACACCCAATCTAAGATGGCCGTTCTCTGAGTAGGCTCAGACATAAGCTGCTCTAAAAAGCCATCTCAGGCATTCAACAAATTCCCTCTCTTGTGATAAAACACCAGCCTGATTTTACCAATCAGGGAGTTGGAACAGCAGTTGGATCATTCGATCATTCAGGAGCCTGAAGATATTGTAGATGAGACTTTTGAAGAGGTGATCACACCCAGAGTACAGACTTTGTTCAGTAGATGTGTGACCACCAGGAGAGGTAAGGGGGTTATGAAGTCAGTGCAGGGTTGCTCTGTGGCCTGCCTCAGCAACAAGTATACTTTTTTAGGTATTGCTGTGGTAGGTGACCCATTAGGGCATGGTTGCAGCAGCCAAACTGGTAGCACTGTGGCCGTCTCTGAGGCTCAGCAGGGAAGGGTAGAGTCAGGCAGTGTAGTAGTTGTAGGGAACTCAATGGTGGAACAGAAAGGAGATTCTCTGGCTACAAAAGAGACACCAGGGTGCTAGGGTACAGGGGATTTCAGAGTGGCAATAGACAATAGGTGCAGAAGTAGACCATTCAGCCCTTCAAGCCTGCACCGCCATTCTGAGATCATGGCTGATCATCTACTATCAATACCCGGTTCCTGCCTTGTCCCCATATCCCTTGATTCCCCTATCCATAAGATACCTATCTAGCTCCTTCTTGAAAGCATCCAGAGAACTGGCCTCCACTACCTTCCGAGGCAGTGCATTCCAGACCCCCACAGCTCTCTGGGAGAAGAAGTTTTTCCTTAACTCTGTCCTAAATGACCTACCCCTTATTCTCAAACCATGCCCTCTGGTACTGGACTCTCCCAGCATCTGGAACATATTTCCTGCCTCTATCATGTCCAATCCCTTAATAATCTTATATGTTGCAATCAGATCCCCTCTCAATCTCCTTAATTCCAGCGTGTACAAGCCCAGTCTCACTAACCTCTCTGCGTAAGACAGTCCAGACATCCCAGGAATTAACCTCGTGAATCTACGCTGCACTTCCTCTACAGCCAGGATGTCCTTCCTTAACCCTGGAGACCAAAACTGTACACAATACTCCAGGTGTGGTCTCACCAGGGCTTGCTCTTGTACTCAATTCCCTTTGTAATAAAGGCCAACATTCCATTAGCCTTCTTCACTGCCTGCTGCACTTGCTCATTCACCTTCAGTGACTGATGAACAAGGACTCCTTGCGTTCTCTGCGTTCGTACCTCATTTTTCCCCCTGTATTGCCTTTTTAGTTAAGTTCTGTTGTTCCTTAAAAATTTCCCAATCATCTGTCCTCCCACTCACCTTAGCTCTGTCATATTTCCTTTTTTTTTAATGCCATGCAATCTCTGTCTTCCTTTGTCAACCACTGTGGCCCCTTTTCCCCCCTTTGAATCCTTCCTTCTCCGGGGGATGAACTGATTTTGCACCTTGTGCATTATTCCCAAGAATACCTGCCATTGCTGTTCCACTGTCTTTTCTGCTAGGATATCCATCCAGTTAACTTTGGCCAGCTCCTCCCTCATGGCTCCATAGTTTCCCCTGTTCAACTGCAACACTGACACCTCCGATCTGCCCTTATCCTTCTCAAATTGCAGATAAAAACTTATCATATTATGGTCACTACCTCCTAATGGCTCCTTTACTTCAAGATCGCTTATCAAATCCTGTTCATTACACAAGACTAAATCCAGAATAGCCTTGTCCCTGGTCGGCTCTCGTACAAGCTGTTCTAAGAATGCATCCCGTAGGCACTCTACAAACTCCCTATCCTGGTGTCCAGCACCAACCTGATTCTCCCAGTTCACCTGCATGTTGAAATCCCCCATAACTACTGCAACATTACCGTTGCCACATGCCAATGTTAACTCCCTATTCAACTTGCACCCAATATCCATGCTACTGTTTGGGGGCCTGTAGACAACACCCATTAGGGTCTTTTTGCCCTTACTGTTCCTCAGTTCTATCCACACAGACTCTACTTCTCCTGATCCTATGTCCCCCCTTGCAAAGGACTGAATCGCATTCCTCACCAACAGGGCCACCCCACCCCCTCTGCCCACATTTCTGTCCCTACGATAGCACGTATACCCTTGTACATTCATTTCCCAGGTCTGATCTCCCTGCAGCCATGTCTCCGTTATCCCAACAACATCATAGTTACCCATTCGCACCTGAGCTTCAAGCTCATCCGCCTTATTTCTGACACTTCGTGCATTCAGATATAGAATTTTTAGCCCATTTCTCCTCTCTCTGTTTAAATCGCTGCCCATTGTGCTTAATCCAGCTCCCCGAACTCCCATCGGGCTATACGCCCCTTGAATTTTGTTGTCCTTCCTAAATTTACTTATTCTTTCTGCACATTTGACTCCATGTTCCGTCAGACCATTCCCCTGTACATGTGTCCTCCTTATCACTTGTTCCGCCTCACCTTTCTCTGCTACACACTTAATATTCCAGAACTGTGTGGTCCCCACCTGTCCTTTATTCTTCATCTCGCTATCCTCTCTCGCATTCTGGATCCCTGACCCCTGCAAATTTGGTTTAAACCCCCCCGAGAAGCACTAGCAAACTTTCCTGCAAGAATGTTAGTACCGTTCCAGTTCAGGTGTAAAACGTCCCGTCGGAACAGATCCCACCTTCCCTGGAACAAAGCCCAATTATCTAAAAACCTGAAGCCCTCCCTCCTGCACCATCCTCTCAGCCACGTATTAATCTGTATAATCCTTCTGTTCCATGCCTCATTCGCACGTGGCACAGGTAGCAATCCTGAGATTGTTACCCTGGAGGTCCTGCCCTTCAGCTTCGCACCTAACTCCCTGAACTCACTACGCAGGATCCCCTCACTCATCCTACCCACGTTGTTGGTCCCTACATGGACCACAACATCTGGGTTCTTGCCCTCCCTCTTGAGAATAACCTGCACCCGATCTGAGATGTCCCGGACCCCGGCACCAGGGAGACAACATACCATCTGAGACTCCCGATCTTCCCCACAAAATCTCCTATCCGCCCCCCTGACTATAGAGTCCCCTGTCACTACTGCTCTCTTCTCTTCCCTCCTCCCCTTCCTAGTCGAGGGTCCAACCTCGGTGCCAGAGACAGGACCACTGCAACTTGTTCCTGGTAGGTCATTCCCACCAACAGTATCCAAAACGGTATACTTATTGTTGATGGGAACGGCCACAGGGGTGCTCTGCTCTCTCTGTCTGCTCCCCCTGCCTCTCCTGACTGTCACCCATTTGCCTAACTCCTGTCTTTTCGGTGTGTCTGCCTCCCGATAACTCTTGTCTTTCTCTGCCTCTGCCTCCCGAATGATCCGTAGTTCATCCAGCTTCAGCTCCAAATCCCTAACTCGGTCTGATAGGAGCTGCAGCTGGATGCACCTTTTGCAGGTGTGGTCATCAGGGACAACTGTGTTGACCCTGACCTCCCACATACTGCAAACGGAGCACACCACTGCTCTAACTGTCTCCCCCATTACCTGATCCCAGATTAGTCAGAATAAATGAAAAAAGTACCTACCGACCTTACCTTTTTTTTTTACCTCAGCAAGCACGTACTCAGGCTCACTGATTTCCTCTCACCGAAGTCCCCTTGTGCCGAAGTCCGCTGAGCCAAAGCCCAGCACTCTGCTCCCACGCACTCCGCTGCCCGCTCATGAAAGTGGGCCTCTTTTTAAACCCCGCGCTCGCCACTGACGTCACCCGCGCCTGCGCAGTTTTACCTTCCTCCTCAGGTACTGTCCAGGTAGGTCCAGGTACTGTCCAGGTGGCTGCAGGATATTCTCAAGGGGGAGAGGGAACAGCCAGAGGTTGTGCTGAATATTGGCACCAATGACATAGGCAGAAAAGGGGAAGAGGTCCTACACAGTGAGTATATACAGTTAGGAAAACGGCTGAAGAGAAAGACCTCCAAAGTAGTCATTTCCGGATTACCCCCAGTGCCACTGGCTAGTGCAGGTAGGAATGGGGTGATAGCAGGGATGAATGAGTGGCTGAGGAAGTGGTGCTGGGGACATGGTTTCAAGTTTTTGGATCACTGGAACCTTTCCTGGTGAAGGAATGGCCTGTACAAGAAGGGTGGGTTGTACCTGAACTGGAGGGGAACCAATATACTGGCTGGGAGGTTTGGAATTACTACTTGGGAGAGTTTAATCTAATTTTGTAGGGTATTGGGAACTGGAGGACCAAGTCTGCAAGGGAAGCAATCAATGAACTCTTAAATGGCTGCTTATCAAAAGATTGCTGAAAGTTGGTGCACCACACCAACTTATTTATACCACTCGACTACAACTCAAATTATGTATTTTCTCGAAAGATTCCATCATTTACCCCAATACTGATGTCGGATTACAGCTGTGGTTCTCTGTATTCTTTCTCTCCTTTTTTAAATAATTATGTTCTATTCGCCTTTTCTGATCTGTGGAAATTGCTTTGGATTATGCCAAGCACTTTTACCATCCCCAAACCACCACCTTCAAAACCCTAGGATTTATATGATCAATTTGGGAGATGTATTGCTTTTTATGTCCCATCAAATTTTCAGTACTAAACTTCTTTTCATAATTACTTTGAGCACCTCATTTACTCACAACCGGTGTTGTTCTCCAAAATGTCTTGGAGTTCAATCCAGTATAATTTTCACCTATCAGTCTGAAGAGACCTGTATTAACTTTTCCTTTTTTTTCCAGACCTATAAATTTTTTTTTACAGTCCGTGTTTGCACCCCTTGCCAGACCACACTCATTGAAGTTTTAATTTCAAGTCTCCTTCGTTGTTAAATTTCTCGACTCATCACCACCAATCCTCAATAATACAACTCATTTTGGAAAACACTTCCCCCCCGACTACCAAATAATCAACTAACCCTTTTCTCATTTCACAAGATTCAATCTAAAGTAGCCTGGTTCTTCAAATATTGACTATTTAAAAATCTTTGACAATAACTCTGTGAATTTATTTCTGCTAATTTACTTTGTCCAGTGAACGTATAGTTTTAAACTTATTTCACAGGATCCGAGGAAAAGTGTTATGTCATTCAGGCCCTTGAAACTATTCTGATAACTCTCTAATATCATGGCAGGCCTCTTTCCATATCTGTCGCCCTGTGGCATTAGATTTTTGGATGCTTGGCTAGCAAATATTTATACATTTCCAATTTAACAAAATCTGAATTTACTCTTAGACTTTCATCAGAAAGGGGGAGAAACAATTTTTTCTATTCATTTCCATTCCTAAAAAAACTCATTAGCCTGAAATTTCTAGTTGTTTCTGTATCCACCATGAAGTGAAAGGGTTATGATATACTCCTTCTTCCCCCTTTTTTTCCAGTCCCGATGAAAAGTCTCTGCCCAAAACATCAACTACCCATTCATTCTCATAGACAATGCCTGACCTGCTGAGTTCCTCCAGAATTTTGTGTGTTGCTCTGGCTTTCCAGAACCTGCAGAATCTCTTGTGTTATCTGCCTTTCCTTTAATATATTGCTGCTCTTCTCAGATAGTTAACCTTAGTTTTGCTTCATATATAGAGAAACTAGACATATGCTAAACACAGATTGGATTTAGCTTGATGTAAATTGCAATTTCCCCTATTCTGTTTGATTTATGTTCTGGTTATTTTCAGCCTTTGTTGCAGATTTGTAACTTGCATTTGAATGTCAGATTTAATATGTAGTAAGGGACTTGGAGACAAGTGCAAAGGTGCAGCTTTCTATTTAAAAAGAAACTATAGAATAAAAAAAAATTGTGTTTTCTTGATACTGTGAGTTAATCTGATGGTGTGCCTGAGATTACCTAGCTGCTAAAATATAATTGGGGAAAAAAGCAAAGTGGTTTGCTTTAAAATATAATCCATTGCATACTGGTAAGTAAATTTGGTGTTTCAAAATTAGATGAGCAATTAAACAGAATTGTATTAAATGTATAAATTGATATAATTTAAATAAAATTAAGATGTCGCAGTTCCAGGGGATCTCTGTACCACACACTATTGTAAATGTGCCCAATGTACCCTGCTTCATCCATATGAGTGCTTTAGGTGACTGGAGTCCATGGTGAAACTGTGAGCAGTAAAATTGCGTCTTTAGCTTGGAGTTGATTAACTGAAGTCTGAGATTTGGACACTGTCATGTTTTAGTGAAGGGGAAGTTTACATAAATATGCTCCAAGATACAGCCAAGTCCCTTAAATTAGGTGCTGCAGAGTTGTCAGTGACTTTTAAGCAGGGCAAATCTATGAGAGAGTGCTTGTATGGATTGTGGAGGCAGTGTTAGAAAAGCCTCAGCCCTTTCACTTGTCTAGTGGGTATGAACGGCTGCAGGCTTTTATGTATGAGTGCATTGAGCTTGGGCAGATCAGTGAACTAAACCTAGACTAAGCTACAAGGGTCCATTCAAGATGAGCGTGAAAAGGAGTGGTGTTGTGATGAGGATAATATAGAGAAGAGGGATTGATCCTATGATCTGAGTTGCAGAGATTTTGTTGATTTTGTTGTGTCAGCATATTTTTTTTTATTCATGGCCGAAGAAGAATTAGGATTGGGAGATAAGATAAAAATGCAGATAGAATCAGTCCTCCTTAGCCGCGGATTCCGCATGCGGGGATTCAACCAACTGCGGATCGGGAAAACCCGGAAGTTCTCTCTCTAGCACTCATTGTTTGATTATTTTTTGTTGTCATTATTCCCTAAACAATACAGTATAACAACTATTTGCATAGCATTTACATTGTATTAGGTAGTATAAGTAATTTAGAAATCAGTTAAAAGTACAGGCAGTCCCCGGGTTATGAATGAGTTCCATTCTGGAGTCCGTCTTTAAGTCGGATTTGAAGTCGGAACAGGTACATCCGATATTATTTAGCGTCAGTTAGTCTAACGTTTTTCTTAGTATATAGTATATATTTTACCTTTCTATGCATATAAAACACTTAAGAAACATACGTATTTCAATAATTAAACCACTGCGTTGCTTAGTAATAATTGTAGCTTTCATCGGGACAGGGCCTTTCACATGCTCCGTTAAAATTGTTCCGGTCATTGACCGACTGTAGCTTAATGCTTTTCCAATGACCGATAGCGTTTCACCTCTTTCCGATCGCTTTATTACTTCCACCTTATTTTTAATCGTCATCGTGATTATTTTCGTGAACAGAAACACCGCAGATTCAGAGCTGTACCGCCAGGTCCTAATGTCCACCGCACTGAACATGTTAAATAAAGTCCGGGGTTCTGCTGGGTCCTAAAGACCACCGTACAGAGCCAGGTTAAATAAGGGACTTGAGCATCCGCATTTGTTTTGGTATCCGCCGGGGGTCTTGGAACCAATCCCCTGCGGATAAGGAGGGTCGACTGTATAGTTAAGGAATTTAACAGCACAAATTGAAGTAAGAATGCCATCCATTACAGCAAATACGGACAGCTAGGATGTAAATTAAGAAGGAGAACCATATAGTCATGTGATATCTCAGTCATATGTAAATTGGTATAGATGATAAAATCAGAGTAGATGACTGGCTCAAAGATGGTGTGGGAGAAATGGATTGCAATTTTGGGAAGTACAAAACAAATTGCAGGTGGAGCAGTGGATGTAGTGGGGAAAATTCTATTCCAAGAGCAAACACGAGGAAATCTGCAGATGCTGGAAATTCAAACAATACACACAAAATGCTGGTGGAACACAGCAGGCCAGGCAGCATCTATAAGGAGAAGCACTGTTGACGTTTCGGGCCAAGACTCTTCGTCAGGAGTAACTGAAAGGAAAGATACTAAGAGATTTGAAAGTAGTGGGGGGGGGGGAGAAATGTGAAATAATAGGAGAAGACTGGAGGGGGTGGGATGAAGCTAAGAGCTGGAAAGGTGATTGGCGAAAGTGATACAGAGCTGGAGAATGGAAAGGATCATGGGACGGGAGGCCTCGGGAGAAAGAAAGGAGGAGGGAAAGAAAAGCAGGTTTGTGGATCTTGGGTAGGAGGTAGAAACAGGAAGTGCGGGGTGTGGGTACTATGAGGTTGGTGGCAGTGGATGGGAGATCCCCAGAGCTGATGAGGTTGGTGATGATAATGGCCTGGTGCACCTTAGTGGGATCATGATCAAGGGGTAAATAAGAGGAGGTATCAGAGAGTTGTCGCTGTGCCTCGGCCAGGTAGAGGTCAGTACGCCAGACAACAACAGCTCCCCCCTTATCAGCGGGTTTTATAGTGAGGTTGGGATTGGCGCGGAGAGCAGAGTGATCAGAAGGAGTAAGGTTGGAATTGGAACAGCGTGTGGTGAAGTCAAGATGGTTGATGTCCCGTCGGCAATTAGCAATAAAGAGATCCAGAGCAGGCAGAAGACCAGAGTGGGGTGTCCATGAAGAGGAGGAGGGTTGAAGATGGGAGAAGGGGTCATCGGTGGGGGTAGGAGAGTCCTTGCCAAAGAAGTAAGCTCGGAGACGGAGCCGGCGGTAGAAGAGTTCAGCTTCATGGCGTACACGGAACTCGCTGAGGTGTGGGCGAAGGGGGACAAAGCTGAGGCCCTTACTGAGGACCGAGTGCTCTGCCTCAGAGAGTTGAAGGTCTGATGGAATGGTAAAGACGCGGCACAGATGAGAGATGGGATCAGAGGGGGGAGGGAGGCTGGTAGTGTCAGTGGAGAGGGAAGGATTGGGATGAGAGGAAGATGGAGCCTCTGAGGGCCCAGGAGCTGACAATGGGATCTGAGGGAGAGGGGATTGCAGAGTGGTGGTGGGGGAAGGGGAGATGGGAGTCGCAATCGCAGCATTTGAAGACCCGGCCTGGAGTTCAAGGCTGGAGTCGCAGTCGGTGGTTGCGCAATCACTTTGAAGCTGTCCATGGTCGTTGGAACATGCGTTGATATATATTGGTGAGACCCAACGCAGACTGGGAGACCGTTTTGCTGAACACCTACGCTCGGTCCACCAGAGAAAGCAGGATCTCCCAGTGGCCACACATTTTAATTCCATGTCTATCCATGGCCTCCTCTACTGTCAAGATGAAGCCACACTCAGGT
This sequence comes from Hemitrygon akajei, assembly GCF_048418815.1. Lineage (NCBI taxonomy): Eukaryota > Metazoa > Chordata > Chondrichthyes > Myliobatiformes > Dasyatidae > Hemitrygon > Hemitrygon akajei. Next base: position 18,764,767 of record NC_133145.1, on the reverse strand, counting down.
TGGAGGAACAACACCTTATATACCGGCTCGGTAGCCTCCAAGCTGATGGCATGAACATTGACTTCTCTAACTTCCATTAATACCCCTCCTCCCCTTCTTACCCCATCCCTGACATATTTAGTTGTTTGGTTTTTTTGTCTCTCTCTGCCCATCACTCTGCCTGTTCTCCATCTCCCTCTGGTGCTCCCCTCCCCCTTTCTTTCTCCCTAGGCCTCCCGTCCCATGATCCTTTCCCTTCAGCTCTGTATCACTTTTGCCAATCACCTTTCCAGCTCTTAGCTTCATCCCACCCCCTCTGGTCTTCTCCTATCATTTCGCATTTCCCCCTCCCCCACTACTTTCAAATCTCTTAGTATCTTTCCTTTCAGTTGGTCCTGACGAATGGTCTTGGCCCGAAATGTCAACAGTGCTTTTACTTATAGATGCTGTCTGGCCTGCTATGTTCCACTAGCATTTTGTGAGTGTTGTTAAAATTCTGTTCCAATTCCCTTTCCTGTTCTGATGTGGCGGTCCATGGCCCGTCCTTGTGCTGAGATGAGGTCACCCTCAATGTGGAGAAGCAATACCTTATGTTCTGTCTGGGTACCCTCCAACCTAATGGCATGAATATTGGTTTCGCCTTCTGGTAAACAAATTCCACCCCCCCCCCCCCATTCCACACTCAGACCTTCTACTTCTCACCTGCTTATTACTTCCCTCTGGTCCCCTCCTCCTCCCTCTTCTCCTATGGTCCACTCTACTCTCCAATCAAATTCCTTCTCCAGCCCTTGACCTTTTCCACCTGGCTTTAGCTATCACCTTCCAGGTTGTCGCTTTCCCTCCCCACCCACCCCACATCTGTTTTTTCTGGTATCTTTCCCCTTGCTTCTCAGTTTGGAAGAAGGGTTTTATTCTGCCATCTTCCCCCTTCCCAGTTCTGAAGAAGGGTCTTGGCCCAAAACATCAACTTTTCCATAGATGCTGTTTGACCTGCTGATTTCCTCCAGCATTTTGTGTGTGTTGCTTTGAATTTCCAGCATGTGCAGATTTTCTCATATTAGTGTAAATGGATTTTAATAAGGCATTTGACAAGTTTCTGCATGGTAGGCTCATACAGAAAATCAAGTGTTATGCGATCGGGAAAACTTGGCTACATAGATTCAGATTTAGCTTGCCCACAGAATGCAGAGGGTAGTTGTTGATGGAGTGTATTCTACCTGTAGGTTGGTGACCAGTGGTATTCCTCTTTATGATATTTATAAATGACTTGGTTGAGAAAGTGGAAAGATGGGTTAGTAAGTCTGCAGATGAAAAAAGTTGGTGCTGTGTGGATAGCGTAAAAAGGTTGTCCCATTTCTAACCCTGCCTCTTTCGGGCAGATGGGGCTCATTAACTGTGATTGGCAACTCATCTAGGTGAAGGAAAACTCTGATCTCAAACCTCCACTGCCTTATGGCTATAGCTATACCCACTCGTGGGGAAGGTTTCAGGAGCACACCCCGAGGGGTAAAATCGGGAGCTGAAGTCCATAAGGCTGTCCTGCATTGAGTTTAATGTTGACTGGCAACTTCTGCAAAGCTGCTAGTAACAAACTGTATTGGTCTCTGCTGTTCCTTTGGGTTCATTGGATACATGGAGAGATGGAGCTTGCTCTCCATATTGTACTGTCTAGGCTTGTGTATCTAGACAGCTAGGACGCAATATCCATGATCAACTCTTACCAAGGGAGGCCCTCACCCAGGTTACAACAGGACACTGATATGATGCAGAGTTGGGCTGAGAAGTGGTAGATGGAGTTCAGTTGGAAAAGTGTGATGCATGGAAGGTCAAAGTTGAAGGTACAGAGTTAATAGCAAGATTCCTAGCAGAATAGAGGAACTGAGGGCTTTTGGAGTCCACATCCATTGATTCCTGAAATTTGCAATACAAGTTGTTAGGGTGTATTGGCTTTCGTTAGTCAAGGGCTTGGGTTCAAGAGCTATGAGATATTTTTGTAGCTCTATAAAACTGAGTATTCTGAGTACTGTGTTCACTTCTGGTTGCCTCATTATAGGAAGGATGTGGAAGTTTAAATTAAAATCCAGAGGAGATTTACAAGGATGCTGCCTGGATTCGAAAGCATGTCTTATGAGGAAAGGTGGGGTGAGCTAAGGCTTTTCTTTGGAATGAAGGAGGATGAGAGATGACTTGATATCATGAGGTGATAAGAGGAATAGAAAATGGACAGTCAGTGCCTTTTTCCCCAAGGTGGAAATGGCTGATATGAGGCAACATAATTTTAAGATGATTGGAGGAAATTATCGGGGGAATGTCAGAGGTAGGTTTTTGCACAGTGATTGGTGCTTCGAACGTGCTGCCAGGGGTGGTGATAGAGGCAAGTACATTAGGGTCATTTAAACAACTCTTAGATATACATACACATGGATGTAGAAAGGATGTTCCCAGTAGTGAGGGAGTCTAGGCAAGAGGGCACAGTCTCAGAGTACAAAGACATCCCTTTAGAACATAGATGAAGAGAAATTTCTTAAGCCAGTGGTGAATCTGTGGAATTCATTACCACAGATGGCTGTGTGAGGTCTTGCTATTGGGTATATTTAAAGCAGTAGTTGATAGGTATTTGATTAGTAGCTTTGTCAAAAGTTACAGGGAGGAAGTTAAAGGCAGGAGAGGAGTTGAGACGGATAATAAATCAGCCATGATTGAATGGTGGAGCAGGCTCAATGGCCTAATTCTGCTTGCATGTTTTCTGGTCTTGGGGATGAAGGAAAAATGGAGGGCGATGTGGGAGGAAGCTGTAGATTGCTCTTAGAGTAGGTTAAAAGGTTGGCACAACAACATTATGTGCTGAAGGGTCTTTACGTTGTACTGCTTTTGTAATAAGATGGACAAGATAAATGGTCTTGTTGTAATAGTGTAATTTTGAGTGATCAAGTTTCAGTGTTAATTATCTGGGAATATTTAACATTTTGGAGAGGTGAAAATGGAAAGTGAGAAGGTGATCTGATTTAAAAAAAGAATGGGATGTTATTGAAAAAAGCAGAAAACATGGTTAGGAAAATTTTGGCATTTGGCAAAGAAAGAAAAGTAAAATCTGAGAAGAAACTGACAAGTAGGCTATGAAATTTTCTAAAGAGGAGAAGGCCAATATTATCGAACTTTAATGTAGTTTCTTCATAAACTGGTAGAGGAAATTATTTCAATAAATAAGGAAATGACAAGAAAAATAAACAAATAGAAGAAACAAACATTTAAGAAATAGTGCAGTAAAGTACCTTGAGAGAAGATGATGCACTAAAAGTAACTAGCATTGGTGTACGTGATATTGAAAAAAGTTAAAGGAGCTAAAATAAAATAAGACCATGAGATGTAGGAGCAGAATTAGGCCATTTGACCATCGAGTCTACTCTGCCATTTCATCATGGCTGAGCCATTTTCCCTCTTAGCCCCAATCTCCTTCCTTCTCTCCATATCCCTTCATGTCCTTATCAATCAAGAATCTATCAACCTCTGCCTTAAATATAGTCAATGACTTGGCCTCCAAAGCTACCTGTGACAGTGAATTCTTGAGATTCACCACTCTGTGGCTAAAGAAATTCCTCCTCATCTCCATTCTAAAAGGCTGCCCCTCTACTCTGAGCCAGTGTCCTCTGGTTCAAGACTCTCCCACTGTAGGAAACATCCTTTCTACAAAATCAAACATTAGGCACTGTTGGTCTGAATACAGGTGGCCCCCGTGTTTTGAACGTTTGCTTTACGACAGCTCGCTGTTATGAAAAACCTACATTAGTACCTGTTTTTGCTAATCAAAGAGGATTTTTGCTTTTACGAAAAAAAGACATGCTTTATACGTGTGTTTACCCTGAGGAAGACTACCATGACTGTGAAGCCTTGCGCGGGCAGTTGTGTGCATATGCGTGCCAATTTTTTTTCTCCAAGTTGATTTTGGCTCACTGACTTCCCTATTATGATAAGTGAAACTACACCATACACAATATTTCTACTTTATATAGGCTGTATATTTATCATATCATTCCTGCTTTTACTGTATGTTGGTGTTATTTTAGGTTTTTTGTGTTATTTGGTATGATTTGGTAGGTTATTTTTTGGGTCTGGGAACACTCAAAGAATTTTTCCCATATAAATTAATGGTAATAGTTTCTTCGCTTTACTACATTTTGGTTTCATAGGAACACTCTACCTTCGGATAGTGGGGGGAACCTGTACTGAAGTTGTGCAAGAGCCAATAATAGTGTTAGTTAGTTGATATATTGATTATCGCCTTCCAGAATTCCATAGAATCTGGAATACCACTCATTAGATACTGGAAGTGGGAGAAGGGGTGGAAACACAGACCTGTTATCAGTATTAAAGAAAATATTTACAAAGTATTATTAAAGTAGCTGTAACAGGGCTCTTTGGTAGGGTAGGGATAGAGAAAGTATTGTTCAGTAAGATTCAACATGAGCTGCACCAAGGAGACCATAATCGATATTATGAAGCTTTGAAGATGTATTTAACTGAACAATGACACAGAAGATATTTGGAGGAGGAGTAGGTGGCATGGTGGTATTTCCATTAAATTAGTAATTTAGGTACTCAGAGCAAAGTCTTGGTGATATAGGTTCATATAATGAGTGATCCCACCAAAGCAGATAAATGGTGATCAATCTGGTTCTCTAATGTCCTGTAGGCAAAGATATGTCATCCTTATCAGGCTGGGCTTTTGTGACACCAGACTCACAGTTTTGGTGTAGGGTTTTGATTAAGATATCAAAAAATCCCGTGTCTCCTGTTCATTTCCCACCCAGATAGTGCTCAATTTGCTGAGTTCTCTAGCGTATTTTTGTTGCTTCAGTTTGAACATCTGCAGTCTCTTTGGTCTTGTATTGTTTACTACCTACAGTATCCCCACAGCCAATGAATGGTGTGGGGTACAGTATGCTTCATGTACAACACCACTTAAAGAGGAATTACTGAAAGTGGCAAAGGTGCAGAATGTTCTGAGTGGAGACCACCATTGATTGAGCTAGTTGTGTACTGTAAGATATTGCCAATAGATTGGGTATGCAGCAGGTGGTAGGGGACCAATGAGGGGAAATAATTGATCTTTTTCTTGTCAACTTAACTGTTGCAGATGAACCTATCCATAATAGCATTGGTCCTGTCTAAGATGTTGCTGTGTACATCCTATAGATGGTACAGATTGCTACTCTGCGTCAGTGTTGGAGTGATTGAATGCTTGTGGATGGAGTGCCCGTCAAGCAGGCTGCTATGTCTGTATTGTGTCAAGCTTCTCGATTGCTGTGGAAGCTGAACTTGTTTAGGCAAGTGGAGAGTATTCATCATACACTTTAATTGATACTTGTAGATGGTGGACAGACTTCGGGGAGTTGAGATGAGTTATTTGCTGCAGGATTCCGAGACTCTGACCTGCCCTTGTTTGCACTTTGTGTATATGCTACTCTGGTTTGGTTTATGGGTAAGAGATTAAGAGGGAGATGGGACAAATATAGGAAAATGGGATTAGTGTAGATGGTAATCTTGATTGGTTGTCATGGATGAATTGGGCCAAAGGGTGTACTTCCTCCTGTACAAACTCCATGATCTACTGGACACCTTCCTGCTGTTAGCAACACTAACACAGACACGAATCCTAATCTAGTTGTAGTTCCCATTTTAGCCTATTTGATCTCATCCTACCAGAGAGATTTAACTTGTTTTACCTAATTTTACACTTTCCTCTGCCTCCTCATCTATGCAACTGAAATTTGATTTTTCTTTCTTCCATTTTTGACAAAATGTCTCAAACCAGAAATGTTAATTCTACTTTGGTTTCCACAGGTGCTGCTTGAATTGCTGAGTTTCTAGAATTTTCTGTTCCCATTTAATCCTATGCTCTTGAGTTTCAATGAATGAGAGGTGAAGTTTACGAAGTTTTTTCTGGGCTTGACAGCATAAATGCAGGAACGATGTTTTCAATGGCTTGGATTATCCAGAAAGAGGAATTACAGTAGCAAAATAAGCAGTTGGCCATTCAGGACTTGAGTGAGAGGAATCTTTCATTGTAGTGTTGTGAATCTTTGAGATATGGAGGCTATTGAGATATGGAGTGTACTAAAAGATGGAGATCGGTAGAAATATTGGATTGTAGAGGACGTGCCCTTTAGGAAAGGAACACTAAAATATTAACTAAAACTACATTGAATGCAAAGCAGTAACAAGGTTGAGTAGTCTTGATTCTACTTTTGTTGCTCATTAACTGAAAAATAAAATGGAATCTCTTGAATACTGCAGTGTGTCTATCACTGCAGCATTGTGGAGTGATCACCATGAAAAAAATCTTTAGGAGCAAGAAATTAGTGGGCAGAACAAAGATATGGGATTATAGTTGAAGTTATGAAGGTAAATTCACTTTGTTTTCATTAGCAAAATAAAAGATGGTATCAAATGTTAAGGGATAGTGTTGGATGATCGTTAGACATTATTATGTAACTGCCCAAGGTAGGAGTGAGAGAAGATCTTAAATTGAAGCTGGCTTCAAATTGAATTGAATTGACTTTATTTCTTACATCCTTCACATACATGAGGAGTAAAAATCTTTGTTTCTATCTGTGCAATTTATAGTAATTTGTAATAAATAGTATGTACAACAGAACAGACAATATAGCATAGAAATACAATTGTGTCAGCAGAATTATTCAGTCTAATGGCCTGGTGGAAGAAGCTGTCCTGGAGCCTGTTGGTCCTGGCTATAATGCTGTGGTACTGTTTCCTGGATGGTAGCAGCTCAGTTTTTTTTATGCACCTGTTGCTGAATGGTGGGAAGTTCACATCCACAGATGTGCTGGGTTGTCTGCAGCACTCTGCAGAGTCCTATGATTGGGGGAACTACAGTTCCCGTACCAGGCAGTGATACAGCCAGTCAGGATGCTCTCAATTGTGCCCCTGTAGAAACTCCTTAAGATTTGGGGACTCATGCCAAACTTCAACCATCTGAGGTGAAAGGAACTGTTGTGCTTTTTTCACTACACAGCTAGTATGCACAGTCCATGTGAGGTCCTCGGTGATGTGTATACCAAATAACTTAAAGCTGTTCATCCTCTCAACCCCAGATCCATTGATGTCAATAGGGATCAATGTCTCTGTTCTTCATGTAGTCCACAACCAGCTCCTTTGTTTTTGCAACATTGTGGGAGAGGTTGTTTTCTTGACACCAACTGTGTCAGGTTGATGACTTCTTCTCTGTAGGCTGCCTTGTTATTATTTGAGATAAAGCCAATCAATGTAGTGTAATCTGCAAATTTAATTAGCAGATTGGAGCTGTACAAAATAAGGAATTGTATAAACAGTTACAATCCATGGAGCTACTTGATTTGTAAATATGCTGCCACATCAGTAGACTTAACAGATCTTGTCTGTGGTCTGTCTATTTCAGATTTTGCATTACATGATGTGCGTTTGTCAAGAGAATAACTCTTATAGCTGTTAATAAAAAATCCAGTGATTCCTTTAAAAGCTCACTTGCATTTTCATGAACTTTTATTTCTCATGAGTGAGATTTTTCTCTTCTGTCCATGCATCTGTTGTGTTAGAAGAGGGGTTGGTGATGTGCACAAAGGAAATTGTATTCTAATCAGGTGAAAAATAAGATCAAGATTTAAGTGAACCACTAAGCATTATTGCTTTGATATTTCCAGTAATTTTAATGGAATAATTCAAATAGAACTGTTGAATAGATTTGTTGTGATGCTCAATTTGTAACTCTGTTCTTCTGCCTCAATCTTTAGAAATGGCAGCGCCGATTCTTTGTGTTATATGAGCATGGCTGTCTTCGTTTTGCCCTGGATGAATCGGTAAGTAATGTTTCTTTGATCAATCATGCAAAGTAATGGGAGGTGACCAAGTGGAATGCTATGAAAAAAACTTTCAAACACTATGCTCAGCCATGATCTGCTTGGATTCCTGCACATTAACTCAGTTCCAAACCTCATTATGATTATGTTTCAAATACAGATAAAGGACTCGAATTTGATATTGATTAATGGCAGTTCCATGAGACATTCGAGATAAAAACTCCCCTTGTCCTTACCTGCCACACCATGTACCTCTGCATCCAGCACATTATCTGTTATTTCTGCCATCTGCAGTGGGATCCCACCATAGCGAGGAAATCAGAGGATCAGAACAGGAGTGCAGCGGGAGCCATTTTGATTTTTTTCTTCTTCCCATCGGAGTTAAGAGAGGCGGGACTGCGCAGGCATGGGACGTTGGGCAGTGAAGCGGGGAAGATTTAAAAAGGGCAGAAATCCTGAATCGGGTTTCATTTGGAGAAGGAAGTTGGAAGATCAGAACGGGAGAGCGGCAGGAGCCATTTTGATTTTTTTCTTCTTCTCATCAGAGTTAAGAGAGGCGGGACTGCGCAGGCATGGGACGTCGGGCAGTGAAGCGGGGAAGATTTAAAAAGGGCAGAAATCCTGAATTGGGTTTCATTTGGAGAAGGAAGTCGGAGGATCAGAATGAGAGTGCGGCGGGAGCAATTTTGATTTTTTTCTTCTCATCAGAGTTAAGGGAGGAGGGACTGCACAGGCGTGTGATGTCAGGGAGTGAAGCGAGGAAGATTTAAAAAGGACACAGCCTAATACAGCAGGCAGCGTCGTTTGCGGGTAGCGGAGTGAGCCAGGAACAGTGAAGGCTTAAGGGCTTGGGCTCAATGGGCTTAGGTGGAAACGGGCAAGGCAAGGTAGGTTTAGGTTTCAGTTTTTCCTGTTATTTGAGGAAACGGGGAAGTATGAGTGTGAGGGCAGCTTGTTGGTCTTGGTGTTGGATGTGGAAGGTCCTGGAGTCTCCTAGCCTCCCTGACCTCCTAGCCTCATCTGCGCCAGGTGCGCTGAGCTGCAGCTCCTAAGGGACCGTGTTAGGGAACTGGAGCTGCAGCTCTATGACTCTCATCTGGTCAGAGAGAATGAGGAGTTGATAGAGAGGAGTTACAGGCAGGTGGTCACACCAGGGCCACGGGAGGCAGACAGGTGGGTCACAGTTAGGAGGGGGAAGGGGAAGAGTCAGGTACTAGAGAACACTCCAGTGACTGTACCCCTTGACAATAAGTACTCCTGTTTGAGTACTGTTGGAGGGGGACAGCCTACCTAGGGCAAGCAACAGTGGCCGTGCCTCCGGCACAGAGTCTGGCCCTGTGGCTCAGAAGGGTAGGGAAAGGAAGAGGAAGGCAGTAGTAATAGGGGACTCGATAGTTAGGGGGTCAGATAGGCGATTCTGTGGACGCAATCAGGAGACCCGGATGGTAGTTTGCCTCCCTGTTGCCAGGGTCCAGGATGTTTCTGATCACGTCCAAGATATCCTGAAGTGAGAGGTTGTGGTACATATAGGTACCAATGACATAGGTAGGGAAAGGGAAGAGGTCCTGAAAAGAGAATATAGGGAGTTAGGAAGGCAGTTGAGAAGAAGGACCGCAAATGTAGTAATCTCGGGATTACTGCCTGTGCCTTGCGACAGTGAGAATAGGAATGGAATGAAGTGGAGGATAAATGCATGGCTGAGGGATTGGAGCGGGGGTAGGGATTCAAGTTTCTGGATCATTAGGACCACTTTTGGGGCAGGTGTGACCTGTACAAAAAGGACAGGTTGCACTTGAATCCTACGGGGACCAATATCCTGGCGAGGAGATTTGCTAAGGCTACTGGGGAGACTTTAAACTAGAATGGTTGGGGGGTGGGAATCAATTTTAAGAGACTAGGGGTGAGGAGGTTAGTTCACAAATAGAGAAAGCTAATAGACAGTGTGTGAGGGAGGATAGGCAGGTGATAGAGAAGGAGCGCTCAGACTGAAGATGTAGGGGAGAAGGAAGAAAAAGATAATAAAGTTGTTTGCACTGTTAGGGATGAACAGAGAGGAAGAAGTGGAGAGTTTCTTAAATGCATCAATTTTAATGCTAGGAGCGTTGTAAAAAGGTGGATGAGCTAAGAGCATGGATTGATATCTGGAAATATGATGTAGCTATTAGTGAAACATGGTTGCAGGAGGGGTGTAATTGGCAACTAAATATTGCTAGATTTCGTTGCTTTAGGTGTGATAGAATCGGACGGGCAAGAGGGGGAGGTGTTGCACTGCTTGTCTGAGAAAATATTACAGCGGTGTTTTGGCAAGCTAGATTAGAGGGCTCGTCTAGGGAGGCTATTTGGGTGGAATTGAGGAATGAGAAAGGTGTAGTAACACTTATAGGAGTGTATTATAGACCACCTAATGGGGAGCGAGAATTGGAGGAACAAATTTGTAAGGAGGTAGCAGATATTTGTAGTAAGCACAAGGTTGTGATTGTGGGAGATTTTAATTTTCCACACATAGACTGGGAAGCCCATTCTGTAAAAGGGCTGGATGGTTTGGAGTTTGTAAAATGTGTGCAAAATAGTTTTTTTGCAGTAATACATAGAGGTACCAACCAGAGAAGAGGCACTGTTGGGTCTCCTGTTAGGGAATGAGATAGGTCAGGTGACGGAGGTATGTGTTGGGGAGCACTTCAGGTCCAGTGATCATAATAACATTAGTTTCAATATAATTATGGAGAAGGATAGGTCTGGACCCAGGGTTGAGATTTTTGATTGGAGAAAGGCTAACTTTGAGGAGATACGAAAGGATTTAGAAGGAGTGGATTGGGACAATTTGTTTTATGGGAAGGATGTAATAGAGAAATGGAGGTCATTTAAAGGTGAAATTTTGAGGGTACAGAATCTGTTTTTGTTAGGTTGAAAGAAAAGGTTAAAACTTTCAGAAAGCCATGGTTTTCAAGGGATATTGGAAACTTTGTTCTGAAAAAGAGAGAGATCTACAATAAATATAGGCAGCATGGAGTAAATGAGGTGCTCCAGGAGTAAAAAGAATCTTAAAAAGATATTAGAAAAGCTAAAAGAAGATATGAGATTGCCTTGGCAAGTAAGGTGAAAATAAATCCAAAGGGTTTCTACAGTTATATTAATAGCAAAAGGATGGTGAGGGATAAAATTGGTCCCTTAGAGAATCAGAGTGGACAGCTATGTGTGGAGCCAAAAGAGGTGGGGGAGATTTTGAACAATTTCTTTTCATTGGTATTCACTAAGGAGAAGAATATTGAATTGTGTAAGGTAAGGGAAACAAGTAGGGTAGTTATGGAAACTATGATGATTAAAGAAGAGGAAGTACTAGAGCTTTTAAAGAATATAAAAGTGGATAACTCTCCAGGTCCTGACAGGATATTCCCTAGGACCTTGAGGGAAGTTAGTGTAGAAATAGCAGGGGCTCTGACAGAAATATTTCAAATGTCATTAGAAATGGGGATGGTGCTGGAGGATTGGTGTATTGCTCCTGTAGTTCCATTGTTTAAAAAGGGTTCTAAGAGTAAACCTAGCAATTATCCGCCTGTAAGTTTGACGTCAGTGGTGGGTAAATTAATGGAAAATATTCTTAGAGATGGTATATATAATTATCTGGATAGACAGGGCCTGATTAAGAGCAGTCAACATGGATTTGTGTGTGGAAGGCCATGTTTGACAAATCTTATTGAATTTTTTGAAGAGGTTACAAGGAAAGTTGACAAGGGTGAAGCAGTGGATGTTGTCTATATGGACTTCAGTAAGGCCTTTGACAAGGTTCCACATGGAAGGTTAGTTAGGAAGGTTCAACTGTTAGGTATTAATATTGAAGTAGTAAAATGGATTCAACAGTAGCTGGATGGGGGATGCCAGAGAGTAGTGGTGGATAACTGTTTGTCAGGTTGGAGACCGGTGACTAGTGGTGTGCCTCAGGGATCTGTACTGGGTCCAATGTTGTTTGTCATATACATTAATGATCTGGATGATGGGGTGGTAAATTGGATTAGTAAGTATGCAGATGATACTAAGATAGGTGGCGTTGTGGATAATGAAGTAGGTTTTCAAAGCTTGCAGAGAGATTTAGGCCAGTTAGAAGAGTGGGCTGAGCGATGGCAGGTGGAGTTTAATGCTGATAAGTGTGAGGTGGTACATTTTGGTAGGAATAATCAAAGTAGGACATACATGGTAAATGGTAGGGCATTGAGGAATGCAGTAGAACAGAGTGATCTAGGAATAATGGTGCATAGTTCCCTGAAGGTGGAATCTCATGTGGATAGGGTGGTGAAGAAAGCTTTTGGTATGCTGGCCTTTATAAATCAGAGCATTGAGTATAGGAGTTGGGAGGTAATGTTAAAATTGTACAAGGCAAATTTGCCAAAATTGTAGTATTGTGTACAGTTCTGGTCACCGAATTATAGGAAAGATGTCAACAAAATAGAGAGATTACAGAGGAGATTTACTAGAGTGTTACCTGGGTTTCAGCATCTAAGTTACAGAGAAAGGTTGAACAAGTTAGGTCTTTATTCTTTGGAGCTTAGAAGGTTGAGGGGGGACTTGATTGAGGTATTGAAAATTATAAGGGGGATAGATAGAGTTGATGTGGATAGGCTTTTTCTATTGAGAGTAGGAGAAATTCAAACAAGAGGACATTAGTTGAGAGTTAAGGGGCAAATGTTTCAGGGTAACACGAGGGGGAACTTCTTTACTCAGAGAGTGGTAGCTGTGTGGAACGAACTTCCAGTAGAAGTGGTAGAGGCGGGTTTGATTTTGTCATTTAAAAAAAAAATTGGATAAGTATATGGACAGGAAAGGAATGGAGGGTTATGGGCTGAATGCAGGTAGGTGGGACTAGGTGAGAGTAAGTGTTCGGCACCGACTACAAGGGCCAAGATGGCCTGTTTCCGTGCTGTAATTGTTATATGGTTATATAGCAAGCAGGACAAGTGCTACACTTGCCCATACATCTCCTCCTTCACCACCATTCTGGGTTGCAAGCAGTCCTTCCAGAAGTGACATCTCACCTGTGATAATGTTGGTGTAATCTACTGTATCCAGTGTTCCTGGTGTAGCATTGTTTCCATTGGTGAGACCTGGAATAGATTCGGGGACCATTTTGAGCACCTTTGCCCTGTCCTCCACAAAAGGTGGAAATTCCTGGTTTATATTTGTTTATTGTCATTGAACCATGTAAATATGCCACCAAATGAAACAGCATTCCTCTGGATGCAGGTGCTCAACATAGTACATGTAACTCACTTATTGCATATAAAGTAATATTACCACAATAAATTAACAAATGTTCCAGAAGATTTATATTTAGCATAAGGTGCATTTATGACACATGTCAAAAAATAAACAGTGTAGTGTTACTGGTGCTTCATAAGTGATGAGACCTGGCTGGTGGCAGGGAGTTCAGTAGTCTCAGGGTCGGGGGGAAGAAGCAGTTTCCCATCCTAACAGTTTTTGTCCTAATGCTGTTGTCGCGCCAACCGATGATAGAGGGTCAAAGAGATTATGGGGCAATGGGAGGGATCCTTGACAATACTGAGGGCTCTGTGTATGTAGTGCTTCTGGTAAGTATCCCAGATGGGTGGAAGAGAGGTCTGAATGGTCCTCTCATCAATCCTCGCAATCCTTTGGAGGAAACATAGAAAACCTACAGCACAATACAGGCCCTTCAGCCCAAGAAGTTGTGCCGAACATGTCCCTACCTTAGAAATTACTAGGCCTACCTATAGCCCTCTATTTTGCTAAACTCCATGTACCTATCCAAAAGTCTCTTAAAAGACCCTCTGGTATCTTCCTCTACCACCGTTGCTGGCAGCCCATCCCACACACTCGCCACTAAAAAACTTAACCCTGACATCTCCTGTACCTACTCCCTAGCACCTTAAACCTGTGTCCTCTTGTGGCAACCATTACAGCCCTGGGGAAAAAGCCTCTGACCATCCACACAATTCATGCCTCTCATCATCTTATATACCTCTATCAGGTCACCTCTCATCCTCCATCGCTCCAAGGAGAAAAGGCCAAATTCTGACATGTTGATCCATGTCCTCTACTGGCATTATGAGGCCATACTCGGGATGGAGGAGCAACACCACCAATTCCATCTGGGTAGCCTCCAACTTGACGACATGAACATTGTCTTCTCTAACTTATAGTAACTTCTCCCCCCAATTTCATTTTCTATTCGCATTTGTTGTTCCCCTTTCACCCTTATCTTCCCCATCACCTCCTTCTGGTGCTGTTCCTCCTATTTCTCCCATTGCGTATTCTCCTCTCCTATCAGCTCTTCCACCTACCACCTCCTAGCTTCTCACTTCATCAATCCTCCGCCCCCCCAACCAACCACCCACCTTCCCCCTCACTTGGTTTCACCTATCAACTGCCAACTTGTACTCCTTTCCCTCTCCCACCTTATGGCTTCTTACCCCTTCCTTTCCAGTCCTGACCATGGGTCTCAGTCTGAGAAGTCAACTGCCTATTCCCCTCAATAGATACTGCTTGATCTGAGTTCTTACAGAATTTTTTGTGTGTTGTGCTGAGATTTCCAGCATCTACAGAATCCCTTCTTGTAGCAGAGCTCACTTTAAAGTGCCTGTTTCAGGGTGAAATGATGGCCTGCAGATGATGTGACATCCATCAGATCTGGTCATTGTAGATTTTGAGCCTTGTTGCCCTAGGAGGATGGTGATGATGGTTTGCTGATTGCTTTTCCAGCTTTCAGCTTCACCACACCCCCTCTGGGCTTCTCCTATCATTTTGCATTTCCCCCCTCTCCCTGCTACTTTCAAATCTCTTACTATCTTTCCTATCAGTTAGTCCTGACGAAGGGTCTCGGCCCGAAAAGTCAACAGTGCTTCTTCCTATAGATGCTGCCTGGCCTGCTGCGTTCCACCAACATTTTGTGTGTGTTGCAGAAGTAGGCCGTTTGGCCCAGTGAGTCTGCTCCGCCATTCAATCATGGACTGATCTAATTCTTCCAGTCATCCCCACTCCCCTGCCTTCTCTCCATGTCCTTTAAAGTCCTGGCTAATCAAGAACCTATCTATCTCTGCTTTAAATACATCCAATGACTTGTCCTACACAGTCTCTCGTGGCAACAAATTACATAGATTTACCACCCTCTGACTAAAGTAATTTCTCCACATCTCTGTTCTAAATGGAAGTTCGTCAATCCTGAAGTTGTGCCCTCTTGTCCTAGACTCCCCTACCATGGGAAATAACTTTGCCATATCTAATCTGTTCAGCCTTTTTAACATTCAGAATGTTTCTATGAGATCCCCCCTCATTCTCCTGTACTCCAGGGAATACAGCCCAAGAGTTACCAAATGTTCTTCATATGGTAACCTTTTCATTCCTGGAATCATTCTCATGAATCTTCTCTGAACCCTCTCCAATGTCAGTATATCCTTTCTAAAATGAGTCCAAAACTGCACACAATCAAGGGTGGTCTCACGAGCGCCTTATAGAGCCTCAACATCACATCCCGGCTCTTATATTCTATACCTGTAGAAATGAATGCCAACATTGCATCACCTTTTTCACCTCTGATACAACCTGGAGGTTAACCTTTAGGGTATCCTGCACAAGGACTCCCAAGTCCCTTTGCATCTCTACATTTTGAATTCTCTCCCCATCTAAATAATAGTCTGCTTGTTTATTTTTTTCACCAAAGTGCATAAACCAACACTTTCCAACATTGTATTTCATTTGCCACTTCTTTGCCCATTCCCCTAAACTATCTTAAGTCTCTCTACACTATCTGCTCCTCCACCTATCTTTGTATCATGGGCAAATTTAGCCACAAATCTATTAATCCCATAGTCAAAATCATTGACATGCATCATAAAAAGCAGCGGTCCCAACACCCACCCCTGTGGAACTCCACTGGTAACCAGCAGCCAGCCAGAATAGGATCCTTTTATTCCCACTCTCTGTTTTATGCCAATCAGCCAATGCTCCACCCATGCTGGTAACTTCCCTGTAATTCCATAGGCTCTTATCTTGCTAAGCAGTCTAATGTGCAGCACCTTGTCAAAGGTCTTCTGAAAATTCAAGTACACCACATCTACAGCATCTCCTGTGTCTACCCTGCT